>NC_140300.1:3564610-4204610 GCF_964211825.1 Aythya ferina | reverse complement strand
TATGAATTTGATAATTTTCTCTCCTATGTGAAATAATGTCTCAACCTTACAAACTGTGAAGAAAACTTACCTATACACAATATTTACTCAATTACCCTTGCCATGATGTTTTTAAAATACTATTTTCTAAAATCCCAATGCAGAATGAAGAAACATATTACAAGAAGGCAAACACAATTATACTCTCTACTGTAGATGCTAGACTGTTTTATTCCATGTTCTGTAGAGAAACATCTGGAAAATCTGTTCTGCGATGAAAAGTAAGGAGTGTGGCGTATGATAGATACCAAAGGCAGAAGAATATTTTACAATTTCTGCAGTTGATAGTCAAGAAATAAACCATGAAAATGGTTATAGGGAAAATGTCACTGTAGATATGAAAATAATTATTTATATTTAATATTAGGCTACAGTTGTGGCAGTTGAAGTGCAATATCTATCCTAACATTCACCATTTGATTCAGATTTTAATGGCACCTCCTTGGTAATGTTGCATTTGAAATCTCTGAACATAGCACTAAGGGAAAATCCAGTCAGCAAAAAAAAATAAGATGTGAATGTGAATGTGCTTGTGAGCCATCCAAGTAACGCGCTGAAAGACTTTATCCTTGACAAGCACAAAGAAAAGCCAAACACCTGTCTGCCTATTACCCATTACCTCTCTCTTTTTAATATCAAACGCCACTGCATTTCAACAGATACTTCAGACTGTAAAGACGCAGAAAGAGAACAAATGCTCATATACTATGCCATTAAATTTTGTAAACTTCACAAGATCATTCTTAAAAAACAGAAATGGGAGAGCTAGCAATTTGTCTTAGGATCACAGATCCAAAGCCTCATCTATGTTCATATTTTACCTTACCATCAACATGAGAAGATTTTCCAAACTGGAAAAAAAAAAAAAAAAAAAAAGAGAGAAAAGAGAAAAAAAAAAAAAGTTTTTACTTATTAAGGAAGCTGCATATTTCAGAAATATTTGCTTGTAGGAGTAGGATAGGGGCATAGACTGCTACTGCACTACTTTTGAGCAAGGGCTCGCAGCAGGAAAAGGTATTTGCATATGGTACCCCCTCATAAATACCGTGCTCACACCACTAAAATGAGCTGCTGGATTTTAATGGCTATTAGCTGTAGGAGCACTGCAGTAGAAAGTTAGCTTGATGCTTTGTTTGTGCTCCGTATTTTAATCGGAAATCACTAGCAACAATCTCCCTGATGCATGAAATCTTCAGGAGACATTTCTAAACCTGATTTTTCACTGGTGTGCACAGCAACTCAGTGGGGTCAACAGAGAAAAATATACAGTTGCATTGTTTGGGCAGGGGGAAGATCTTCAGATGCATGGTCTGCTTTTACTAATAGGTGCACAAGGTCTTTTCAATACTGGAATGGAATTTTTGATGAAGCGCCTGGTGGCGAATTTGAAATACTAGCCTGGGGGCCCCGATGAGACATAATTCATTCCAGTAGCTAGAACAAATCTAGCTTCTACATCCATTCCTCTAAAGTCATTATTGACCCAAGGGAAAATGCTAGCCTTAAGCAAGTTTTAATAAAGACTCTGGTGGAGTAGTTTCTGTAGCACTAAATGCGATAATGAGCAACAAGCCACTTGGCTGCAATAGACCCAGGACCTGTATATAACCTGAAAGTCAGTTTTCTAAGGTTCTTGGGATTCTTTCCAGAGATGAAACAGACATTCAAAAGAGATTTAATTACCTTGCTCTCTAATTTGTTACATAAAAATCAGTCAGGCTTAAATAGACCGATATTCTGCTTGTCCTATATGAGCATAATTTATTTTAATACTGTTTCTGTGAAGTAAAAATGTCCACAGAGTAATAAAGTCTGGGTTGAAAACTAAGGATTTTACTAAACCAATAAAAGCACGAACATCTAAATCTGGCCTTAAACATTGCTGTGCCTTAGAAATTTTTGCAGTTGATTTTAAACAATAAATGTTTGTCTCTGTCTCTGACCATAAGACGGAGCATCAAATAGCATCACTGATGCTACAGACTTTGGCAGTTTGAGTTTCCTGCATGATTACTGAAAATGTTCTGTGGAAGAAGTAGGTAAACAAAAACAACAGCAACAACAACAAATCTGCTAAGTAACATGTATTCTTTTGAAGTTAGACCTGCTTTTCATTTATATATACATATATATATATATATATATATATACATGTATATATACTGTTCCTCCCTCTGTCCCTTTTTGACCATCAACTGCAAAATAAAACCTTGCTAGTTAGTGGAAGGGATTTGAAAATTAAACTGCAGTCTTGATACAGAGAGTTAGAGAAAGGATCCTTTGTGTGACTGTTATGATCATTAGTCTCCAACCCAGGCAGAGCAATCACAACCTTTTGTGCCTGTTGATGTCTGGCATTCATTCACAGAGAGAGATGCTTTGTTTTATGTCTTGAAATTCTACATGCAAGTATTTAAGTTGTGAAAGTCAGCAGAGGAAAATGGAGAAATAGACTCCTCTACACTGATGCTTTAATAACACAATTGATGGGACAGAATAAAAGCACAGAGGGGAATCTGAGAAAATCCTCATCTCTAACACGACACTGAAAGCCCTGGGTCCTACACTTCCCCTCACCCAAGACAATCCTCATCATCGCCATATTCATAAAAAAATATCATTTGCAACTTTTTAAAAGTTTAATCAAGTATTTACTGTGCACAGTGAAAATAAATAATTTGGTATTTAGGATAAAGAGATACAGACTAGATTGTTTAGTCAAGCTATCAAACTTAAAGCTAGCACATTGTATTTTCTGCCGATCCATTCATTTGTTTCACATTAAAAATAAAAATAAAATTGGGTACTCATCCTTTTTATGAAAACTCCTAAAATGTTTTTAAAAGTTATGGGGGATTCAGTGTGTGCTTTATGATCCAGGAGAATTGGTGCTTATGGGTCTTTGGTGCTTTTTTTTTTTTTTTTGGTACTATTTGAGTTCAAATCAGATACTATGTAGTGATTTCAATAAAAGTAAAATTGAACCACGTTTCTGTGAAACTTTTAGCCATTTATATAGATGAGATGCAGCAGGCAGGGGGGCGGGGGACACAGAAGAGATTTCTAGTTTGAATGGAGATGAAATGTCAAGAAGACCGGAGTTGCCATCTACTGGAATGTGCAAAGAATGACAACTGACATGTAAAAATCCTGAACTGAAAGCATTAGTCATTGTAATGGTTTAGGTACACCGTATGTTGCTTCATAATGAAATAATGAAATATATATATGTATTTATATATATATGAAGGAAACCCCCAAAGACAAAGAATTATTCTCTAATTTTTGAATAAGTCAGAAGATGCATGAGGAGGCTGTGTAAAAGCAATCTCATTTGTTTTTTATCCACATGCAGCAAAGATTATATTTATCACTTCTCATCAGAGCATAGATAATTCCACTTCCCAGTTAAAAAAAAAAAAAAAAAAAAAAAGAATGTCAAAAAAAAGATAATGGTAAATTCTTCAAATAGGACCATCTAATCACAGATGCATTTTTAAATCACCACTTCTTAATGCAAGAAAATACTATGGAATATCCTCAGTTAATGAAACAATGACAGACATAACAGCAATCTTCTTAAAAGTTGCTTATCATCACAGACAGATACTCAATATTCACTGTGCAGTTCCAACAATATGCAATAAGTTCACATGCAAGAAAAATAATACTCTTCTGTTCGTAGACAACGTAAAGTAGATTTTTTATTTCCTACATACAAGTCATGCAAAAGATAATAGCCCAATTACTTACACAAGTAAATTCATAAAACAAATGTTTACAACCAGGCAGATAAATAGACAAACCAAATCTCTGCAGGACAGGTCAGAGGAGAAAAGAAAGCAAAAAGTCCTTAAAATGCTATGAATGAAATTGCACAAAATTAGCAGGAGACATGATGTCAATGACAGCTATAGCCTAGAAATTCAGCCCATTTGTGTAGACACAAGCACAACGTGTCCCATCTCACAAGGCCAAAACCTAGATAAAACCAATTCAGATGCATTGAGATGTTTTGAAACCAGTTTATTATTTTCTTATATTAAGTAAGGATGTTTATTAGTCTATTATTAAATCTTATATATGAAGTGACAGGACAGAAGTCTCTGACATGTGAACTATGTTATTATGATTAATGGAGTTCATACATAAAGGGTCATTTCTCTGGAAAACGTCAGATTGAATAATTACTGGAATTAATCCCAAAGGGCTTTAGAAAATTTTCTGCCCAGTTTCAAGTCACATTTTTATCACATTTTTCTTTTGACTAGAGGGCGATCTTTAATTGCAGTTTTAAGTAAAACAAGTACTGTAAGCAATTCATCAAACATTATGAAAAACGATGTATTTCTCTAACAGTCCTTGAAAGTAGCTAATTCACTTTTTACCATCATCTCTAGGCAATATAGCAAAATTCAATCCATAAATAAACTGGTTCTGTTCTGCTTCTGAAACAAAAAAGCATAGTGTCCATATTTTTCATGCATCAGATTAGGTCTAGAATATCCTAGAATTGATATATTGGAATATTACTGGCAATATTATTAAGATAAGTAGAGAACAGATGATAGCATTATTTGGTCTCTCGGATTTCTGAAATCTAATCAGTATTTAATGGACACAACGGTGCCAGAAAATCCAGAAAGTCAGAGAACATATCTCAAAAGACTCAGCTGAATGTGTTTCAGGGAAGTATCCCAAGGTCAGCATTACTTTGCACTGCTGCAGAAGCATCCAGTGGACTCCACAGTCCAGCAGACTGAGGACCGTGGAAAAATAGCACCTACCAAAAGTGATGTTTTATTTTTTTTTCTCCCCCTTTTTATTTTTGGGACATGGGGGTGGGGGAGGATAACTGCTTTTTAAACTGCTGTCGATACTATTTTCTTTGGTCAGAAGATAAAGCAGCAAATACCTCCCAACCTCATTTGCTATCTCTATCATTAGGGAAGCTTCTTCCCATTACATTTTCAATATCTTCTGAAGCTCATTGCCTTCATGGTTTTCATGGCCAGGAAAACAGCTAGAAGGGACTTCTACTGACCTAATATCAGTGCATGGTTCAAGCTCACCTAAGAGGCTGTAGGAAGCCAATGTTACCAAACCTCATTTGTACTGATTACTTTTCTGATACAATTGTAATTCAACTATTCTTTTTCAGCATTTATTGCCATGAGCATCCAAGCTGTGTTGATTATTATCATATTCATTAGGACATAGCAAAAAGAGATTCCTGCCATGCTGAGTGTTATACAGGAAGACACAATCCTTGAAATCAAAGGCTGGAAACAGAAAACAACAACAACAACAAAACAATAGATCAATAGATGTAGGAAGACTAAAGTCTTAGAAAAAGCAGTAAAACTTGTATAGAAATAGAAGAAGCAGAGTGAGGGTCAGGACATATAATACCGCTTCCAGGATGTTATTCTTTTTTTCTTTTTCTTTTCTTTTTCAAGCTACCAATCTTTATGTGCCTCTCCCTGCTCAGTAACTGAACTCTGGCATATTCAGCAATCACTACCATGGCTCACTTAATCACTTTTAGTCCCCTACTTGCTTGTTCCCCAAATGGACCCACTTGAGCAATGTGTGTATTGATGCCAGTACAAGCTACAGGTGGATGGAGGATGATGCTGGGGGAGACCTGGGAGAAGGATCTCTGCCCATCTCCCCCATGGCTGGGAGGAGAAGTGGAGTCACTGCGTACAACATGCTGTGGGACATGAACCTTCAGCCTGAGTTTATAGATTATGCCACAGAGGTACATAATTCAAGAGTTTCACACCAATAATTTCTCACATATTTAGGATTGCTCTTTGGAATATTACCAATGTAATCATGAGAAATGGTTATTCTTCCACAGACATGCATGAACATACAGTAGTATCCATTTAAATATATACACACATTTTCAAAGACAAAAATCTCTAAATAATGGGGAAAGATCTACAATATATCTTGAGCCACAGGCATTTCATGGATACTGACCTTTGATTTTGATTTAGAGGCTCTAACTAATAAAGCTTGGCACTACACCAAATCTGAAGAAGAAAATCAAGCACTCTCTTGTCAAATTATAATTAATTTGCACTACAAAAAAAAAAAAAAGAGCAGAAGTAAGCCAAGTGTTCTTTAAAAATGGTCTCTAGAATTCCAAACAAAGTAAAATATCGTACATCTTGAAAACAGGCTGAGCCTTTCCAATTTTTTCGAGTTGATTATGCATTTCTCCATTCACTTAAAATATAAACTGAGGATAAGTGATAAAACTTATAAACTCTACACGTTACATAAATATTGAAGAATTAAAATTACAGCAGTAGAAGAGGAAATATGATGCTATTTAAACATATCTGAAGCAAACCCTGTGGTTTTATTACTATTTGCCCTCAAATCTGCTGTTTCACCTGTACGAACATATATAATGTGTAGGTAACTTGCATTTTTGTTATTGTATATGTGTTGCTAACATGGTTTACATACGCCTCTTCTAGCTTTGCAGGTAAATTCAGGATCTTTGGGATCTTTGGGAATGTTTACAGGGTTGAGTATACCTTTCTACACATTTATTGAGTGTAAAAGAGCAACACAAACCTTTGATTACATTGTACATTTCTTCCTTATAAGACATAAAACTTTAGTGTAGGCACACAAACACCTTGAAATAAAACTAAACATGAGGCAGGAAGGCACATTTCAAAGCCTGCCATTGATTCTCACAAAACTAAATTAGCTGTTGAGTAAAGCTGGGTTTCTAAGATTACATATACACCACACACAACCCCCACCTTATGAAACTGCTTGATATTGCTTCAGTATTTTTAAGCTTTAAAAAAAAAAAAAAAAAAAAAAAAAAAAGGTCAAGATATTGTCTTTTTTTAGACGGCATGACCATCTTTTGTTATGCCTTTAAATATGTCCTTCTGAGACTCCTGACCCATGATTATTGCTCTTAGACATTACATCAGTTGCAAATAATACGTAATTAAGCCATAAATATTTCAGGTAGTCAACAAAGCGTCTTAAGTTTGCAAAAATCACAATGACTTCTGTCTGAAATGTGAGGCTGCAATCTGCTTTATGCATTATGACTTCTCTGTAATGATTCAGATTCCTCCTAATATCCCAATGAAACTCAATAGAGAAACAAGCATGATTTCAACAAATTTTACTGAGTTTTCCCTTCAGATTATGGCTATCATCAGAGCAGAAGGAGAGAAACATAAAAACACTGTCTTTTCTAACTGCCAAGATATACCAAGAAACACATTGAGAATAACTGAGAATAATGTAGTCTGCCAAAGAGCCGATTGCCTGTTTGCTACAGGCATTCTGCTACAGTCCAACATTTCTTTCCATGACTCCAAAAGCTAGTTCATATTGTTCAGGCCTTCAGTAATCCCACAAGTCAGATCCAGGAATATTTCTGTAACTTCCAGGTAGCAGTATCGAAAAGCATTGTTGCCTTCCCCACAAAGCCTTTGGAGTCAATTGAAATGGTACCCTCTCTGATGGAAGAAAACTCAATAAAAGTCTTTATTTGATTCCAAAATTCTTGTTTCACGGTGACTTTAGCATCAACCTATGTTTATTGTAGTTAGGTATCTACAGAAGCCAGCATAAGGCTAGTTATCTTTTCTGATTGTACATTAAAATACATTTGGAAAGGAGCAACAACAACAACAACAGAAAGATTAACAACCGTTTGTCTAATACTGAGAAGAACAGATTTTCTGCTCTGGGAAAATTTTCCGAGAGCAATTCATCCATTTGTAAAAAGACCTTCTAGGATACTGCCAGGAACAGCTTTTAATTTGTTCATCCTAGCTTTTAATAATTGATTTCATAAATGCCTCTCAATTCTCCCTATTTCCTGAAACTTAAAGACTTTGTAAAGTCTTTACTGCCACCAAAATTATGTCCTCAACAAAAAACGTAACAGTTTTGCATCAGGAAGGCAATCCCAACGTAATATGAATGACTACTACAGCAGAAGTGTGTTGGCATGGTTATATTTGTGTCCCCAGATGAGACTTTCCAACTTTCTGAGCAACACAAGTCGTTCCAAGGGAAGGGCACGTAGCACCTGTCTAAGTTATGGGCACATGATAGGTTTAGGGCCACAACTGATTTGGCTACAGGTGATTTTTCAATATCCTAAGCAACTCTGCTATTCTGCCACTCTGCTGTGTATTCATGGTTCCACCATTTGACCTCTCTCTGGTTTGATGAATCTGAGTAAATAGAGCAATGATAAAATAACTGACAAACCAACCAAAACAAGATGCAGTGGTGTCAGCAGCCATCTTGGTTAGCTACATCCAAGTGAGAAAACAGAGTAATTTCAGTGAAAATGAGTCCTGAAATGCAAATAATCAAGCATTTAACATTGTATTTTATTAAAAAAAAAATAATCCTTATGGATGAACTAGGAAAGGCAGAAGAGAGCAAAGCAGATATATTCAGGTATATGGATAAGCTGTGGCCCTCTTTGCTCTTAAACTAATTGGAAATCAACTACTTTCAATTCAGTGGCACCTCCAGAAATGCTTGGGAAGGTCTTGAAACAAACAAACCTTTCTGAAGCATCTTTCTTGCTTAGCTTTTCTGAAGGTGTAACTAATTGATTTCTAATTAAATATGACTAAAACTATCACAAATGCTAATCATTGCTCTCTGCAAATGCTTACTCCAAGACTTCCCAAGACATTTTAGAGATATAAATTAGCAAGAGTTAATTGAAAACCAAGGTAAAATTTTTCACTTTTCCTATAAACCAGGAGTTCCAACAACCTGGCAACCTGACTGTAATACAACAGTCTTAGTTTGACCAAGATGCTAAAAGATCTTCAACAATGTGTTGATTATTGACAAAAGGAGATATTTTAAATTTTGTAACATAACTTATCTTTCCATTACACCTAGACATTCACAACCAATAACACTGCCTAGAACATTGACAGAGCATTCAGAAATCCATCTGTAATTTCACAGATACCTAAGAGAGTCAGTAACTGTCTAGCTTATTCAAGTATTCTACTAGTAATGAACAGAGGAGAGAGACACTTCATCTTATCACTAATATATATATTTTTTAATTAACATTTTCACACTGCATTGACAATTCTGCACATAGGTCTCTTCCATGAGTGGCTTAATAGAGCTATACATGAATATCTACTGTTGAACATGGCTGATGATCACAATGGAGTGGCTGTACTGAGAGTTAAAGTGTTTATCACATTGTCAAAAACAGTAAGATGATTTACATTAGAATATCTATTGTTTAAAGGTAGTAAAAAACTCAGTGTGTCTGCTCGGCACTGCAAGAAATGAATGGTAATTATCACTATTACTTTAGCATCTTGAGTAGCCAGGGCTATTTTGGTCAAAAGCTTGTGTAATACAGTTCATTTTTACATTTGCTAAAAGAGACAAGTTATACAGGTGATGGACTTCTTATTACCTGAAACCCTACATTTTATGTAGAAGGGACAGCTAACCAAATGTCAGGGATGTCCAAGATATAAATATCAGAGAAATAACAGATTTAATTTGCTTTACTCAGTCACATCTTTTCCTTCCCTTTTCTGTTTTTAAATGTTTCTTTTATATGAAATGCCATGGTTCAGTGCACCTGAAAATTAAAGACTACTGTGTAAGATCAAGGTTTGAGTCTGCCCATTCATGAAAGGAAATTAAAATTACTACTAAAAGCCTCACTTTTTATTATACTGATAGAAACCACTCAGAAAATGCCAGAAGGAAGAAGTATACTCAGTACTTTATATACATGATAAACAAGACTATTTGCTGCTGGTGGTTAATACTTGAAAACATGTATACATGCATACTTAGACATTAGGGACCAGATTCTGATTTTGCTTACTCTGTCCCAACCCCATTCACTTGTGATGACTCCAATAGTTTCCCACTTAAACTTTCTAAAACTTTACATGAGTTGTTCTTCTGTAACCTACTTTATTTTGATTTAATCAATCTCCCTTAAAAATATATAAACTTAGTCTGTGCTTCTTAAAATGATCTATAATAGCACATTTAATAAAGCTAATTTAAATCCACTAATTTATAGAGATTTGCCAGAGGCTTTGAAACACCAGAAAATGTGTAAACTTAACAGTTTGGCTGTGATAACAGCTCAGACAGTAGAAATTAAGCCCTTTGCATTGCAGTCATGCTCAAAGTGGATTCCTAGTTTTATTTGAAGAAGTACATCACAAAAAGTTTAAAAACATAGAGAAAAACAAATTTACAAAAGGTAATTCAGAGCTAAGCCATATATTCACCAAGGTTTGTCTTTTCAGATCCCCATGCCCCATTTCTCACACTTGGTTACCACTCTGCCTCAGCATCACAGTCCCAAATGTACACTGAGGTCTCTCATTTTAAGACTACCTGGATTGTTTTCTACAAACACATTTTTGGACAAATAAGAACAGAGTCTCTTGTGCAATAGAGCTCTGACAGAGCTGTGAGATTCTGCTTAGGGCCATTAATTCTGGGTCCCTAATTCTAGTTGTCAGCCTTCCAGCTGATGCTATATAGGTTTTCTACTGTCTGCTCTAATTTCTACCTCTGGCAACCAAATGATAATAGATTATATGCCAGTGTGGGAATAGGCAGATTGGTTAGGATCCAAGCTGTATCCCAGGTGATAGCAAGAAGAAGCATCACAGAAAAAAAGTATTCAGCCCTTCACATCGATGTATCATGGAGTTTTATTTCTACCAGAGGAATTCACTTTATACATAGCATTTAGATGGTAACTAAGTGATCATTATCGTCATCTGATTTGCAGAAAATGTCAGCTTTCCTTCAAGACAGAGATGAAATTTTTAGGGCTACTTTTGCAGATCTGTCTCCAGATTGTTATATGGGAGAGGGAATTGAGACCTACCTCATCAAGACTTGCAGGGTTGCAGTCTTTCAAGTGAAACAGCCTCATCGCTTTGAACCTTTGATCAGTATCTGTAAAGTTCAAATCATCTTTTATTTTATTTTATTTTTGCTAACTGCATCAAAACATTTGGGATTGCAGTCTGGAATGCATTCTTGCACAAGAGCTTTTTTAGTCATTTCTCCTGCTTCTCTGCTCTTTATCCTGCTTCTGTTGTTGCTTTCCCTCCTGCTTTTGTGTACTGAGAAACAGAATTAAGGTGTACTGCAACCAGTGGACACTTGCATAAACAGCCTGCTTTGAACAAGACAGCACGATTTTGGGAGAGGAGGAACACATTCAGCTTTCCTGCCCAAATACTAAAACATACAAGAGGTTCATATGGTGTTAAAGCATCACATTTTTTGCTTTGAGACCCCTGAAATGCAAGGGCTGTGAATAGCAGAACATGAATAGACTGGATTGGGAGCATTAAAGCACATCAATTCCCAGGTTCTGAGACTGCACTCAAAGTAATTTATATTTGTAATTTATTTAAGAATGGTTTCAGCAAATACATTTCTAATGAATCTCTTTCACGCACTTTTATGAACAAGAGTCTAAGTTTTCCACGACTTCTGCAAAACAACTTTTACTGCATCAAATCACTGCATTCCTTGATCTATACGAACACACACTCACAGCAGCCAGCCACACTCACACACAACGAACAGCTCCAGCATTTCATACCTCTGCAACAAATACTTCAAAAAGAAGATTTTTAAAATTAGCATGGCTGTGAAAAAGCAAGAAAATGAAACAGTTTTGCCCTGCCTCCGGTACTTCGCAACCGATCTTGACTTAAAGAGAACATTAGCACGATCTTCTGCAATTCTTGTATTTCCATGTGAAACTTCTTCATAGAGGATTCGTGCAGAATCGTGAGCTGTCAGCTCTGATCACATTCACCAGCACACAGGCTTTAGACTCTATTTCATAATATGAAAAGATGGCCAGCGTTTTCCTGATAGAAGTATTGTATGTTTTTCAGTCAGTAAAAATTAGAGAGAGCTCATTGTCGATGCATTTCCCATAGATAATGAGGACTGCAAATTACCAGGCTAAAGATTTTTTTTTTTTTTTTTTTTTGGTACATGGAACAAAAAGCAGCACAATCTGCAGAACTTACTAACTGATTGGGTTTTCCACCCCTTCTTTGCATGCTGCCGACACAGCCAGAGCAACCTATATGCTGATCTTATTCCAAAAGCACAGTATTCTTTATACTGCAAGAATAATAGTTTTGTGTGCCGTTACATACACTGCAAGAAAAAAAAAAAAAAAAAAAAAAAAAAGCCTTTAGGAAAGGCATGTGCTGAACACACACAAAATATGCAGGATGGAAAACGACCAAATGTAATTAAAGCTTATATGAAAGCAGACATTCCTATTTGCAGAGCTCTGGCTGCATTTCTATGAGAAAGAATGCACAGAATTTCAAATCATGCTCTATTTAGACAATGTCAGAATAAAAACACATTTCCCCCTACCCCCCACACCCCGAAGTCTCTGAAAGGCAAATCTCATCAACAGAATTAGAGAGAAAAAGCAATCCAAAGATACTGGTTTACATATTCCTTCCCAACCAAGAAATCAAGTATCTCCCTCTCCCGGCTAATGGCTTTATAAATTCAGACTTTAAACAAAAGCAAAAAAAAAAAAAAAAAAAGCAAAAAAAAAAAAAGAAACCTAATTCTCGAGCTTCCTACTTAGCACTGCCTCGCTGTTGATGATTTGTGCGGCTGTGTGTGCGTGCGTGTTTGAGAAATGGAGAGATAGGCTTAAAGTATTTTCCATTTCATCAAAGAGCATATATTACTTTCCCGGTTCGCTCCGGCGTTTGGTTTTATGCCCACCCCTTTTCCATCTGCCCATGTCTGAGATGCACAGTGCAGGCGTACAATCATGAGCAGCTTACGACACTCAGTGAACACTAGGTGCCTCTGCATGCTCTACCAACATACTGCTCGGCTGAAGGGAAGGGATTCTTGCTGTCTCTCTGCTCTAAGCATCACCTAACAAGCAAAGCGAACAAAGAATGGGAAATAAAGCTACCCTTAGCCGGTCAGTGAATGCATGGTAATCTCTCTATGGAGTAAAGGTTGTGCCGGTCAATGGTCGTTGCAAATGATGGACATTAAACAGATTGCCAAATCCTGTGGAGTCGTTAGTAAAGAGTTTGGAGTTTTTTTCACGCCACAGTGTTAACTGCAGAGAAAAGGACAGAGGGAGAAGGAGAAGATCAAGCTCATGCACATAGTTCTGAAACTTGCAGGTCCTAGGAGTCAGCTAAAAAGCTAGCTGGACAAGCCTTGAGCTCTTTGAGCAGAAGCGAAGTGAGACATTGTGAGCTTGCCAGCCTTGCACAGCACTGAAAGGGACTGAATTTGTAGCACAGAGGGGTCTTTTTTAGCTCTGCATATAATTAGTCCAAACACAAAGGAAGCAACTGAATGGAGGTTGTCACTCTCTGGAAAAGGGTGGGTAAGACACTTTTTAATTAAATTCTTTCATGAAGAAAGATTTTTTTCTTTGCTGCAGCCTTTAACATGAACAAAATCACTATCATTTTACCTTTGAATGTCTGTGAACTTTAATGCTGCACAGCTCCTGCATGTTGTAAAGTGAAATATTTGGCTCTGTGTTTGTTGTTTGCTGTTCTGCTTTGGTTTTGGCTTTTTTGGTTGTTTATTTTTTTATTTTTATTTTCCCTTAAATAAAATATGATGTAGAATTTGAAAAGATTCAATGGACATTCTCGAGCATATTTGGAAATATTCTTGCTAATGGATTTCCTTCTTATCGGTCTCTGTTTAAACTGGCTGCTGAGGAAGCCCCCGGGGTTGATATTGTGTACGCTGGGTATCTTTTCTAAAATGCTTCCAGCCGTGAATAGTGGGTGTCCACAGCTATGTCGGTGTGAGGGCAGGCTTTTGTACTGTGAATCACTGAATCTCACAGAGATGCCTCGCAACCTGTCGGGCATGATGGGCTTGTCTCTGCGGTACAACAGCCTTTCAGAGCTGCATGACGGACAGTTCACAGGGTTAATGCAGCTCACGTGGCTCTATCTGGATCACAATCACATTTGCTCAGTGGAGGGGAATGCCTTTCAAAAATTGCGGCGAGTGAAAGAGCTCACCCTGAGTTCCAACAAAATAACCCAACTGCCCAACACCACGTTCCGACCCATGCCAAACTTGCGCAGTGTGGATTTATCGTACAATAACATCCAGGCGCTGGAGCCCGACCTGTTTCACGGGCTGAGAAAACTCACGACGTTGCACATGCGGTCGAACGCCATCAAGTTCGTGCCGGTGAGAATTTTTCAGGACTGTCGCAGCCTGAAGTTTCTAGACATAGGATACAATCAGTTAAAGAGCCTGGCTCGAAACTCTTTTGCAGGCTTGTTCAAGCTCACCGAGCTGCACCTCGAGCACAATGACTTGGTGAAGGTGAATTTAGCCCACTTTCCCAGGCTCATCTCCCTGCACTCGCTCTGCTTGCGGCGGAATAAAGTTACCATCGTCGTCAACACTTTGGACTGGATATGGCAACTGGAAAAGCTGGATCTCTCTGGCAACGAAATCGAGTACATCGAACCTCACGTCTTCGAAAGCGTGCCTCACCTCAAGTCCCTGCAGCTGGACTCCAACCGGCTGACCTACATCGACTCTCGCATCCTGGACTCCTGGAAGTCCCTCACTAGCATCAGCCTCTCTGCCAACACCTGGGACTGCGGCCGCAACGTCTGCGCCCTGGCCTCCTGGCTGAGCAACTTCAAGGGCCGCTACGACAGCAACCTGCTCTGTGCCACCCCCGAGTACGCGCAGGGTGAGGACGTTTTGGATGCCGTGTACGCTTTCCACTTATGCGAGGACGCGGCGGACCCCACGAGCATCAACACCCTCTCCCCTGTGACCAACAACAGCGACCAAATGTTCGGCTATGGCTCGGCGACCGCCACGTCCAACGTGCCGGATGCCGACGAGGAGCCGACGACGTACGCCATCACCGTGACGCTGCCCGGCGAGAGCGCCGAGAACGCCGTGCAGATTCACAAGGTGGTGACGGGGACCATGGCGCTGATTTTCAGCTTCCTCATCGTGGTTTTAGTGTTGTACGTCTCCTGGAAGTGCTTTCCTGCCAGCATCAGGCAGCTAAGACAGTGCTTTGTGACACAGCGCAGGAAGCAGAAGCAGAAACAGACCATGCATCAAATGGCTGCCATGTCAGCCCAGGAGTATTATGTTGATTACAAACCCAACCACATCGAGGGAGCCCTGGTGATCATTAACGAGTACGGATCTTGCTCCTGTCACCAGCAGCCAGCGAGGGAGTGCGAGGTGTGATTTGCCTTGGGGATTTAAACAGTGTGCAACCAAATAGCGGCGTGCAGGCAGAGAGTGGAGCGGGGGGTTTGCTGGGCTTTGCTGAGGATTTCACAGGCACTCCTCTGCCAAAATCGCAGAAGGAGCTGCCGGCAGGACTTGATATTTTAGCTTTATCGTGTCTTAAAATCTTCAGGACAGCCAATCTTAAGATTTCCTATGCTAATACTCCCTTTGAAGATCTGTCAATATTCAGGAAACTGAGAGTGTAAAAAGGTACCGATTATTGATCTTTTGTAAACTAAGGAAAATGTTTAAAATAAAAAAAAATAGCATTTACAGTTTTTACAGACTGGTGTATATTACATGAATTGTTCCCTGTATACAAAATGCAACAGTTTAACCTCTTTTCATTCTGAGTGTTGAAAGTCTGGGAGCAATGAAGCCACGTTAAAAATAGACAGATGAAAATTAACCCGATGGCTTCCCATTGTAATTATTACACATTCACGTACATCATGTTACTGGCGGTATGAAGCATGACACTGGAACTTTATTTTTGTTAATGTGCTACCTGTAACTGGATGTCAGCACAGCAAGGAGCTGGTGCACCTCAGAAAGGCTCAAGTTTTGCCCGTGTTCCTGGGACAGGATTTCTGAGGCTTTTTAAGCACAGCTCACTTGTAAGTTGCTGTAAGATCCCTAAAAAACTGCATCGTAACCCCTAAAGGTATTTTGTATCACAACTGATCATATTGCAGAGTCTCATTGAAAGAAAAAAAAAAAACAAACAACAACAAACAAATGACAAAACCCAAATAACTGAAACACTGCCGAAAAAGTGCTAGTCATCATTTTCTTTAAGACAAAAAAAAAAAAAAGATGAAAATAAATAAATAAATTTAAGGGCTTTTACTAGCTATTCCCACTTTTATGCTTGTTCTGAGACATGCCAAGAGCAGAGAAACCCTTGTGCACTGTAGAGTCACGATGAGAGGAGGAGAGCAGAAGCGGCTCAGTTGTCAGTGGTGCAACCTGTGTGTGCCGGGTGTGCAAAACCTCGGTTGCCACGCTGCGAGGGGGACAGAGCCATCCTGGCACACTTCTGGGCTCTCCAGCAAAGCCACCCCATGCCCCTCACTGCCATCACTAGCATCCACTAACCAAACCACCCTGAAACCTCTGCAGAGGCTGAGAGCATAGGCACCCTCCCTCCTAATAACTGAAAAGATGGAATTCATGGTTACGAGCAGTCATTTGGTAATGTAGAATCACACGGCTGTTTTATTCTAATTGCCCTTAAATAAAGGCTTCCTTTCCTCCTATTTCGGGTTTTTCATTCCGGTATGTGAACAACCTACTGCTTGATCTTTGGAACAACTCCTCTCATACTAATGAAGACAGGGCAGTTTTATAACAGCAGGCAGAATACCCTGAATTTTTCTTCATATAGCATAATGTGCCAGCAAAATGTAAAGTAAAAACCAAGAACTGGGTAACATTGCTATGCTTTGTACATATTTCGCTATTTTTGAGTTGGAAATGGAGGAAAAAATGAGAATTCTAACATCCATTTTAATTTAACATGCGTTTGTTTTTTTTATAGCCTCCAACTGCCACCTATACTCAAAAGCCTACAACGGACTTATAAACATAAGATTAGGCACAGATCTTATTTTTTTCTTTTTTCTCCTGCAAAGCAACTGTCTTTCCAGTTGTTTAGTTGCTAATTTTAACTGTAAAGAGTAACTTTTATATATTTTTTATCTAACTGACACTATTTTGGAGGGTTCCAAACTTTTTTCCTCTATTTGGTACATCCCTCACCTTGTGTAATATTAAATATGAAATAGCCTCTTAATAACCTTCTTTCTTTTATTATTTAACGAGACTATAACATTATCAGTGAGACCAATGAGAGTAAATGTATTGGGAGAGGATTTTTTATGAGAAATATAATAAACTTTTTTATTTTTATTATTTATTTATATTTTTAATTAAAGCCACTGAAAATTTATCTTCAGCTTTGAAACAAGCTGTCACTGTCAAAGCTAGGCCTTTCTCTGTTCAAACACTTGCACATTTCTGTTTTTGTTCCTCAAACCCATGAGGGCCTGATCCATCCTGAAACTCTTAAGGGACCTGCAAGGCAGGGTGCCCACATGGGAACCTAAGTGCAAAGGTAGAGGAGGTAAGGAGAGAAAATACCTTGTACCATGCTAACTGAGGGCCAAAATATGTATTTTCCCCTTTAACCCCTCCACTGAAACCAATAGGGATTTTAACTGAAAGATTAAAAGAAAAAATAAAACACAAGACTAACTTTGGGCTGTGTTATATGCTCCTCAAATCACCACCCAGCACTGCAATCAGAAGGACTGATTACAGGTAGCTGCCAGCAAGCCTCCCAAACCAACCACAACTGCTAAAATATCGGCTACATACGGTAAAATAAAGAAAAACAGATACAGTCTTTCTTTCTGTAGTGACCCCCTGTTGCTACAAGGAAATGTAGTAGTGCTGTCATGTTTTTGGCCCTGTAAACCTGATGCAAAACTGATCTTGACAAACAATCGTCCTGTGGTTGTATTTCTATGTATTTTTAGCATATTTGTGGGTTGGTTTTTAAACACGCCAGTGTTTGCACCCCTCTGGAATTATTCCTGCTGTTTATTGGTGTTAGCAACGTCGAGCAACATTTGCAAGACGTGAGCAATTCCGCCTTTGCAATTTATTCATCTCCTTGCTTCATGCATCTTGCATCAGCAGCTTGAGTAAACCAAACGGAACATTTTGCTTTAAAGGTGCAGCGATTTCAGAAGGGAGGGCTTAATTTCGGTACTGCCTGTTGCCATTTCTCCCGAAGAAGTGGTAATGACCACTGATGACTTGCCACCTCCAGCAGGATGATGGATGGATCCTCCATGGAGAGGACAGCGCTCACTAAATGGCAGAAAATGAGGTGTTTCACAACCTTCATGCAAAAATCTTGTCTAAGGGTAGTGTCCTCTGGAGACAACCTCCTAATGATCTCCAGAAACCACCTGAAGATCTGGCTACCCCTCTGCTGGTGGAAAGAGGGGGGTCCCTGGGTGTGACTTACTACATGTCTATTCTGAAAGTTTCTGAAAGAACTACGAGGACAATAAAAAATAAATGTGCAATATTTAATTTCAATCCAGCTATTAAAAACCCAGTTATTCATCCTGCTCCAGGCTGCTTGCATTGGTATATAAGAGAATTCTTATATTTCTAATGTATTTATGGCAACTGCAGTGATTTTCCCTCACTCTTCCTTTCAGATTTCATGTTTGCCAACTGTCCAAACATATGTCATTCCCTCTCTTTTGATCCCCTTACCCTGGCTTACTATACAGCTCAAAAAAAAAAAAAAAAAAAAAAAAGCTTTTGGGGTTAGTTGTGACAGTTTTTCCTTCAGGAGATACTTGGGGAAAATCAAATGAATATTTTAAATACTCCCCTTTTAATGTTCCACTTAGTAGGGCCAATCTTTCTTTTATAATTAGGTAACTAACATTATTATTATATTTTTTTTGGAAATGTTTTTAGTTGTAAGACAGGGTGAAAGGCAAGCTACAGAACTACCTTTTTGAGGCTGGTTAACACTCTCAGTGTTATAGATCTCTAATATGCAATCTCTTGCTGCTAGCATCAATACACCTTCATAGTGCACCCAGTGATGAAGGAACTGTTGCTGTGTATGCTTTGAATGTATATAAGGGATGATTTATTTTCCTTTCTGTCTTTTTTTCCCTTTCGTTCTGTACTTAAAAAAAAAAGTGATATGAAACCACAGAATCAATGCTAATGTACCACATTCTGTTTCTGGCCTGAATAATATAAAATACAAAGAAACTCTGTGTTAAAGCTGCAAATTCCCTCCTTTACCACACTGTTAGAGTACTGCAGGGAGCTCAACCAGGGGGCTGAGCTTCTTCTCCGTGTCACAGCCGTACCGAGATGCTCTGCAGCAGGCTGAAGATGCAGTCCCATGCCTGGGTGGCAACTGCCTTGCGCACGTGTGCAGAGAAAAACTATTATTGATACCTAAGGATATTTTTGTACGTTTTATTAGATGTTCTGTGCTTTTATAGCAAAGGCATTGAGGAGTACTTGAAGTGTATCTATTTGATCATTTTCTTTGGCTCTGGTAAAAAGCCCCTCATTCACTTTCGAGATGGACTAAATTTGTTTCTTGTATGTGTCTGGTTCTGCACTGATAGCAAAAGGATGCTCTGAATACCTCTTCCCTTCCCTCTGGCTTCTCCAGTGGTATTGAGAATGGCAAATAAGAAGAAGTATTTGATTAGGAAGCTTATTGCTAGTGCGATAATAATAATAACAAAAATAATAATAAAAGAAATGAAGAGGAGACAAAAGATGAGAAAAAAAGACTGGAGAAACAACAAGTAAATGAGTCTGTGGCTGGCTTCCTCTGCCTTTTCTTTTTTAAACGTGGCAAATCTAAAGGCCCAGCACAGATGAAAACCAAGACTGATGGTGGGTGGAGAAAGCAGTTTTTAAAACTGTGCAAGCAGGGATGAAACAGCTTCTGGAAAGGAGGGCACCGCACCAAACACTTCCACTGAGCATGAAAGAGAAAAGGAAAGGGTGAGGGCAGAGATGAAAGGAAAGACGAGAGCTGGTGAGAAGGCAAGGTGACCACCGTGCACATGAGGTAAATGAGATTTTTTCAGTACCTTCGCCTCCCACATTGAAGCCATGGTGAGGACAAACAGCAGTGATTTAAGCAAGATACCCAGCATCTCTTTCTGTCTTCTCAAACACACACATGCATTTGCAGAGGAACACATGGACATGCTTTCTCAGACATTCGCCTCACATCATTGCCTCTGCCATGAACTACTTCCCGGGCAGTTCAGCATCCCCTTGCCCATCAGGTTGTTTGCTCTTCCACTGCCTCTTCCCCTCACTTTGCTGGCTGGATTTCCTACCTATCCCAGCCATGGCTCACCACACACTTTCTAGAAAATCAGACTTTTATAAGAAACATACCTCATTTTTTCTGTCCTCTAAGAAACCCCCATTTAGAGAGAGGGGGATCGTGTACTATAGCAGATTCTCCTGCTAATTATATCCACGCTCATTTTCCCTCATATTCGATTTCTGCATGCATGGCTATTACGACAAACATATCTGAGGTATTTTTGCTGGGTTCAATTTATCATTATGCACCAAGGTTATACTTTTCCTTGACCTGCTCAACCCAGTCTAATATTAACAAATTGAGCATTTACACGAGCTCCTTTCCAAGCATGATGTTGATTAGGAATTTAGGAAATGCTGGTGATTTAAAGATTAACCTTTCATAGAATTACTGACATAAACCAGAGCTATTATGGTATTAGGAGCAACTATTCAGAGCATATTCTGTGTGAAAGAAAACCAACAAAGCACATTTAGAGCCATGAAGCCATGCAAAAGGCTTTCCATATTATCGAGACCAAGTGATATCTTTCTTTCCTTTTTTTTTTTTTTTTTCTTCCCCAGACAAAGCTGGTGAAAGGAAAGGAGTAAGTGCGATCTACCTCTAAAGTTATGTAGAGGGAAGCAAGGCTACAAAAATATTACAGAAACCAAGCAACAATCTTCTGCTGGCATGACAGAGCCTGTAATCGGGTGGGTGGCTGTGAAGAGCCGAGCTGAATGCTGCAAAGCACTGTAATTTTATTGCACTGTGGCTGCTTTAAAGAGAACACATTTGCAATGAAATCTGTATTTCCACGAGAACATGGCAATTGTTTTTGTTATAAAGATAACGTCACTTGTTGGCATTCAGACACAATTATTCAGCCTTTAAACCAATTACTGCTCTATTCGCCTTTGCTGGTGCGATAGTTGGGCGAGCTGGTCAAATGTAACAGGTTGCAGTGAAAGGAATTCGAGTTCAAAGGACCTAGATTTACATTACAAGAGAAGAAATTCAGTTTAAGATAAACACCAGCTTTTCACCTTTTCCTTCACTTTTCCTCATCCTGAAAATCCACGTATGTACATCCCTTAGAGAAATCAAGAGATAGGCAGTGGCTAAAGAATAACATTGTGAGTGCCTGCACTTGGCAAACAGCACATACTACTGTGCTCAGGCACTTTTTATTTTAAACCATTTCACTGCTCTCATGTTCTTCACATCCTCACCAGACGCCGTAACTAGTGCCAGGGATGTCTTTCAGCACGGGTGCTATGGGAACCTGACCGATTTGGTTCCATGTCTGAGCTAAGAGAGCCTAAATCTGAGATTTCAAAGGTAATAGGTAAGTACAAAAATTGGCTTCATCACAGAATTGCCATTTTTAGCACTGCAGATTCATCTGACTGACATGGTTAGAAACCAGGCTCATTCATTGCAAACTTCATTCTGGCCTTTTTTTTTTTTTTTTTTTTTTTTTTTTTTTTTTTTGAGACAGATCCTTGTCCTAACAGCAAACCAGAGCATGACACCAGAGACAGAGGACTTAAAACTGTATTTTCAGTGAAATCTGAGATTAAACATAATAATAATGCATGGACATATCAATCTGATTAAAAGGGTTTATCCAATAAAGGCAATTCAGTTTATATATAGAAAATCTCACTCAAGCAGCACACCTCTGTACCCTAGTGGTTACAAAAAGCTATGAGCAAGCATCCTGATAGCTGGGGCCTCAGTTTGAAAACAGGTTTCTGAATATCCTTTAAAATACATACTCTCCCTCTATTTTTAATCTCACTTTACACGCTCACCCATTTTCCATTCCTCAAACCTCACAAGCAGAGTGATTGAAGGCTGGAGGGAGGAAGCCCTGAAAATCCCAAACTAAATAGCAAGAACAGCCCACAGCTGCTGAATTCCAGTGGTTTGGGTTCTTTTACCAGCTGCCAGCCGTTTGAAACACACCTGCAATCAACCCTGTTTGCAAGTTGAGAGCTAAAGAAAGCTCCTAGGAATAAACCTGAACCTGTCTCTATTCAGTGCCTCTGCTGACAGACTGGCTTGCTACGGGAGTCTGGTAAATATTAAAGAATGTTAATAATAATGAGATAATCCACCTGGGGATTTTTTGCCCCCTTTTTAAAAACTTGGCTCCATTCTGAAGTTTATCTTGACGGAAAATTTACTTCTCCGATCCAGATTATTTCCCAAAGCAATTTTCTAACTGCAAACAGAAATTTGTGGCTGCTGCTAAAAGGTTTGCAATCCTCGTGCTAAAGAGGCCACCGCATGTCAAATGTTTACCTTAATTTCATGTAAATGTCACTCCATATTGGACATTCTATATTTCTCTGCTGGCATATTATGCAGCTGCCTCCATCTTCATAAACCTTCCCTTTGCTCCATAAGTACCCTCACAGCAGCCTGGCACCCATTGCTGCTGTCAGATCAAATTCCCAAACAAAAGCTAGATGCAATGACTTTATCATCTAATTGCTGTAATCCAATAAATTGAATGTGAATCCTATGGCCCTAACCATGCAAAAAAAATGATGGAGTCAATCAATGAATGGAAGAAATGCATCCGAAATACACTTGGGGTAAGGGGGAACCCACAAAACAAAAGACATTGCATATGACGAGGCTTCAAGTTGCAGAAGGTCAGGGCAAAAAGGTGTGGTACAGAATGGAGAAAATCACTGCTAAAAGAAAAGGGGACAGTGCCCATAGCTGGTTAATCAGGAAGAGAGTTAGGTGATAACCGACATAGGAGACACTCGTCAGGGGATGACAAAGCACTGTAGCAATATTTCATGACATAATGAGTACAGACAAACATGGCTTTGTAGTGGGGAAGACAACAGTCCATGAAGTCCACTGAAGCTGGACCCAGAGCTATTCCCTTGGAATATGGATTGTTTTGGGGTTTTTGTTGTTGTTGCTGTTGTTTTGTATATTAAAAAAAAAAAAAAAATCTAAACTATTTTAATTCTCTGTTATGCACAAAACGTCAAATATGCTGAACCACGTGTTGGTGATTTTTTTTGATGAGTGGCATGTCTAGGTTCAAGTAAACCCAATTGTGTTGTTTTTGTGCATGTATTTCCCTCATTCCAATGCCTGTTGGCATTACACAATGTTATTCTAGTTGGTGGAACAAAGGTCTTCCCAAAAACGTTACCCTAAGTAGTTTTATGATGTTACATTCCATGTCTTCCATAAAAAAAGGGAGTTGAAAAGTTTTCTATTTTTTCCCTGGTTATGTTTTCCTATTATGTAGAATAACCTAGCCCCAATCTGTCATTTTTCATTAGCAAAGGAGTCAAGCTATGGTTGTTAATGACAACTCCTAATGAGGATTTGATGAATAAGTCCTGGAAAATGAAACTTGAAACAAACACTTAAATCTACCTCAAATCTGTCGTTTCCAGGTAAGTGAGTTGACAGTAAATGGGAAATAAAACTTCAAGAATTTAAAGCAAAGTAGTGCATTTAAAACCATAAATCATTAGGTCCAAATGGTGTTTATCAAGAAACTAAAAAATAAAATAAATAGATGTATGAACAAAGCAGAGGAGCTAGTAAAAAATGCTGATTTCTAGTAAATGTAGCTGTTGCATCAAAAATGGAATGACTGAAATGCATTGTACTTCCCCTACCTTACAGCTGAGTAGAGATGACTGTAACGGGCTGGTAAATCTTATGTCAGTAGCTGTTAAGTTAGATCTATTAAGGTCTGTAATATCATGCAGTAGGGAGAAATTGGCTAGTCTGTGGAGCAACAGCATGCTGCTCTAATGCATTATAACCCGTGCATTGGGGCTACCTAAGTGACATCCAAAACCTGGCAATTTTCTATCTGGTCTTCCAAAGAGGTTTTTACGGAACACCTGTAAAAGACGTTCAGGCTCCCATAAATAAGCTAAGCTCCATGGACATAGAAAATTAGCTAGATGCCCAAAAATACAGTGGCCTTTTACTCAGCACAGCAGAAACGGGAGCATAGCATCCTCCCAAGGCCGGGGCTGCTGAATCATCCTAGCAACAATCAGGAAATGTTTGACAACGCGTTTCAAATGACAGATTATTTATGCTGCAAAAAGTAATGAAAATCAGGAGGACATGCAAAGGGACTTCCAAAAGCTGAAGATTGCATGGGCTTTGATGGATGAAATTCGGAATTGTGAAATACAAAGCAAAAGACAAAATATAAGGGAAGCTGTTCATCCATGCCTCGGAGATGGGAGTTATATGCAATAATTGGACAACTGTCATTTCGGGTATTGCATGGAAAATCTCTGCTCAGTGTGTGGAGGGGGAAAGGAAGGAAAAAGAAAAGTGAAATAACTTCTAAAATGTATATACAACTAAAGAGCGCTTAGAAATTAAAGACCGATATTGCTATGCCTTCAGTTAGGAAACTGTCCTAGTTCTGTTAAGCATAAATTACAAAATAACATAACTGCATGATAAAGATAAGTTGCTAACAAGTGAAAGGAGGAAAGGTCTGGGAAAGTTTCTGTGTAAGGAGAGATGCGAAGAGCCAGGACCTCCAGCTGCAGCAAACAGCAAAACGCGTACCCATTCCCCCTCTAGCGGCCAGTCCGCACAGGGTTACTGCAGAAATAAATAAATCACACAATCCCAAAAGCGAGAGGCAAAACACTGCCAATTGATTTTAAGCCATACGCATGCACGTACCCCCTCTTTTTCATTCGACTCACAATTTTATATGACCTCAAATTATATTATTGTTATTGTACCAGTCCTCATCAAACCGCCTGCCGTACTCCTTCATCGTTGCTTGTCATTAGTCGGAGCTGGAGCTGTTTTACAGCCAAGGTAATTTTTTGTGATATGCTTGTACCTACCTGCAGGAGGAGGATATGGAGTGTGACAGGGGCCCCTGCACTGTTTAGTAACAGAAATAATCATAAAATAAAAACAAAGCAAAACAAAAAACAACACAAAAACCCAAGCAAATTTGGAACTCATTGTAGGACATGTCACTAATGCAAAAAATTTAAATAGTTGTATAGAAATGGGGACACTGAACTAATAGAGTACATATACCCCCCAATTTTTTTTTTTTTTTTTTTTTTTTTTTTTTTTTTTTTTTTTTAGGACCAGTGGCTGGGACAAGGCACAACACGGGGTGGGCTTGGTCTTTTTTGTTTCCCAACCAGCCTGCATGGCCACAGGCACCTGGGGAAACTGAGGCTGGAGGAACCCTTCCCAACCCCATGTCCCTAAGAAATACCATCTCCTTGGTCTGTCACTGCTTCCTCTATCTTCTATAGCACAGGCACAAAAATAATAACCTCCTCCCCCACACTTTTAACAATTTCTCTGCACAACGCAATATAACAGAGCACTTTTTGTTTCAGTCTTTTAGCAGCCTAGGACCTTTTGTGGACCAAAGGAGTCTGAGATGCTAAGCTGGATGCACAAAGAGGTGCTGATGAGGACTGAAAAGGAGCTGTGCTCTGTTTGTGATTGAAATAACGACCAATCACTCGTTAGGAATTTTTTTTTTTTTGGTCTAATTTTCTTCACAACAAACAAACAACAATAAATAAATAAATAAACACAAGAAACCCAGTGGCTTGGCGCAGAAATGAACCTCCTTTGGTTGCACTTTCAGGGACCTACTACATCCTCAAGCTAATAGGCTCTGTATAAAGGTTATGGTTCACAGGGAAGACAAGAAGTGGAAAGGGATTGTGTTTTGCTTTTGTAAAATCTTTCCATCAGTTACATTTCTCAACCAATGCTTCAAAACTTACAAGTGTTTTTTTTTTTTGTTTTTTTTTTTTTTTTTTTTGTTTGTTTTTGTTTTTTTTGTTTGCTTGTTTCTTTTTTCCATTACAGGTTAATTTGTGTATAGGACAAACAGATGAATTAAGTAACCCTTTCTGCTAATGGTTTGCTAAGAAATTGCCCAGGAACATGTTTCTGATTAAAGCTTATAACACACCGTTATTTTTGTAACACACCTGTATTACTTTTAATAAATAAAACAATGATATGTGGTGCTGCACTGCTCTCCTATAGGTTATTCTAAATTTACCAATGAACCATTATAGATTATGCCTTGCTGTATCTTATGGTGGCTTTTGGTGAAGACTGAATATTAGTTTGGATGGAACTCACAGCTGGCATTTTTATATTAATTCGAATATGTTGTTACTAATTTGTTCAACTGAAACTAAAGAATAACACAATAAACAAGGCACAGTTTGACTTCTCACGTCTTAAATTTAAAAAAAAAAAAAATCCAACGTGTCTTAATAATTTTACCTAATTAAAAAATATTTAGAAAACAGATTATTCAAATGATTTGTACATAATAATGTGAGCAATTTGCTCTTCCAGTGTAAAATGAATTCATTACTATCCACAGTCAGAGCAAATTTGATAGTCATAGTCTATCCTTTACTGATGTACCTACAGACACAATTATATTCCTAATATGCACTGTCAAGACAGCTTCAAGAGTAAGAATATAAGGAACTGTACAGACAATAGACAACAAACAAAATGCAGTTGATTACTGTTGGGATGGGCACAAGATAAGAAGGAAAATCCTACAGAGAAAATCCTAAAGACAGCTGATACTCTGCTGAATCTCAAAAGAAGACTTCCACATTGACCCACTAAGGACATCTCATTTTCCACCAACAATTACAGAGAGGCATATATATATTTCTGGCACTTTTAAGTGATGGTGTGTGAGTGGCTTGCAGCATCTGGTAAAGCACAAAATATTGAGCGGGAATTTTTAATTCATTTTGGAGTACAATAACATGCCTATTCATAAATATTTTTTCCTATATATCTTCTCATGGCAGAAAAAAGAAAATCCTCAATTTTTGGGTGATGAGCCAAAAGTTTCTACAAATTTAAGAATGGGGGCTTCTTCAGAATGACAGCCTGGTGTATGCTGTACTTTCCCTTGAATGACATTACTGGGGTAAATTAAGTGCCAGACACACTGCTTATTAATTAACAATATCAACAATTCTTTCTGCATTAGAGATAACACATTTTACAGACAACCAGAAGCATTTTCATTACAAAAAAGGCTCTTTCCTATGCCTCTGTCTGCCACAATAAAATAAATAAATAAATCATAATTGCGATGGTAGATCATTTTTCCCTTCACTAAAATTAAATCTTAAAAGCCATTTAATTAAACTGAATGATAACTGAATGACTTTAACCATCCAAAGAATTCAAACGAAGGATGCTCTCTCCCCAGATGCTAAAATATGGCATAACGATGTTTTGCCATGAAGAGGCAAACCTTAACAAAGCAAACTACTCTGAGCAGGCATTTCTTATCTGTAAATAAACCCCCTGCAATAACATCATTTCTTTTTTCTTTTTTCACTCACAAGTTTTTACCTTTGTCTGCATGTCACATGCACTTACAACACATTCTTCAGTCAGACCACATGCTCTGAACAACAGCAAAATGTCGAAACAAGGTCCAGATTGATTATATATATATATATATATTCTCACTGTCTTTAGTAAAAGAAGGACTATCTTTTATATGAACTATCTGCTTCAGGTGTGCCTTACAAACACTACTCTGTTTACATCATTAAATCAGCCTTGCCCCAGCTGAAGCCTTATGATACATAATGCATAGATGCTTTTTGTGAAGCTTCTGCATGATGTTCAACTCAAAACTTAAAAACTGTTTCCAACCAGCAGGAAAGACTTAGTTCGAGCAATTTCCTTTTCTTTTTAAATGCTCTATTTTTTCAGACTTCAGAAGTTTTATTTAAACTAGAGCTAACCATATATGAGTTTGTTTTCCCCTTCCAGGAGTTAAAAGGGGAAAGTTTCTTTGTATTTCAAAAGTAATTTGCTAAGTCTCTTATGTCTGTATTCTGTGCTTCCAGAGGAATAAAGAAGAAATTTAACCACAGAAAGAATAGGAAAATAGATTTGCAGATGTAGCAATCTTGTAAAACTTAACATAGTTCTGAAAAAAATATATAAATCACACTACCATCAAGAAAAAAAATAATTTCCCAAGTTGTCCCAAGTCTCTTCCTACAGAGATTAAATGGATAATGATGCAACTTCTACATGAGTCCTTTCAACTGCCTATAAAAACACTCCAGCTTCAATTCCGTTCATTTGAGAATGCTCTCACTATTATTTCACGCCTGTCTCTTGATTCCTATATTCATTGATGCTACACTTTTTTTTTTTTTTTTTTTTTTGCAAGGTGAACGCAAGTTAGTTTGTTCAGAGCTGTGAAAAAAAGAACCGTGCCTTGATGTATTAGTAAGGTTTCCATCACTACAAAGTAAAGCAACAGTTGGGATTAAAACTATAGAAATCACATTTTTTTGAAACTCTTGCCAACTACATAATTATGCCCAAAATGACATTGTGCCAGGTGGCTTTGGCTAACAGATGGAATGGTATATTTGTTCACTCTTCATACACCAAGCTCCATTCCAAAAATTGTAAGCCAGAAGTATCTAAATTATTGATTGAAAGTTACATATGTCTAATAATTAATTAAACTAGCTACACATTGCAGTGAGTCTCAACTGCAGTTAAGAATTAAGAAAATGTATGTTGGTGTCTTAACATTAACATTTTTAAATCACAGCAACTAAAAATAATGAAATGCAGACAACAGAGCTTTTGTATGAAGTGTCTTAGAAGTGCTTAGAGCAGGAACATTTTCAATTGTTCCTACGATTCTGTTTCACCAAATCCCAAATTTCACCAAATGCTTACTAAGATCAACTAGTAGTTGTGACCAGACCTAGCAAACATAGTCAGGCTCGGGTTCAGAAGACTCTTCCCAGACAACATATGGACTATATAATTGTCATTAATGCTCTGGAGAGAGAAATCGAACGGAGATCAAACCAAGAGACAACCACTGCTTTATGCATCCTGAATTAGTCTTCATCTAGGCTGATGAATTTCTCACCAGCAAATCCCAGATGGGCAACTGGCTAGCTTTGTCATCCAGCACAGCACATGGGCAGTGAGTCCATTTCATATGGACATGTCAAAATGATTGGCAGCTGGTAATGAAGGCAGCAACACGAAATCCAGCAGTCTGAAGGCACTGGACTTCCAGCATATATGCAGATTAACTGCGTTGAGAATGCATCTCAGACTGATGAACGAAACGTGTCATCAGTCATTTTCATACTGGAAACACAAAGGCAGAAGAAGTCTACAGTGCTGCTGACCCTGTCCCAGTATTTCCCTACATGCAACACTGATTTTCCAGCCTGTGCAATGACCCTCATCAAAATCCCATGAAGTTGAGAATAACAATGGATACATTCCCCCTCCCTGCTATGGGAAAATAGTAATTAATTTAGGGAAAAAAAATAAAATGAGAAAAGCATTTTGTCATAGTATATTAATAACCCTACTTCTGCTATCACAAAGCTGTGCCAGAAACACTGATTTAATAGGCACTGCAAAGCAATTACCATGCAAATAATATTAGCCAGTAATTTATTATTTTTTTTAGTAAACTCCTTGTTTTGGCTAGCGGACCAGAGTAGCAGATCCCAACAAGATTGGATAATTGCAAGATATTTCAAGTGTCTAAATAGCTGTGACACCAAACATATGAAGCAACAGTTTTCAGACTGGCCCGTTGATCTGCGTGCAACTTCAAGTATGGACAACTTAGGGAGCCAACAAAAGAACAATTTAGCCAGCAAAGCGATTGCTGAAGTGATAGGAGGGAAAGATATTTAAAAAAGCACTCTTTTATTAGTGGCATTAACGAGGATAACATTGGAGAATAATGCAGAGGGTTTCGAGCCTCCTATGAAGAAATACTACCACCCTAACTCTTTCCTTTACCCCAGTCTTCATAAGAAACATTTTATTTAGAGTAACCAAGTTGATCATTTTAAGCTCATGTGCAGCTTTTTAAGTCATATTCAGCTTTACAAGTTGCCTGACAATCTTCCTGTCCTGGATGGGAGCTATACGGCTTCACTTAAAGCACTTCATTTCTTTGCTCATCATTTCACTATCAGAGAATGGTCTAAGCTGCTTATCTTACAGCAGAGTGCTGTGGCACTCACTATGGACATTTATTCTATGGTGAATGGTCAAATATGATGGTTCTCATTCCTTCAGTCCAACATGGTTTTGTGTAATCAGTTTGGTCAAGTAGCAGTTTTGATTGCATGTTATCTCTGAAACTAAAGATACGTTAATTAAGATTCAACTTCCAGATACAAGGCAGGACTCTGTATTTTTTTCTGATTCTCCTGTTACAGGATGCTGATGATATGGTCTAAGTATGGTATAAAAATACTTGCCTTTCTTTGTTTCCCTCACCACTTAAAAATTCAGATTCTTCTTTTAATTAACAATCAAAATGCTCCAAATATAAAAACACATTTCTGTGTATCTTATGATGAGGAAGAGAAAAGTAATGCTAGCCTGTGCTCTATAACTTCTAAATATTTTGGGGAGGAATAAAGGAAAATGAATTTCTAGTTAAACTGATGAATATACAAATATTGACATTGTTGTGCTCAAGATCAAGTACAAATTGAATCTGTGATTTCATTTATGGAAATAGGTACACTGGGGAATGCAATTACTATCTATAAATCATTTCGCTATAACCTTCTACTTCAATATCCTTAAATAGTAAAATGCAACTGAAGCTATTTTAGTTAAAGCCTGTACAAAATAAATCCTTGTGGCAACACTCATCTGTCAGGGAATTTGATGTTCTCCGAAGTACTTGTTGGTATTAAGCAAGCAATCTCTCACTTCTAACAGACTTTGTTATTGATATGTATGATCTAAGTAGTTTATTATTTATAGTTAAGCGTGAAGTGATATGTCAAAGAAAACCACAAAACTACGGAAACTGCATATTACAAGACCTAAACTATTTAATTTTCATACAAAACAGCTACTGACATTTGTGTTCTTGCTGACATAATAATACAGCTAACAATTAAATGATGCCTTCTAGGAAACTGGGACAAGAAAGGGTGCCTTGGTCAAGTCTGTAATCCCTGAAAAGAACTATGAGACCATTATATATGTGTAAGCAGGCGCTTCGTGTAAGCCCAGCAGAAGACAGAAAGACCATCAGAAAACTAGTAAAAATACCAATGGTAAATGAGGTAATTTTTACAGAAAACTTTCAGACCATGTGGACAGTTAATGAAAATGTTATCAAATTTCTAGTGCTTAATTCACTGCAAGAGTAAATGAACGAAGAAGCAAGGTAATGGTAAATGGAAGATCCTATCTCCTGTAATTCAGGTTTATGCACAAGTTCAGTGCCTTTTTCTGAATCCATTTTAATACAAATGAGCAAACAAATGTATATAAAAATATATGCTTTCTTCAAAACAAATACTAGTCTCCTGAATTTCTTTATATTTCTACTAATCTTGCCTTAACCTTTATCTTAAGATATCATACCTGATATAATAACTGAATTAACACTTCATTATTTTGCAATCCCAATCTGCCTCATTTCCTCAATAGTTCTTCAGGCAGGATGGCAGTTGACATGACAAAATCAGGAACACATCTGCCATTTGCCACAAACCTACACCCAGATATGCAGACTTTCTAGCTTTGCCAAGAAGTAGGAGTATCCACAGGCAAAGATCCCATTTTTAGACACCAGTTTTAAAAATACAGTATTGGTGGTTAATAAAGCACTAGCTGTCTATCCCAGAATTTAACACAAATATTCAAAGCTTGTATGCATTTTCAAAAATTGGTATATTTTATGGCTGGACTGATTCTGTCTAGTAGATGATATCACTGGACTGATTCTGTCACCATTATCTCAGGCAGTATTTTTTTGGTATAACACAAACCTAGGATCATCAACTAGAATCTGCCATTAGTAGTGCTGTTCCCATCCAACATGAACAGTAGGATACCTTCCTATCCAAGTATGGATCAAGTGCTGTGTTTTCGCAGGGAATGGAAGTTGACCTAGTTATGTTGTGCCATTAACCTCTGACATCATGATGCCTGTAGGTGAGCTGATTAAACTCCTCGCTGCATGGCTCTTGGAGGAAGCAAGGCTAATTGTGCGTAACAGGAGCTCAGTTATAAATCTTCCTATTTTATTCAGGTTTTCAAAGCAAAATGGTTATTTCTAGACCTGTCCAGAGAAGTTGGTAGCTCAATCAAGTTAATTTCAAAGTCTGATTTTACCAGGGGAATTTTAAAAATTGAAAATTACACCAGTAATATGGAGAACCTTATGAGTTACAAACCTTTTTCCCTTCTCTTTGCTGGGAGTGTGCTTCATATATATAGATGAGAGCTTTGTGTTGGTGATACTGATTAAACTAGAGCATGGATCAGGAGAACAATTTGTTTTCTTAAGTCACATTACTCCATCAAGGACTCAGTAAAATCTCATACCAACCTTTAATTCTCAGTCATTAAGTTTGCAGTTTTAGCAAGTTTGAAGTTTGCAGATTCAAAAATAACCTAGCTGTTGTCTAGTTTCACCCTTAGTGGCCACCCATGTTAGACACTGGTTGACAGCTAATAAAAGATAAAGGATTATACCACTCTTCTGGAAATCTGTGAAAAAGGTTGGTTGTAGCATAAAGAGGCTTTAAATAAACACATCAGCACGATCAAGCAACAACAACATTTTTTCCTGTTTTACTCCTACCATGGTAGCTAAAAAAATAATAATTCTCAGATCAAAGGTAGTCAAGTAAATTGAGAGGGTTTCCACTTCTATAGTGACATTACAGACTTCATTCTACTGGAAGTTTCTGCTGATTTGTGTATTCAGTTGGCTGGCTTCAGATTTTTAAAAGATGAGTGAGGTTTCTGTAGAATGGTAAGGGTGTATCAGCTCCTCACAGAGATCTGCTGAATTCTTAGTAGTGTGAGGCCAGGGCTATAGACAAGTGATTTCCTCACACACACAAAATGTATGGATTTCCAGGCTGAGGATGAACAGTCTGCAAGCAACCTAAAGATTCATACATAGCACCAGAGAGGACAGCAGCTTGCTGAAAATGACTTTGAAGACTTATTTCCAGAAGCAGCCATAATTTCAGGAACAAATTCCATTCAAATAACTGAAATCACCTCCAGCAAAGTCCATTACCTCTGGCTGACTGTGTAATACAAGTTTCCACATCAGGGCTCAGGAGCTGTTGCAGTCTAAATTCACACCCTACTTCAGAGTAATTTCTTCATGTAGGTAAGCAACGTCTTTTGAAAATATAGATCTGCTTAATTGCAAGAAAGATATAAAAATGCCCTGTAATAAGGTACTGCCATCAGCACATCAAATGGCTGACTTAAAGCTAACTGAATACTTCCAATTTCAACTAGTCTAAGCAGCCAGTAGAATAGTATAAGATGATAATCGCAGGATAAGAAACTCTATTATAGACAAAAGCAGTACTGAAAAAGACATGAGCTTTTCAAATCTGTTGCAATGGAAACTGCATTCAATCATTCTCTATATCTATGAAGGGTAAGACAAGAAGTAGTCAACTCAGTTTGCAGCAAGAGATTTGGGTTACATATTAGGAAGCATTTTCTAGCTCTAAATACAATTCAGTACAGAAGTTGAAATAAATTTTATTTGTGCCAATTTTTTTTTTTTCTTTTTAATCCATTATTGCAACTGAACCATGTAAGGACTCTTCCAAATAGCTGTCCATATTATATTGCTTTTTAGGAACAACAAGAACACTGTATTTTATGCTGCAAAATGACGACCTTTTTCACTTACTGGCAGTTCAACAATTTACTTGATTTAAACTTAAAAATAACTAATGGTACATACAGATTAGTGAAATATGCATGTGCATGTGTGTATGTTCTTAAGCTCTTGATAGCATATAAACTGACGTAATGAAATGTAACACAAAGTAGGACAGAGGTACAAGTCCCTGGTTTTATTTCATTCACCTATTAAAATTGGGCCAGTGTTGATCTCTGCATTTTCCATTTACTTTTCATTCCAAGACTTTTTGTTCTGCTGCAGTAGCTTAAAGAAGAAAGACTTTCAGGAGAAAGAGTGGGTATCACTAACTTTGATCTTTCATGACCTTTTACAACAGGACTAAAGCCTTAATACTTCCAGATGGGTTCCTCATTTGCGATATGGTACAGTTTAATTTCGAGATGTCTTTATACTTTTGATTTCCTAATTATTATATACAAGTTTAATAAATAATATTAATAAAAAATTATTTAGCTGAAGAAAAAAAAAAAGATACAAGAACATATCTGAAAGCAATTTAAGAAGCTATTTAACACATTCTTCTACAAGGCAAAATCATTTGGATTATTCCCGACATTGTTTGTCCAAGTATTATCAAAAGAATAATATAATATATATGAGGATTTTGCAGTGTCCTCAGGCATCTTCAGTGCTAACACTCTTCAGATAACGTTTGTTTTAATTCTAATCTGGATCTTCTCTGCTGCAGTGCTATTCCAGTACTATTTTTCCTGTCTTAGGAAAGTAAAACCCCCTTATTCCATTCCTCTTTGCAGCAACCCTTTCAGCCCAGTTCAGGGCCTAGAGGAAAAATGGTAGTAATTTTCACTTTTCCAGACTAAACAACACTAGTCCACTCAATCTTCTTTCATCAGTCATATTTTTCTAGGGTTTTGATCATTATTTCTCCTTCCTCTTCAATCAGTCTTCATCCTTCTTGCAGCCTGTACCCCACATTGACAGAGTACTTCCACACAGGTCTTACAAATATGTGTAGGTAATACATGTATGTCCTGCTGATACTCTGCTGACCTATATGCACATGCCATGATGTACAGTAACTCACCTACATCCTACATGTATTTCTACATTTACATTTTGTCATGTAAAGATACTTAGGGATGATAAGTAGATTAAGGAAACATTTAGTATTTTACTATCTTATTTATAAATATTGAAACTGTGCATATATGTGCTTACGAATAATTGCAAAAAAAAAATATTCTCAGCATAGTGTTGTTTCATTAATAGCTCAATTGCATTCATCAAGTTCAGTTCTCTCAGTACTTTATATACATCAAACTCCCTTCTTTTAAGGAGGCACATTTCTTTTAATGAAGTAACTCATTTACCTGGATTGACCACACAAAAATACATTTGCACAAGCAGGGTTAATTTATCTGCCTATTTCAGCCAGGCACTTAACCATATTCTTAACTGGAGATATACTTTAGAGTGACCAGGAATAAGCCAGTCAGCCAATATAAAATAATAAATCCTTCCTCTCATAAAATACAGTCTGGAAGTATGTTGCATTGGAAAGCACTTTCTAAAATTATTTTATGACAATTTTGTTTCAGAAAATAATTTAGTCATCAGAATGAAGATATATTGGACAAGACAATACTAAACAATATTGGTTTTAAAACTATATTGAGATTTTTTTTTTTCTTCCATACGAAGACAGGAGTTTAATTTTAATATCTCTTCTGGAGAATGGCAGTTCTACTGACAGCACTGCAGTGCTTCGTCTGGATGGGACCCAAGCAAGCTGACATTTGAGAGACATTACAGAGCTGAGAGAAGCTATATTAATTATTATGAAAAGTCAAAACTGTCTTCTGAATATGCCAAATAAAATCATGTAATTCAGTACTGTGTAAAACATGGGGTTAAATTATGCCCCAAATATTATTGCAACCACCAATCTTTTTTGTATGTCTGTTTCAATTAAACAAAATAAAACATAGATAAGAAGTAATGCTTTCATGTGAATTTGAATATTCTGAGGGAGAGATGGAGATCATGCCCAAGAGTTTTCATGTCATGTATCAATGCCCACTGAAAGGAATGGAAAGACTTCACATATTACTGAGCCTAAGATCAGTCTCAAAGGTGAATACTCAAAAAGGTATCTCACTCTTTATTTTATTTTATTTTATTTTATTTTATTTTATTTTATTTTATTTTATTTTATTTTATTTTATTTTATTTTATTTTATTTTATTTTATTTTATTTTATTTTATTTTATTTTATTTTATTCTATTCTATTCTATTCTATTCTATTCTATTCTATTCTATTCTATTTTTAAAATAACCCTTTTCTCTGTCTCCAATCTAATGACTTTGGGCTCTTCGTCATTATTATGCACTCTTCTACCTCACATCTAGTTTGTAAGGAAGGGTTTTTCCTTTCTTTATGCCACGTTTCCCTTGGTTGAAAATTTTTTCACCCCTTCTTGCTTAATTTTCCCACCTGGCAACCACATTTCTTGCTCAGCTCTTGCTTAACTTCAACACTTTCCCCTTCCCCATTATTAGCAGCAAAGCCATCTTTGCATGAGCCCTCAAGAAAGGATCCTTCACTATCTCCCTTGACTGCAGACTTGATTTTAAGACTGATTTCTGTTTTTTTTTTTTTTCATCCTTGTATTTTTTAATTTCTCTCTACTATAACTCTTCCTCTTTCATTTCTTTTGCTAATGTGATGCACACATTTCCTGCAAATGCATTGCATCCTTAAGGCTCCCTGTTACTCAATGTGTAGATTAAATTAGAATGACTTCCAAAAATAACGACTTCCTAAGTATAGCAGTGATATCAGTCTTTTAGGCATTTAATACCATTTTGGGGTTTAAATCTCTTTGGGACATACTTTGTGTCTTCATTTGAATTCTGTTATAATCTTCAATAAGAAATTTTGATGTATTTATATATTTTGTCCTGAACAGGATCTGGAAAATTTCAGTCTTTAGAAGGTTTCTCTTTATTCCTAATTCAGGCAAAATTTCACTGGATCTAGCGAAATCCCTCACTGAACCAACACTGATGTAAGACCTAAATCTGTGAACACTGGAAGTTTTCCATTGTGCAAATGAATCCAGAGAAGTAATCTAGAGACATATTATGAATGAGAATATGTATATATTTATATATACACGTATATGTGTATATATATATATATATATAATTTAATGGTAAAATCTGATTGGAAGTTCATTTTTGTATGTGCATGTATGAGTAACCACAGCCTGATACTTTTTGACTTTTACTGCTTTTTCATTACAGTCACTCCTAAAAATGATTACTGTGTGGAAGCAGACAGAAATGCTGATTACCACACATTAGAAATTTTATTTTGTATATTCATGATTAAATATATTTTTATGAACATTATTTTTTAACTACCTCATTTTAAGACTTCAGAGCAAGGACTGCCAAGAGTTTGAATTCAATCAATTTATTTGGGGGGATCAGATGAGTAATTTGTATAAACCATGCTTATATTTCACACAGACACTCCAAGACTGTTAAAAGCAGCAGTTCATCTCTTAGCTCCAATGCAATCACCATCTGAATTAATGAATTCACAGCCTGGCCTTGATACGCTTATATTTGGTTTAGCACAAACAGGGTAGATATTATAATCCCTCCCCTCCATCTCTCTCTTTCCCTCATATATATTTATCTGCATATGTATATATAAAAGCATATATAGAAAGAGGGAAAAAAGCAGGCTATATATATTCCTGCTGATAGATATTTATATTCCAGATATAATGTTCCCTATTAGTCATGATAATCTTGAAGAGTATTTCAAATGATTTGCATTGTGTTTACAACAATTTAATATAATCAAGGAGTTAATATTTACCAGCATTCTTTGGAGTTCTTAGAATTAATTTTACCAGTGAAGCTCTGAGTATGCCCATCATGCTAAAAATACTGATGCAGTGCAGAGAGCAAGTCTTCAGAAGAAAAAGTCTCTGTGATAAGGGAAGAGACTAGGCTTCCTTCAATTCCTCATTACTTCTCTATTTTTATTTAGCTGATACTATTGTTCTGCCGATACAAATATATAACCCTAGTGAAGGGTTATATATAACACCTGAAGAGCGACTACAAGGCAAAATGTGGCCAAAATCACAAACAGATTTGCCATCCTATTACATAATAATTCTGCTGATACAAACAAGCACACGCTCCTTTACCAGGATCTTTGTACAGCTTTACTCAAACGTTTTTCTTTTTGACATGTCAGCAGCCAAACTAACAAGACTTCAGTGACAAATGATATACTTAACCCTCCAGAAAGGGATCCTGACTCTTTCTTTAGGACAGTTTTCACTTTTATGTCTGAAAGATCAGACAAAGACACATTACCTTTCAAGGAAAGTGATGATGCAACAGCAATGTCTGGAAATGAATCTCATTCCTCTGGAGTGGATTTGTCTTTTTGTTTGATTGCTTTTGGGGAAGGAAGGAGAAATATGCAGACTGTAATAAAAATCTGATCTACAATGGTGAGATTGTCCTAAATTTCTGAGATGCTGTTTCCCTAATTCAGTAGGACAGACAAATTACCTATGTTTTTAACTTTGAGAGAGAGAAATTAGAGTCTGGAAAAACCATGTACCTCCTCAGATTTTAAGTGACATTAATGTGCTGATGCAATAACAGAGTTGAAGAAAATAGGTCTAGACAAGACTTTTGGAGGCCATTTAGTGTCTCCCTTGCCCTTTCCCCATTTTTTCCTGACCTTATGCCAGCTGGAGGACTATTTGCTTCAGAATCCCAAACTTTTAAACAGAGTTTGCTTCAGTTACAAGTTTTACATTCAAAGAAATGCAGAGAAGAAGTCTTGTCAAGGACTAACTTAGCAAGAGATGTCATTCTGTGAGGGAGTTAATTTTCATAGATGCATAAAAAATGAACCAGAAGATATCTGCAAAGTCATCTAGCCCTTATACAACTCCCAGAGAAGGCAACAATATGCTCCTATTGATTTCAGCATACGGTTTATTAATTCCATTACCAGGAAATTATATTTACCTATAACTAAGATGGTCACGGGAATTATACTCATCGCCTTTACTGAGCCTTCAGCCATTCTGTATTTGTCTTGACCTTCTTAGACAAGACATTGCTAATCTTCAGCCCTTACCCTGCTTTGATTCATCTCATTTCTCATCACTGGAACTGGCAGTTACATAATCAGCTTCAACAATTTATCTTCTTTTTTTTTTTTTTTTTTTTTTCCATATCCAAGCTTTTCAAACACCTACATACATATCACATCCCCCTTAGTTGCTCTAGATTCAATGTTTTAACTAATTCTTCATGACAGAATGTCAATGTCGAATATTACTGTGCCTCAAAAGGAGTCAGGGATTGCCAAGTGTGATATTCAAGCATCTTCCCAACCATTACATAGCAAACTGTTGAGAACTGATTGTAAGGAGGGCTTGATTCAGCTCACTTACTTAGATTTCTGAGAATAGCCTTTTGACCTCTTTTTCCTGTGAGGTTTGCTTCTGCTCCTTTGTTCTGAGAGGTGCTAGTAAGGGATTATGAAAATTATTTTCTATATTCTTCATTGCAGCAGAAAAGACCATGAGGCCAAGGCACAGCAAAGAAGCTCTTGACAAATATGTGTGGCCTACTTTCCCTTTCCTTCACAAACCTAATGGAAATGATATGATGATGCAGCTCACAAGAGCTTTTCATGGGCTCTTGAAAAATAAAAATGATACTTAAAATTTTCTTTAAATTTGGAATTAGATCTTTTTTAACAACTACTCTACAGGCGGATGAATCATAAATGTATGCTATTACAGGAACAGGAAAACAAACTTGTGAAAATAAAATTCATTTATGTTTAAAATTGATGCAATTTATCCCCAGACTGTTCTCATATGTACACCTTAACAAAACAATATTAAAACAACAACAACAACAAAACAAAAGAAGCCGGGCCAAAGTGTAAACCTGGCATAATTATCTTTTTTTTTTTTTTTTTTCAAAAGCTGTGAAGCTACTATTTTCAACTTGTAATTCAGCTGAGCCGATGACAGATTCCTCTTCATCATCATTGATTTATGAACTCATCTTGTCAACTTTTTTCCCCCTTCCCGCATTATTTACACAAGTTGAGGATGCTTTTTTTTTCTTTCTTTCTCTCAGAAGAAATAGCAATATTTCAAGAAACACTATCAAATTGTGTAAATCCATAACAGGCTTTAGAAATTAACCTGACTTCAGTTGGATTCTATAGCTTAAGTAAATTTTAGGAGATAATCAGAAAGCAAAACTAACAGCATCATAGCATAAGAGTTCAAATGTCTCAAATGTCTTTCCCTTTTTTTCCTTTTTCTCACTCCAAAAACTACAGTGCCTTCTATCATGAGGAACTTCATTAAGACTGTTCATTAGGACCAAGCAGATCACAATAGGTGTGAAAAGTGTATGTGAGTCTAAAAATCCAGTCTTTCACGGTATGTAGTAATTTTATCTTTCTTTCTTTTTTTTTTTTTTTTTTTTTTTTTTTTCCTGATGGAATCTGGTAATTTATTTCTCTTATATTTCAATAAAAGGACTTTAAAAAAGCAAACGAGGGGTTGGATCATTAATTAACACATTGCTATTGAGCATATGTGTAATAAAATGAGCAGTAATTCATCTCTTAGATTATCATATCAATGTAAAGAAAATAAATGTTCAGTAAGTATATTCTGTATTTATAAAATGTCATCTGATAATGAAATATTTCACATTCCATAGTAAAAAGGAAGATGTTAAACAGCAACTGTTGGAGACAGTCGGAGATTTTAAATCAGCATGTTTAACTGATTTGTGTACCGTCTTGAAAAAGCTAGATGGTCGGGGGGGACATAAAGGAAATAGGTACAACGAGAATGGCCCTTTTAAAGCTCAAAGGAACTTCAACAGTTAACATAAGGTTATTTTCAGGGTGCAATTTCTAAAACCTTACTTTTTAGGCAACTGAATGTCATTGACTGTCTTAACTTCTTTCCCAGTGTTTCAAAATGCCAGCCTTGAACCTCTCCAAATACTCAAACCAGTATTCATCACCCAGTTTTTATCTGTCCTTTCATTATCTCCTACAATGTATACATTCTTTTTGACCTCACACCTTCAATATGAAGGATAACACTTGGAAGACAGAGTATAGACATGTAATTATGATGCTTTCATTAGCAGATAGTATATGTCCTTGTATGAAATTGGGAAACAATAGCAGGTAAAAGTGCCTTCCTGATTCTTTTGATTAGCTGTATAATCAAGCTGTTGTTTCTTCAAATGACCTTTCCTGTTATGATATAGCTTATTATCAGTTTCCCTCCATTGCTTGTCCTCTCTACTGTTCTCTCTACTGTAATTCTTTCTTGACTCAGGAGAATATATTTTCTCCTTTACTTTTCTTCTGTTGAAATTGTCAGCATCTCCCACAGTACTATCATTCAACTCCTTGACCTATTAGATAAAAGTAATTGAATGCTTATCTGCTATTTAAATGATACTATTTAAAGTCTCATTTTAATTTCAGCCTTATTTCATACTACATATAATATAAGCAAGCTTCTATAACCCTGTCAGTATATGAAATTTCTTTAGAAATACCAGGGTCAGTCACCTAATTCTTTCAATGCACTTGTCAAGCATCACATTACTTCGTTTAGCCTAAAAAAAGTACAGGACTTAATTAATTGTATTCAGATCTCAAGCTCTACAAAAACCTTGTAATAAGGTTATAATGCCACACTGTCTCAGGTACCTGGTCCAGCAACAGAGGCATGGAAAAGTCCAGTGTCTTTAAATAGCAGTACTCGCAAGAACAGGGTGATTTTAAGGGAATAGCTACTGAGGAGGTGAGGGGGTGGGGGTGGGGGGCAGGTCCGTCATTTGTATGTGCTTCTTTTTGCTTTCAATCCTACAGAAACAATTTAGTTTACCTGTCTCAATTTGTGGAAAAAAGAAGAAAAAAGAAAAAGTGCAAATAGCTTTTGTTGATGTAATTTATGGAGCTAGTTTAGAAAAAAACACATAATGTCAGCACAGGGAACTATTTTTATCACAGTATATTGTTTAACAACCCTTCACGGTCATCAAATTTAGTGCACCTATAAAATGCAAGGCAGCTGCAGAGGATGAACCAGCAGTTTAAAAACACTAAAGAGCCAAAAATTATCCAATTTCCCATCTTCCTGATCCACTGACATTGTTAGTTCTGCACAGTAATGAAGAGATGTGTATGTACTGTTATTACAAAAAGTTGCCAGTTTTAAAATCAGACAATTTTAGGAAGCAATGTAAGCAATTAGTAAAATCAGGAGAGCGAATGACTGTCCAGAGTTACAAACTGAGTTAAAGTCCTTCAGAAATATATATATATATATTTTTTTAAATTAAGCAGCAAGGTCCTTATAAGCCTCAGGTAGGATTAACATCACTGGAGTCCATAGAAGTCTATAGAAGTGTGTTGGTATCAACAAGGCATATGCAGATTAGATCTAGAGGGCCAAATTCACACGTAAAGTGAGCTGCTGAATGCCATTAACTTCTGAAGAGCCACGCTAATTTCCATTACAGTAATAGAGAAAGCCAGTACTTAACTAAAAACCATTAATGGCCAAAAAAACCAACAACCAGAAATCAATACTTTATAAAAATAATAATAGTTGGTTTTTTGATCTTGGTTTTGCTTTGATCTGCACCCTGATGGCATGTGTAACAATTAATTATTGTGCTCGCTCTCCAACACTCTCCAATTTAATGGGGAAAAAAGGCACTGCTGTAAAAAGCCTTGCTTTTTTGCCCATTTCATTAGCTTTCAAACATTTCAAATGTCTAGCTTCCAAACACTTAGTTCTGTTAACTATTCTCATTTTTTTGGCTTCCATTTCTGCTGCTGTCAAGCCCACATCCATCCTTTCTCCCACTGAAATCTTCTTCATCCATTCTGCTCTCCAGCCTCCCTTCCTGCTCCTCTCCTGATCACTCTTTTCAAGATGAGTCCCTTTACCCAGCATCTCTTCTCCTGGAGTCAAAGATACAGCTCAAAATTCAGGCATAAAAATACTGCTATGAAAAGGTAACTAAAATTTGGAGAGGAGAGGAGAGGAGAGGAGAGGAGAGGAGAGGAGAGGAGAGGAGAGGAGAGGACAGGACAGGACAGGACAGGACAGGACAGGACAGGACAGGACAGGACAGGACAGGACAGGACAAAATTGAAAACCTGTCCCAAGGAGCAATGAAGGAGAACCCTAACACACCTGGCTAAGCAGCACCAAGCCAGCACTGGGTAGCAAACATATTAATGCTTAGCTGAGTAGTATTTAGCTCAGAAATCTGCTGTGTGTAGTAGCCAATAAATATTTGCTCTGTGCTCTTACACTGTGTGCTTGCAGAGTCTCTCTGCAAACAGCAAAAGATGCCCAAATAAAAGTGGCGCAGGGAAGAGATGTATAGGCAGTCAACCAGGATTTTTCTCATCTTGGCAGGACAACATTTTCCTAATGATTTTGCTAGTGATAGAGCTGATGACCCATGATCTCATGTCACTGCGAGGATAATCCAATCCATGCCAAAATACCGCCATTTCAGAGAAAAATCATGGTCATTGTCAACTTTTTTGCAGCAGCTTGATAAGTACTTACTCTATTTATGTAGACTAACAATTCAATTTTATTTTATGAATGCTATTTTATCTTCCGTTTTGTGCTGAAACCTTCAAAACCGTAACAAACATCCCTGAATCTACTACAGCAATAGGCGTGGAGAACAATAAGGGTCTGTATCACAGCTGATTTTTCATTCAAATGGAAACAGCATGGCAGAAATAGCTGGCCACTACCCAGAAGAAACAGTCCTGCCAGGTTGCTTTATAATCCCTCACTTAGCTATGGATCAGATGGCTGGGAGCTGTATTTAACTAATATTTCCTTATTGCAAGGACCCAGGACCAATTTTTAATAGCATTTTTAAAAGTGTACTCGTAGCCTTTGGTATTTCCTTACCAAACTGAAATTTCTTAGAGGGCGTTCAAAAGTACTTTGAGTAGGTGGCCTATGAATTCTCCTCCTGTGGATAATTTAGAAATCAGCCAAAAGAAATAGTTTGTTGTTTCTTTTTTTTTTTTTTTTTTTTTTTTTTTTTGGAAGCTAGATTGGAATCAGGAAAAACTGATCATCAAGAGAAGTAAAGAAGTAAAGAAGGAATATTTAGGGTCCTAAATGACCTACCAGAGCCTGACTTTGAAGATTTTTGTACAGAAGTCTCATGCTAGTTAGTCACATACTCCACTCTTTTTTTAAGAAAAGCATATCAAAGTGACAAAACCTATTTAAATCTAACAAAACATAGCAGACATAAAGCATTATTGTACAGCAGACTACAGTTAACTCTTCTGCTCAGATCTTCCCTTTGGCTGTAAGTGGGATTTCTACATAATGGCACTTATTACCACAGCCTTTCAGCAGCCTTACATGTATCTTTTCACATTCTGCAAAGGGAAATTTGTTTTCAGTTCTGAGGGTCAGCACAAGATCAAAACGCCAGTGTTGATAATCAAAAGCCTGAAGTTTTTTTGTGCCTGTGGATTTTTGTCTTCAAAACACCTACATAAAAATCAGTGCAAAAGGAACAGCATGGAATTTCACTGCTTGGTCCTTCTCTGGCGATTCATCCAATTTTGGCCAATTTTAGTGTAGTTATAGACAGCATTAATCAAAAATATTATCAACTAATGACTGCCAAATTTACAGATACCTAAGCTGTGGTCTGATCACCCCTGAATTATGAAGTCATCCCCATCTTTCAAAGCCACTGCATTTCTACCTGTCTTCCATGCCACAAGACAAGGACATAATAAATCGAAACATATAAATACCTAATATAAATTGGAATATATGATTTTTGAGGGAAAACTTGGTCTATTTAGAAAAGGATTGTCATAAGCTGGTAGCTGATGCTTAAAAGGGACTGCTTTCTGTAATTCAAGGAGCCCCTTCCTGCTCCACATTTTCTACTCCTGGGGTTTTATAATGGTTCCAAGAGGAATGTTTTATACCAGCATAATATAATATGCTTACCAGTATTGTAGAAGTGGATGCTCAACAGCAAATGCTGTACTTCAGACTGCAAAACAGTATCTGCTATAGTCCTATTTCACTGTGCTCATAATTTCTGCAAACATTCACACTTCTGATATTGTTTTTGTCAAGAAGATATTTCCTTTTCTTTGCATGTAATAAATAGTTCCAATCCAAACGCAGAAAATAGAAACAAAATAAAATAAAAGCAAAAACAGAAAATAAGCGTAAGGCAGCTCAGAATTTACAGCTGAAATCAGCCTAGATGTGCAAACTAGAAGGGGACATGATGGAAAATCGTCTGAATATAACACCCTTAGCTCTGGAGATAAACTGGAATCATGAATGTGAGGACAAAGACCTGTCTCCTTATTTTATTTTTTTCAGTACTATTAAGTATTCCATAGATTCAAACCTTTCCTGAGCTAATTTCAGAGTTATAATGCAAAAGCCACAATCAAGTGAATTACTTTGCTTCACTCATTAAAATGGGCATAATTGTCATGGCATAAAACTGTTATTCCTAGCTTACTTACTAGCACTATTATTTGCTTTTCCTAGACCCGTCCATGGTACTCCATCTCTCAAGCTAGCAGGTGACAATAGATCTCTTCTAGGAAGACAAATTGATCTACAGATGCATGCTTTCTCCATGCTAATCTCCCTCAAAAAAGACACATAAACAATGCCAAGAACTCCCACATAAATCACAGAACTCAATAACTTCTCCACCTGCATATTTTTCTAATGTTATCTTAAAAGATACTACAATTTTCCATAACAGAAGAAGAAAATTATTTGTCTCTGTAAATGATTTGCAAACAGAGAATAAAGACAGTAGATAACCATACAGTCAATGTCTAGATACTACCATTATTATTATTACATGTTTTATTAGAGAATCCTGATTCATCAGTCTTTGACATTTTTGCAAAGAATTTTCTTAACTCTACTGAGTGCAGTCACTGGAAAGAGAAAGATAGACATAAAATCATTCAGACAGACAAAGGTCTGAATAAATAGTTCTCCTCTATGTAGACCAATGAATAATTCTGTATACAAACCAAAAGCTGCAATTGGAGATACTAATTCCACACTCCTGCAGTCATGGCAATCGTTTTGATTGCCAGGATCAAACTCCTGTACCAATTCTGGTGCAGCAAACTGGATTTCCCACGTCCCCCAGTTACTTTGTGTTAAAAGAATAGTAGGGGTCTGTGCTTCAAAATATTTTTTTGCTTTCCATGAGAAAGCTTCATTACGTAAGAAAAGCCTTTTTACACTCAATTTTTAGCAATTTGTTCTTTCTTTTTTTTTCCCCATCTAAACACACACACACACACGTATATATATATATATATAGATGGAATAACAAAGGCAGCATGCAAATGAAAGGCACAACTGAATACCACAGAGCAATGTATTAAATTGATTTGATTAAAAAATATTATTTCCATTATTAGAAACAACACTCCATTAATATTAATGTAAGCCTAAATAACTGCAGTTCTTTAGTATTAGATTAATCAGGCAGCAAGCTCTCCTTAGATATCTTCAAAATGATTCCAGATTATCAAGGCTGAAAGCTCTTGTGCCTGAGATGTTGGGATAGTAAATCATGCAGCAAGCTGGGCTTTTCATCTCCTGTATGCTTTCTTCAAGGCCTAAACCAGGCATATTGGAAAGATGGGGAGAAGACCCCACTGGGAGGAAATTCTGGGAAAAGCAGAACAGTGCAGACCGAGGAAGACAAGGATTTCCCGTGCTTTGCAATTTTCTACCATTGAGTGCTGAGTGCATGTCACTGAGTTCAGCCAAACCTGAGTGTAGTGGTGCACGTGGTAGGGACCAACTGCTGATGACAATAAATTCAAATTCTTTTTCATTTTTTTTTAGCAGTGTATACATTTCAGTATCTAGACATTTTAATACTAAAAACAAGAGGAAAGCTTTCAGATGGTAACTGAACCAAGATTATTATGTGTAACCAAAACAGAATCTGATTTAACTGATTTAAAATGCTCTTAACAGTCCTCCAACCTACACATCTCTTTTCCATTTAACTCTATTTGGTGCCAGGTACCAAAGGGATTCTGGTTTTGCACCTGCCAGATATAATTGATTTAGGATGAGCAAATGTCTAATTTTAAGCATAGCAGTGATAACCAGATGTGAAGGCAATCCTCAGAGAAATACATATTCTCTGTATGAATAAACAGTGATTTAGGGGAAATTAAACATGGAAGCTGATTCTGAAGGCTGCTCTGAAAGATGCCCAGCCAAGGAAGCGATACATCAATGATACCAATGTCATTCTTAAAAGCAATTATAAAAATCTAAGGATTGTATTGAGGACTACAGAGACAAGTCCTCTGTCCATACTCAGGAGCTTTCCAAACTGTTTAACTAAGCCCTAATAAAGCAGAGATGCTAGTAGCCATGTTTATGCTAAACAGCACAATAAACAATTAGCAGAAGAGAAAATTCAATATTAAGTCTATGGCCTGGCTACCACAGGACTTGTGGTTTACTGGTGACTACCACAGAGACCATCACTTAAGGGGCTGATAAAGATTGAGTGTTGCTGAACCAGATGCACAGTTACTTATTCTCATCCTCACTCTGCCTACGCTCAGGTTTTCTTTTCCATTCTCACTACCCCTGCATCTTTAGTGGCTCTTTTCTCACCCCTTAATTCCACATAAATATTTCCCAGAAGCTGCTTCAAATGTGTGAAAAAGAAATAAGGAAAAATCAAGCGAGCTAACAACTCTAAGCACTAATTGTAGTGACTTTGTTTGCAAGGGAGGCATTTTTTCCCACCCCGGCTTACTTCATGTAGTTGTTAAATGCTTCGTGGCACACTTCAACCCTGCCTTTAGCTTGCTGCAAAATACAACTTCAGCTCGATGTCTTCTGATGGCTTTGCTTTATTAGCAACTAAGTTATATTAATATATGAAAAGAAATTAATCAATTATCATTGACTAAATGGAGAAGGATGTAATTGAATTAAAAAGAGAGTTAAATAGTCAGTGGGAGAAAAGTCATCTGCTAGGGTTTAAAGGTTTCTTTAAGAAGCTTCATATATCTTATCCCTTCAGAAGCCTAAGAACAAAATTATATTCTAAAATGTCTTTTAATAATGATTTGGTAAAGAAAGTGAATGTGATTTTTTTTTTGTTAGTATTTATTTAGATGAAATTGTGTATTTATATATTAAATTCTATATAAATAATCTAAGATACTGGTTTGCCCACTTATTTCAAATACATTCAGATTTAAAGGTTAAAATAAACTTCCTCCTATAAAGTTTCAGACTGTTTGAAACTCTATGAAAACATATATACTTTACTTATCTTATAAAATTTCTATCATCATTAAAAAGCCATGACATTGAGTCCCTAAGCTACAAAGACCATTCTGAAACTTAAGAGATTTTCACACCAATGACCTTCAGTTCTTAACCACTTAGCAGAAGTTGGAGTGAAATTACATGCTCCTGATATCCAGACACCATTAAGTTTATGAAATACATACTTACTGAAATCATTTACAAGGAATCAGAAGAATTTCATACCCATACTTTATGGAACACTAAAAATTTGGATGATAATATAACACTCTTATAAAAATCATATATATAATGCCAATACTCTTTTAAAGTATTCATTAAAATCTGTAACATAATTGTAGAAAAACAGCCTGTTGTTATCTGTGACCTTCAGTAATTCTATCAATAACATATCATAAATTCACTCAGGAACTTCCCAACTATTATGGGTGGGAAACAATGGTAAACACCAGGTATGATAATTTACAGCCTTCATGCTGTCTGAGGATAAATTGCAAAATGTCATCCTATCAAGATCATTTCCTACTGAAGTATTGGTGCATCAAGGCTTGAAATCAAATACCAGTCCTGTGGTCAACACACCATTTTTCTTTCTAGCATATTATTTGGTCAGACTGTAGAAATGCGATTTTAAAAATGGGAAAATTCTAAGTCATAGATTATTCCACACCTTTGCCAGATGGAGAGGTACTAGAATAGCCAGCAAGCTTAACTATTTAATCCATTTTAAAGTTACAGTGAGGGCATGTTGGCATCCCTGGGCCATATAGAGATGCTTAGCTTGAACTAGATGACTCCACCACTATGATTTTTCTATATATGCAATAGCACCAAAAAGCAATAAAAATGTTAATAAGGTAAATTAAGTGCAAGAAGTTAAATGATGCTGATATCATAACTCTATGTCAGCTATCTTCCACATAACATTCACACTAAGTTAAAGGAAGGAGGTGGCAAAAGCTATTCTCTGTTTATTTCAAACACGACAGTTTTCGAAACCCAAACAATCTTCTCAGATAATGAATTCACAATGGGAAGTTAGGAATAAAATATTTTTCAGCCATCAGTGGTGTAGAAAATCTTTTGTTCAGATTTTAATTTTCTATCTTTTGTAGGCCTACTAAAAATAAAACAAAATAAAACAAACAAAAAACCTTGTAATATACCCAGATGTATGCCAAACAGAAAATAGATTGGGTATGCAATGGTGATAGTAATCTGGCTTGTTTCTTATTCTCTGTTTCTCATGTATTTTCACTGGAGCTGGAGTGTGCTTGAATTGTCATATACCTAAATTGTAGGATTCAGTGAGACTGCTTGCATTGACATAATTCTCCTTTAGGTAAAATCCTAGAGGATCAAAATGACAGGCAGAAATTCCATATCCCGCTGCCACCTTCACTGTGCCTTTGCCCAAACTCACACAGGCCCAAAGGAATATATGAATACCAAAATGCTTCAAATGCTTGATTGTAAAGTTTAAGACAAGCTGCCTCTGATTTCTGGAAATGCAGAGCACCTCAATGGTCCCAAATGACTTGACTGAAGCTGTCTGAAAATGGAAATTCAAAAAAGAAAAAAAGGAGAAAGGGAAGGGGAAGGGGAAGAAAAATAGGGAAAGGAAAACAGAGAAAGGAAAATAGGGAAAAGAAAATGGGAAAGGGAAAGGGAAAGGGAAAGGGAAAGGGAAAGGGAAAGGGAAAGGGAAAGGGAAAGGGAAAGGGAAAGGGAAAGGGAAAGGGAAAGGGAAAGGGAAAGGGAAAGAAGGGAAAGGGAAAGAAAGGCACTGAAAACATCTCCTACTGAAAATGCTGGCTGTGAACCCCAGGCTGCTTCTGCCAGCTTTGCCATTTCACAGAAAAGCAAGTGTCAGCTTCACTGGACAGAAGAAAAAATTATATTTTATAGCAATAAACTGCAAATTCCCTCTTTTGAACTTTACTCTAAAACATGCATTATTGTTCATTTAAGCACTGTGCACCTTGCACTGGGTAATTTTGTGCTTGTACAACTAGACTGCTTCATTGTCAACATCAGTACTTGCATAAATGCTGTAAGTACATAATGCAGTATGATATGCTGTATCTACAGCTAAATCAGCTAAATTGCAATTATATATACATCCCAATGTTGCTTTTTTTTTCTTTGGTCTGTTCTTCACATCTTGAAACCCATGTTCCTTCCATGTAGCTCTATACATGTTGCTGCACTTGATTTTATCAGTTTGTACTCTTAATATTCCTTCCCTGTAAGCATTCCTGACCTGTGAGGGCACAGGGTTATCAGTACAGAGTTCAGCACAAAGACACGGTATTGACTGCCATCATGCTTTAATTTATTGGCTTTAAAGTGCACTCCAGTGGTTCTCAAATAATAATTAATTCTGGTTTATTTTTTAATGATTGGAAGAGACTTGACTTCATGTTGATGATTTTTCTCCACCAGGCAGCAGCCTAGAAGGTCTTTGAATTGTTCTACCTTTATTTGACTTTCTTGCACCAAGCTTTTCTGTACATGCCTGGCTCTAGCCTTGGCTCTGCTTTTACTACCATACTACCATGCCTCTGCATTTTTCTGCTATACTTTGGCTCATCTGTCGTGGTATCCGAAGTGTATAGTTGCTGCATATGGTTTCTGGCTCATCACAGCATCAGCTGCTGTCTTCCTCAATGTGTGTGACTTTTTGAGGGCTGGACCATCAACTCTATCTCAGTTTCTTGTCTTCATTGCTGCATGAGGCTGCCAGCACAGCCTCAATATATCTTAGCTAGTTCTGTTTCCTTTTTATTACCTCTATTTCATAGATTTCTGCTATTTTGGTATAGCTTTTCTTCTGTTCTTCTGGAATTTCCATCCCCTGGGACACTGAAAGCATCGCACAGGTAAGGCTTTGAGGAACCTGAGCCAAGACGACACACGGTCAGATCCATGCCCTTTCTAGGTCCCTTCCAACCTAACTAGTCTGTGACTTTCATTATGCTGCCAAAGGTGATTAAATGGAAAGCAGAATCTGGGCTGTCCAGTCTGTCTCTGTGCTGGGTTATCCCTGAAATGGGCAGAGTGGCACCCAACTTTCCTCCATATTTCCTTGACTTGCTTGCTTTCATACTGAAGTCTCGCCTATTTTTTTTTTTTTAACTTTGCCACCTACGACTTTAGTTGCATCGTGGATATTGAGATGAAGTCATCCTGTACTCAAGTTCCATGTATAGCTCCCGGTCTTTTGCTATTTGGAGGCATTTCATTTGCTCAGATCTGCTTTTCTCAGCAAATGATTCACATTTCCCATGAACAGTCCTGCTTCTAATTAGAGATTTGTTAACATTTTCAAGGCTATTCCCAGATATCACAATTCTAACATAGCAGCGTCTACTCTTTTGCTTTTTATTCCATGCAAGAGAAAGTTTATGGAGCTCATAAACAATGATCCTACCCCACTGAGGACAAGAATCATCAAAACACATGCAATTCCTTACAGTAGTGCCTCCTTAATTTCTCATCCTATTCCTCCCTTCCCCAATATAGGGTAGAAAATTCATAATTGTGAACTTATCATTTTTGTTGCCTCTACACACTCGGTGCTTTCATGTTGATGGCATGCCCACTGACCCCGGTAGCAATACTGGTGGACTTTGTGTGTAGATCATACTTTCTTCCTCAGTTTGGGATCCACCAGACAGACTATGATCACTTGCCTTATCTGGTTTCAGGTAATGGCATTTAAGGGCCTCCATGCCATACCGTGATACACTTGCTTTGTAGGGGGGCATTGGCAGAGATGCTATAACTGAAGCTCACTGTCAAAACTCGACAGACTAACTCTTCCTTTGCCTCCTCGAAACATTTATTTCCTACACCTGATAATGTCTCCGGTTTTAAGAAAGACCACTTTATATGTATAATATAAGAGATGTAAAAAGCTCAGACAGGACATGTTGGGGAGCAGAGATTTACAAATATATTTAGCTTCAGAATATTTGGATTAAGAAAAAAAAAAAAAAAAAACACAAACCTCTCACTTGGGAAGTTTTTTTGGTGTTTTTTTGTTTGTTTGTTTGTTTGTTTGTTTTTTAATTTGACTGTGTTCACTGATGGATTTTTTAATGCAGCCTGCCAAATGATTTCACTGAGAAATAAAAAGGAAGGACAGCTTCTCATGGCATGAGGGTGAAAATCAACAACTGAAATTCTGGAATCACATTATCATCATAGAAGGAGTAATGAGGAACTCTCCTCTAAACAAAATTCTTATGTAAACCAGAGTGGATTACCAGCATGGCCCCAGCTGCTCTTTTATTAACATATGTATGTGCACTGGCAGAAATCAGAGTTACCCAGAACATTCCTGAAATTGATGCAATGCTTTAAAGTGCACAAGATAAGAACTGTAACGTATAATCAAAATCTTACCTATGTCTGAAAGGATCTTACTTATTTTTACAGGACTTGATGTATTTCTTACTGTAATAATAGTTACTTTGCTGGAGGAAGATACGCTATGTTGCAATTTGTAAGTTAAATGTATGTCTTGAGTACTTCCATTACAAAATAAAAAAAAAAAAAAAAATTCAATTACAACTTTCCGCTATTTATCCCACTTTAATTTCATATAGATCATTCAACAGTAAACATGATTTACTGTAACAGATATATATATATACATATATATATGTCGTCATTTTCCTAATATCCCAAAATGATCACAGAGACAAACTCTGTAATGGAGTTTACTACTTTCACTATCTGACTATCACATTGCAGTTTTATAGTTAGGGTTCATTTCACAAGTAGCAAGTGAAATAATATTACTTTTCAACAATATTTAGCAGCAGAAGTGGAACATTCACCACTGAACAGCTTAGTTTTTCTTTCATCAACAAGAAAATAAAACAAAATAACAGAAAAGAGCAATAAAAGTAGAGCTCAGCCTCATAAGGTAATTTAAGATGAGTATTTCTGGAGTAGTCAAGTAAAGTAAAATTTCTTCTACTGAAATTAAACAATGAAAACTGTGACTGCAGTACATTTCTGGCTTAAATGCATTACTGAGGATACTTCAACTTCAAATAAGATTCTCAAGACAAAAATAAAACATTATATATACAAATACCTCATTTTTTTATTACTAATTATGATATAAGATGGAGGGTGCAAAACTCTAGGTAAATACAGATAAATAAAGATTAAAGAAAAATTTAAACATACTTGGGGCTTAAAACCAAATTTCATCACCTGTTCTCATACCTTTTTCTGCATTACCATTACATGTCTGCCAAGTGGGTTTCCTCCCTTTTTTAATTTTATTTATTTATTTATTTATTTATTTTAAATTGTCTTTCCTAAGTCTGTTCTTTGCTTCTTCACATATTCCCTTTTCCTCTCCCTCTTTTCTTCTCCCTGGCAGGTAATCGGGTGGATTTGCCCCTATGGCCTTATATCTCAACCTACACAGCACTGCTGCCACCCTGCTCCATCTACTGGGCTTACTGCAGCATGTGCTCCAGCACCCTGGGTCGCACTGGAAAACAGATAGAAGAACACAGAAACTGATGGCCAGTGTGGTCCAAAGACTGCAGGTTATTTTGTGGCTAGATTTAGCTCTGAAGTCCACAGTTTATTTTACAAAATGTGGATCACGTGCCAAAATTGTTCCTCATATTACCTGAATTGTACAGCAAGGGTTACACTTCTGAATACCTATGGACTTTCCAGAACATCCCAACCTGTTTTTCAGCTTATTTGCATCAAACAAAACTAAACGCAGATCATCAGCCTAATCTTACTGCTCAAAGAGCCACCCAGCCTAAAGATTTATGACTGAAAGGATATTACATGAGAAAGATAAATTGATGCAAGCCCTTCCTAGTTTTCACAACAGACCGTGAACACCAGTTTGGTCAATAATGCATTTAAGCCCTCAGTGCTATGCAGGCTGCTGTAAGATTAATTTTTGAAAGTCTTTCACAGTGTAACAAGGTCTTTAATTTATTTTCACTCTAGGCGTCAGAGCTAGCACAAGCACAGGAATCTTGTTCTCCAGTTATTCTTTTAATATTGAGGCTTTTGCAGCCTGGTGGACAAGGCAGACCTCATGCCTATAACTTCTGCTTTTACATAAATTCACTATGCATTGAGCCCTGAAATGCTGACTCAGGGAAAGTCTGTCCTTAGCACACACTAAATAAACACAGATCTCAACATCGGGCCCAGATTTACTTGCAGTAGCAACAGCTGAGTCAGCGTGTTGAGCGAGACGGGAATTTAAGATGTTTAGGCCTTAGGGCTGGTGGAGTGACCTGGTGGGTTTGCATTGGAAACTCTAATGGCAGTGTCTCATGCACAGTAACGTGACACCAAGATCGCATAAAAACCTCAAGAAGAACATGAACCTGGTGCTACTGAAGTTGAGAAGGCTTGTGAGGACTGACTGCAACCCCCAACTTTAGATGAGGGGCCACCTCCTCCATCTGATAAACAACACCAAACTTGCTCATCCATCTAATATCCAACACCAAACTTGCTCCTCTTTGAGTTGGGTGCATGGAACACGTACATTCAATCAACCAAACACAAAATGACATAGAAATGAAGCTGTCTGTACACCAATGCAGTATATATATCACTGCTTTAAGTATGGGACAATGTTAGCCAGCCATGTCCAAATGAAGATAGTGTCCATGGCTGCCTCTTTCTCAGGAATAACGGGGTAAGCAAACACAGTTCCAGAAATTGTGCAACAGCAGTATCTTGAAAGTGCTATTGCTGTTTATCAGAGATAAGGAAGAAATGTTTTTTTTTTATAGTGAGGATGGTGAGGTCCTGGCCCAGGCTGGATGGCAGCCTGGGCTGGTGGGGAGGGGTCCCAGCCCACAGCAGGTTGTTGGACTGGATGATTTGTGAAGGTCCACTCCAACCCAAACCAATCTACATATGTTTGGTATCACCAAATCCTCACATGGAACATATAAAAGGGTATTTGCCAATGAGCTGCTACTTTATAACTCATCTTGGGCTCCTCTTATGGATAAAGATAGGTGTTATCAGGCCATTCAGAGCAGAAATTGTCTGTCCCAGGTGTTCTCAATTTTCCACCCCTTGGTGCTCTCCATGAATGCTTTTGTGCAATGCACCTTCTGTGCCTCTAAATGTAAAATAAGCAGCCTCCGTGAGTGTCCAAGGGTATTATTATACCAAAGCAGCCCATCTGCTCCGCATTCACACCCAGCACTGTGCTGATTTGGAGGCTGAACAAATTACATCTGCGATGTGGCTGTGTGTCACTGAGCTAAACTGAGTACAGACCTGGTTCTGTGGTGTACCAGCACGGGCTCCTTGGGGATGGACATCACATATGGCACAGGAACAGGCGGTGTGCCACGAGCAGTGCCGTGGGGATGGAGGCTCTCATCACTAAAACAGCCTCAAGACGCACCCCGCCGGTATGTTCAATGGGGCTTACTCATGGGTATGTAACAATTTGTGGTTTGATCTTTGATTAAAATAAAAGAGATTTCTATAGAGTAAGTTAAGCACGACATAATGAATGCAAATCAATGTATATACTAAATTCTCTCCCTTTTACTGCAGAAGAATTACTTTGTTTTTCAATTATCTTCTGAGCAGATATTTTAAATCAACCATTTCAAGAAACCTGAGTGTAGGATACAGATGTGCGAACAACACTACCTTCCACCTGCCACATTTACCATCTGCAAAGTGATCCAATACATTTGCTAAAACTCATTCTATCCAAGCTGTAGCACACCTATAAAAGCTCCACAGTTAGAAATTAAGCATGGCAATTCGGCCTGTTTTCTCAAGTTACCAAGTAATCTGAAAGGTTTAAAGCAGTTTCAGAAGATCATGCCTGAATTGCGTGGAGTATCTAGAAAGATACATGGTAAGATCATAGCAAAGAAAAGAGTGCGGGCATCTTCTTGCTGTGATGCATGCATATGTGCTTATTTAATAACTCCAAGAGTTATTCTGACTCCAGCACCCTTCAGCCCCTGACCCATTACGCCACTCCATGGGATGTAAAAGCCATACACTCAGGCACACATTGGTCCATAGATCCTCCTAGTGGTAAGCAGAACTGCTTTGGAAACCCCATCTGCTGGGAGGTCAAGACTTCATTATGAGAACCAGTAAACGAGAGATTAAAATGGAATCTGGCCAATTTAGCACATCTGCCATGGAAGAACATCAAGCACCAGTGCTTTCAGGGGAGTCTAGTTATTAAATGAAGTTTCTCCAGAGGTATAAAGGGTAAGAAAGGCACGGCAGTGCCTCAGCTGCCTCGCGCTAGGACAAATCTTCCTGATCCATCCTCCCTACAAATACCCTTGGATATATTATAACTCTATGCTCCCTGAGGTGACTGTGCTCTCATGACTATCTCGTTAAGAAGCTGAGACATCACTAAGTCAAGAACAAAGTTACTGGCACAACATTTGCTTACTTTAAGATCAGACCCAAAACAATGTTTAAAAAATTCTTCAATGACATCCATAAGAAAATGTATAGAAGTGACCTGAGTTAGACCTGCACTAAATAGAATTAGGAAAAATAACCCAAAAGGGTAAAATTTCCAACATGAACTCAAATGATTTTGTATGCACTAAACTGTTGGACGAGTACATGCATGCTGGTAAGCATCTAATGGTCATTCTAGTATTTCATTATTTTAATTTTTGTTAATAAGATTAAGAAATGAAATGTATTTTCATTAGAGAACAAAATTTGACTGTATGTGTTTCTTTAACGCTGCTCTAGCTACAGAAGGAAGGAAGGCATATTTCATAGTTTTATTTCCTGGTGTTTGCACGCACCAGTAAAGCAATGCTTAAGATTCCAAATAAATGTAAGACTCAAGAAAACCCCCAAAACAACTCATCAGAATAATACAAAGGAATATCTAAGTTGTTTGGTGAGATGAAGCCCAGTACAATTAATCAATTAATTTGATTCATTCTGTGTAATGACACCATGCCTTGAGAAAGATCATGATTATCACGCTACTGCAAGAGATACTCTGTTCTTTGTCAGAAAACCCTGCTTGTTTCTTGTCTTTTTTTTTTCCTTTCCCCACGAACATAGTTTTCCCATATATATATAATAATTTTCCCATAAAGGTAAACCTATATTTTGGAATAAAAAATAGCCAAAAATCATGTATTTACAATTCTAAATCTTGCATCCTCAAGAAACATAAAAGAAATAACTCATTGGAAAGATGGAGAGGCTGAAAAAAGCTTTTTGCTCCCTCTCGTTACAGTCCCATCATGATTAGCATTTTTAACAGAACAAAGAATCCTGGTATGGTACAAAATTTTCATGTCTGTAAATAGAGCGAGCAGAATGGTCGGCTTCAACTGCTCCAGGAATGTTTTTTTCCTTTCAACTCCAATCTTGAAGCATTCGTGGGCACATTGCTGTAGTTAAAGCTGAAGTCCACTAGGTGTCACCTACCACTACATTTCTACGGGGACTAGCAAAGTGCTGTCTCCTAAAATGCCTTGCGTTAATATTTCTATATACGTTATCCCTTGTGTTAAGTTCTCAGAAGGTACCTATAAATTTCCATTCTATATATTCCTTATGGCCATATGTTATTACAACCATTGTTGCTACTCTTAATTAAGCTTATTCTGTAAGACAAATGTACTTGAAAGTATGGAAGGCTGTCAACGTTCTCAGAAAAGAAAAAAAAATATATATATATATATATATATATATATTTCTGTATCCACATCCAAACTAGCTCCAAAGGAAAACAAAACCTGTTCCATGCCTTTTTCTGCAACATTCCTTATGCCCAAATAGTGCTATTTCTAGACAAATGCACCGTTTCTGAGAAACAGATAGAAATTATTGCAGTCTCGTTATAATGCTACCCCTGAGGTAGTGATGAGGGCTTAAAGGTGATGCGTATTCCTACATGTACTGACAGCATCATCAGAACAGCGGTGTTGAGAGGTTTATATTCATTGCATAAGTAGGTGGAGCAAGTGGCTGAAAAACAAACAAACAAACAAAACAAAACATAACAGTAGTCCAGAAACACTGAATCATTTACTTCTAGCATTTTGACTTCTGAAAGGTACTTTAAGACAAGCTTTAAAACCCCTCTATGTAATTTCTTTCTACCTCTGGTCATTATTAAAGCAAATAAGATGTTCAGGTGAGATTTGAAAGCAACAAACAGCAAGGTAAATATGCTTTTCAGATATATGATGGAGTTTGTGTATCAGCCAGTACTGATAGTTATCATTAGTGCTGTGGAAGGCATTGATACTGAAACGTGCTAAAAAATTCAATCACTTCTGTTCAAGATCTATAAACCCCACGTATAAGTACTGAAAGACAATTGCTGTCAGAGTACTCAGGAGGACAGGGCTGTCTATGCAAGAAATGGGGCCCCCAGGAAACTGCTCTGTTTAGAAGAGCAAATAAAAGCAGAAGGACATAATCTTATTAACAGCTACTACCTCTAGGAGAAACATCAAGGAGCTGCGAAGACTGAAGCTGCAGCCCAATTCTGGCCCCAAAACAAGTAGACGCCTTCCATGATAATCAATTACTTAGGGTTAATTTAGAAAAGATAAATAACCATTAAAAAGTGAATAGTTTTGAACTAATTTCTCAGTTGGGAGTAATAGCCAACCAACTGCTTTTAACGTGGACATCTATCAATTATATAATATGATTCCTGTCAAAAGAGGTAAAGAAAAAAAAAAATCAATTGTTTTCTGAAGAAACTGAGCTAATATTAACTTTTTATTCACATTGTTGACATAAACCATGAAAATAAATGCATGCTGCAAATTAATTTTACTTTTGTTTAGTTTATTGTCCTTAAACAGTTTACTGTCTCAAAGATTTCATGTAATTTCTACCTCAATGAAACAACGTACTATTATGTAGTAATCATTTATTTGTGATAAGGAACCAGATGGTCCTAGTCAAGAATAATTTTCATTCCTTCTTATTGCATTATTTGTTAGGAACTGAAATGTGAGCTCTAATACATTTTTATACTCTAATACCAGTGGGGCTTTAATACTATTTTTTATGTATTTCTTTATACTTGCACATATAATACTATATTGTAATTTATATTGAAGTATACTATGCTACTAACAATACGCCATTGCCATATTATGTACTTATATTAGGCCCACAAGCTATAGATTTTAAAATGTGGATTTAAAATTCTACAAGATTCGTAGTTACCTTCTTTTGCACAGAGTTCATTCTGTCCTTCGTGGTTCATGCTACACAGTGGACAATGAATTTGAAGGGCATTTAAATCAGTATCACTCTTCTGTGATTAACTCACTCCTCTAACATATAGACACTGACTCAATTCTTGGCACGTATTGTGCGATTAAATTAGGAGGTATCTTGAATAGTGCTTTGTACAAGTGGTAGACAGTTTAAAAAAAAAAAAAGTAAATAAAATACAAAATAAAATAAAATATTATGGGCAAAAAGTGAACTTGAAACGCTCATGTTGAAATGTAAACATCAGTAAATAACAAACCAGCACAGATAACAAAGACAGAAAATCACAACGTTAATGCACAAAGTTAACTAGAATTTTCCCTGCCTCTAGATGGAACAGACCAGCCATATGGATGGGAGAAGGAGTAACTCCAAACACTGACCCATCAGGTGCCTCAAGGCATATGGACCTCACCAGGTCTCATCAGTGGGTATGGCAGGGCATAGCAGGACCCCTCACCACCGCTGGTACACTAGCACAGCTGCTGCCACACTCTTGGATCAGAACAGTTTATTGCCACCATGTAATCTGCAGCTATATTTTTGTGTACCATTTCACACACACACAAAAAGCCAAAATGGAAATTATTCCAAAGTTTCCAACTTCAAGGTGACTTCTGGGATTTGCATTTAGCGAAGTAACTCAAAGTAACACAAGAGGGGGACAAGAAAGCTGTCCCTGTACAGATTTCATTCCTTATTTTTTTTGTAACTTCATCCACGTAATCAGACAGTATTTAACTCACTGGAAAACATTTCCTTTATTATTAACAAAAGACGGGGCAGCTGGGGACACCTTCTAAATGAGTCTCTATTGTATCTCTATTCCTATAGTTTCTCTTTACCTTTCTGTAGTACCAATTTCCTTCATTTCGGTCTCTGTATTTAGAATGCCCATAAAATATTGGTGTACTGAACAAATAACACCGTGTCACACCATATATTTGTACTTCAAGTTTCATATGCTAAATTTGCTAATGAGTTTTCAAATGGCTTCTCTCAGTAGTCCCTTAGTGAAAAGCTTTATATAGCCCAGAGATTTTTAAGTATCTGAATCAGCTTAAATTCCTAGTATTATGGAAAGCTTTTCCCCCTCACCTCCCATGTACAGTTATTTGTATTATGTCCGTATAAGTAGTACTTTGCAAAAGATATGGTAGTTGGGCTGCTGAAAGCACTTGCTATTGAACAAAGTAGCATTGTTACTCATCGTTGTGGTAGGAGTAGCTAGGTCAGCCCTAAAAACCACATTTGGTTTCCCACAGTAGTCCTGCACAAACCACTCAGGATGGGAAACCCACATCCTACGTAACAGCTGGTCTTCTGCAGTTCCCCCTTCTCCCACTCAATCAGGTCACTATTAGCATTAACCAGAAACACTCACAACATCCTAAATATCTGGCCAGTTCCCAGGCAAAACCACGAAATACTGTGCTTTCCTCTGATCTTCAAGAGACAGTTGGAAATTTGGGGTCTGCAGACCACAGGCAGTCTCCAAAGAGACAAAGAGTCTGCAATGAATTCGAGCAAACTGGTGAAATTCAAATTATGAGATAAATTTAATGTTCCCAGATGAAAGCAGAAGGAAAGATTTATTATATTGCAGCTCTCCTTTTCAAGCGCTGCCCCACAAGTACAGACAGACTCACACCAGAGGCCATGTATTTTTGGTACAAAGTTGTTTGTCAAAAAAAAAAAAACAAAACAAACAAACAAAAAAAAAACCTCTAGTGCAGAGTATAATGGATTGGTTGTAAAATGGAGGAGAAAGTGCAATTTGAGCAATGGTTTTAATGAAGAAATGTCTCCACAAAACCTCATGTCAACCAGATCTTGTGCTATTTTAACAAGCAACACTGAGGCTACAAGCTGGAATAAAAGATGGAAGTTTACAAGGCAAGAATATTTTATCAACGTGAGACATCAATCCTGCACAGTGAAGATATGCTTGTGGTTGGCATTTCAGACACACTGTGCACTGCCTATCCATGTAATTGTCAGGCTGTAACAATTATTTACACCCCTTTCCTCTTCAGCCCCAGATCCTTCATCAGTAAGGGCAAGAGTAGAGCAAACACCTAGACCAACAGGCTCACAAGAGACAAAGAAAACTAATAGTTGTTTTTGTAATTAAAAATGTGGGTCTTTGAAAGGTTAAAGCCCAGCTGCGTAATTACAGTGGGAATTAATAGAGTTTCTGATTTTTCATTAACATTTTCCATATCCAGTGGCAGTGGCAAAATTGTGAAATGTGTCTTGTGCTGAACAGCCCGCTCTGCCAGCACTATATCCAGCCTCATCCCCCAAATCCTGCCAGCTCCAGTCATCTAATAGTTCAAGCAGTTGTTACTTATGGGGCTTTGTCTTTATAACGATACCTACATAATGACAGGTTTGGCCCAGGAATAAGCTCACAAAAAAAAAAAAAAAAAAAAAAAAAAAAAAAGAGAGAGAGACCATTTTCTCTGCAAATAAATACACGGCAACATTTGCGAAGTTTCCAAATTATTTCGTTTTCTTGTGATGGAGAGGCTGTAATTGGGTGGGCTGTGCAAGCTCATTCTGTCTTCTGCTAGTTAAGCCACGGACATCCATCTTTCCACAAATAGCTCAAATTGCTCCCGTCTGCACTGCGTGTTTTGTTGTCTCATTTTAACTGACCTATCATGCCATAAAGAGTGGAACGAGGCCTTCACATCTCTTAATTGGTGTCATTAGGAGTCCCTTCTTGTTCGGTATGAAAAGGACTAACACCTCCTCGAGAAGTGAAAGCCTTGCATGCGACCTCTCAGATGCGAAGTCAGAGGCTATGTTGATTAACTATAATTCTTCATTAGGAGACACGCAGCAGCCAGGACTGGCTTTTGAGCACACAGACATTTCTCCCTGAAGTTCAAACAAGCCCTAACCAAGTTTCCCTCGTGGTTTCCTTTCTCTTCTTGGCGCAGGCTGTGGCTCTCTGTGCAGGGGAGCAGCAGCATTATTTCCATGTGACTCTGCAGACTCACCCACTTTGCCCGAATAAAATACATTATTCCCAATAAATACCCACTGTCAGAAAGAATGTATTAGCTGAATGCCTTGAAACTTCAATTAACAAATGACCCGTAGGCAGGGTGCCTCGCTGCGGTTTATGAAAACACACAAAGCACTATTAGACCGCAGTTATATTAAAGAGCCTCATAGAGCACTGAACAGAAGACATTCTGCTCCCTTTCTACCTTCACAAAAGACTTTGTTCCTTTACTGATGCTGCACGGTACGAATTGCTCTCAGTAAAACACCCTGCTTGCAAAACACAGCGCTTATGCGCAGCGATGGACTACACAGAAGGGCATTAACAAAGCTGTGATCCAGTCCCTCGAGAGCTCCATCACTATCCACAAGCAATATTTAACAAGGATGTTATACTGCGTGAATATCCCGCAATAAGGTCATCTTTACTTGCCCAGCCCTGTTAATGAGGTAAGCTCATGCTGGCCAAAGTGAGGTGGTAGAAAGGATGCGCAGGAGGACTGGCAGCTGGCTGCAGCCCCGATGGCTACGGCAAGAGCCTGCTCTGTGTGTGCCACGAGTGGTGGCCAAGCTGAGAACAGGCTCAGAGACACTCGGTGGCAGCACTGGGAATGCCAAAATGTAAGACAAATTGCCTACCACCAAGCAGATTTTAAAACATTTTGGCTTAGGCTTTCATTCCCAGTTTTAGCTTTTACAGTATGGAACAAAACAATGGCTGGAAAACCCTGTAATGCATTCAAGTACCTGATTAAATTGTACCACGTTGTGATTCTGTTGGACTTTCCAGGGCTGCTATCTGTTAATCAGACACTTTATGCAACTCTTTCTTGGAAACGTATCGTAGTTTGACGGCTGCTCAGTAATTCTCATTCCATAGGTGATGGGATTTGTACTCTATTTCTGAATGCTTTTCAGAAACATATCAGGAGCCTGTTTCATGACTATCTTAATAATTTGCCTAATTAAAAAAAAAAAAAAAAAAAAAAAAAAAAGCTGCAACATCGTTTTTGGCAGCATTTGGAAAAGGAAAGCTTTCTCTTGACTGCAAATGATGCAAATAATAAAAGCAATCCAAGGTGTAATTTGCCCTCTGCCCGAAACTCTTGCAGTCACAGAAATTATATATGCTCAGTTAACAGCAGAATTTCACTCCTGGTTAATAAGTAAAAGCACTTATATAATCAATGAAATAAACAAGTTGTAGTACTTCTGAACCTCTTTTCATCCAGGGCTATATTTTAACAGCTCTCCAATTAAGACATGGTGAGATTGTCCCTGCTAAGGGTGTTTCTGTTTGTTTCTTCATTTCAGTAATCATCTGATGGACCACAGACATGGTGAAATCCTTTGTATCCAGGAGATTTCTGTTCTGCCTGGTCTTGTAAACTTCCTCCCCACTTCATTGCCCTGCAAATTTCCCAAATTTATTGATCAGAGGTGTCTCTATATAGGAAGATTCACTCCAAAGAAGCACACTGCAACAAGCATCACTCAGTACCTAAGAAAATATTGCTAGTCTTATCCCTAGCCGTAATAGCTGGCCTGAAAGCATTTTCAGCATGTCCCTCGTGTAGGACACCTGCAGTTAAAAAGTGCTTGCTGACAAAAGTTGCAGTCCTGCTCCTGTTAACATCAATGCAACATGATTTTGCAAACACCAGTTCCAAATGTAGCCCCCAAGAAGAAAGAGAACGATAATGCTGTAACATTTTTCTCAGTTTTGTCCTAATGACACTTGGTTAATTATATCTGGAGGGAGGCAGGTCAACATTAACGGGGTTCATACATCCAGATAGAGACTGAAAAACAGCTCTACCGAATAGCTTAAGTAGAGTAGAATTGAAGCACTGATAACCCAGGTGCTTTTCCTGAGACATTTTACAACTTTCAGATGGAATATTTTGGATATTTATTTTGATAGACTGACAAAAAAGCAAAAGCCTTCAGATGGATAGACTCATCCCCAACATCTTGCAAACTTCAGATGAAATGCAAATAGAGTGTCTGTCTTCTGATCCAGTTTCACCTTCAGTTTTACTGCTGTCTATAGGAGGGAAAGAGTCTGATGGTCTGTGATGGTTGACAGAGATCTAGTTACCAGATTCAATACTTGGCTATTGCAGCTCAACAAACTCAGAATACAAATAAACTCTTAAGCTGCAGTAATAAACCCAGGGGAAAACTGATCAACACCTAGTGAAATGTTAAGATCAAAGCCGTATAGGATGGGTTTGTATCAGCTAGTTCCAAGTATTTAAATTACAAGGCTAGCCTAAAACAGAGTACAGGTACTGGAGATAGACAAGACCCCCAGCAGGCAGCTCAACTTATGTTTTAAGTAACTGAAGCATGTGTGATGAATCTTCCTTGAAATATGCTTTTTTTCTTTTTTCTTTTTTTTTCTTTTTTTTTTTTTTTTTCCATTTACTTAAGAAAGCTGAGAATATACGACTATTTTCTAGAGAGACGAAATTAGGTGGGATACATTATTCATCACCTTTCAAAGAAGCAGAGGCTTAATCATCAGGCCTAATGCAGGTGGAATTTTATGTCATATGTTATGCCAAAGGTCAGATTACACATAATCAAAATGGCCCTTTTGACTTTAAAATCTATAATGGTTTTAGATTAGGAACACCTCCTTTGAAGGCAATGTAGTTACAGGGATGGGGAACTGATGTGAGATGAAAGTCATTCATGACAACTCTGTTATATTTCTTTTTAATAATGGATGTCCATAAAGAACAGCTCAGTTCATTTTTAAATGACTGAACTTTTTGAAGCGATCTGCTAATGGCTCCAATGACATTGACAAAAGCTGAACAACATTTATCAGGTACATAAAGCTGAGAACATGGTCCTGTACCTCAGAGAAATTTATCCTAAGCTGTCCCATACTTGCTGACGTCTTTAAAAATGCCCCACTTTTTTTTTTTTTTTTTTTTACCCAATAAATATTAATACTGTCTCAAAAGACTGATGATATAAAATTCTTCCATTTACCAACAAATAAATATATTTTATCTGTATGGAATATTGTTTTTCAACTTGTGTCTGGAAATAATGCAAACAAGCACTTTAATAAACATAACTCAGCTGGGGGTGGGGTAGGGGGAAGCTGAATAACCTCAGATTTATGTCCTTTTTAAATAAAGATTTTCTGACAAGGTTCTAATATTTTACCCCATTCAGTTTAGATGTTTTTGCTGGGATTTTCCAGATATATGCACCTAAATGGGCAGGAATGAGATATAACAGTATAAAGGACGAATTTACTGGTAAGACAGGAATATAACAGAAAAATCAGAGAACATATTTTTTCTTAAAACACGTACCACAAACCCTTCTTATTTTTTATCTTTGTGATGCTTGTTTAAATATGATTAAACAGAACAATAAAAGACTAATTTTTTTAAAAAATGGCTAGAGTTCTCCATTGACAAAACAGAATGATGTACCTTATTAATATACTGACATTTTTATTAATACACTGACATAACAGAAACAAAATAATAAACGACAAGAGAAATGATTATTTATCCTAGCTGTGAAGGGTACAGATGTTCCATGGATAGGAGAACCAAGATCTCATAGCTACAACTTTCTCTGAAGCACTGTTAATATGATTTCAATTCTCAATTTCTCTCTCTTTAATTTACTTATCTGAAGACAATTAAGAAATTATTATAAAAACAATTTGTACTCTGAGAAGAACTTTGAAACTTAAAATTGAACATGACCACTAGACAGCCTGCAGAAGTTTTCTCAGGGATCATAAAACACTTAAAAAAATAATTTACAATTAACTTAAAGCCTAACTTCTGTGTGTGAAAGCTACAAGTAAATCTAACAATAAGAAGAGATCATGTGAGTTTACAAACATCATTATTGTCCTGCTCCCTTTAACCATATGGACTTAATTGAATGAGACAGTTCCAAAATATAGACCAGGCAAATTGCTCCCCAGAATTCTTGTTCATTTATTGTAACAGAGACCAAAATCCTGCTGATCCCAAATTTGGTGACTTTAACATTCTTAAGCAGAAGAATTTAATGCCAGTAGGAGCACCCGGTCTGTAATACATGTCTAGGTGATACGAGTCTCCAATGGCTCAGAGCAAGGCAAAAAGAGTCAGAGAAATGCTGAAACTAAAGAATGAAGAGGAGTAAAGTCTTAATAATAATGATAGCCTTGGATTATGAGATAAATATAGCATAAAAGCATTTCGAATATAAGGTATATCAAGAGCTTTTTCAAATGTTCTCTGGAAACAAGACATTATCATAATAACTTCTAGGAAAATAAGTAAATAAAACACTTTATTGTAATTTCAAATCTGCTTGGATTTGCTCCTGTTTCTCTTTTACTTACTATCAAAATATTCTTACTCAATTGCACAAATTAAGTTTTTCAGGCTGTTCCTCTCCATATTTGATGTACTAAGTTAGAGATCTTAAGATACATCGACTGCATACAAATGTAGCACCAGGCAAGGGTAAATGAGCAAGATGTAATTAAGCTTTTTAAGGCACTTGAATGGCAGTACTACCATATCCCTACAATTTTACAATGGACAATTTTTATTTTTTTTTACAGATTTGTATCCTGTTAAGTGATCAAAGATGATTACTTTTCCAATGAGGGGAAGTTATGAGCAGAATCCCAATGACATCTGCTATGGGTCTTGGCTCATCTGTATATCCATAATTGATCTAGGGTTGGTGAGCTAGTGAAAACTACTTATGATACCAAAACATTCAGCACAGTAAAAACTAATAACACTGTGAATGGTTTCAAGGAGCTTAGAAATAAACAAACAAAACAACAACAACAACAAAATCAGCTGAAATTCAGAATTAAAGTGCTTGCACCAGCACAGTATATTAAAAATAATAATCATGATAATAATAATTTAAAAAAAAACTTTCTATTTTAGCAATTCACTCAGGAAAGAAATTTTGTGTCAGTCTGGGTTGTTCCCTAGAAACACAACTACAATATTCTTGGATGATAAAGAAGATAAACCAACAGAAATATTTCAAAAGGACTAAAGAACAAGACAGTTTCTTCATGAATCCGTATAGATGTTGGATGTACCTGTACCTGCAATGCCACAAGTGAACCAACAAACAAGGATAAAGAAGGAACAGAAAAGAGTAATATAATTGTATATATATATATTATTTTTTTTTCCATTCAAAATGAGCTTTCTGAAGAAAAAAATAAGCAGACCTATGCATTTATAAACCTCATGGAAAAGGTGAATAGAGGGCAATTATTCACTGTTCTCATTATACAAGGCCTTGGGGACAAGTGCACTGAATGATTAGACAGAAGAAAATAAATACTTACTCTCATACAAACATTTGTCATATACATCTTGGAGTCATATATAAAAGAACTGAAAAAGCAGTAAAACAAATTCAAGAATTATTATACAAGATGTCCCAGATGCAACTTCTATCTCAAAATTCCTCGAGTCCAGAAGAGAAGGATCATTTAGCACTGTATTCTTTATTTAAGCACCTGAGTAAAAGGTTTTGGCTTAGGTAGATCTTTGGTCTCCACCACCACTGATGTAACTATGTTTTTAACCCATTGGAAACACCCTAACTTCTCATCTCTCCAAAATTCCTTACTTTGAGTCCCCAGCATGCCCCGACATCTCAAACTGCTTTCCACAAAGAGCCCATCATTGCACGATGTCCCCAAATTCTGGGTCACTCAAAACACGTCTTCCCAACCAGCTGTCCAGTCTGATGAATGCATCCATCCTCAGACTTTCCATGCAACCCTGAGTTCTTTGCAAGCTCCTGCCTCACATTCCTTAATTCAAAGAGCCCTTCCTGGACGTTAGGGCTCCTTCTGCTTGGTTTGCTGAGACCCCAAATCACACACCAACAGTCATTCTCTCTCGGCTACTTTTTGATGTTTGGTTCTCCTACAAGCTTTGCTGTCCCCAGAGAAGTAAAGCCATTGCACTTGCTATGAAAAAGATCAAAAACAAACAAAAACCCTCAGGCAGAAACCTGTTATCAAAAATTGTGTTATCAAAAATTGACTTAACTATGGAAGAAAATAAAAAAAAGGAAAAATATATAATGATATAAAGAAAAAAAAAGGAAAAAAAAAAAAAAAAAACAAAAGAAAAGAAAAAAAAAAAAAGCATGTATAGGTTGTTTCCATGCAGAAGAAGTAACACTGACTGATTTTCAGAATATTTCCTTTTCTTTTCAATGCTCCATTTGGGGGGAAAAACATCCTGCGTCATTTACTAACACAAAATGCTCTTCTGAAGTGTGAATGCTTAGTATCCTTAACAATCAGGCAATTTATTCAAATGTCTAAAAATGGATATAATAGAAAATGATTTCCTTTCTGTCAGCTTTTAAAAAAATAGGACACTGAGAGTCAATGGTTTCTGTACTGTTGTATCTTATCTTAGAAAGGCTTAAAAAAACCTTGAGAATGCCACAACAAGCCTGTAGATGGGTTAGATTTTTCTGTTAAAAATGCTTCTTTTCCCCAAGCACATAAATAATTGCTGGGAGAAGGATCGCGAGTCTCATCCAAAGTCAGTAGGAAGACTCCTACTGACACTATCATACCTGGACCAAGCCCAAGGTTTGTATTATTGCCTAATGTATTTTTATAGCAGCACTGCAATGAATTCCAACAAAAACGAAGTTTTCAAATGTTAAAGGTGAAAGAATAGGTTATGCTGCTATATCCAGGGAAATTTTGAAACCAATGTGCTTCCAACATGCAGAACATCAATTCTGCTCTTCTAGCCCTGTGTACAACAAAATAAAAGTCCCAGTAGGTGTAAAAATCTTCTCATAATGCTGTCTCCTTTTCAATACATACAAGATAAAATGCAATCCCAAAACATATTTCCCTTCCGAAACTGGTAGTTAAGTAACAATTTCGCCTCCTCTCCTCCTCCTTATTTAACTCCCATATCCCCTTTCTCTAGCTCTAAACATTTAAAGGGCTTCATACTGCTGCTGATTCCCGTTTGATTCAATTTGCAAGGCTGTTTATTTCTTGTGGTGGTTTGAGAAATAATCTATCAATGGAGCTCTCGGCTTCTCAATAGAGTATCTGTGGGAACATGTGCTCTTTTCTTTAGGGGATCAATTGGATTTTTCATATGTCGTTGCTTAAATCAGACTGGGGGGATCCAAATCAATGGCACTGAAGTTCTTTGAGGAAGTTTCTTCCTGCAGATAAGAAAGAACATTTGGATAAACTTGGCTGTGGTTAAGGTGGGAACCTTTACTTACAACACAAACCACCAGCAGATTAAAAGCTAATCCAAAATTATGTACATTCCTCTAGGGATAATCACTAATTTTATATTCTGCACTTTTAAAACATGCCAGGGAAGAACCGGTGAGCACATTCACAATACTCGATTACAGCTATAGAAATGTTATGATAGAAAATGAGGATTTTTTTTTTCATCAGAGCAGAAATGATGGCAAAATCTCATTCCCATACAAATGCCAGGTCAAATAGGATCATGAATCTTTTCTTTTTTCTTCTCTTCTCTTCTCTTCTCTTCTCTTCTCTTCTCTTCTCTTCTCTTCTCTTCTCTTCTCTTCTCTTCTCTTCTCTTCTCTTCTCTTCTCTTCTCTTCTCTTCTCTTCTCTTCTCTTCTCTTCTCTTCTCTTCTCTTCTCTTCTCTTCTCTTCTCTTCTCTTCTCTTCTCTTTTTTCTTACAGGATGTCAGATGCATCTGCTGGATTGGGATGCAGTAGCTGTTTTGAGATCCACTGCTGGACATCATGAATTTCAGAGTGGAAGGTTGTCTGGGAGATGAAAGACTGCAGGAATAAAAGTTTAAGGGCAAGAGGGTGTGAACTCATCAATATTTTCACTTCTGGAGGATCTGAACCTTGGCCAGATTCTCCTGTAGAGTCACTGTATGGTCCTTAATGTAAACAGCACTTTTTTTTTCCCCTTGCTCAGTGAAAAATGGTGGTAATTACATAAAACTGCACAGCTACCAAGAATTTAATTTTGTGCTTTAACAATACAGAAATTAGGCACCAGCACAGCTTCTCTAAATGAGATTCGCTTCATTTCCCTCTCTCCTAGACAGAATGCTCCCTCCTTCCAGAATAAAATACATGGAAAACTGCAATAGCCCAAGGGAATCCCCTCAATGATGGATCCCCTGCAGAATATGGGCTCACAGAAAATAAATAAATAAATAAATAAACTGGAGGGAGTCAGCAGGCTGAAGGGCATCCAATGCACATGCCTTTCCCCAGCCCACCTAGTTTTTCCCATTCTTCCTGTGTGGGCTTAAATAGAATATTTTTTCACTTTACCTTCAGTCTACTAATCCCTCCCAGGATTAAGTTTCTTCAGCTGTGTCTCTGCTGGTGAACACAGCAAAATCTGAGCCCTGTGGACAGGCTCAGCATTCTCTTTGTTTGACAACAATTTGGAACTTGATCTGTCATGCTGGCACACCAAATTTTGCCATACTTAACTTCTAGGCACAGAAGTAGTAGAAGTATTTCAGAGGAACAGGATTTGTAAGGAAGAAGGTAAGCATCAGAATTTTTATTGCTTTTCTTTCTTTTTTTAAAAAAAAAAAAAAATTGTCTCTTTTTAAAAAATTCAATCAAAGCTACTATATTCCAAGTGCAAAAAAAGTCCTGATTATACTACTGAACAAATCAAATAAAGGGGTGCATACCTAAATGTCAATACTGTACTGTACTTTAATTTATGGCTTCTCAATAAAATCATATGAAATGGCTCTTCTTCCACCTACAACTTATCTTGCAGAGTTTTTTTGTAATGCATATTAATGCCCTTTGCTGATCTGATGTCACTGATAGCAGAGCTAATCCAAAACTGCAATAAATACTGATAATGTAATCACAGAAAATAAGGCACAACACAAATAAGAAATGCTGTAAATCACTACAGAAAGCAGACGCAACCAGGTTCTTATCAAGGCATGCATTTTAGCCCAGATCTAATGCTTTATTGTGTATGTACACAGAGCCCATCTGCACATTTTAGGTAAGAAGAACATTTTAAGTGCTTTATCACATCAAAACCAAGCTCCCAGAAATATTAATAGAAGAAATAGTGGTCATTATTATTAAAAAGTGACTTTGTGCTACAATCACTACCAGAATGCAGGGGAGATATCAAAGTATTTCCCTTTAAGTTATTTGGAGAAGCCCAGGATGATGCCATCTCTCTGAGACAGTGCACATCGCTCCAGTGGCCAACCTACACCCACTTCTTGAGAGGAGAAACTTGAATAATAGATATCTGAGAGTACAGTTGCAATGTAAACCGATAAACATCCTGTCAAATCCAGCAGAAAAAGAACCTGAAGCTTCACGGCTTTTGGCAGAGAACCTCATTCTATCAAATGGAAAAAAAAAATAAATAAAATTCAGGAAGTAACCCATACTGCAACTTTTTGAGTCAGGATGAGTTTGTGGTGTGTTTAAAGTTTTTTTGAAGACTGTCATTGGTCCCCAGCTGTGACAATGTGAGTTCTGGAAGCAATCTTAAAAGCAGTGCTACTGCTTCTCCACCCACATAGAGGTTTATGTGGTTTTCAGACAGTCATGCCTGCCTCAGGTGCCAAACCCATTCGCTTTTTCTGTCACTGAGCTTAGCATGATGCTTTAATTAATTTTGAGGTGGCAGGCATAAAAGTAAAGGGGTGCTTAACCTAGTGACAAAATTATAATGCAAGTTACGTGAAAATTTTCCCCCTTTTAAAATACGTAAGTACAAATTATCAAGTAATTCCATGGATGACCTTATTTTAGTTATTTCTTTACTTATGGGTTGAAAAGAGGGGTGACAAAAATTGATAAAGTTATATATAAAAAAAAATAATCCTGACATTATCACAGAAATATTAAGTAAGATCTGTAGTAGTTTTAAAAAAGATCACTTCCACTTCCAATATTGGCAGTATTTAGCACATTGATTTCTGGAAGATGTAACAGTCTAAAAGAAATTTCACTTAAGCAAAGCTCTATCGCAAAGAGCACAGTTTCTAATGAAGCAGGTATCAATGGTAGGGAAAAAAGAACCAGAAACCAGTATGTGAGGTTAATTGCACATTCTACAGAAGTCAGTTGTATACCATAATGGAGTATCTTTAAGCAAATTTCCATTGCAAATAACATTTATGTATAAATATTAATGCATAAATTCTAGCTACAACTATTTTGTACAGCAACATTAATACAGCTTGCACATCTGGGATGTAAATAAAATAATTCACTGCTTTTAATTTTACTACTTGTAAGACAAGACTTCTGGGCATGTTTTATATAACTTAATTGTATAACTCACAAATAAAATCACAACATCATGTGCAGTCAGACCACAGGATGGAACATGGAAACCATCATCACAGGTACACTTACACTTTGTACAAAAAAACTGTGACCATAGTAAAGATAGTGGTAAAACTTGAACATCAGTGAGCATATTGCCTCCCATAACATTCATTTAAGAATGCTTTACAGGAAACTATAATACTGTAACACCAGTTATAACTATAACTATAATATTGGTTGAAATCCATTCAAGGAGCAACCTAAAACTTTCCAGACTCTGCCAAGTGAAGTATGTTTGAAGGTGGAATATTCTCCCAGGGTGAGAGGCAGAAGATGTTTAATTATCAATTTTTAAAACATGACAGTATGAGAAGGACCCTCATTTTGTAGCAAAATGGAATGAATAACCTAAAATGGCATTTCATTCATCAAGTAAAAAAAGTCAAGAGAGGTAGGAAAATTATCGGCCAAATCAGAAATACTTCTCTGTATGTCAATATGGGATGGATGTTCCCATAAAAGAGCACCAAAAGCTGGACATCCACTCTAACAATCCACTCTAACATTAAGGTAGAGAAAGGGAAGGAGCACACAATTTATCCTACCTGATTTGAAACACCATAAAATTCTGCCTATAAACTGCATTAGAGTGGAAAGAGAAATGCATATCCAGAGCTTTATGCTACCCACCCTAAGACAGACATCTTGGTCAATAAAATCACCCTCTTGCCTCCCATTGCTGACAATATACAGAACATGCAGATGCTTATTTTTAATCCTTTAAAGAGAGGTGAAGTCCAGAGAGGGCAGAGCCCTGGCTGTGTACCTGCAACAGCCCAGCACAGCTGAATCAGCACTGGCTGAAAATTAAGAAGAATGGTCTATGATCTAGATTTTGATGGTTTCCTTGTGCATCCAAATAGAAACACATATAAATTTCATCCCTACTTCACTCCTGAAATAACACAAGTACAGGCTGCTTCTTTTTCAGGGTGAAATACCAGAGTTTGCCCCAAACATATGCAGTTGTCATTCTTTTGTTCATGCATAACAGAAAACAAGTATAGCTTTTTCTAACTATGCTATGAACTCAACTCAACTGTTAAGCTTCAAAAGCTGGTCTAGAGTCATATTACTGGATGATGAAAATGCTGTGAAATGGTTACCTAATACTGATTTGTGCTTGATTCAGTCTGTTGAAAAAACAACAACAACTACAACAACAAACTATGTTATGTGATCTAGATGAACTTCACTGTGTGCGTGGCATAAATTAAGGAATGCATTTTCAGCTACTTAATGCTTTTCATCCTATACCAGGCTTTTGAAAAACAGACCAAGGTACCAGTGAAAAAATAATGTACCACTGTTTTAAAATAAAGACCAGTTTTTAAAGTAGTCTTTGCCAATAGTTCAACAGAACGGCACATTACGGGCTGCAACTTGTTCATAAATAGTTGGAAAACCCTTGAAAAAAAAAATCTGCAGGGACAGCAAAGATCAAAAATTGAAGTAATTCCAGATGAGAACAACTCCTTCAAGCTGAACATATCAGTTCCCTTTCAATTCATACCCACAGCTTCACAGACTCTAGATTTATTACTTTTACATTGCAAGTGGAGACACTCTGGTCATTAGTGTATAAAGCCACTAACTTGCACATTTTAAGAACCTACAGAACTGTTTTCCAGATGACTCAAGGGATGTTTCAAATACCAGTTTATATTTTCCCTGTCATTTATTAACTTATATTTTCTTAATTGTGGACTTATGTATATTGGACTACCTGCAAACCAAATCCTGGGCCTTCCGAAGATAGAATATATTGCTCCTGAAAGACTAATAAGATATCAGTTAGTGAACTCTGCAGTGCTAACACGTAGGGTAGACCCAGGCTTTCTACCTGCTAATGCCTCCATTTGCTTTCCTTTCATGTAATATACAGACAGTTGAAACTTCCCAGATCTCCTACAAAACGTCGACAAACAGGAGAGAAAAAATAAACTGATTTCATTTATTTTTATTCCCCTTTTTCCTACCGTATCAATCAGTTCCACTAACAAGAGCAATGGGATACAAACAGCATGTTCTGAGACAGACTGACATGGGACTACCGGGACCTACGATTGGCGTTAGCATTTTTACAGGTACTGCCTGCCACAGGAACTATAAATATACAGGTGGTATAAATACAGAATTTCTCATTGCCTACAGAGGCAGTTACTTCAACAATGAAAGAAACTTGTAGCCACAATCTTCACTGTCTTATGGCAACTTTCTATAATCCAAACAATTCCACTGAATAAATAACTGTGGAATAAATACCAAAATTTGATTGCAAAGTCAAAAATGTAGCAGTGGTAAATTGCATCTAATATTATGTTTAGGAAGATACATAAATGAAGCTATTGCTTTAGGGCAGGAAATGTAATTTTCATTGAGTATAGAGCATTTACCATCATAGGAACCAAATCTGCCTGATAAACATATATAGCCAAACAAAACAGTCTTTCCCAGTAAATCTAAGTACATTTAATCTACTTGTTTATCTCAACTAAATATTTGTTAACTAATTAAAATTTGAAACATGGGGCATGCAAACTTAACATGGTAGGTCTGGTTTTGCTGAATATGAATCCTATGCTTTTAGCAGCCATCAGGTTCATGGTTTGTGCCCTCACATGTCATTGTGAACCCATTTGCTGGCTTCCATGTATGTACACAAACTTAAAAATTATCTCCTCATCTCTAGAGAGAATTTATGAACCCATCTCTCTATGTAGTATTACTGCATAGGTGGGTGGTAGCGGTTCTTCAGATACCAGACTTCTGAAAACACATATTCAGGGAAGTAGAAGAGACATCCTATTTGTTCTGCCCCTTATAAATAAGCTATAAGCAACTTTCACTCAGAGAACCCAACCAGAGAACCCAACCCTAGGACCACACCATTATGAGACATCTTCAGTAGTGCTGCTATGCACAGAAGAATTTCTTTTTCCTTTGCTCTAGGCTAGATTTAAGGGTAGAAAACCTAAAGTTCTAGTTTACTTAAACCAAGATGGCAAAAGTCTTTGAAGTTCAATTTAACTAATGAATTTGCCATTTGGGAATGATTTTTTTTTCAGTCCAATGATGCTGACACTCACCTCGAAAACTGAGCTTGTAGTTGGCTTAGTCCAAATCCCATTAAAGACAACTACATTTTGCAATTTAGATTCCCATATGGATAATCAAATCTCACTTCCTTGGCTCTGTGCTATCCACCAAACTTTTCATTAACTCACATTTTTTTATTTTCCTGTGTCTCTGCAGATATTAGAAAAAGTGGTTAAATACAGCAATACTACTGAAAGAATGAAATTTTAAATACTTAACTTTCTTTTGTAGGTGTATTTGTTTGTTTTGTTTTGTTTTTCCCTCTGCTATATATATATATATATATTATTGTAAGAGGACATTCCTAAATTAATTCCTCAGAAAATGGGATCCATTTTCTTAGGTGACTTCTGCTGGTCCAAAACTTGTTGGGCACATTTTGACTCAGCCTCAGGAGAACTGAAATTCTGCTGGTGCTTTTCATCATCAAATTGTTATTGCTCAAGTTATTCAGTTATGTAAAGAACAAGTGTAAAATTAATGTGGCTTGATTTGCAGACAGGATAATGAGCAGTAAACCAATGAATTATAATACAATAAAAACAACTGTCAGGTCATCCCTGTTTATTTATTTATTTATTTTTAGAAACTCCCTAGCGAAGCAATTACCTGGGTTATACTTGAATTTCTGATCCATCTGCTGAACACTGTCACTTTCCAACATTTTTACTCACTACTTCATGACAGGATTATCAGATTCTGGAAGCTAGATCATTATCTTGTGAATGGTACAAAACACAATCAATACTTTACCAAGAAGGGAGGCACGAGTGACTCCATCATAGTGGTATTCTCCATGATTCATGGCATTCTCTCTTCACAATCCCCCTTTTTACCCCCAGATAGCCTCTATTAAACCCAGTAGAGCATATTCAAAAAAAAAAAAAAAAAGAAGAAGAAAACGCAAATCAGAAAATCAGCTCTTCAAAAGTATATTTATTAGCCAGGTAAAAAGACACTTGATGCAGGGTTGATTCACAAATATACATAGAGGACAATCTGTGTAAGAGCAGAGAAGTCTTTCTATAATCTTTTCCTTAATTCTGAAAACGTACTGAAAATATATATGGATATACAGAGGAGACTGAAGTGGAGAGAAAGATAGACAAGCATACGTGTGTGTTTATCACACACAATCACTTGGCTCTGAGTACACTTCAGGGTCTTAATAGCACCATATGCTTTGGTTTCCAGAAACAGTAAGGTAGACATGAACACCCCATTCAAATCAATCCCATTATTCATAAGTTTAAAGACAAGCACATATTAAACACCTTGCTGAGCAATAAGAAACTAAAAATGCTTCTGGCACAACATATTGTTGGCACAGTTCACATTGTCTATGATGCAACAATATATACAGGCCTCTGCCTCTGTGTTTTTAAACAACATGCATAGTTATAAGTTTGATGCTAACCTATGCATTGAATGTGCAATTCAAATATCTCATATTCCATATCTCATATCTCCTGCTTTTGTTTAATATTTCCTTCCTGCTCTTTTGATCCATCCCCCCCATTTCCACTTTTCCTTGTAAAAAAAATCCCTCATACTTGAACCCTATCTGACTTAGCTGATTATATACTGGGGAGGTCTCCTCTTTACTGTTGGAAAATTATTGAAAATAACAGCAATATATTCATGGAGGCAACCTTAGGACAAACCAGTCCTGGAATGCAATTCTTGCAGCAACTTATCTGTTCCTTGCAAAGGAAACATTACTAGTGGGGCTCAGGGAATACATTGCTACTGAAAGGAAGCACAAGCACCATATCTTGCCCGATAACATACATAAACTCTCATACAAAAAATACTTTTATTAAAAACAAAAAAATTAGACCATCAGGGTTCGAAATTCAGAAATGGAATTAATGCTGCAGGCTTGAAGAAAATCACCCACCCATGGAAATCTATTTTCCTCTGGCACCCTCTAATGAAAAATAAAAATAAATAAATAAATAATAATAATGATAACAATAAAAAAAACACTATGAATAAAAAGCCCTCAAATCTATGCTAGTTGGAAACACATTTGTTCAGAACTACTGTCCATTTTGTATACCCAAAATGTCTGACATTGTATCCATGCAAGCTGCAGACTAATGCAACCCAACACAAGCCTAGATAGGTAACAGCAAAATCTTTTCTTATTAGGGTGGGTAACATTTATCATAGAGAAAATGGTTTTACGTTTTCAATCCTCGTAACATAAATATTCAAAGCAAATATAATTTTAAGCAGGCAATTAAGAGAAGGGTAAAAAAAAAATAAAAAACAACACACACACTTCAGAATGTCATTTGAAATAAATTTATCTCCATGTTAAAATGGAAACTTATTAACTTTGCCAAGTGTTTTAATGAGACCTTCTTTTTAGAGCTAACACAGAATCAATGTCTGAAGGAAAGTCCAGCTCATCAGGCTGCAGAAGCAATACTTGCTGACTTACTTTGCCTTTAATAATTTATTGGCTTGACTTCTACTTTATATGAGTTGTCTTGTCTTAACAACAGTAAATACAGCCACGAAGCAACGAGAAATATCAGCAGGATGATGACACTAATTGTACTGTCTTGACTTGAATTGAAATTGCTGAACAGTAAATGAGATTACTAGCCTAAAGATAATCTTAATTTAAATGTGCAGCTGCATTTATCTCATCTCAGATGCAATTCTCTGAAGTGCTTAAAAAAAAAAAGAAAAAAAAAAAGAAAAAAAAAAAGAAAAAAAAAGAGAAAAAAAAAAAGAAAACAGGCAGACATCTAATAGAAACCTTTATTTCTGTAGGTTTTAAAGATAATGAAGTGCCTTCGTGTTTTGTTCTATTGTCGTATTTTATAACAATCTTTACTTTGCAGGTCAGAATAGAAAAATCGGGTAATTTCTTAAACTGTCATAACTTTTTCTGTCTTTCATACTGACATTGTATTTATTTGTTTGTTTGTTTATGGACTTTTCCAGCACGGAATATCTTTGAAAAATAGAAGAAGATCAAGCAATTAAAATGAAAGATGAAGATGAAATTTCATATGCTTGTGATGTGATTACGGATGCCCTGTCCTTGATCATATAATTTTCTTGTAAGCATTGAAAAGCATTAGAAAAGCTCTATGAAAATGATTTAAAAATATTACTTAGTCTACCAATTATAAATAGCAGCTAATATGTCAGTTTTTTCTATTTATTAAAAGATTATGTGGACAAGCTTGCTTGAAGATTCACAAACAGAAATCATGCTTCCAACCTATTTGCATATACTTCTGTCCCCCAAATACATGAAATTTCTTTGAAAACATGTTTGTTTGTTTGTTTTCTTTCTACAACTAGTTAATATATTGAAAACATGAAATTAGTAAGCGCTCCTATGTCCTGCCACATATTGCAATGGAAGTGTTTGCAGAAACTTGCGGGGCAAGAGGGAACATCTCAACTGGCACAATGCAAAGCCTCAAAATTTAAAAAAAAAAAAAAAAAAAAAAAAAAAAGGAAAAAAGGAAGAAAAAGCAAACCTTTAAGTCATCTAAGGCAACTCAGAATTGATGAATTGATGAAAATATTGTTTTCAAGTTTTAAAACAAAGATTTTAACCAGATTAGAGAGTCAACATCTTTGTGAAAATATCTCACACCTTCTTCAGGCTCTCTTCCAAATTTCCTATTATCCTTATCACTGTGAAGTAATATTTACTATTATCTAGTAAAACTTATTATTATTTATTACTTCTCAGTAGTTAAGAGTATATTTTCTGTACTTCAAAAGTCTTCAAGCACCTTTATTTCCAGTGTAAATTGGATCAGGGCTGTGCGTTGCTCCATTTGGAGTGTAAAATGAGATTTTCAACTGCAAAGACTCTCGTATACAACATAACCTGGAGCACATATGGTAGATTAGAAGTTCTAAGTAGTCATCACTTCAGCTCTCTTTTCCCCACAAATGAATTCACACCTGAATTGTATGTCTGTTAATGCAATAATTTTGCTCACATGAAACATCAGTCTGAAGAGTAATAAACAAGGAGTTTTGTAATAAAACAAAAGTGTGGGAATTTGGCAATTAGTAACTAAAAACACAGCAGCACTTTAACCTAAGTATAGAGAGATGCTTACAGCATATATATCTATTCTGATAGATTTCTGAAGTCCCTCTGCAGTTAATAGGGACAGGGCACTTTGAGGTCACTATAAAGTTATCTTCAAGTACATGTGTAAAGCATATCAGCTGAAGCATCCACTAAAAATTCCTGTTTTTTCCCATTAACTATGGGAACATTAAGGCCAGTTTTGATGTGGGCTTCCCCACTGTGAAAGCTGAAAACAGAATGAGATGAATCATGCTGCTTCTGAAAAAGTCAGCTGGCTGTGGCTTTTTGGAAGACCAGAAGACCAATAGCTGCTTTGGTGCTGAGCATCTAATAACTGTTGATATGTGAACTTCACTGGTATAGATGCATAAAATCCTCACAAGATGTCTTACATCATCAACATATCTCAATATCCCTTTCCTGTTTGCAAAGCAAGAAACTACAAATATTCTGGTGAATGTCTGCCTTCCTATGAAACATGTGTCTCCCATCAGGTTGCAATGCTGGTCATGCAGACTCAGCCGCGGCAGAAGTTGGCCTCTTTCACTCTGCTATTGTTAGTGCTGTCAGAATACAAATACTTCCCTGCGTTTCCACATTTGAATGCTTTTGCATGTAGCTCTGTGTGCTTCAATATCAGGGTTTGTATTGATCTTCATTTGAAAGGCAAAGCTTTTGCTACCTGATAATCTTTTATGCCTACAAAATTCCAGGCTGGCATTTAACAACAGACTCCAGGAGCCTGTGGAAGTGCTGAAATGTAAAGGTCAAGGACAAAACAGACGCTTTCATGAATTGCAGCCCTCACATCATGTTCCTTACAAACATGTTTTTTGAATTTGCAAGATATGTTGATGCTGAGCAGATGCAAGAAAACTGACTTGGTTTGTCATCTGAATTACATTAAATAAAACATCTCTTTCCACCTAGCTGAGAACGCCTTTCTGTTCTATCCATCCATGCTGCTGGCTTTGAATTTGCCATATCTCGTAAGACATGCACACCAATTCTGAAACATTTACTTTCTCACAACTCACAAAAAGCAAATGCAAACTACATTTCACGTTGTGATAGAATATCCCAAGATGGATGAATCAAAGTCTCCAGTGAAAAATACAGTTGTTTTCTAAAGTGTTTGGAAGGTATATGAATGAAATCCACTTCTCCAAACTTAAACAAACATTGAGATCAACTTGTCCCTTCCCTAACCACACACACAAACACAAAAAAAAAAAAAAAAAAAAGCAAAACACAACAACAACATAAGTAATAAAGTCCAGTCTATGTCATCCCTCCCAGATGAATCCAAGTTCTATCCACCAGGATCAATCAACTTGCAGTCCAGATTTACTTTCTTTAAAAAACTGTTCCCTCTGGGTAGATGCAATTGCATGTGGCTAACAGCAAGCTGAAGTCATATTTTACTAGAACAATATTCTGTTACTAATACTTGTTCCCTTGACATTTTTTTTTCTTGCAGAACATACATTTATAAAGCAGAATCATTATTCTTTAGTTCTCCTACTAATATTATGATATCCAATGGCATGTTCTGAGTAAGTGCAAATAGTCTCTTAATTCAGCGTAATTATTAAGCTGAATATATTATGCTGAGAATTACATAATTATTAATACTGGTGACTTTATATTTCTATAAATTCTCCACTTTTTTAATGACTACATTAAAGTTGTTCTATTGGTTCAAAAGCAATTTGTATAGATATTATGAATTAAGTTTAATACTGACATAAGGGTAAAGATAACTGTGTAAATGTACAAAATAACAGGTCCATCATAATGTCATCTGTGGAATTAAATACAGTAAAACTTAAATGTAGATGTAGTCATTTTTTCTTTCCTCACATATTTCCAGTTCTCATTCTATATTTCTATAGTATACTCTTTTTTGCTCTCTTCTTTTAAAAAAAAAAAAAAAAAAACAAAAACTAAACAGTGTAGCATTACATATTTAGAAGACAGCTTCCATTTAGAGATCTGGCTGGTGGTCTTTCAGTAATTCTTTCATGACTATTTGTAAAGATATACTCTACAGTGAATCAAGGATATGACTCACCTAATTAATAGGCATGAAGTGTCAAAATAAATAACTTAATTCAAAACATTGAGTCTTTCAAACTGACCTTCTTCTGTACCATCAACATCCACAGTTATGTTAATATATGAGGCAGCTGGGAGTTGCCAGAAAGACTAACAAACAGAAGGGTGGAGGAGGAGATGTAAAACAAAAACAAATCTGAAAGTCTCTCCATTTCCTTGCAAAAAATAATTTCCAAGAGAAATACCGGACAGTTGAATAACATTTTCTTTCAGAAAATGATGGAGGCTATATCGAACATTTTAGGTCATTATGATTTCTGAGGATTTAAATGTAAAAATATGATTATATATATCTTTATTAGCCTTCTGTTCCATTAATCACCTATCCTGTTTCTCTTCTTTACTTCTCCTGATGTACTGTGTGCTTGTATGTTCCAAAACAATAATCTCTGTCATATCTAATTATTTTTTTTCTATAGGAAATAGATGAAAATGAACCATTAATATTGTTAATTTACATATGATGAATAGAGCACAGACAGATTAAGGACTGGATTCATTTTATCTAAACATAGCCATGCAAAATTGATGTATCAAGCCTGAGCTAATTATCTTGACTGTCTTTGCAAACAACCAAGAAAGAGGGGAAGGCCTTACCAGGATTCCTCCCAGAAGTGGAATCCACTTCTGGAGAAAATTCAGCTGAATGCATGGGATCCTAAACAAGCTTAGATTTGACCCTTGCATTTCGGATCATTAGAGCATGGAGATGAATTCCACCCCTGTGATGCTAAGGTGCTACCTACTTAAGAAGAGAGAGCTTAAACTTATTAAGAGCTAAACAACATTGTCGTGGTACAGAAACAAAACGCACCATGTCTTAAAAGATGTGTAGTACAAAATATAGATGAAGCTTGTGTTGCAGGAAGTTAAATAAACAAACACCTAAAAACTGATGATTTTCCTTTTATTAACTCATAGAATTTTATCCAGTATCATGCAATCATAACATAGGATGTGTGCTATGGAAGTAACAAAGAACTAATAGTGTCCAAGTCAGCAAGCTTTGAAGTGAAGAAGAGGTAGACTAGGCTTTAGAGAAATGGTATTTATCTGCTCTTGGACTGCTGCAATATCCTCTCTGATGCTTTGAATTATATGACTGTGATCCCAAAAACTTAAGGGATACTCTTTGGACAGTAAAGGCAAACTCAAAAGAAAGAACATTGAAAATAGTATTACATAGATTTTTTTTCCTTTCTTGCCTGAGGAAAAAGCCTCCACTGCACACAGCCTTCACGGTATCTATAAAAACACATGTCCCTGGGGCTGCAAGGCAAGGTTCTGTTGTACCTCTCCCCTTACATTAATTTTCTAGCACTGTTCTGCCATTGTACTTTTTTTTTTTTTTTTTTTTTTTTTTTTTTTCTCCACGCTCAGTCTGTTTCCCTCAGTTTCTTAACCATGAACTAACGTAACAGCCTTTCCTTTTTTATATTTTATTTTACTATCTACTTCTGTGGCTTCAAAAGCTCACCTGCCACTGGAGTTACCCTGAGTCAACAGGTCCTACCAAGAGACATGAGATGGATTAAATGTTCCTCTAAGAGTTCTGTCTCTCATATTTACCTTAGTTCATCCATTACCTCACCTACTTTATATGAGTGAAATGATCCATGAAAATATCTAATGTTTCCCCTGTTACACCCTAAGTTATGATCGTATGAAAATTTTGTTTCCTCTACCTATTCATCATTCTCATGTCCTTGGTAACCCCATATCAATAGCGTCCTGAGGGCTTTCTTTTTATACATCTTATATGGATTCTGTCCATATCTTGAGAATTTGTTCTGATGCCTCCTCTTTCTGCATGCTAAACTCACCTGTCTTCTGCTGGGAGTAAAACAGCTTGACTACTACTAACAGCAAATTCACCACTACCTGTAAGACTTACCAGAAGAGAGTTACTATCTTACATATATAACTATACATAGATAACATATGCACTATCTATTCTATGGAGACTAGTATGATTATTTTATCAAAACATATTTATGAAGAAAGAGAGCATCCCAACCTTTTTGTCGAGGAGCAGATTAATATATATATATAAATTAAAAAATGGAAAAGCAAAATCAAAAATGCAGGACTTAAAATGTCATAACATAGCTGAAAATACTATTTCAAGACTATCTCAGGCTTGTGTGATCTTTTAGATTGCTTTAGCACTGGAATTTTGCCTGAGCGCAGCTCTTTGCTCAATTCTCCTATCACAGCAATGTTAAATAAAATCTCCCTAGAACCCTCTTCTTCCCCACTTTCCCATTCAGCAGAGAATGGCACCTCCATGTACCCATGTGTACAGAAAGGAACATATTCATTACTGTGTCTTCAGTGATTGCCTACAGCAAAGGTAACAGTGGTACTTAGTGCATGCATGGGGTATCCTAGCAGTGGTCAGTACTTACAAGAAGCCTCCAAGAGCAATCAAGGTTGTTGCAGAAAGTGGTGGCGTTGACGTGAGATCGCAGTTGGCCTGCTTCTCTTCATGCTAACAGTAAACTAAAGACTTGGCACGAACACACACCTTACTGAGACAGTGGTGAGCTATTACAGAAACTACTATCAAATGAAAAAATCAACTTGACGTCAAAGAAGGTTGGCAAGAGTTGGCAATGAAGACGGCAAACATTGCAAGAAAAACAAGACAGAAATCCTGCTCTTGTAATTAAGACATAGCTGAAGAATAGACGTCTTGCATGACTTGGGATATGACATTAGATTTCTCAGACATGGATGGTGCTATCCAAGTTCATTGTTATTCTAAATGATGGGACTATTTTTGTAGTAAGAAATGATTTAATGTAACTATCAGGAGAAAGTCTTCTTTCCTGTAGCCTAACTTAATATTTAGATTGATAAAATACCCTTTATTCATTGCCTAGTTAGAGTTTAAATTCTTCAGAGCAGAATTCTTTTTTTAGGATGTTGCAATGTCTACTGCAATGTGCCTCCAAAATGCTTCTGGCAATTCCAGTAAAAAACCCTATTTTCACAATATTCTGATTTGTTTAATTATTTTTTCTCTATCCACATTTTCATCTAATATTCATATTGATCAATACTTCCATATTTTCCAAATGTTGTTATATCTTTTTGAAAATGCTACAACCTTTTAAAGGGTAGCTGCATTGTGGCAATAACTAAAAAATAATTGCAAATGAAATGCTTTGTATGCTTTGAAGGGAAGAGGGATGTATAAAACTTATCGTTATTTTTTTAAAAAAGTACATCTTAGGAGGCACATGGAGATATTCTTCTGTTGCTGTTTTAAACCTAAGAAGAAAAGAGAGAGGGAAAGACACAAAAAATAGGAGGGAAAGGAGAGGAAGACAATAACAAAGAGAAAGAGAAAGTTAAGTGAAATAAATATCATAAAAGTGGCAGAAAGTGGAAGGAAACTATGTTAATCTCCAAACCACTTCTGAAAACAATGTAAAGTTCATTCGGGTTTTACTAGAATACCTTTTCTGTTTCTTTTTTCCCTTTTTTATTCCCTTCCCTCTAGCTTCCATTTGTGTACTCTGGTGCAAACCAAACTTTGTTAAAATCCTAGGCTTTTCTTGTTTTGGAATATATGTCCTCACAACTTAGTATTTCAACTTCAGTTTTGCATGATGACTTTAATTTCTTTCCCATGTCCTCTTGACAATAATTGGCAGATATGAGAAAACAGTATCAATACCTTTATTAAGGTCATTTAACAAATCCCATGCTATTCATGTCCCCAGCTGTTTTCTTAATAACCCTAATACTTTTAAATTTACAATGGTACTTTGACTTTTATCCAAGAGTTAGCAGCTATCAAGGAGATGTCCTTAAGCTAACCTGTTTGTACTTGGCCAAATTATGTTTCACAAAATCATTATTTTCACTCTTTACTGTGAAGAATAAGAGCTTGCCAGAAGCATGCTGCTAAAACCTTTCAATTTCTAACCACAGTGAGTATCACACAATGTCTCCAGAATTATTTATTGATCTGCCACAGAGCAACACATACAGCATAGACTAAACTTACCCTTTCTTCCACGACCATAATCCTCTGATAGAGGATACACCCACATTGCAAATAAGGAAATCATAAGGTCTGTAGTCTTCTACTAACTTCATTTAATTAGATTTTGCTTTTCAAAATAGCTATTGATGGATCAAAACCCCCAGACTCCACAAACAGGAAATAGAGCTATGTTTCTAATATATTGGAGCAGTGTCCCATCCAGTAGAGTAATATTGTAGAAGCTGTATGGAAATTAAAATTCTTATTTCAGAAAAGAATTCTCTGGGGACACAAAGAAAAGTATTTTTGAACAAATACCATATTACTCATCAAATAGCAATGCCACAGTTTTCTAGGAAAACTCAAGCTACCATTCACTTACCAAATATTTTCAGTCTCCCAGAGCTATCTATAATGCTTTCACCATAAGCAACCAGTAAAAAAGTGAATAGGGAGTTTGGGAAGTTGACATCACCAGAATTCACCCCAAAGTGAGATTTTTGATCCTAACATTTTCCAATGGAAAATGTTATACTAGGAATTTACCAATCAATTTAGGTCATCCTCTTTTCAGGGGCTGAGCCCCACTGTGAATCTAAGCGGAGGCAGATCTAGAAGTCAACATTCTTTCAGACATTACATCAGCATCAGAGGTAACTTGCACACACATGAGATATCATTTCCAAAGCAGCCATCAGAAAGCCCAGTCTAGGTACAAGGCTGCACACCTTGATTAGGGACATGCATTAAAAAAAAAAACAACAAAAAACAACAACAAAAAAAAAACATACAAATTAGTTAGCGTCAAAACAAAAGGCAGGACCCTGAAGCTTAGCCACAAGCTTTCTTTTCTTTTTCTTTTCGTCATCTTTCAACTATAGACAGCCTCATTCATTATATAACACAGCATAAGTCACTGATCAGTGGTTACGATCAAAGCTTAAATATTAAAGTTTAATTGTAAGACATGTTATACTTTGGCCAACACTATCATTTAACCTGAGAGCTTAAACTCTCCTGTTGTATTCAGCCATTCACTTCAGAAATTTCCTTTTTTAATTTTTATTTATTTACTTTTCCTTTCAGTTTCATCACATCTACTTTGCACAAGCAATTCTTTGTCTCTAAAATTTGGTAGGGTTTTAGAGTGACCTACTAAACTTCCTGACATCATTCCAGCTTTTATTTTATAATGACTGATATTTTTTTTATATTATCCATTCAACATAATCATATTAAAAGTACAATTCTCGTTTAGATCAGAAAAGCAGAACTATCTGACTACTGAAAACCAAAGATTTTTGGTTTATTCTACTTAGAACATATTCTTCAAGCTTAACCAGGCAGTTTGCAAGAATCAAAAATTAAACGCAATTGCAACCACTGTAAAACAGAGGAGAGAATGGAGATGTCTGCTATTTAAGTGGTAAACTCACCTAAACCACAAAATAGAATGACATTATTATTATTATAGGTCAAAGGAAAAGACATCATGTTTAAAATAGTGTTAAGAAGGGAAGATGGGATATTACAGTTTTGCACTGTATATGTGCAACATATATGTATATGTGCAACATATATGTATATGTTTATGTTAGAAATAAGCTATACCAGCTTGCATCCTTTCTGTTAGCAAAAGAACAAAAAAAAAAAAGTAACAAAACCCAACAAAAAGCCAACGGACTGTTTCTGTGTAGCACATAGAACAAGAAGAGATAGATGATTTACAGACTTGAAATTCGGATCAGTGGAGGGTGTTTTTATATAGCAAGTGTAAAACTTTACAAATTATTGTTTAGTCAATTCTTTCTCCTACTGTGTACAATTTTTCAGCACCATATCTCTTTTCACTTCCTTCCTCCCACATAATAAATCAGAAATATTTTCTGGCATTTTCCAGGGACAACAGATGCAACTTACATTGCTTTCTGATAATGCTGAAAAGTACCTTAAGCAGTAAATATTCAGCTCCACTGCCAACCACTCTGTTTTTTCTATTCTGTCTATATATATTTATTCTTACATATATATGTATATATATAAACTATGAATTTCCTCATATGCACACACATTTAGATGCATCCATCTATTGAAACATAACAACCCTATTTTTAAATGTTTATTTCCATGGTTATAAAACACAGACACTTAATTAAAAAAAATAAATAAAAAAAAAATTATTCAAGTATTAAAGGATCTTAATTTTTGGCATGGTCACCACCCATGTAAGTTTATGGTCTGGAAACCTTTTCACACAGTCCCTCAGCCAGTTTGATCTGGGCTGCAAATTTTCACAGCCTGCCACCCCTCTCTGCAGATCCTTATGAAGCTCCAGACAAAACCACAGGGGTTTCAGGCGCTGCTTTTCAGATGCAGCTCCAATCCAGCTCTCACTGTAACTAAGATAGGTAAGCTGTGAAATTTAACCTCAGAGCCCCTTTTGCCTGTAAAAGCTGTTATTTTTGCTAGCAACTGCTGATATTTTTTTCTTTTGTTCTTTTTTTTTTTTTTTTTCTTTCCCTACACTGTAGCTATTGGTATTTCAAAAACATAAAACTCATTTATACAGTCTGAGTCCCACAGTTGTATTGCTGTTCCTAACAATTCACTAGGCACTGTTCCTTAGAACATGTAAAATCCAAAGGAATTATTTCCCTAAAATAAAATACACTATAATCTCATAGCAAAGCTTGGTTAGGAAATAAATATGAATATACAGACGTTGTCAGAAAATTTGATGCTAATTTTTTAAGATTCTTTAGTAATCAAAATGAAGATTCTAATATGTAAAGATTTGGAAGATTTGGAAAAAGAAACAAAGTACAAAATGGGGTAAAAGCAGGATAATTTCTGCAATAAGTATCAAAACATGAAAATGTTATGAGGACCACAACAAATCCTTACTATTAAGATGACTACAAACTTGTCTGTTGTTTTCATTTTAAAAGTACCTGCTCGTTTTAATATCAAAATGCCTTTGGAAAATAATTTCTGCTTAATGCAGTATTTTCCTTTCAGCTCCAGTATAACAGAAGAAAGGACAGGAGTTGTTAAGAGAAAGAATCAAGCACAAGAGATATTTGCTTAAACAAAAGACGAAAAGAGGAAGAAATCTACAGATAATACACAAAGCACCCTTATTTGTGATGAAATATCAACATAATTTTAACCTATTAAGAAATATGAATAAACCTTTCACCTGGAATCAGCAACATACCCAGCTTTCTTGGCAACAGGAGAAGACACTAAACGCTGACTCTTTCTTTCCCAAGAAAAAGGAAGATATAGTAATTTTCGTGAAAAGCAACAATTTGAATGTGACCCCATGACTGAGATGGCTGGTCAGAGTTTATTACCTTATTTATTTAATTATTTATTTTAAACAGTGCTATAGACTATATACATGGTTCAACCAAATGTTACGAGTGGTAATGGAAATCCAACCTGGGCTGAAAATTTCTTGGAAACACCATGTCCCAATGGCCAGGGCATTAGACACGGTAAAATAACTTTAAGTATTACTGTCGTCTTCTGTGACTTTGAGTAAAATAACAGACAGTACTTAGCTTCTTTATCTGCAAAATTCAGTAGTGATATTTCTTATCCTTTGGCATGTATTTTGACATCTCTAGATAAAAGGCAATAAGGCAGATAAGTAATATTAAATTCTTTATTTGTGATGAATGCAATTATCTTTATCCACACAACTTTCTGTGTTTTTTTTTTTCTTTTTTTTTTTTCTTTTCTTAATTTGAATAGTTAGGTATGGAGAGAGTTTCAAAATCTAACTTTATATTATGCTAAATGATATTATTTTAGAAAAAGAAAGAATAAAGGATTATTATACTTGACAGTTCCAAGGGATAATTCATCCCATCACAAATAGGTATCTTAAATAGTCTATGATCTTTTTTTTATCCTCTGTGTATCTCTCCATTGACTATGATTATCTTAAATTAGGTGCCTAATTTTTACACAGTTACAGTTAGCTGATAAGAACCTTATCCACACAGAAAGTCAGGATTTGGGACTTAATCTCAAAGCTTAGGGGTTGTAAACTGTAAAAGTGCAGAATGTTTTTAGTATGCAATTTTTCAGCTAAATGCATTAAATAAGGAGTGTGAATTTTCTTTATTTTTCCAATTCATTGATGTGATAATTTGGGAAGTTGGATTTTGTTGCTGGTGTGTTACAAAATCATATTTTTAATTGGAGGGGGATAAAAGCATAACAGAGATTATCATGCATCGTCTTGATATGCATATCGGAAGAGCTTATTGCCAATAATTTATTTTGGCTATGAATTTTGGCAACTAAGAGACAACTCAGTTGTCTTGAGGAGCTCACGATCATTGAGCCACTGCTTCTGTGGAACCACTGTGTCAGTCCTTGCGTCCTTATCAGGGGAACAAAACTGCAAAAGAGAGCTTGATGTAATTATTTTGGGGGTGAATCAAGACGTTTTAAAAACCTACCATTACTTTGTTTTAAATTAAAATTAAAATTTGTTTTCAAATTAAAAAACAAACAAACAAACAAACAAACAAAGAAAAACACACATTCCTTTTTTTTTTTTTTTCTGCATTTCTACTTAACTCTTTAAAATCATAAAGAATCCATGTGCATATAGTTAGGTGCTTAGCTACCTAGGATAATTCCTCACTATATAATAAAAACTTCTTCCAGAGAAAGAAAATAACAAGCATTCAAGTGAGCAAACTAGATATAAAACCTGCACACACATATATGCATATAAACTCTCTTATAAATAAGCCATAATTTCCCACTCATTTACAAATAAACATAATTGTCCATTCTTAGAGTTGTCTTCCAATTCCAGCTGAACAACTCAGCTACTCGAAATAACGAAGACTTTCTAATATTGCTAATCTGGCTAGAGCCAATATTTGTTCTGCAGCAATAGTTTATATTGTTTTATTTTCAACCATATTTTAAACTGTTATAGAGACATTTTTGTATTAAAAAATAATGGGTTTAAAAGTAATTCAACATTTATATTCTGATCACATTATCTACCATATATCCAAAGGCAAGCATACTGCTGATGGTAAAGGGCTAAAGGAAACAATACTGTTTATCTTGAATTAAAATGGCTAAAACGAAGCTGTCTGGGGCTGGAAGGAGCCTACTGCAGCCTTTACTGCGATGCAGCCTGAACACTGATGCAAGCACCAAGTAGGTGACAACTGGAGGTGTAAGCACTGGCTGTTTGAGCACCCTAGGACTCTGCAGAGAACACACAGTGGCTCTCTACCTCACCCCTCTCACTTTTCCCCAGGGTTGCACTGGTGACGGGGTTAAAGCAATTGCTGCTGAAGTTTAAAACCTGTGCCTGCATCATAACAATGCTGAGATGGTCCTGGCTTTCCTTTCCCTTCCCTGGGGGTCTTTGCAGAGCAGTCAGGAAAGCTCTGGAAAAATCGTTCTGCTATGTGTAATTATACCCCTGCCAAGCCAGTAATAGTAAATAACCCAATCTCAGAGCTTCAGGGCGACTCCGTCTTTTAGGTACTGACCCTAAGCGTTGGCAATCTATAAATCATAAGGGTGCACACTCATACGGAGGAGAGCTGAATGATGAAATCAAACAGCACAGGTATTAAATGCCATATACCAATATCACAAACATCACTTAATATCTGTATAATGCAGTGAAATGTATTATCATTATATACATATGCAGAAATAAATTTGCAGGTTATCTTGGATGGCCTAACAAGTGCTGAATGTAGTGCAATAAGCACATCCCTTCATCTCCTGGCTGCCCTCTTGCTGATGCAGCCCAGGGCACAGTTCTGGCTTTTTGGCTACAGGGATGTGCTGCTGACTTACGTTACGTCTTTTCCTCAGCCTGCCTGCTGCTGCCACTAATGGCAGATTACCCAAACAAAATAAATTTAAATCTTTGTTCTTCATCATCACCACCAACATCAGAAAGGTATCTAAGCACTAGTGAGAGAGTGGGAGGTTGTCTTGTAAGAAAAGGTAAATGCAGCTGCACTACATTTAGCTACAGTACAGGAAAACGCATAAAAAAAGGACAATTCCAAGAAGAAAGCAGTGCTGGTCCCTGCATCTGAATTATTTTGTGGACTAACACAATAATCAGTAATTTGCACGACTCCATTTTAGCACCAAGGTTTTCAGACTGCTTGCCCTAGTAATTATTATCTGCCACTCAGATAGTTTGAACAGCGAAATTAACATAATCATAGTCCTAGCAAACCCAGTCAGTACTACTAAAAAGTTAGAACTTTGCACTATAATACTTTATAGTTGTATTAATATATTTTAATTGCCAGACACTCCAAATTATCTGGTTTTACCCAGTTATCCCCACTTGTTTCCAATACTGCCTGTAATTTCTATTTTTGAATTTCTAATATACCACTAAATATCTTGAGAAAGTAAAAAGCTATGTATTCATGCAAATCAAAATAATTAAAGAAAAATAAAAAAGTTAAGCCTATTAAAGTAAAACAATTTAAAGTTATGTTTTAAATATAAACCTGTCTTGGACATTTCAATGGCCTTTTTTCTCCCCCCCAGTCTATATTTTTGCAATTCTTTTACATAGGTATAAAAGTGAATCTGAGAGACTCCACTTCAGAAATTGCAATGTCCCCCTATTGCTTCTGGGTATTTCTTCACCAAAGAAGATTTGCAGCCTTCTACATTGTTTAAAGTCATGTATAGCTTTATCATCCAGCCAAGCAAATAGTCAGAATTTGGCTGGACAGCAAAGTCATTTTTCAAATCCTGCAGCTACCTGCCTCAGAAAGATGATCGGGCCCAGAGACTTCATTTTAATTAGTCTCTCTTCTCCCTCAGGCTGATCTTCCCTTGATTCAAAAAGGGTCAGGAACTGACCTCATCCATGACTGCAGAGATTGCTTGGAAATTCTAATAATAATTCACCTGAAGTTTGGATTAACAGCCTCAGATCTTCTCAAATGTCAACCATAGACTTTGTATTCAGTTAAGAAAGCAAACAAACAAACAAAAAAAGACACAATAACTTTCTTTTTTAAGATATTCTTGCTCCATGAGACAAATCTTTTCTTACCCAATACGCATGCTACAATTGCTACACACCATCAAAAAAAGGCCAAGTGTTGATGAAAGTCAGCAATAATACAGTATTCCATATTGAAAGATACATCTGGTCTACCAAATCACCTTCCTCAGTTCAATTCAGTCATCTGATCATGGTCCTTACCACACATGCTTTATGATTAAACTTCCCAGTGAGCCTTATCTAACAATGGCAAACAGTCCACAGTGTGTATGGCCTGGGTTTTTGCCAGATGCAAGCAATAAGCCTGTACCAGAATAACACTTTTCTAGGTCAAAAGATTGGATGGAGCTTTGGGCAACCTGGTCTAGTGGGAGGTATCCCTGCCCATGGCCAGGTGTTGGAACTAGATGTTTTTTAAGGTCCTTTCTAGAACTAATGCATTCTATGAAAATAAAATAATGTTATGTGTATTCCAGCCCTGTGCCCGCGCTAACTAACTGAAACATTTCAAACATCTCAAACTGTTAGCAACTCTTCCCCACCTTCCCCAAGACAGGTATCTTAAAGCCACATCAGGGAAAAAAAAAAAAAAAAAAAAAAAAAAAAAAAAAAAAAAAAGTTTATCTAATTAAACTTAAATTGATAAAATTAAGTTTCCAGTGGACAGTACTGATTTCTCAGCCATGCAGGCTCCAGAGAGATCAGCAAAGTTGTCCATCACTCATTCGAGAAAGGCAAAACTCTTCACTGCAGGACACAGCTTTTTATTGCTTAGCTTGAAACTATAGGGAAAAAAAGAAAAAACACAGAAAATAACAAAAAAGTCTATGCTCAGTAGACATATAAGGAAGTCTAAGGAATATGTAAACACGTAGATACACTGAGATAAAAACACAGATATAAGGAGATAAGAAAACAGATCTGGAGAAGAATGTCAAGAATATTAAACATTAATAATGCAAAGTCTATCTTACAGGCAAAAGTATTTTTACTCTGAAAAGGATTGGGGGAAAAATAAATAGTTCATAGCAGCTGTTTGCCATATTAAAGTAAAAGAAAATGGTTGGAAAAATCTTCCAACTAAACAAGCAAATTTAATACTGCCATTCATCAAAGAGACTTCTTCCAAGAGGCCCATGGTCTGTAGGCCACCTCATGCATGCCTATGCTGTGACATGACAAAGAAAATCCACTTCACAATTCAGAGAAAAAAAAAAAAAAATCTGAATATGAGAACAACAATCAGAATGTAGCATTAACATCTCCCAGTAGTCACCTCCCCTCCCCTACCATATCTTTAATTATTATTATTTTGAAACACTTTATTGAAGAAAACTCTTTGGGTGACTCTAGCTGAACTCTTACATAGGCCAAGCTGGGAACCAGCTGGATCTGCATTTCTCATCATCCTCTGAGCTGCTTTTCTCTGCCGACCTCCAACCTGCATCCAGAATTTCAACAGTGGAGATACGCATCAGACATGATTGCTGCTCTTCCACCTCTCATTAGCACGCAAAAACCTATTTTTCATACTGGCCCCCAAACCTAAATTCAGAATAATTTTACTGAAGTAAATAGCTTACTCAACGTGCCGATCGAGCATTTATCTGCTGGTGGCAGCTTAGGTGTTGGTGACTGGGAGCAAAGAGTTATTCTCACATTTCAGCTTCTCCTAGTAGCTGTGTAAATTATGATGAAGCTGTTTTCCAAGTCACACTCTTTCATCTTTCAACATAAGAAATTCTCATTTGAGAAGAGATTATTTTTGTTGTTTTTCTTAATCCAGACTCCTAAATTAAGTCCTCCTGCAGTTAGGTCTATTTTAAATTCTTTCTCATGTGTAATAGGATTTATCCACGTGAGAACGCTGTTTCAATTTAACCGATCACAATTTGATTTAGTTGAATGCAACCTTGCTTTATTTCCATTTATCTTGTTACAGTTTAAGTTAATGGGGAATTGACTGAAGAAGTGGCTGAGCTGCACAGAAGCAAACAGCTGTAGCGATTTAAGATGATCTCCTGATGCTCGGTCTGTCCCTCTGCTAAATAATACTGCCCCTAGAAATTCAGCAAAAGTGCTTAAGCCTTGGCCACCACAGCTGATATTTGTGTAGTGTTAATGCAAGTCCATCTTCACTCATTTTCTCTGTTTGCCTACTAGATTTGTGCTAACCCCCAGCAAGGCTGGACATTGCCACATATAAAAAGCTGGCTGATCAGATCTGACATGCCACACAAGGGACCTTATAAAAACTGTCCTTCCACAGACATCAGAAAAGTACCCCATTTTCCTCAGTCTCCACAATTTTTTAAATATTTCACATATCACAATAGGTTTGTCTATATGCACTGCTCTGCTTGGATTCCTTGCTTTCAGGGAAGCCTTATACCTGCCAAGTTCATTTCACTAATTCCAACCCCCAAAATGTTAACGGATAAAAAACAATCATAACTGAAGAATTCAATTCTTGATTCCAAAAACATGAAATGAACTTAGAGAAGAGAAACATTTAGCATAATATAACCTTAGAAAAGATCTCCCTTCCAAGATGCCAAATTGAATTTCTTTTTCCCAAAAGGGAAGACGAGGGACACACCATCCCTCAACAGGTTGGCACCTTTCCAAACCAATCATTAAAACAGACAAGGAAGAAGAAGGCTACTATGGACTTAACACATCAAGTCCAGGACCAGTTTGTTTTGAGAAGGTCTGTGTACCTGGATACTTCCCTGTTTTCTCACTCAAGACAGGAGACCAGAAACACGCTGGCTGGTTTCAAATTTTAGAATCATCTTCCTGCCGTTCACAACATTTTCATGTTTAGTGGGGTATTTTTATGAAGTGAATGTGTATCTTTCCAAAGCTATCATTTCACTGTCAGATCTCCCAAGACTATTCATGGCATCGTACAGGTGATCGCTTATGCATGCAAAGTACTTTTTTTTCCAAAGCCATCCTCCCACCAACATTTCAGGGCTCATGATGTCATAGCAACTACCTAAACTTCCAGAAAACAGATCTGCCTCAGAGCCCATCTGTCACAACTCTGTCTAAAATTACATTAGTGACTCTTCGGAGAAAACAAGGCTGAATATGAAGCTTGTATCATTAAAGAAAAAAATTATTTTCTGAACAGACGCACTAAAACTGCTTGGGCAAAGTTAGGGAAGCTGGAACGGAAGATCTAAAATATCTAAAGATTTTTATATTAGGTCTAGAAATAGGTAACACTTGTGAAATGTAAATAGCTATCACAGTTAAAAATATTGTTAACCACTACCTACCAAAAGCTCCTGACACTACAGTAGACTTCATTGTTTTTGTCGGTGGACTTTTATTTTCTATGAAATTCTCTTTTTTTTTAGATTTTTTTTTCATATATTATAAAAATACCTTCATGTAATTATAGGCGTCTAATTGCTTTGGGGCTCCAGCATCATTTCACATTGTAGTCTTGAAAACATTTGCTGCCTGAGGGCTATTATTCTTTAGGTTTTACAGAATTATTTATTGCCTGGAGTTTATTTTTTTAACTGATTAGCTGACAAAGCTATATTGTGCAGAAGAAAATAAAATCCCACTTCTGCTTTCACCTATTTGTTTTTAAAACAGAAGCTATTAAACTTTAATAAATGTGCTTTTACTGTAATTCTTCCTTTAAAAGTCAAAAAGCTAACCCAGAAATTCTGAGAACCTTCGCTTCTATAACTTTTTTTAATCTTTCAGCACTGAACACAGTCTTATGTTACAATGCAGAAGTCCTTTTTTATTTTTATTTTTATTTTAGAACAAGATACAAGACAGCAGTATGTTGAAGGTAAGAGGCAAGCTTATCTGATGTATTCACACTTAAGGAAATAATCAGTACTATCTGAAGGACTTTCAGCCTTTCTTTCATTGCATGGGATGCAATAAATCAAGAGAGAGCTCTGTCCAGGTCTTTTCCACTGATCACACTAGACTTGGAGTCGCAGAAGTCTTTGTTTTCCTGCTTTTCTCCATCATCTTGTCAAGAAAGACATTGCCTAAGGTTCTAGCCAAACTCTCTAACCAATAGCTCTGCACTCCTTCACTGATTATGGCACCTCAGCATAAGGTAAAATATCACATACTGCATGCATATCTGCACTGAATAAAAGCATAGTACAACAATGTCTGAGCTAGTGCAGAAACTGGAATAGTTTGCTTGGGGTAGATAACTTCAGCTGTAGGGACCCTCTGGTTAGACCCATCTCCATAAGTAATATGGACAGGTTGATGCTTGGACTTTCTGATTTGGAAAGTCTTTTCCAACCTAGATCATTATATGATTCTCTATATATACACACAAAGCCATTAATTTAATTTCCAGCATGAATGCTGAAAATTCAGGTGGCTGAGCAATGTTCTGAAATGACTCCACCCATTCCTCCTGCAATGTCAAAAAGAAATGATAGGACCAATTGGAATTTATATCACAAAACAGTGAAGAAATCAAATGATTTCTTAGACATGTCCATGCCTACAGATTCATCCTGTGAATAGATTCTTCCACGCCTCTCCTAGCCTACATACTCTTTTTGCTGGTCTTTACTCCCCTTGTTGCAAGCAGAATTGAAGATGGATTGCCAACACTCACAAAGAAGGAGACTGCCCACATATTTCTACTATGGCATGCTAAGTGGACTCTTAGGTAAAATGAAAATGTAAACTGTTTATGAACAATACCTACTGCAGTGCATAGCATACCACTGAGGAAAGTAAGTGCTGTTAATCTCTATAAAACAGAAGAGTGAACTGAAAATTTAACATGAAAGGCAATTTACAAAGAAAACTGACACAATTTCATGAGTGGCTAGAGAGAGGAAACAGTCTGGTTAGTGGATTGAAAGACTGACAGATGTTTCTTAGAAGTTTGAAGATGGACAGCACTAGACACATCTGTAATGCTGTTCAAAGGTATAAATCAATCATTTCCAAAGCAGTAAATATAGCATACGGTATTTGGTTAGGTACACTTACTTTCCTACTAACTACTTCAAGTATTTTCATCATAACTTTTTCTACAGCTCATAGGCATTCAAACACCAAAGACCAAACCCCAGCCCCATTCCCCAGGATAGTGGTGAGTCCTGATGTACTCTGCAGCCTGATGAATCTGCGCACTCACAAAAGGCAACCAAATTCTGCAGAATTGCATAAATTGTTGCCCAGAGAAGTGGTGTATGCCCCATCCCTGGAGATGATCAAGCCTGGGTTGGATGAGGCCTTGACCAAGCTGATCCAGTGGGTGGCATCCCTGCCTATGGCAGTGGGGTTGGAGTTTGATCACCTTTAAGGTCTCTTCCAACCTGATCCATTCTATAATTCAATGATTCAATGATTCTAGGACACTTCCACCTCCCAACAACTGTCCTCTTCTATTAGGAGTATCGATCAATTAATCTGTCCTAATGTGGTCTAAAGAAACGGGAATATGGAGGTAGTAGGCATCTACAGGAGAGGACACCTGAAGAGAGAAGCAAGAATGGAAATGGTGTGTGACAAAGAGGCTGCAGATGAATTCTTGTTAATGAGCACAAACAGAAGAATCAGCTAGGGAAGATGTGCCCAAAAGGGTCTTATAGTTATGAGAGAAGAGGGAATCATTTCATGGAAATCTCCAAGGCAAAATGCAGCCTGCACCTCTCACCACCGAATCCCTCTGTTCACTCCACAGCCAGAGCAGTTTTGCTGCAGTTCATCCAGGTCTGCAACTGGGTGTAGAGAAAAAAAGAAGAAAGTAACGAGGAAGGAGGATGGTCCCCATGTTTTGTCTTTCCACCCGCACTCCTGAACTTTTTTCCCTAGAATGGTGAAAACTTACTCTGTACTACAGAGCATATGCATCTTTACATCTTTTTGTCAAGGGAGAAATAATTTGATCTGCAAAGAATTTAATTATGGTATTTAATAATTTGGTTTTCATGAATGCCGACAGAAAACAGATTAGACAATTATTGGTTTTTTTTATAACCTTGATTTTGAGGGAACCAAAAAGAAAAAAAAATAAAAATTAATTTCAAATGAGAAATTGAGGTTGAGGGGAAAATAATTACTACAAATCATCTTTTCCAATTTTTGGTGCAGCATTTCAGCCATCTGCAAACCACCTCATAGCCTCCCACTAATATGACTTTTCTAACACACTGCAGGTTGACATCTATTGGCATCAGACTTTAAAAATGCTTCAGTCAAGATCTGTATAATCCTCATAACTAAAATGTCTTTGTTCTGCTTTATGATCAAACATTTCTGAAAACACAGCTGCCACTCCCAGCAAGCATTCAAGATGCTCGCAGGTGAGTTAAGACACAATAAAAAGAACAGTAATCTAGCAAATCTCTTTGGAGAACATGTTGTTTATCACCGTGCCTGCAGACTCTTATACTACAAGCGTATTGACAAGCATTTCTAGCAGATCATATACAAACATGAATGCAATTTGAAAAGTTTAGAGGTGCACAGAAAAAGCAATCAGCAGCCTCAACAGGAAATTTCAGGGAGGAAAAAAAAAAAGAAAAAAAAAAGATTTTGTAAACACGAATGATTAGTAAGTCCTTCAACAGAAAATAGGGGGAACTAAAGAAGCAATGACCTTTCCTGCCCATCCTTCAAACAGCAGTTTTTAGAAACTTTTGTATTGCCCATAAAATTAGCTAGAAGATAAATCTCACTATGGTGATTTGCTCTTTATAAGTCCAAAGTCAGTGTTCTGAGTTCTCACTGTATAATTACTTCAATATAGATAAAGCATGAGTCATCTGTTCTAGTCTAACCTTTGCATTTAAATTTGAATTTTATTCTTGCTTATCTTTTTTCCTAAATTGATATTACTGTCTACTATGTTTATTAAAAACAACTTAAAGCCACAGTGCATGTCAAACTCTGCACTGAGGCACCATTTGTTGTGTTATTTTAATTAACATGTCTCAGGGAGATTACAATTCTAATCATTTCTATTAAGTATGTCATAGTTTTCTTTTTCTTAAATGTCAGATTTTGTTTCCCATTTCAAATTATGTCCCAATATCCAAGAGGCTTTCAGCAAATGCTCTGCACAGCTAGGTATGAAACTCAGAGGCACTGTCTGGTTTTCCTGCACTGATTAGGCAGAATCCTTGAGCAGGTTCCCACATTTACCCCTTCTGGACCTCCTCCTCTTCTCCAGTCCTCAGTGAGACTAAAATGAAGAATTCATAAATAATACAGGTGGGAAAGAAAACACTGAGGGGTAACTATGGTACCTTCAGGAAATACATGCCTTGACAGAGAATGAGACCAGTTGGTGCCCCCCTCCCTCCAATTAGTAAACTAATCCTAGAGCAGGAATGTACTCAAATGGAAATTAAAAAGACGATTTCCCACATCTGGACTACAGTGACAGCAGATTTTAGGGTTAAATGCTTGGCTTTCTCTGTATATTTTTACCCATGACTTATCACAATCCTTCAAACACATCCTTGTGTAGTAAACTGAATCTCATCATACTCAAAGGGCTACAGGATGAGCCGCTGTGCACAGAGAAAAGATTCAGTTAATACCTTGTTTAAGTGAATTTCTCACAAGGCTTGACCCCACAGATATCTAACCATGGCTCTAAGCCACTGAAAAAAAAAAAAAAAAAGAAAGAAGAAAATGAAACCACCTTTCTAGACTTTAGGAGGTTGTGGATATTTTGAAGGATTCCCTTTTCAACCCATTCCTTTATTTTCAGGGTATCCTATTAAAAATACATTAAGATATTTGAATGTGTACAGAGGAAGGCAACAAAGCTGGTAATGGGGCTGGGGGGCATGTCCTGTGAGGAGACGCTGAAGAGATTTGGGTTGCCTAGTCTGGAGGAGAGGAGGCCGAGAGGCCTCCCTGCAGCACCCTGAGGGTCAGGCTGGACATCAGGACTTGATGTCTGTGAGGGCTCAGACACTGGGACAGGTTCCTGGAGAGGGGGCTGATGCCCTCTGCCTGGCAGTGCTCAGCAGGCCTTTGGTTGATGCCCTTCTGAACACACTTTAACTTTTGGTTAGACCTGAAGTGCTCAGGCAGTTGGATTTGATGATCCTTGAAAGTCCCTTCTGACTGAACTATTCTAATTCAGTGACCCAACCATGTTATCTCTCAGTTTTCCCCAGCCATTATAGAGCTATGTAGTAAGCTTATCTGGATAAATGAAACCACAGCAGCTCTTCAGCATTTTGAATGGGATTCCCTTACTTCATCAGATACTCCTCTCTTTCCAATGACCACTGGATACAGGAAGAAGTGGTGAGAGCTCGGTGCTCGTCACAGCCGTCAGGCTGCTCAGCAGGTAGCTGAGTCTGGGGAAGGTTTAGGTTTTTGTAAAAATCAATAGCAGACAAAGCAGACAAAAGCATGTCAGTCTCAGAGACTCCCACACACCACACTAAGACACTATACGAATAACTCTTTTTTTAATGTCCCTCTTTTTTTTTTTTTTTTTTTTTTTCCTTTTGTATGTTAAAGGATGAGTGGTCCATTTACTACCACCCAGAGAGTTTCCCAGTTTGACAGACTATGAGAGTGTTTAAGCTCCTAGTTTTCAGACAGTGGGATGCGCTGACAGGTGAAACTTCACTACTGCTAATTAAATTCATCAGTACTGTCTAGCTGTTGCTTTGGAAATCCAAACAAAACTAATTGACTCTAGATTGATTTTTTTTTTTCCTCCAGTATAGAAAAAAAAAAAAAGAAAAAAAAAAGAGAAACCAGAAACAGTACATAGAGGTTTGGTTGTACAAGCCAACTTAAGATATATTGTGTAACTCAACAGACAGTATGTGAAAGTAGACCTTTAACTGCAGATTTTTGTTTGGTAATTGTTTATAAGTGGGGGTCAGGGTCTTTCAATGGAGAAGACTGAAGTGTTACCTATGAAAGAAAAATCCTGAAATCTTTACACAAGTCCAGAGGGCTTTGCCTCCTCTTAGTTGTGAAGTGCAAGAGAGAATACAAGGAAAAGCCACCTATTGTGACAGCAGATACTCTTAAAGCCAAACAAGGTCCTTTAAGAATCCATCTCAACTTTTTGCTTTCTCAAAAGCATGGTATCCAAGAGGATGGTTTCCATGCTTTTAATCCCTTCCCACACATTTTTGCTGAAAATCCTTTTTCTATTGTTTGTCAAATTAGCTGCAATATGTTGGTGCAGACAACTGGAGCCATACAATTATTAGCAGGATTCTACATGTGCTTTCAAAATTATTTTGCAGTGCTGTAGCTTTCTGCACAGATTTCCGTACCACAGTAGGTCTAACCTGGGCCCTGCTGCAATCAGCAAGAAAGTGCTCTCTCAGGTTCACCTGAGCAAGAGGTCACTATTTTGCAATTTCTAACACAAACATGGATTTTTTCACTCAGTGCCTGAGGGTTTTTTTTTGTTGTTGTTGTTTGTTTCCTTTGTATTTGAATGTAGTTTCCTTATTTTCCCCCTCCTAGTGGAGAAAAACAAAAAAAGTTATTTGGGTTTGAGCATTCATCAGCCTGTGTTCAGAAAGCACATTTTGAAAATACGGCAAATGTAGAAACAAGGAGATGCAAGAGCAGGGGAAAAACAAACAAACAAACAAACAAAAACCAACCAAACCAAACCAAAACAGCCCAAAGCCATCAGCCTTTCTAGCATTATTATTATTATTTTTTTTTTTTTATGGACATTATTGACACTATTCAAATAACATTTACATTTTCAAGACCTATGCCAGAAGGGGGGAATGGAGGCTTTCTCCCAGTGTAAGGCAGCGTTTCAGCCTCTCCGCTCACCAGACCAAGGTGAATAAAAAGAGGTTCCTATCTGGGGTACAAGTACTGGAGATGAATGCCAGTCTTTTTAGAAATTTCAACCCCTTCTGGCTCAGCTATGTATAAAGAATTGGATTAATACCTGAGCACAAATATTTCCTACCCACTCCACTGAGCTGGGGTGGAGCAGGAACATCCCCCTTCCCTGACACCCTACTGGGGCTGTGACAAAGTCTTGGAAATCCTGATGCCAGTTGATGCTGGCAGAATTGCAGAGGGCACTTGAAACAAAGCAGCAAATGCAGGATTTTACACACACATCTTTCCGTTCTTGTTTGCCTTAAGTCCCATTGGACTGAAGTAGTTTAGCAAAATGGACACTAATGATAATAAGAGATAAAATAGTCTTATAATCTGAAAATCAAAACACTGCTGGCATTGCTTCTGCCTTCCTGGAAGCCAGTCTGGCTGGAAGAGGAGGGGAGTCCAGCACGTGGAATAGGAAGCAGGTAAATTTGGAAACCAGGTCTGCCCTCCTGGGAGCCGTGTTACATAAATATCCTTTAAGAATTCCTAACATCCCTTTTAGGCTCATGTGGTGAAGGGCTCTCTCACGAAGTTACATGCTGGCTTTAGGAATGCACCTGTAGCAGTGAACTTACTGCAGAAACTTTTAAGCACAACTTGGCCATAAGCCCTGTGGAGTTACTTAGCAAAGTAGTATTTAAAGCACTTGATGGGATTTGACAGCTTTCCCACCATAATATTCTTCAGTGATCGGGGAGATGCAGAATGAATTTTTCTAAGAACTGGAGTCTCCCTGTTTTTGCCCGAATTTCTTTAAAAAACAGTGTAAGGAAATTCTTCAGATATGGCCAAGATGGAAATCTTGCACTTTGGAAGAGGTTACAATATATATACATACACATTAAAATAATAATAATAATCATCATAAATAATAAAAGCAGCTTTCAGTTCTATGCATTCAAGACAAATAACAAACGATAAAACAAATACTGTATAGGACCCTGCTTTGAATCAGTTGCTAGGAGAAGAGCTGAATGGGAATAAGGGAAAAGGAGAAGCTGAGGAAGAATCCATCCATGTACATTTCTGTTTGCATTCCTCAGTTAAGCCTTCAGTGTATTTGTCCACATGAGTCTTAACCACAGCTTGGAGTGTGACAGAACTGTAATAAAGTAGGACTAATAAATAATAAGTAAAATATTTTGATTTTCTATGTCATTGCTGATCCTGACGCTGTTTCCAGATTGATGACACTGACCAGCACCTAGAAAGTACACGTGGATCTCGGCACCATGTTAATACCGAGCAAATTCTTGCTCAGAAGAGTTAAAATGTTTCACTGGGAGTTTCAGTGTTTGACAGAGGCAGATAATTAGTAAGGTTTGTTGCTTTCCAGTATTTTGTCAAAGTATTCAAAATAATGTGATATGAAATTATTTTTTTTTCTGTTTGTTTGCTTGGCAGCTACCCAGCAATTTTGTAGCAGGGTGGCTGCTGCTCTCAGTGCTGAATTGTCCCAACACATAATTGTACAATTTCATCTCCGTACTGCACAATCAGGCAAGGGAGGAAGATAAAGTATTTTTTAATATTTGGTCTTTTCAACAAGTAAACAAAATGGAAGAGTAGATTTCAAATTTTGGTTGGGGATTAACATACTAATGTTTGGAAAATTAGGGATATAATTATGTGAAGTCAATTACAATTTTCAATTACGTATTTCCTGAGGCTTTATATTAGCAGTGTTGGGCATCCTGAGCTGTAACTCCTCTCAGTCTTTTGCAGCATCTGCAAACAAAGAAATATCAAAAATGGCCCTCGCTCAAAAAAAGATAAAGGTGTTAAGAATTCTGCAAGTAAGCAGAAAATGAAAAAAAAAAGACTTGTCTATCTGCTTCACAAAATATATAGGGTGGTCTAGGGGCTCCTAGCCATTGACAGCTTTCACTGTTCCTGTGATAGCACGAGAAAGCTGAGCAACCAGATATATTTCTTCACTCCTAGGTCTGTTTATTTTAGGATTTAATTGCAACACAAAACAAAGTTACTGATTAATAAAATAAGTGTGCGTTTGTGTGCCTTTCTCAAATTTTATTCATAGTTTATAAGTAATAAAGAAGTGTGAGTCAATTAACTGTATTGAATGTAATCAGAAACCCATAAATTCTTTTTACTGTATTGAGTTACTGCTTTGCATACTGATGGCTCATATTCATTTCCTTTCCTTTTTTTTTTTTTTTTTTTTTTTTCCTGGAATTTTTCTGTGCAACATGGTAATTACATCAATTGCAGCATATTTTTTAGCGGCTAGGGCAAACAAGCAGTTATGAATTTTAAAAGAATCATTGTTTCCTTGCTTTAAAGAAAATCCCACATCTGTACACCCGAGCATCACATGCTTGAAGGCAGTACTGTAGGGAAGTATCTGCTATTTACATGAGTGGAGAAGGTCAATTAAAATATTTTTCAGTATTAGTAGAGTCAATAATAAATAAGAAGACAAAGGAAAGGTGACAGTGGCTAGGGGAACAGATCCTTAGATAAAGCATTGAGTCCAATTAGGGCATCGTACTTTAAGATAACTGCAGTCTTGTTGGAGAAGGTACATAGGAAAACTGCAAACACCTTGAAGAGATGCAGGGAACATGCCCAAGGAGAGAAGATTATTTGTTTACTCTAAAGAAGAAAAAAAAGGATGGATTGTTACACATTAGTCAAGTACAGCATGAGTAATGCCAAGCTCTGGAGGACTTTACCAGGCTAAAAGCGCATCTTTTAGAGACAAGCTCTATTTTATCCCACCATTAAATGAGAAGAAGGGTCAGGGTGATTTCTTTAGTTGTACTGCAAACAATTCTATGATGATTTAAAAAGAAGATGAACAGGCAAATTTGAAACTGAAAAAAACCACAACCTTGAACAACTTCATCTGAATTTTTAAGATCTATAAAAGCCGATCACCTTTCATTTCTAGGTTACATACACCATAATTTCCTACATACTCATTACCTGACTACATAACAAAAAATATTTAAATTATGGGTGGCCACAGGAATTGCCATGTTTCTCAAGTAAATCACTGACTACCCTTAGCACAACTCAGCCTCTATACTAATGACCAAACTCATTGTTAGTATTCTTTCTGCTTTTCGCTTATTACAGTCCAGTTTGGGAATATAAAATGTGCTTGATAAAATAAGAGTTTTCATCACTTACATACTGCCGGCTAGCAAAGCAGAACACAGAGAAAATGGCTATTTCTATTTCATATTGCTTAGTATCCATCACTTTAATGGAAATGAGATAAAGTAGATAATGGTAATAAGAATAGTATTAGCAGCACATACATATATTACATATTTCTCAGAGGTACCATTGTTGTACCATTTACACTGTTAATATTAAAATATCTCGAGCAGCACAATCCAATGTAACCAATACTATAAATATTACCTTTAATAAAGAGTTGAATGAGATTTTAACCTTGAATTTGATACAATGTTGAAAATAACTTTTATACTTATATGACCTAGCTCATGTGAATAGCTAAGTACTTTTTCCCTCAAATAAATCTTTCTCCAAAGTAAAACTTCCTTGGACTATTCTTAGCTGTAATATCTATTGCACATTAAGTGATCATAGACCTTTTCTATACTTCTTGTAAGCGTAACTGAGAGGCAGAAATGTCAATTTAGATGAAGCCTTCGCGGGTAATATTAAATACAAAGAAACACTTTCAGAAATGTTCCATTTCAGGGTTATTTCATTAGAGAAAAGTGTTCAGGAAGGTTATCCACATGTTCAAATATCCCGAGTCCAAGCAGAAATACGATGTAAAATGTTTTTTGAATTAGAACACTTCGCAAAAAAAGAAAAAAAAGTTTGTATTCTTCCACATAAACGGAACCTGGACCACAGAAACACTGAGGTTGGAAGAGCCCTCAGGAAGTCTCTCACCCAACCTCAAAGCAGGGTCAGCTATCGGAGATGGGGAGTAATTATTGAAGCTCATCCCATGTCTTTGTACCCTGACAGGCCAAATACTGAGGATGGAAATGTGCAGTGCACTGAGTGCAGCTCTGTGCACTGAGGCTGTGAACAAGCAGGTCTTCACCTTGCTCATCCAAAAGATCATGTACTGCCATCTGAATCAGGCTGCCACTATGACCATTTTGATAAAAAGATGGTTGGATCTGAAGTGTAATATTTATCATTTGCAGTTAACCACATAACTATGGAGAGTCATCAACTCTCCCCCCTCAACCTCCCTGTTTTTTTAGCATAACATACCTTGATTTAATGTAGATAAGATAGGGCACATCGTACCCTCGGATATTCATGCTGGCAGTCATGACATTTGATTGTGCATGAAAAATTGGAATGAATCTTCAATGCAAAATCAGATGAAAATATCACACATGAAAAAATGGATAACCATGAGGAACTATGAGTGTTAAATATTAGACATGGGTTAGAAATTAAGAGTATGAAGCCCAACCTCTTAAACTAGGGACTATTGATATGAATTTGTTGTAAGTCACGGAATCATCACATGCAAATAGCAATGGAGGGAAGACGGACTTTAAATAAATATGATGTGCCTGTGAATAAGGGAAATGCAATACTGGGACTGTCAGGTGAGCACAGAAAGAAAATATTGATATTGTGTAAGGTAATGGTGGATTTTCATCTGGAACACTGTGCACCTCAGTCATTTATATTCAAGAAAGAGGAATTTATATGAGCAGAGCAGGAAAAGGTGTTAGGGGGATGTGCTAGGATGCTGTTGTTGAAAAAGGCTGACAAAGCTGGGATTGTGTGGTTTTAGCCAGAGGAAGGCTGCAAGGTGACTGTTCCATTGAAAGATGCCATGAAATGCACCTGTCCAGAGTAACATTTATTTAAGTTGAAGGACAATGATGGCAGAGAACTAATTGGGTTTGAATGGGCCGGAACTAAATACAATCTGAAAACTATAAAATTTCTGAAAATAACAAGACTGAGGTTCTGAAACAGCACTTCAGAATTAACAGGGGCAAAAATAAGCTTTAATTATAGTGAGAACCTTCATAGGTTCACAAGCAAGGCAAAAAGATCTGTTTGCAGTAGTAGGAGTCTAGTCACAAGAAATGCAAGAACTTTCTTTTTGGCTTGTATTCTTTCTGTCATAAATCACTATAGAGACAAGCATCAATTGTTCATCAGTATGGGGCTTTCACTCCATACGCCAAGACACAAACTGCTATCTCCATGGCACAACAGAAGAAATACGAAGTCCACTATTGAGAACACAGGTACTGTTTTATTTTTCATAAAATGCTATGATAGAGTGATATAGCAACCAGGAAAAAAAAAATAAAAAAATCAACTTCAGATCTCCCAAGAATGACATTAAAAAGTTAAGCAGCACTTAGACTTCTGTAGGATGTCATTTCTGCTTAGTGTAACTGTTAGATGCTTAATGCAGATAGATGGGCTAAGCAGACTCTGCGAAGACAAAATTTCCTCCTTTACATCCACTCTAAAAGCTTTTAAAATTTCTCTGTCAGGAACAATTTGACTGCATATCAATTGCATTCCCCTACTACTGCAAAACTTATAATAAGGGAATATCATGGAGAAGAAAAAACACATTTTGATAACTCTGACAGTAAAATGAAACACTGTCAATCTAATCGGCTGGAAAGCCAGGATTGCACATTAACCTCACTTTGCTCATTAAAGTTCTCATTCAATTAAAATAGCAGCTGGGATACGTCTGAGTGATACTACACCATTGTGCTGCCAACAAGTTAATTACTGGTGTTTCACTGTTGACCTTAAGGATAACGGGATCTGGCACTCCAGAGTTTCACAAAGCATCCACATGGTTTATAATACAGATCAACTAACAAAATATAAACTGCTTATTTATACCCTTGGCACAAAAGATGTGCAGTGCCTATGTGTAACAAATGATTCAGACATTTCCCAGTTATTTTCAGTGTACAGTATGTGGTTTTATACATCTTTAGACATAGGATTTATGTAGAAAAAATCACTCTGCTTTGAAAATATAAGATATGGAAGAGGTCTTACTGCATATTCTTCATTTTTTCTAAGTTGATTTTCTTTCACAAATTAGAGAAGAAGAAACACAAAGTTTATAACTTAGCCTGGAGTTCTTAAAAGAGAAAAAAATCAGTTTTATCCATGACTGTATATCTTTATCAACACACTAAAAGGAGCATAATTGAATCATCTTCCATATATATCTATAAGAACAATCAAACTGATCCCCAGGGTGAGAAGCACCATTTCCTAAATGCTTATATTCTATGCATTAGTAAAATTATAATTCTCCTCACATCAGTCTCCATTTCAGCTCATAGTTTTCATAATGCTCCTAATAAATAGTAATAGAGTTGGATATTTCCAAAGGACAAACTGGTGGCTTTATTCTCAATTCACAATACCAGCTAAGCAAAAGAAAAAAGCAAAAAAAAAAAAAAAAAAAAAAAAAAAAAAAGCTAGACATGCAGGGAAGACTGGGAGCAGCTCCATTAAAGTCAATAGTTATACATAAAAATACATAAAACTGAGGAAAGAAGAATAACAAACGTCTTTAGATAATGTATGAGAATCACAGTATGAACCCTCAGCAGAGACACATTTATGAAGAGAAGGTAGTCAGGGATCCAATTTTTAACTTGCCATTCCAAGCTAAAGGGGGAAGGAATAAAAAATTCACAGCATCAGCATTGTCTGAAAACTCCTTTGTGCTTAAATACTATGCCCTGAACAACTTTAGAGCTGGAAGTATGAAAATTAGCATCACAATCCATTGCATCTAATGCATCCATTCATGAATGGAGATTGTTACTTCGCAGTAACAATTTGGCAATCTGGCAATCAGGTAATCTGGCATCTTCAATGACCAATGCATTGCTTAAAAAGAGAGGTCTTATTGGCCAAGGATAAAGTATTTGCATCATTTTTCAAAAGCCTTAAAAAGTGCTTAGAGGTTTAATAAAGTTGAACACATCTCTGATTTTCACCCCTGTACCAATCCAATTTAATAAGGGGAAAAAAAACTTTTTGTTTTTTGAAGATTTTATAAGAAGCTTTATTTTAAAGAGGTAGGATAAATTTGTAAACAAGAAGGATTACTAATAGCGCTGATCTGAACTGCTTGTGTACTGATAAAAGATACATCAGTGACATTTCTAAAACACGTATTTTGACATACCCTTCCACTTTCCTAGGAGCACATAAAAGGCTGCATTGCATTTATTCAACAGAAAATCACTTGTAAGCTGCTGGACAGGAATGCTGGGCTGGAGGAAGGGATCTACAGGGACACAGCAAACAGCAAGACTGATTTCCAAGCTTCTTCATTAAATTCTGCACTATGGCTTTTGAGTCTTTTTTCCAGAGTTATGATATTCTTGTGTAGTATTTTGGTATTAAAAGGGAAAAGAAAAAGAAAACATTTTGGAGACTAGAAAGCTTCATGGTGTATCTTGGCATGCTTTCTCCCAACAAGAGGCAGTTATCACATGGCTCTGTCAAGTTAAGTTTTACACCCTTATCTGGATACAGGGAGGGACTTCTCTAAGTAGACATGTCCCTAATGTCTATGTCGGAGTTAACTGTCTAGGATTTCTTTATAGTCAGTAAGAAGAAATCTAAACTCCCAGGGTACAACATTTGGAGCTCTAAAGAATCTCTAGGATACATAATAAAAAGCATTCACCTCCTTAAAACAAAAACTTATTTTCTTCTTTGTCTAGAGAGTGGTCCTAAGGTGAGAATCACGAGCATCATCTCAGAGATGGATCTCAGGCAGAACAGCTTGCAGAGACGTAGCTTCATGAACATAATGGTAGTGTCTTTTCTCTCCCAGTAGACAGCAGATGGCATTGATGAAAATTGCACTACTGTAAATATGACTGTATCTGATTCCTGCATGAGTTTGTTCATGTGGCTGTAGAATTGCTTTGCTAATTAGGTATTTTCTCCAAGAAAGGAGGGGAGAACATTCATGTCGCTAGCGACTGTCTCCACTGCTCTTCCACAGCGTGCTTGGGTTTTGGTACTAGGACACCCTAATGAGAAGCATATTTTTCATGGGCATTCAAGAAGAGTTTCAGATACTAGGGAGAAGATTAACAGATTTTTACCACCGTGACAGCACTATCAGATATTATAGAGAGTAAATACCATGATAAAATGAGATTTAAAAAACAAAACAAAATCTTTTATTTCAATGGATATCTTACGTACCAAAAGATTTTTAATCTCTAAATAGTAATCTTCTGTCCCCATAATAATATATTTAAGGAGCTAAACGAAACACGTTTTAACATTACATGACTTCCCTGTTTTGTTCCATGGATATGATTTGACCTAAGACTTGGACAGCTTCTCTTTTTTTTTTTTTTCCCCTCACATATTTGTTTCCAGGGTCTTCCCCTTGGTGACCAGTAGCTGCATTCATAATTGCTCTTCGCTGTCAGGCAGCACCACTGAAATGCTGAAAATGTGAGACCTCATAAACCTAAAGTCTGAGAGCAATGCAAATTCTTTTTGCTGGAGGTGAGCCAAGTTAGCAAAAAAATAAAAGTGCACATTGTCTCTTCTCCTCTTTCCAGACGACTACCCTGTCTGTATGCCAGCCCTGTTGTCTTCTCTCCTCTCCATCCACCTGCTCCACCTTCTTCCCCCATTAGAGCAGCTAGCACTGAGTTGACCTGCAAAAGGCACACCAGTGGCACAGGACCAGTTACACCAGAGCACCCCATGTAAAGGCCACAAGAGCACAACTCGAGGTGCAGGGACCCTATTCCCAGCTCTATTCACCTTTGAATTATGCTGTACGAGGTGTGCCACCTCTCTGTCCTTCAGATTTCCATACAAAATGGAGATATTAATATACAATCTTTTGTGAAGTAATTTAAGTCTACATCTGGAAAGAGACACTATTTCTTTCTCCTCATTAAGCCTTCTGATTTTGGGACTTGTTTTATTGACACTCTTCATTTTAAGATTGTTGGTGGAGTTGGAGGGAATTAAAGAAGTTTGGCAGCATGCTGCACTGTAGTCCTGCTCACTGAGCCTTTAAGATATAGCTCTGATGATATCTGGGAAACTCAAGGAGTGGTTGCGTGGTACATTCGTTTACCTTTCAACAAATACATTCAAGCTTTATGATGCTTCAGATTCTTATCAAATAGTTGTTCACTTTTAAGCAAGATTTTTTTTTTAAATAATACGTACAATGAATCAATAAAATGCCATCTTTTGCTGAATATTTTACACAGCTGTCACCTAGCAGTTAAAAATATTCAACAGATTCATAATGAACTTCATTGTCCCCAGCTGCACTTTTGTTTTTTACATCCTTTCACACCTAATCCTCACCATCTGCACATTCAAGATTAGACATGATCCCTAGCAGACCTCGCAGCGGATGAGCCTCCAGCTCAGTGGTTTTGACAAATTTCCCTCATCATTCAAACCACATCCCATGCACCTACAATTACTTCATAGCATTAGAGAGGGAGAGACTCAGCTGAGTCAGAGAAATGCATTAATATTACTTTGCAATTGTTTAGTACCTGGGAGAATTATACTTTTAAATGACTCATAGATAGTTAGTATGCAGATGTTACAGGTTTTCCCGTATTTTACATTTTTATAACAGAATTTTAGTGTCTGTTTATCTGCATATTAACAGTGCCAGAGTTATTATATCAGATTTAAAATTTAAAATAGAAGTTTGATTGTTTGCAAACAATCTGGGTACAAACTATGTAGAAATACCTATTAAAGGTCATCTCTAAAATGATCATTATGGTTTTGGCATTTTATTTTTTTTTTCTGTTGGAATTATTTGAAATCTTAGCCCTAGAGCTATTTGCACAGAGAAATATGCATCACGGTTAAAAAAGTTGAAATACTTAAGACAGTAGGTGCTGCATAATTTGCCGTTGACATCATTCAAATATGCTTTTACAGCTTTCATTAATATTGCAAAGTTAGCAGGAATATTCTTGGCTACAACGCTTTTGATGTCATGATTATCTCTGCCTTCGAACCAAACAATAAGCTGACATATCTGCTAGCTTATTAAATGCTGTCTACTGTGATGTTTTTTATTAGTTTGCGAAGGAACAGATTCTAGAGTCATTTTTCATGTGAGAATTAAAGCCTGCAGTCTAGCATTAGTGCCCATGTGATCTACATGACAATCCAGTTATATACCTATGTTTGTATGCAGCAATTTCAGAACCAGAAAGTTAGGATTACCAAATCAATATATTTATTTTTCTTACTGAACATGTATAATTTAACCAAAACTGTACCACTTTGGTCACCAGCACTGAGTCACTGTAACTGGATGGGACCACATCCTTTTAAGAGAAGCAGAAAACGAGCATCAGCTCCCCTCAGCTCATGGCATGTTCCTCAGTCCAGATACTTTGGGCTAGGAGAATGGTTTTACACTCTGATTTACAACAAAGGAGCAAAGATCACACAAAGGTAGGGCAGAGGTTCTTGAATCCAGTCCTGGCACAGGGCTGAGGCACAGCAATGATGTGCGCTGTGCACGTGGATCTGGGGGCTGGAAACACTCCTGCCCACTTCTGTTGAGATACAGATCTTCTTGGTCTTCTCTATCATTTATAATCTCTGCACTACAGCCTTGGGTACACCTTGAACGAGGAGCTAAACCTCAGTCTCCATCTTCAGAACAAGCTACTAGTTGAATAAGAAATAAAATAATGATTAAAAGAAAAGCCTATAGTGGTTGGTCTCCACCACAATGTAAAACTAAAGATATTTTTTAATCCTATGTAGTGACTCTCTTCCTTTACAAAAATCCTGGCTTTCAGAGACATTTGAATATATGGGAAATACCAATTCCAAGCTACTGTATTTTCCTTGTTACTTTCAAAATAATGAATAGTTTTAGACAAAAGAGAAATAAAGCTGTAATTTTTGCCCCAGAAAAAAAAAAAAAAAAAAAAAAAGAAAAAAAACTATTTTCTGAAAAGCAGTAAGCATGGTTATCTTCTATTGACGTACAAAAATAATAGGTTTTAATGATGGCACTTCTGCTAATTTCATAACCCTTTCTCCCAGCTGACTGAAACAGGCTTTGTTCAATGAACCTCAATAAATTCAAACATCCGAGCAGCGGAAGGTAGTGCCACTGTAACACCATACAGCATATCTAAACAGTACAAATGCATACATTTTAGCTACCTTCAGTAGATAAGAGATTGGCTGCATTTGCACTCCTCAACAGCAAAAGTTCTTTAAAACAAAATTGGCCTTTATAAAGAATATTCCAAAACAGTCAGTGAGCACACCTAGCTTGGTGAAATGCAGTGAACATTCTGCAATAATATGTCCTCTAGTTCCATGTTACCGGTCTCAGTGGTTTCCCATGAGTTTTCTCATTCCTCGTGTTAGATAGCAACTTTCTTGCTCATCAGTTTATTGAGTATATACGATTCATTTCCAGGAACATGAAACATGGATGTCAAAAAGCTTGGATGTCAAAATCCCCTGCAATGAGTATTACCAGAAGATTCATCTTACATAGGTCCAAAATTTAATATCTGTTGTCAAAAGCATGATTCTTATTACACTTTGAAAAGCTACACCAAATCGGTCAGTATATGATCATTTCCAAAGTCAGTGGGACATGACAACATCCAACCTGAGCAAACCTTTCTGCCTTCTGCAGTCCTGCAAGTCAAGTTAGAAATTGGTTCATGTAACATAACTGTAACTAGGTAGATGGTGCCACTGTGTTCACTTAAGCATCGGTCTGTTGAACTCCAGAACTGCTCTTGAGATGTCAAGAAAAAAAGAACAAAAAACACTTCAGGAACTTCCCAATGACATAAAGGTGATGGGGAAAAGGAAGAGCTGGAAGAAGAGTCAGAAAGGAGAAAGAAATACAACTGAAATGAAACTGAGCAGTACCAGAGGAGTAAATTCTAGTGGAGATGTCCCTGCCCGTGGCAGGGGATTGGAATTAGAGGATCTTTAAGGTCCCTTCCAACCCAAACCATTCTGCGATCCTGTGAAATGTGTTGGGTAACATTTGCAACTGATATGAAGTGAATGAGACAGGGTTTCTGCTGGGATAACAGCGTATCAGAGTGTAATTAAATATTTCCCATAATGAGTAGTCACAAGGGAGTAGCCATATGCAAAACTCGCATTTCCTTCTGACTGCTTGGCCTTGCAGCCCTAATAGTGCTCGTTTGAGAACTCTGAGTGTGTGTGTGTATTAAATGTAATTATACACACACACTTCACACCACACACCAATTTTCATATGGGCATATTACCATTCCTAACAAATTAATTAAGCCTAACGAGACACCTATAATTAGACTGCTAAGGTTTATTATTTCTTTTTTACCATTGGGGAAAAGGCCCAGTGAGATTAACTGTCTTATCAAAGCAAACGAACCTCTAAATGGTGGTGGAAATACAAGCCGAAGACCCCGATTCCCAAACAAACAATATTAAACTCTAAAGACTCTGTGCACGGGCAGAAAACAAATTTGCCTCTGTTTAGTTTTGAGTGTGTCCTTTTCCAGCTGAAAGATTACTTCTACAATTAGGTATTAACAGCAATATTTAGGAATATTTTCTGTAAAAACAGTAATATAAACTACATCTTTCTGAACTTATTCTGCTCTTTATTTTGTGTGTTTGCTTTCAGGTGACTTTCAGCAACAATTAGTCCATTTATATACGTCTCTGTGAGATGCAGGAACAGTGCCCTTACTAAGCCACTGGTCTAATTAGAATAGAATAGTTCAGTTGGAAGAGACCTAAAAAGATCATCAAGTCCAACTGCATTTAATGAATTGAAATGCTTTTGCAGATTGACAAATACATTAGATAAATTACAGTTTCTTGCGTCTAACCATCCGATCAATTTAGACAGGAGCACATACATATATTGAAGCATCATCTGATTATTTTTAACCTTCAGCTATACACAACTTGACAAAAAGGCAGTGAGATTTTAGCAAATGATTCTTCTTTCAGATCACAAATAAATAAGTACTGAAACACTACTTTCAGGTGACCATCACTTTCACAGGACATTTCTAACAACCCTGGAAGAAAGAAAAAAAAAAAAAAAAAAAAAAACACAAAACACAGGTTTTTGTTGTTGTTGATTGTTTTAAGAAAAAAGCTATTGGTAATACAAGTTTCAAGAGTCCAGTGGAACTAAAAGACCATTAGTCTAATCCAATGTGGCAGTAGCTATGTTCCTAATGAAAAGATGCCACATAACGACCTACAGTCAAAGCCATTAGTAAAAGTAATGACCAACTGACCTCAAATCACATTTTCTTACTCTCTGTTTAATTGCAAGATCACTGAACAACTGCGATTTGAGGTCATCGAGGTCCAGCTTCTCATAAAACCTCGACACAGGGGTCAAGGAGTGAGCTGTAACCGCTCCTCCCATCAGAAGTCATCTCTCAACATGTCAACTTGCCTTTGTGTACAATTCAAGAACCTGAAAGACAGTTGTCTTTTAGGCTTGAAATCCCTTATTATCGATCTGCAGAACATAAATGTATTTCGTGGTTTGTTTGTTACATAAAAATAGTAACTAGATTGTGTTAGTGCTTTTTTTTTTTTTTTTTTTTTTTAAGAAAAAAAAAGAAACAACAAAACACAAAGTGGGACAAGCCTCAGCGGGCAATTGGGTTCTGCTGATGCTCTTTGAAAAGGTCAAGTCTGTCAGCTTCCACCTTGGAAAAGCCAGTGTAAGAGACTCCTTTACAGCCTCACAAAACTCATCTGTGCACCAACCATGCTCTGCAAGGGATTGGAAGCCTCCTCTGCTTTTTGGGCATTTGCTGTGCTACCTTGAAACTGCAATTGGACTGAGCTCTTCTGCTTTTCTCTCCCTGACCTCTACAACCTTCTCAGCACATATACCCACCCTGGTCCTTCACATTTCTTTCTTTGTATTCCTCTGACTTTTGCCAGGTTGGCGATGGCTCTTTGGTCTGTTTCAGTATTTCTTGCACAGGGGCTCAATACGATAAAACACAGAATTACAGCCTGTATCAACCATTCCAAAAGAAAGTGATGGGAATTTGAATTTTTATACTAAGAAGCTGTATTAGTAAGCTTTTTATTATTATTTTTATTTTTTTCCTTCTTCTCTTTTTCAGCATAATAAGTCTTGCTTTTTCCTGCTGCCAAAGCAGTAGGCACTCCATAACCCCTCCATTGCTCTCTTACTGCCAGTACCTCTGCAGTTTTGAATTCTTGCTCTGCTACAAGAGCACTCATAACAGCCTGGCTGGAGATGCAAACACCAGCAGCCCCAGAAAACAAAATAACTTCTGACAAAATGCAAGTACAGTGTAACCTTGTCTAACACACCAGATAATGAATTTGGAATCAGACTGCAAGCTACTTGAAGCAAAGAAGAGTAAAGTTAGCCAAACAGTGATTAGTTACTACAAAGTGTTCAAAATTTGTCAGATACACAGGAACCTTTTGGCAGATGATACCTTTTTCCACTCCTAAAAACAATAGGGAAAAAAATATTTATAAAGAAACAAAGGATTCTGCTTGCTCAGCTCTCAAACCTGCGAGTTGAGCAGGAGTGCCTGGAAGCCCTCCAGTTTCTCTCCTGATCCACAGAGACACTCAGAAGGGCTCCAAAATTATCTGCAGACATAAAGAGTTACCAACTACTTGCTCCCCAGACTCCTGCTCTATTTCTGTCCATAAATGAAATAGCTAAATGCAGCCTAAATGGCAGACAAAAATATAAGAGTAAACAACTACTGAATGTCAAATCAATCAGACAAGAAATAGGTACACTTTTTAAACAATGAGACTAATTAACCATTAGAAAAGTTTGCTAATGGTTATGCTAGATAATGGGCCACTTTAAAAGAAAGCAAGGATTTATTTCTGGAAGATATACTCTACTTTGAATAGGAATTAAAATGAGGGAAATTCATTGCTCTGTGTTATGCAGAGGTCAAAAGAGATGATTGAAATGATACAACATCTGTACATCTATGTCTGTTTTTTTTTGCCAGAAATTCTATTTATTTGTTTCTGAAGGATAATGGGAATTAATTAAAACTTTAGGAAATTTTACTTGTGCTGCACTGCAGTCTGTAGCAATGACAGCAAAGTAACACTTTTTTCATTAAGGAAACAAGGAAACATATTATACCAAGACTATGATGTGTTTATGAAGATGCATACGATTATTTAGAACTAATTAATTAAAAGTAAATTTAGCTAATTACAGTAAAAGTAGCCTAAATTTGGAAAAATGAATTCAACTATTCATAAACCATCAAGTGTTGCAATTGCAAAGAGTAAAGTGATCTTTAACTTGATGTGATATCCACACAAAGTACTACAGAATCCTAAATTCTGCTGCCCACAAAAATGCATTTCTTTCAGGAGGTAAGCAGATATATGCCCCTACCTTTGCTACCTGGGGTACAAATGTTTTTAGGGTTGCTTTCATTTACACGGTTCTTAACGCAGTCTTGTGGTACATAGGGACGTTATATTATACATAACTCTCTAAAATATTTTTCCTGTCTTTCTGTATTCTTTTTGTGGAAAAGCAGAACCCAGCAGGATCTTTGTTCTCCACTTGCTAATAACCTTAGTACTGAGCAATATTCTTTGTATTGATTTATTTTTTCATGCTTGAAACAGAAAGCTGCCAGAGCTTAAGATTTACAATGTGCATGCCATTCTTCTCACCTATCTCCCCTCATTTAATCTCCTCCTCACTTCCCTTTTTCTAGCTTACTTTATTCCATTGCAGCAGCTCCATTGCTTTTATTTATCCTCTCTCCTTTCCTTCTCCTTTCCTCAGTTTATGCAGCAATCCCCCTCCACTCAGCAGGCAGGTGCATGTGCAGACAGTGAGGCCAAACCTCTTGGTCAGAGATTATCAATCACATGGAGAAAATAAGAAAAAGAGAGGGAGAAACATAACTATACTATAGAGAATAAAAAGAAACAAGATGTTTTTAAGCTGCATAGAGATGCCTACACCAAGAACAATAGGACGGTGAGTCACAGAACTGAAGAGTTTCCTTCAGAAGAGTTAATGTTGGAAATGAAAACCTTGACTTGCCAAAACAAACAAACAGAAGGCCCCACAAGATGAATTTCTGCTATTTGGTCGAAATAGAGTAGGCAAATCAAGGAAGGAGGATTTAAATGTTCGCAGGTTTTCAGACCAAGTTTTCCTTCCATGACCTAGAGCTTTGACTCTACCTGCCTGAAAATTCAACTTCCAATGGCATTTCCTTCCATCTCTCCCAGTTTAGCTGAGCTGTGAACCACCTGCTCTGTTGCTCCGGGGTGCAAGCTGCTGATAACAATTTGACACCGCTTCCCACTGCACACAGAGCACATTCCAGCCCTTGCTCCTACTGATTGCAAATGGGGCTTAGGGATCTCTCAGATGCACATTTATTTTGGTATCACAACGCTTATGCCTTGAAGGCCAGCAGTACCTATCTAGCAGTGAAAATCTTTGGAATATGCAACTCTGACAGACAGCACTAAAAGCTAGGGTGGACAACTGATATCTCCTAAAACACAGAATTGCCTCCCAGTGGGGTTATAATCATTGCATGTTAAATGCCCGTGTTGAAAAGGGCAGTAACATAGTTTTATCCTAAATCGTTTACAATCTGAAAGACAAGAAACAGACACAAACATGCACAATGTGACAGAAAACGCTGGCTCCAGAAGCGTGTGATCAAATCACAATTGCCAATACAAATGGAAAATGAAATTATATTGATGTCAATTAGTCTTCATGTCTTCTAGCAAAAGCTCAGTGTCCTGAACAGGAGACCAGATCCACCAAGCAATTTCAGTATATCTAATTTTTGTTTACTTATCTACTTCTATCTGCACGAGTGTTTAAATAACTTTGTGGACTCATGTTCAAATTCCTGGATTATGCATTATTCGAATAAATCCACATGAAAACTTTGCCTCGATTTCTCTGGTGCACTTGACTGCAGCAACAGCTAACATCTCATTTCCACTACACAGCTATGTTCATCCTCCAATTATCACTAATGACCACCTTGCTTTATAAAAGATCAAGGGTGGTGAAGGTACATGAAATAAATATACCTGGAGGTGTAAAGAAGCTGGCTGAGAGGTACTGAAAAGCAGATGGAAAAAAAGAACAGAAAAAAAAAAAAAAAAGTTCATTTTTTTCTGTCTTGTGGAGGGAAAAAAAAAAAGTGAAGACAATAAAGAGAATATTAAAATTATCTTGTTTATGAAAAGAGAGGAAATATGCATATGAAATACAGGGTTCACAGTGATAGTTTTTGCCTTCTTGTATTTCCAAATAAATCAACACTTGGGAGGTATTTGGGTGTGATTCTCTTTTTTTTTCTCCCCCAAACTCTACTTTAAAAAGACAGAATAAAATCCTCATTCACTGATTAATAACTAGAAACTTAAAGAGTTACCAGAATAAATGTGCTAAATATAGATACTAAATTAACTGCTAAAGCATAAAATAGAGAGATTTTTCATCATGCTTTTCCCTTCACATTCACACATCCCTTTGCATGTGTGCTTGTACCCACAGAATTATTTCTTTTTTTGAAGTGGGGTGTTACACTTTTGAATGCTCCTTCCCACCTTAACAAACATGTTTTTTTCCACGTCTGGGTCTATAGCAAAGAAAAAAAATGACCCGACTCAGCAAACATCACCCGATTAAGACAGCAACAAAAAAGGTGACCTGGGAGAGTAGTCTGGCTTAAAAAAAATAAATAAATAAATAAAAAACAAACAACAACAAATACTAAGTGAAGGAAACCAGCCCACCTCCCACCTCCCTTTACGATAAAAGCCTGAGAAATTTCAACTGTCCACGAGGAACAGTGTTTCTCTTTCCTGATGGCAGCTTCCCAAGAGCTGAAACTGCAGCCATCTCATGGCAGACACCACACTAATACCCCAGCTTCAGATTTTGACATTAATGGCTTTCCTTTAACCAATGATGGAGAAAATGCCTCATTTCTCCCCATCTCTCAGAAGCATTTTAAGTTTCTCCAGTCATCCACAACTATAGCACCTCATATATGCCATTCTTACGATTTTGAAAGGAATCGGAAGAACTTCCAGTGTAGAGGAAGCAGCAAGGACTTCACTTATTTTATGCAAAAAAAACACATCCCAGCCTGTGCCCCAAGAGCAACCACTCCAATGGGTGCAGGACGCGTCGTGGCTGTTGGGCCAGGCACGGCAGCTCTGTTGGTACCAAATTCATTGCTGGTACCAACATGAAACCAGTAGCCCTGAATTATCCTAACTGCTGGTTGGAAAAGGTGCTGCACTCTTCCAAGTCAACCCATGGTGCTGCCTTCACATGCCATATCCACGGGGTTCCGGATAACCATATTTGCAATGTTAGCATACTTTCCTCAGTCCTTTTCTTGTATTTTATTATTGCTAGTATTTTTATGAGGGGACCTGTCAGACACATCTGCCCTTTCCTGTACGGACAGAATTACCACTTTTTCCCTGAAAGCAGCCACTCAGAACAATGTGATATTCTCTTTGAAAGATCTTCAAAGGACAAAAGTTGGAAGAAGATATTTACCTATTACATAGAAGATAAGATGGCTTCTTTTATTCATTTAAATCCATTAAAATTCAGATTTTATTTATTATCTATGGTCTATAATCTCACAAATAGCATTTTTGACCCCACTCCACATCACTGCTGTTGTTTAGTGAAACAACAGCATCACAAAGGCGGCATTAGAACAGGCTGCTGTAACCCTACTGCTAGGAGGGAAAGTGTGAATAAAGGATCCTGGATGCTGAAAACATGAGCGGAGATGTTTTAATTATTGTTTGCATTGTGGCATATGATTCAGTCTGCAGCAAAACCAAAGGGCAAGTCACTGCTGGTTACTCACTAAGTAATTTTTTTTTGTGCACAATGAGCTATTAAGGTAATAAGGAAACTCCTACAAAAACAATTTAGGAATAGGTACATGCTACAGTCAAGCCCTTTACTGTAGAGCTTGAAACTTGTTTTCTACTTCATGGGGTATCCATGGTCTTAAGTTTTTCTTCCACAATGCACTTCATAAGCAAACCAGAGGACTTACCCTCTGGCCACTTCACCAAGAAGAATGCTCTCACAGCACTCAGTTAACCTCTTGGCAAAAGAATATTTCTAAGCATATCTCCATGAATTTGGAGAAAAGAAATAGGCAGCATAATTTCATGCTGCATTTGAAGTACACAAAGTAAATATACAAAATATTTTATTGGGCTGAAATTGCTTCTGGCACTGATGCTCTGAAGTGCCTGGTAATGCAGAAAGAAGAGCAGAGAGCAAGGCCAGAATTAATTTACTTTAGCACCAGAAATGGTCTTCAGCCCTTCACATGCAGTACGAGGTTCAGTTTATTTCAATTCCCACGCATACTTCTGTCTCATCTTTGCCACGCAGACTCAGCAGAAAGGGTTTTTGTGGGGGGCACTTTTGTCCTTTTTTCTTCACATTTTTCCTGCCTCGCAATAAGGCAAAGAAATAGCACCAGTGTTTTTTTGTGTGTGTTTTTTTTTCCTTCCCCCCAAAAAAAACCCCAAATCTTTACGGCATTAAAATAAATTTGGCTTTTGTTTGTAAGCCTAAATGTCATTATACAGTAAACAGCCAATATGTCTTGCAAAATATAAAAAAGCAGAGCTAAAATCTACAGGTTTCAGGTATGATTTTAGAAATGCAAGTCTCTGCCTTGGCGAGCTTTCCTTCCTGTTGGCATTATAGCACCGTGATTCACTCCTGGAACGAGCACCGAGAAGCACACATATACCTGTATTCTCCTGGTGTGTTTGACTGGTGGTGTGGGCATTTGTGGCATTTGGTCCAGCCACATTGAGTGATGGGAGGACGGACTTGAGCCACTGCACCGCGGGCTGTGCGACACCAGGGACACAAAGTTTGCTGCAAGCTAGGGGTACAGGCACAAGCATGGGTCCTTCTCTTGCCTGATGATCCTCATTTTTATTATTCTTTTGTTTAGAAGGGAAGATTGCAAAAATTTACTCATCTGCAGTAGGTCAAAGAGATGCAAAGGCATTCATTGACAAAAGCAATCAACTCCTAAATCACTGACACATAGGACTGAAGCTTCATTATTTCTCTGACACATGTCTGTAGTGGCCCTTTGTTGTATTTCATTTGATGATGGTAACAGAATTTCTGCCTGTGCTCAAAGGTGACTATCAATGGATGTTACAGCTTTCTGACAGGAATTAAAAGTTAGGGCTGCTCTAAGTTTGCTCCTGCAAAATTCCTGAAGATAGTTACTGCAATACTGTACACTAGTCCATGGAATTTATCCTACTACTAAAAACCAAGTAACAACTTCAAAATATCCCCTTCTGCCTTTCTCTTTTGCTTTAAAATTAAGCAATTTAAAAACAAAAGAAACGAATGAAAAAAACAAACACAGAAGTTAGATAGGAGAAAAAAATGGGTACTTTCTTCAGCCCTTCAATGTTAAAGACAGGTGAAGGGAGACTTTTTGTGCGATCAGATACCAGCAATCAGCAATTTTCACTCACTTCATCAAATCAGGCATTTTTTATAATTTATTTTGTTCAAACTCAACATCTGACGCATGGTTGCCTTTGATTCAAGACATTCAAAGTGACAAGAAAAAAGTTTACTGTTAAAGATTAATCATGTTCTTCTGTTCCCACTCTCCTTCTGCTCTTCGCTTTAGGAGGATGCACTGAACTGTAGCTTTATTTTCACATTATGGAAAAATCTGTTTTAGATTCCATTTATTTGTAATTTATTCTTCCACATTTCATTCTCAATAGACAAAAGCATATATTCTGTGTGTAATAAACATTCATTTCATTCATTATTTTGTACTTGACTAATAAATGGTGACTGCTTTCACAAAGTCCTTCTATTTATCCACGACTCTAAAATGCATGGATTGTCTTTTTCTTCTTTGTTCTTTTCACCTTTAAGCAGACCCTATGGTCATTAATTCTCCATTTACTATCATCCAGCAAAATTCTTACTCCTACCTCGCTGCTTTTGGTACAGCAAGCATTGCTCCTTATTCTTTTTCAACTGTTTTTAAGGTGCAGCTCCAACCCTTACAAGAAATCCTGTAAGAAAATGCACGTGCTGTACACTGCTTGAGGATGTGCTTCAATCTCCTACTATATCAGGAGCAGAGGACGTATCACTCTAAAACTGACCTTATATATATCAAAATTTACATTAGTTAGTAACAAAAAGGGAAATAAAACCCCTTTTTTGGTTCAAAATATCTCATGCATTTCTTACCCTAAGCTTAACGAAGCTATATTTTCATGGTAGGTAGGAATACTTCCCACATGATTCCCATCAATGTCTACAGAAGTCTAGCTTTTATTTTAAATGAATTAAGAAGAGGTTCTGTCATTTATAGTCGCGAAGATAACTGCTGAAACATGAAAGCAAGAATATCAATGCCATAGCTGCCTCCTCAGCCTGACAGCTGCTGTGCCTCTGCTGCTGCTCAGAATGAGATGCCAAGCAACCAGGGAGTGAAATTAAAAAAAACGCAACAAAACACAAAAGCAACTTTTCTCACTTTTTTTTCAGAATGCCTCCTCCCTACTTGCTGTTGCTCCTAACAAACTTACAAGTCAAATCTTTGCTTTTCTGCTTCTCTACTATGACAGGTTCTGATTATGTAATGCAGACAGACAATTAGAAAGGATTGCAATTGAAAAGTGCAAGCACTTTTCTATTTTTCTTTCTAAAAGGCAAGCACGGTGTTCTGCAAAAGGGAAAAGAGGGGAAAAATTGGATCACAGGGGAGGAAGAGGAAGGACGGGAAGTACCTAGTTCCTTCTCTTCGCTCACTCTGTTGTCACTGTACTTTTTGTCCTTTCTCAACTTCCACGAACAGCAGCCCATTGCCTCATGCCTGTTGCTTTACCTGCAGGCAGTTACACAGGTGCCCTACCCTGAAGGATACACACGTTTTGGTGCAGCCCCTACATAGGACACGGCAGTCATCACTTCAACCTGGGATTAATGGCTGTGATACGAATTCATAGACTTCTCTTTGACGTCATCTACCCCACTCAAAAAATGTTAATTTATCTCAACACAACTCTTCAAATACATTTCTTACAACATCTTTTTCAACAAGACTGCCCCTTCCAGCATGGAGATAATCAAATACTTGGGCTATCCTGCTGCTGATTACATCAACATCAGGAGGACAGATAAAAATATTGGTGAGATTAGAGTATGGAAACTTTGCAACAGCGCAAAAAGACCATGCATCATGTATCAGAAAAATCCTGAGATTCAAGGGGGCTAACTGGCTGCAGCACTAGAATGAAACATATAAAAGTAAACACATTTTATTGTCAGTTATTTGCAAATGTTTAGATAAGCAAAGTAAACAAATGTAGCATTTCATTTTCAATAAACTAAATACTGAGTGCCACATGTCAGCAGTAATTAGACAATTTAGCTGTATATTAAACAAATGAAGTAAATATAATAGTGTGAAACATAATACCTCTTTAAAAGAATGAAGAAACTTTATTTCCAAATAAAGAAATAGGCAACAGTGGAATTAAAACTGGGTAAACCTCAGTTATACAATTACATTAGCAATTACAGCAGCCCTACAGGGTTAGTTATTGCCCTGTGATTGACTAAATCTCTCCATGGTAATGTGCATTGCATTCAGAAATGAAGGATGATATTTTATGGACTGCTGGAGGCTTTTAATTCTTTTATAGCACATTAAAATATAGTCAGTCTTTTAGCCATTTTAACCTTGTTTAGCACAAATGGTTGTACTTGAAATTCATTGACTTATATGGCCCATGGAAGATATCATTAAGAATTGCTGTACTGATTTTTTTTTTTTTGACTTGCAATGCATTTAATTATTAATGTCCCTCTAACATTTATGGCCCACTGTTTTTCAGATTTCCCACATTTTTCACCTTACTTGTTCAAAGAGTTACAGGAGCCAGAACATGATATTCCAGGTACAGACAAAGGCATTTGCTGTTATCACAAGACCCTGCATTAGTCAAAAGTACCTATACTTTGAGTTGTGGTGATTATACAAATACCCAAGGTTACACTGAATAATGACCTGGGGGCAAAGCTATCATATAGGCGAGACAGTCAGTATGAGATCCTATACGCTTGTACTCTGCGGAATGTATTTTTCATGCACATACATATGCATTATTTTAGTTGTTCTTCCTCTAGGATAAGATGACCTCCGAAAGTAATTTTATTTACGTTTCTTTGATCTACAATACAAATTCAAGAATATAGGTTAACTACCTGGTCTTCAGTTACAAGAAGGGTTGCAACCTTCACCGCTTATTAATTTTCATGTCTGCCTTGAAAAACACCAGTGCTGTTAGATTTTAATCTGTGATCTGCAAAAGCTGATTTCCTTTCTGCAAAATTCAACAGCAGAGAGACAAGCAGGACATGCCTCTGAAATAAGAAAAGGAAAAAAAAAGTCCCATAAAAACTAACCTCAGTCACCTAGCTGATACTTGTCTTTTACTTCTTTGTATGCAAAAACAATGATTTCTTTTACAACAATGCTGTGGGAGTCAAGGACGGTCTTTTTTTTTCCTTGGACAAGAAAAGCAACTGTATGAATAAAGCATTGAACACAGAGTTAGTTCTCTCTCATTTGAATCATTAGCTTTTGGCCACTGTTTTGGAACTAAAAATGGACCAGGTCAATGAATCTTCTTCCTCTGGATGACATTTTTACAGCAGTTGACATGGCTTGAGATGCACACCCCAAACTACATTTTTGGTACTCAAGTATAACGTTCTTCAGGTGTATGAGAGCCACCCCAAAGATATGAGAGCACTCTGAGCCTCACCACCATCATCTGCCATCCTCCACAGGCAACAGTCAGAGCCCAAAAGAGAATTCAGAGGGATTGAAATAGCTGTAGAAGGAAGCAACTGAGCTAAAGGACTGGCCTGGTTTAAGATGTGGATATTCAAGCTCTCAAAGTGACTGATGGCCAGAGAGGTCCTGGTTAAATGGACATTTGCAGAGGTGCCCACAATTTTCTCAACCTTCTGTCAATGCTACATTGACATACTCATGTATGGACCCAAACACCTACCCCTTGGAAAAAAGTGTCAAAAATGATGTTGGAGGAAAGAAGGGAGTAATAGAGATAAGAGCCTCAAACTCTGCATACTCGCTAAGAGAATTTATATGAAAATACATACTATATATCTACAGCAGAAGGTAAAAAAAAAAAAAAAAAAAAAAAAAAAAAGGATTAACTCCATGCAATATTGGTCCATTAATACTATCAAAAATAAAAAATGTCTATGGCTTGATTAGTTTTCTGTTGAAAGTGCTAATTTATACAGATTTATATAGCCTGTGTGATTCTGTTAACATCATTGATACATTGACTGGGTCCCATCTAACCTGCTGTCTTCCCTGAGCTTTGAGAAAAATTATCTGACAAGTTATCAGGAAGCTTAGAATTGAACTGGTCAAATTCATATGCTTCCTGATTTTTTGGCAAGCCATCTCTAGGAGTCAAGAAGCCAAAGGTGATTAAGAACACTTTCTTAAAATGACATTTTGAAAATAAATCTGGGAAATACAGAACATTTGGCACCAATCATCAAAATGACGGGAAGTCTTGCATTTTCTGTTGTGGCCACAGTAAAACCTGGCATAGCGAGAAGTCTGTGTTGGTAAAGGGTATCTGGATATCTTTCAGCTCCACCAGTCAGTGCAAACAGCTTAGCTTCAGCAGCAAAGAATATGTTCTTTCCTTTTCTGGGCATACTTTCATTCAAACCCAATTACTACAAAAGATCAATTTAGCACCTTCCAGTGGAGCATTACGCGGCACAGCTCACATCAGCTTTAATAACAGAAAGCAGAAATACAATCGCAAAGAAGGGAGTTCAGTATGGTAAACTTATAACCTGCAACACCCAACTCTGTACATAAAGCAGGGGCTGGCACTTAGAAACATACCAGACTTTTTATTCCTTTCACTTTTCCTTTTAACTTGTAAAGTTCTTTACAACTTGTCTGTGGTGCTGCTTGAGAAATAAACAAAACAAAAGAATTCACTGGCTCTTGAAGAAAGTAATGATTTGAATACATGCATCTATTTTGAAAAATATGTGTATGGCAGTACCTTAGAAATAAAATAATGAACAGTGCTTTATGCATCCTGATTCAAATTTGTATTTTCTTGCCAAAAAACAATCAAGAATACCAGTAACCAGTTAACCATAAGGGTTTAGAACTGTGGCTATTAGATACATATTTATAACATCTGCAGAAGGAATTATTGGAAAGAAAACTTGTCCACTAACTTTTTAACAAATGAATTTTACATATTCAGCCTCATCTTACTTTACAAGCTGTGATTTAGCACAGGCTGGGAAAACATTGCAGGGAACCGTCACTCCGCGCTTCTTCTATTAATATATTTTTCTCCTAGGCACCTCCTGTTGCCTATGCTGTTCTATTTTTTTTTTCACAAAGTTGCAGGGATTTTTATTAGAAACTGTTTTCCAAAGAAGCTATGCCATTCATTCTGCATATTAAATTACAGAAAAAAAAAAAAAAAAAAGAGAGAGAGAGAGAGAAAGCAAGGGTCTAGTCCCACAGGCTTCTTTCATAGCTGGGAATACAGAGGCAGGAGAGCTTCCATGTGCAAAAGCTGCAATAGATATATTTAGGTCTGGTAATTCAGTACAAGCAGAACAGACTGTATTTTCTATACAGGAAGTCCAAAATCAAAACAAAACTAAAACCTGCTCAATATGGTCACAGAATAGCCAAGTATAGTCCTAAAATTCCTGCACAGTAATGAAGAGAAACCAAAACTTTCAAAGTAAAACCAGGGCAACTTTTACAGAATACTTTATTTCTTCTACATTCAATGTCACGTTTGGTATCCATGTGGCATTATAACAATGACAGCAAATCAACAACTGTGTCTGCTATGTCCAGCCATTATAATTTTGAAGAAAACAGAGCTCTAATGCATCACGTCCTCAGTGAAGAGTGGGTAAACGATGTATTTTATCACTTTTTTTTTTCCCGACAAACAATCCTCGTTGAATGATCAACACAGAATGACACCAAGAGATCTACAGTAGAGACAGAGCATTGCCTTTCATTTTTAATTTCCAAAATTTCACTAGTTTGTGTAATAATTGCTGTATTACCTGTATTTATGTATTTATCTTTGCTGCTTACATCTAGTCCTAAAAACATTAGCAAGATATCTGTATCTATAATTTGATATGTACATACATATACATATATATATATCTGCTTATTCATTGCATTACCTAAAAGAAATATTATGTCACAAAGAGACTAATGTATGAAAAAACATTCCCCAAGGTTTTAAGATGTTTCTGCACAATATTCATCATAAAAGGAAAAATAATGAGGAAACTTGTTTAAAAATTGTCTTCATTTTCTCAGGGGTTTAAGATCACCATTTTAAAAGTGCATGAAAGCTCATTTTGATATGTTACAGTCCTTAGCCATAAATAAGTCGTATTGTTTCTCAAAATTACTATTCAATTAATCTTCTGGTGGTTTTGTCATTTTTAACATTATTTCAGAATCTCAGCAGACAGCTAACACAGTAAACACTCAAACAATATCTCCCTTACACAAAATCCTTTCCAATTTTGTTATTAATTGGCCTAGGAATGGTTATCCCTTTTGGTCACGACTATGTGAACAGACACAATGCAAAATGTAAATTTAGACAGGCCCAATGTGCAACATGAGATAAACATATGCAAACAAATAATAAAAGAATGAGTAAAAAATGAAATAATAAATGCTTGGTCCAATTGCACAGAAAGAAAAAAAAAAAGTCAAACTGGAGAAGAAATTAAAAGTGAGCTGGGATTTTCCCTTTGAGAAAAGGAAGGAAATGTTCTTCTAATGGATAGAGGAAATGGATAACCTTAGATGTACTAGAAACAACAAATATCATTCCTTTTAAACCCTGCTCTTGGTGGTACTTTTCCATGTCCCAGAGGTACCAGGGATTTCACACATACTGGATTCTTCTAGCTTTATGAAGAATCCAATTTCAGCTCACTCTGTATTTCTGGATAATTTGCACAACAGCCACCTCATGACTTGTACTGCAGTTCACCTTTAGTCCAGAAGTAATTTCAAGTAAACATACTTTCTCATTATACTTGAAAAATATAAAAAGCAAGAAAGCCAGGCTACATGACCGCTACCTAGCACCTAGCCCCTTTTCCTTTTCCACTCACTCTCACATGGAAACTTCACACTTTCTATTTCTTATTGCTGCTGAAATGTATCGCTGGGAGGGAAACCACACTCCATATCCTCTGGTCAAAATGTGAGATGAAGTTTTTCCCCTAATGCCAGCAGGATTACTTGTATACATAAAAATCTTTTTTTGTTGTTGTTTTGGTTTGTTTTTGTTTGTTTGTTTTTTTTTTTTCTTTTACTTTGAAAGTCACTAAATTACTAACCTGTTGACTTCATGACTTCATGCAAATCACTGTTAATAAATGCTATTTCAAATGTTTTCTCCAAGAAGAAAATATAGTTCAATTACATAGTGCACAGAGCTTCTCAATTTATTATTATTTAAGGATATCATAATACAGAATTTTGGATGTGCATTTTTTCCTCATTCATCACCAATAACAAGAGTTCTTTAAAGTAAGGCATTAGAGAGTTTGCAATGAGCATTTCCTGAATCTGAAATCTTGATTCAACCCTAATCCAATGTGAACTATTACTTTTTGTAAATTATAATCCAACAAAGGTGTTATAATCAAGCTCATTATGTGTGTGTGGGAGGGGAAATGAGTGTGCTTGGGTCTGAGTTAGAGAGCTGAGAAGTTTTCCAGTGAAAGGCTCTGTTGATAAATGGTGGTTAGGGGAAGAAAATTGGTTATTCAATGAACAAAGTGGTGTGTAATTTATTTTACTTCATTAGATGCTGAATTCTTCAAACACTGCTAGGAATTAGAATGCTTTGAAACTAATTATTGTAAGTATGTTTAATGATAGCTTTGAAGTTACTTTCAACATAGCATGCTTTTTTAGATTAAATTATATCTTTCTGCCATTCTACTGCAACCACCCAGCTCAAGGGCAGAAGAGGAGGAAAAACACAAAAAAGCAAAACCCAACAACAACCAAAAAAAATCCTGTTAAATATTGTAAGAAAATGTAACAATAGTTTTGCCTTGTTTTTTCAGAATTATTTCCAGAACCCCCTATTGCTACAAGTGTACCAGTTCCCACAGAGTACTAACTTTTTCATAAAATTTAATAATAATGTTATGATATATAATATAAATAATTTCAAGCAGAGGAATAAAATAGGACACAGATAAATGAAAAATGTGCATGTAATGTGTGGATTTGCTGGAGCAAGAATTAAAGGACTTTAATATACTTTCTCCCTTGCTGTGTGAGCCTGTGGTCACTTGTATAATATCAGGATTTCAAGCATGATACTTAATATTTGCATGATACTTGTCCTGATCATGACAAATGAGTGCTGAAAGGAGCTATTTTGGTTTGGGCCTGATACTTACTTGAAAGAAAAATGTGGCTCAGTGATTTTAGCAGGGCAGAGCACTATGAGTCCTCTCCCCAGTCATGAGCTTGACTTGAACATTCTCTGCAGATCGAAGTAGCTGTTCCAATGGACACTGGTACCTTGAAATTTTATCGGTCTGATAAAAGAATGCAAGTGTAGTTTCAAGTAGCTCTGCTGATCTCACCGATCTCCAATCACCTTTCCTATTTTTAAATGTTCATGTTGTACTTCAGTGATTTAACTGCATTTTAATTTGTTCTGGATAAAACCCTAAGTGAAGAAAAAGAACGGTTCTACACTCATCTCTCTTTTTTCCTCTCTTTTCCCATTATGGATAGCACCAATATGATACAGTAGGAATATGCATTACATTAGAAAAGTCCCATCATCTCACAGACGACTAATATATTGAAGGAGAGAATAGGACATCTCCTTCTATTCTTTCCTAATTGACTGCAAGCAGAGATTGCAACAATAAATGGTAAAATTATCTTATGGCAGAAATTGATGCATTAGAGTCAAGTATTATATTACATATATCACAGTATTTCTGTCTTTACAGCACGGGCTCTTTATTGCATTTGGCTGAAAGGTTGAGAAAGTTAACTGGGTAACATTTATTCATCTCTATCTCTTTGCAGAGAAACCCTACAGCCTCAAATAACCACACTCTTAATAATAATAATAATAGTAATAATAATAAATAATAATAATAATAATAACAAATCCCATAGAAAGACAGAGGTCAGTATCAGCCCAATTGTCATGGTTTCATAATAGAATGTGGTACATAAAGCTGTTTATGTGGATAAACAGAACTAAAATATTTCCAAAAATGGCATAGTGTGGTCTGGAGACAAGAGCTCATGAGAGTAGTTAGAAATGTCCAGAGAAAAAGTAAAAGAGGTAAATAGACAAGCAGTGGCTTAGCTGATTTGGCTGACAGGGCCTTCTTAATAGGAATGCAGTGGTACACAAACATAAAATGGAAAGAAAAGAAAATGGAAAGAAAATAAAAAAAAGAAAAAGAAAAATTATTATCAGCAGTATATGGAGAAAGAGAGGAAATAAGAGAACGTGTCTTCTTCTTTCAACTCAAAAGCACAATATTCAATAAATAATTGCAGCCTATCCCCCAAATGTCACGCAACTAAAGAAAAAATCCTTAATGGCACAAAGCAGAGGTTCTGCTTGTTCTTTTTCCTCTTCTTTCTTTTTAATGGCATATTCCATCAGTTCTGAATTTGTCAGAAACAGTGATTAGAGGAGAAGAAAGAAAAAAATCTTTTATCTTCTACCTAAAAGTTCAGATCAGCAGTGACAGTGAGTGAAACACAGCCCTATCAAAGTGAGCATTTTTCACTTTGTAAGATTGATATTTATAAATTTACAAGGCTTTCCTAATCATGCATCCCAGAACTATCCTGCAAGCAGCACATCACAGAGACTGCAAATAATTCTGAAGCATTTAGTTCTATCTTACCAGTACACAAGAACTTCAGTGCAGACACACTGCTTCAAGAGACAGAGGGAAAAAATAATAATTTTCCTTGTCTGCACCTACAGAAAAAAGACTCATGAAATGTTATTAGGTACCATTTGTTTTACACACATGTCCTGAAATTCATTAACTTCAAGGATTGGCTCACCACTTTGGCACTGCTTGTTTTGCAAGGGATTTTGTTCAGAAAGATTAAAAATTCTTCCTTATATCCATTTTAAATCTAACTTCTTTCAGTTTAAAACACTGTTCTCCATCCTGCCTCTACACGTCTTAGTAAAATATCTTTCTTCATCTTTTTTTATAACCCCCCTTAGGCACTGGAAGGCTCCAGCCCTCTGAGCATCCTTGGGGCCTCTGGACCCACTCTACCTCCAGCAACATGTTCAGCCTATCCTTGAACATCCACATCACTAGGAGCTGACATAACATCTTAATCTGTTTTGCACTGTATATTGATAAAACATTACGAGATTCCTAATCAAGAAAGAATTTCCCATTATATTATTTAAATTAACTACTGGATAATTTCTAAGTAAATTGAAAGACTCGCTAACACGGCAGTAACCTGAAGCTGGATAAGAGGCAATTATAGACAATTTTCAAAATGAACAATATGTGCAGTGTTTCCTTAGACAGAGCAAGCAAATAATCTAGTAAAGGTCTTTTAATCGACAGTTGCAGTTGCATAAGATTCAGAGAAGAGCAACTTAATATTTCCTTTAACTTTCTGCAAGAATATTAGCATGTGGTGTAGTAAATACTTCTACCTTTAAGTTTGGTATTGGAACGACATTTTTAGACCAAAATCCAACAGTAAATCATGTACTTTCTTAAGGACATTTTCAAATAATCTCAATCATAAAAACAGAATCACAGAATCACAGAATTTTCTAGGTTGGAAGAGACCTCAAGGTCATCGAGTCCAACCTCCAACCTAACGCTAACAGCCCTCCACTAAACCATATCCCTAAGCTCTACATCTAAACGTCTTTTGAAGACTTCCAGGGATGGTGACTCCACCACTTCCCTGGGCAGCCTGTTCCAATGCCTCACAACCCTTTCTGTAAAGAAGTTCTTCCTAACATCTAACCTAAAACTCCCCTGGCTCAACTTAAGCCCATTCCCCCTCGTCCTGTCACCAGGCACGTGGGAGAACAGGCCAACCCCCACCTCGCTACAGCCTCCTTTAAGGTATCTGTAAAGAGCAATAAGGTCGCCCCTGAGCCTCCTCTTCTCCAGGCTGAACAAGCCCAGCTCCCTCAGCCGCTCCTCGTAGGACTTGTTCTCCAGGCCCCTCACCAGCTTCGTCGCCCTTCTCTGCACCCGCTCAAGCACCTCGATGTCCTTCTTGTAGCGAGGGGCCCAAAACTGAACACAGTACTCGAGGTGCGGCCTCACCAGAGCTGAGTACAGGGGGACGATCACCTCCCTAGCCCTGCTGGTCACGCTGTTCCTAATACAAGCCAGGATGCCGTTGGCCTTCTTGGCCACCTGAGCACACTGCTGGCTCATATTCAGCCGACTGTCCACCATCACTCCCAGGTCCTTCTCTGCCTGGCAGCTTTCCAACCATTCCTCTCCCAGCCTGTAGCTCTGCTTGGGGTTATTGCGCCCCAGGTGCAGGACCCAGCACTTGGCCTTGTTAAACTTCATGCAGTTGACCTCAGCCAAAAAAAAAACCTCTCTCTATAGAAATTACTGGGTAAAAGAACTTGACTTGTGTTTTAATTAAACTTTTATTGCATACATTCTGTTTAAGCATCCATTTTGAACATATGTAAATTATTTTTGGAATTAAATGTCAGTAATAAGAAGAATAAAAGTATAAAAGATATATATATATATATATATATATATAGTTATTTATCATTTGAATGCTTATGTTGTTTCCATGTATCTCATAGCAAGACACAACAATGAAAGCTTTCCAAAAGAGAGATAAAAAAGAGGAAATGACTTATCAATTTTTCAGCATTTTGAATTCCCTGAAATCAATGTTTAGAAGCCAGCAGTTTATGAGATGCTGCAAAGTGATACATTTATTCCCCAACCCTTACTAACTGACACAGTAAAATGCAACAGGAAGCATATGCTGCAAATGCCAAAACCAAATTGCTAAATAAAAAGTAATTTGAAGTCTGTTTGTTGTGGGTCATATAATTAGGAATATGGTTTTAATAAGATTCTAATTTTCAAGCCTCTGATACCAATAAGTTTTAAAATATTAATATACTGCTTTTATCACTTCCATGCCACTGTGTTTTCAACATCACAATATTCAATGCAAAAAATGCTACATTATATGGGGTTCTGAATTATCCTATTTATTTTTGAGGTACCTACATCTCCATTACATTTTACCTCAAAGCCAACTTCTCAAATGTATCAGTTTTAGATACCAACTTATAGCAATGCTATATTCCTAAATAACAGGTTAAACTGAAAACATAATGTATAAAACATATTGTTTTATCTAGATATTTTTTCTTAAAGTCTACAAATGTATTCTCTTTCTCTTGTATTCTTGTGTGGGAAAGCGGGATGAGCTTTCTGGACAGTTGAGTTCCACTAGCTAAGACTTGGCAAATTTGTACCTTAAATCTTAAAATTTATATGTTATACACCTTATATGAAATAAGGTGTATAGTGCTGTAATTATGTTCCTTATTGAAAACACAATCTTTCTTCCTTTCTTTCTTTCTTTCTCTCTCTCCAGCATTATAAGCATGGAGATAATACAAGAAGAACCTAGAAGTAAACTGCAGTAGGCAGTTCTGGTGGGCATCTACAGTCAAGTAGATGTCAATAAATAAACAATTCAATAAGAGTATTAACAGTTGGGCTAACTTTCTTTGTACATATATCCGTGTCATTAAAATAATAAAATTTAATTACGATTTTTTAAAGGCATCTGTAGTGCTCCCTGTAATTACGATCAATGGAATAAATATTCATAGAATCATCTAGGTTGGAAAAGACCTTCAAGGTCATCAAGTCCAGCTGTCAATCTGACCTATAATAACAATACTAAAAAGATATATTTTTAAAAAGCTTTTTTTTTTTTTTTTTTTTTTAAAGCTTATTATTAGATACGTATTCTTCAATATTTTGTAGATTCTAAATTTTTATATTTATTATACCAATCAGTACTGTTATATCTAGAGGTTTAACTTCCCTTCGTAATAATTAAGGACTACTAGTCTGCTAAACCAACCTTGCAGAGAATTGTCAACTGCCAAGTAAAAGAAGTAAAAGATTTCTAGCAAAAGGAATTATAGAGGAGAAAAAATAAGAGGAACAGCTTAATGTATTTAAATACTTATTGTTTTAAATTGTAGGCAAATAAATATTTTGCTAGCCTATCATGTAGGCTGGTATTGCAATAGTCTAAGTGCTCTATAAGATGGCAAAACATACAGCTGCTTAAGAAAAATTCAGTATGTTAGGAGGCTTGAAAATTCAGTCTTCTGCTCACATTAAAAAGCGAAACATCCCTAAAATAAAATAGACAGGTGTGGATTTTAGTCACACACCAAATTCAGGACTGTGACCTTCATACAAAGACTTGGCAAGCTCAACAGTCATCACAGACCCTCCAGGATACCAAGAAAACCCACCGATGGTCAGCACTGAGTTCCTCTGATTAAATTCAAAATGGAAAATCAGATTTTCACCGTGAGCTTTCTTGTGCTTTCCAAGGATTATAATCTAAATGCTACTTGGTAATTAAAGAATATAACAGATGTTTTAAGTGACATGTAACCCCTCCAGGTATTTTACAATCTGGCTTAATTTATAACCATGATGTTCTGTTGTCACTGGAATGATAATAGTAAGGATGAACCACCAATGAAAATAAATAAATATGGCAGTGTTAAAGGCAGACTTAAGAATACTGCATATGGTGAAATGTTAATGTTATAAATGTAACTATTTTCTGTTTCAAAACAGAGTACCAAGGAACTTGTAAGAAAATATATATATAGCAGAAAAGTACAAGTAAGAATAGTGGCATAACATTATAAAAAAAATATAAGATGGCGATGTGAAATAATCACAATTTAAAAACTCCCTCTGGCATGCCAGTTGTTTGTTGAAGTCAATGAAACAAAAATATAGTCTTATGTGGAAATAGTCAAAACCCCAGAAATACATTATTAAAGACTTACTAAAGAAAATAGCCATTAAGATTGACTTAGTATCAGATATTCCATTGTACTTCTGTGCCAAAAAAAAAAAAAAAAAAAAAAAAAGGCATAATCTATTCGAGAGGCAGGAGACCTTTCCTCCATTAACACTAGTGACAGGACCCGTGGGAACGGGGTTAAGCTGAGGCAGGGGAAATTTAGGCTAGACGTCAGGAGGGGGTTCTTCACAGAGAGGGTGGTTGCACACTGGAACAGGCTCCCCAGGGAAGTGGTCACTGCACCGAGCCTGTCTGAATTTAAGAAGAGATTGGACTGTGCACTTAGGCACATGGTCTGAACTTTTGGGTAGACCTGTGCGGTGTCGAGAGTTGGACTTGAAGATCCTTAAGGGTCCCTTCCAACTCAGGATATTCTATGATTCTATGATTCTATTTATCCTGCCACTCATTCTAGGGATTGCAAACTGACCATGACCAAGTGCCTACACTGAACTGTTTACTTGAAATGTATTTTGTGTTTTTTGTGTTCTAGTTGGGAAAATAAATTAAGAGATTTGTGAGAAATCTGACGAAACACAGAAGCTTACCATCCCACAAAGACTTAAATATATCTTACCTTATTTCAACAGCAACAACAAAAGAAAGTGGTTCTTAAGTAGAAATGTCAGCTCAGGCCTACCAATGTGGATGTGTCAAACCTTTCCACCAGTGCTACCATGGAAGTTGCATTAATGGAAATCTAAAGAACCAAGAAACTAATCAAATGTGCAACCACACCACCAAAAATAGGACAACTCAGGCAAAAGCCATCACTCATTCAGCATCAAGTGTCCTACATATATTGCCAGTTGGTTGTACTAAAGACTCTTCCCCTTCCAAACACCATGAACTCAACATAAACTTTGTATATGAATCAGCATTTTCCTGGTTAAATCCAAAAAAATCCCTAAAAGTTGTAAAACAGAAATAACATTCACCCATGTTACAATTCATTCATGTCCAATTTGATATTTTGGATATTTTCATGTGCCATTTGAAATTTTCCAATTTGATATATATCAACACTTTGTGTTGATGAATCATGCAATGTGTATCATCGTTTATGCAATGTTTTCATTCTAATATTTCATTGTGATGCTGTAATAAAAATATTGACCATGTAGGGAGAGACCATAAAAGGAGACGCTCAGCCAATCAGAAAAATCCAATTTGTCTGTCATCCTCAGGAAAAAGAAATCAAACTGAAAAAGATGAAAATTGCCTGGTGATAACAGATAGTTTCTGATAGTTTTTGTCATGGGTTTTACAATATTAAGAAAAAAAAAAAAAAAAAGAAAATCAGAAATAAGTTAATTATCCTTATTATTCATTTCTTTCATCATTATTTTTACTGATCTATATGTTTTCAACTCTCAAATGTAGAAAAAAATATATACCCTTCATTGTAGAGAACCAGTACATAGCAGATTTATGAGGGCTTCATGTTTTTACAGAAAACATCAAAAATACTTCATACAGCAAAAGTTAAAATGCTGTCTGCAATCTACTCACTTTAACAGATGGGCTGTTTGTAGTACAGCAGCAGAGAAGGAAGGAAATGAATTACACCAAAGCACAAACCGCACTGTTGGTGTAACCGGCTGTTCCACGACGCACAGAGCCCCAGACAGCACACACGGCGCTCCTGCTCAGGTTCGAGAATATTCAGTATTTTTCAGAACAAATTTACAACAGTTTCTGACAAACGACTCTATGGGAAAAAAGAATCACAAGGACCAAATTCTGCTGTTCTGTTGTCAATGATTTTCATGCACAAAGCCCTGCACTTGCAGCTCCTAACTTACCTAGTAGCTAATACCTAGGTGTACCTAGGGTTTTTATGTGTATCTTCTAGTAAGTCAAACATTAAAGATCAGTGACTCAAAGTAGCTAGTTTACTTATCTCTCGTTTTTATGAGTAACATAAAAAATGGGAAAATGTCAGTGTGTCATTTTTTAGACTGCAGTTGAGACATAAAACACATCTCAGTTGGCAGTATTGCTGCGGCTTCTGAGAGCCCCAGCGGCACCCAGCTGCATACATACTGGAAACTGGGTGTGTATCCTGAGAGTTCTTCCATCATTCCCATACACAGTTATACAGAAAGTTTTGTGGCATATGAGTGGGGACAGAGAATGCAGGTGTCTAGGGCAAAAGAAGTTTATTCTTGGCAAATGCAAACCACCTTGGGAATTCTCCATAAATAACCTCAGGAAAGGCAGCAGAGTTGTACTGACAATAACATTTCCAGAGCCGTGACATCCTTTGACAATCTAGAAACTACCTGTTTCATTTCTGAGGCTGCCTTAGAATACACTAAAACATACTTGTGAAAGGAGATTTAAAAGCCTGCAACCCCCCTACGAACCTCTGTAAAACACCATTTGATGTAACACAACCTGGACCAGGTCTTGATGAGCCCTGAGAAAAGCCCCAAAAGAAAGCATTCGTAATTTGCTTCCTTTGGCAACTCCCATCACCTGCATGGATCTAACTTCTTTCTCACAGCTTCAAAAGTTCATTTTAAAGCAGATCGTTAACAAAGAACTTCAGAATGAGTACGATATTTCTTGAGCTACTTAACATCTCATCACACAAGCTGATAAACCATTCCAAGACAAAACAACTTAAGTAATGATGATATGAAAACAAGCCCAAAAAATTTGTGTGATAGCCACTAAAATAAAAAAAAAAGGTGGTTTTTTTTTTTTTTTTTTTTTTTTGGTCCAAAGCTGTATTTTTTCAAAGCACAACCTTATCAAAGTACAAAACAGTGCTGGGTCACTCTCAAGGCTTTCATACTGACAGCAGGCTGCTGTCAGACTATCAATAAATTGTACCAGAAGCAGATTACAATGCTTTAAAAGAGCAGTTTAAGGAAAAGCCTAGAATGCTGTCTGTTCTATACAGACCCTCTTCCAGAACAAACAGCCTATGACAGCTTTTTTCCAGGCTTAAACTTACCTCATTAATGAGAAAAGTTTGACTAATTTAAGTCAAACTTCCCACTTACCTTGCTTCATCTACTGCCTTTCTAATGAATGTCTAGATTTTAACAACATTTCTGCTTGTATGACTTAAAATGGCAAAATGATTTTTGTGATTGGATGAGTGTCTATCTTAATACACCATATGACATGGTATCTTATAGCTTAACAGTATCTAATGAGAAAAGATCTGCTCATTTCTGCAAATCCCCTGTTGTCCAAGACCTTCACTAGACAAAATGTTTCTGTGAAATTCAGTGATCTAATTAGCCTCTTTGATTATTTGAAACAAAATAGTCTCCAAAATGATTAAGCCACCATGTACTTTTCCATCAAATTAATTTGCTCTATGTAGAGAAAACCTGAATATTTCTCAGGGCACAAAAAGAATGAGAAATCTATGGATCTACACGTGTTTGCCTAAGTTAAAATACCTGTGACAACTTCTGATGAGCAGTCCATACTCTATTTAAGACAGTGGGTGAAAGGAGATTCCTATCACATGCAGATTAGGGACAGATCAAAGTCTGAGACATTTCTATCCTTAGCTCTTTATTCTTCCACCTCAAAGAAAAGGCCAGTAAGAGCAACTTGCACACGGAAAGCCTCCAGGAGTATCTGCAGCCCTTACTCTTTTCCCTCCTGCATGCTCATAGTCTTCTTCTCTTGGAGGTAAGATCATCATGTCAAAACTTAAAGCAGAACCTATGTCTTCCCTGTGTTTAAAAAGCATCACATTTGTGGTTGTATTGGGTCTACTTGGCAAGGGTTTGGTAGCAGGGGGCTGCAGGGGTGGCCTCTGTGAGCAGATCCCAGCAGTTGCTCCATGTCAGAGCACAGCCTGCTCCAGCTTTTAGTTTCTTACTGCTCTAGTCTGCTAGTGCTAGGCAATACATTTTATTAATCTCCCTATGCTGAGTCTGTTTTGCCCATGACAATAATTATTGAGTGATCTCCCTGTCCTTATCTCAACACTTGAGCCCTTCACATCATATTTTCTCCCCCTTTCCCTTTGAGGAGGTGGACTGAGGGAGCAGTGAGGTGGAGCTCAGCTGCCCAGCTGGGTAAAATCACCACCACAATGGTGTTTTTAAGTGTTTATTAAGTGTTTATCACGTACGAATTCTCTTTTAGAAGATACAAAAAAATACTGATTTTGTATCTTCTTGATGCATGAAACTCAAGGCACTACACCAATTTACAGGGAGATTTTATCCTTTGACCTCCTTACTTACTTACTCCCTACTTAGCACCTACATACTGCCCTATGAGAAGCCATCCGCATGACAAACTATATGCATATATACTAGCAGAAGGAGGATAAAAGATGGTATATTCCAAATAATCCCATTTTGCTCTTCCATATTAAAATTGTTAGACTCCCTCCTAGTCATGATTAATCTCATTATTCTTTAATTAATTTAGTAAGACCAGCAACTCATTTTACACTACCATAATTATTTTTATAATGCTAGCAAAAGCTAATTATCTTAATACATTACAAATTAACACATGATGGTCCACATTAAGTTGTGTTTTTTTTTCCCTCTAAAAAAGAATGCATGGATTAAGGAAGTTTAAGGAATATGTCTAACACTGCAAATGAATCTAGGGAAAATTGAGAGAACGCATGTCAAATCTACAAACTTATTTTCCCCATCATCACATCCCATTAAACAGCTCGCTGTAACTTCATTACTTTGTCTTATTTTTTTTTCCAAGCATCTACTTCTTATTTTGATCCCTTGTTTGTTGTTAAAATGGCAGTAATGTTTTACAGAAATAGCCTAAAATTAAGGCATTGTGCTTATTGCTGCAAGTTTTGAATTCCTTCCCCAGTATCCTTTTCCAACATTACAACGAAACCTCCTGAAAATCTAATTTCAAGTGTAATTAGCAAATTGTATTAAAAACAAATTAAATTGATCCACCCTAATTTGTCAATATTATTCAGCTGTAGCTAACTGTCAGCCAAAGGTCACTCAAAGATAATAAATTGTGTAGCATCAACACAAACTTGCCATGTTGTAGTTCCGTGCTGCTGGTAGCTACCATGAATACCGATGAAGATACCCTCTCTGGACACTTCCCACTCCAGTGCAGAAGGAGTAACAGCACTGCCAATTCCAAGAAAACTTCGCCGAACCACTTGGCTGGAAACCAGCCCTGTATAGATTGGGATTTGACCTCATTCTGTTCAATTCTGTGAAGATGCAAAGCAATTCTCTAACTGTCCACCTAAGGTTAATAAGTTGTACTGCATGACTTATCACAGCATCTTTCTTCGAATGTATTATTCAGCTGAATATGAGCACTGCCTCCACATTTTTAAATTAACTTATTAAATAGTACCAAGTTACTAAACATTATATGAAAAGGGATTTTGAAAGATAATCATATACACACTGTATGACCAGAATATTCTTTCTTTAAGAATAAAATGACAAAGCAAAATATATATTTAAGGGCTTAGCATCTCTTGAGAGACTAGTGTATGGTGCAGTTAGGCTTTCAATGAAAAAATGGTCATTAAGACTGCAAAATACAGAAAGGCGAAGACCATTATTTTGTAACTTGGCCATTAATCAATAAATTAGGAGATCTAAAACAGAATGTCTTGAAAGTACAGAATAATAAGGTAGGACATTTAAAATGAACAACAATAATTACTATTTCATACAATATCTAATTAATTTCAGAAACTCTGTTGCAGGCAAGCTCACACATATGAGTGGGTTCAATAAGTCTTTAGAAAAATGAGTGGATTATAGGTCCATTGATGGCTATTAAAATGGTGATTCAGATGCTAATTTCAGCTCAGAAAGTTTCTAAATCACAGCTGAATGGAAGCTTAGCAGCGGAATGCTCGCCCCATGATTTCGTTGCTCCTTGCACTCTTTGCTAAACACCTGCTACTGGTAAACATCAGCCTGACAACACCAAGCTAAAGGACTATAAGGTCTGATCCACAATGGCAAGGTCATTGTTTGTTTGTTTTTCCCCAAAATCCTATTTCTTCCCAGTTAAAACTTTTCCCCTGTGGTAGATTCTTTTTCCTTTCAGACTTTGTTGTTCTCTTTTCTCAGGTGACAGGTGATAGGACACAGTAAAATAGCATCAAGTTGCACTAGGGGAGGATTGAATGTCAGGAAGAATTTCTTCCTGGTGAGGATGGTCAAGCATTAGAACAGGCCACCCAGGGAACTGGTGGAGTCCCCAGCCCTGGAGGTATTTAAGAGATGTGTGGACATGGCACTAAGGGACATGGTTTAGTGGTGGACTTGGTAGTATTAGGTTGATGGTTGGACTTGACAATCGAAAGAGTCTTTTCCAACCGAAATTATTCTAGGATTCTGGCAAGAAACAACCAATAACTTGTACGATTACCTCTTGTATGACTTAATATGATTCCTGCTTGTCTGGGTTTTGTTTTTGCCTGATGGAATTAGGCAATGAGCAAATCTTTTCTGCTTAATTTCTCATGCAGATACACTCTTTAGTATTTTCCAGACATTGATCTCAATTTTGAGACACAGGTTTGCTTACCTCTGTGGGGCTCTCCTGGTTCACACAGCGTTGGTATGAAAGTAGCCAGATGTTATCATTTTCCAAATATTACTCTTATACTCTTCCTAAATAGGAACCCTGGTTTCAACAATACAAGCTACAGACACATAGTATAAAGTAACCAACACTAAAATCTTTTTCCTGGGGACAGGATGGACTGTTTGAAAAATTCTCCCATGAATGAAAATGAAAATTAGTTAAAAATTAGTTGAAAATTAGATTAGTTAGAAAATCTCAGCCAAACAACAACAAAAAAAAATCATTAACCTTTTCTCTTCAAAGCTACTTTGAGACTATGTCTCTTTACCAACTTTGATGTTAAGTTCACAGTGATTCTGACCATTTCCAGTACTTTTGCATGGTTCATGCAATAATAGAATGCTGAACAAATCATATTAAAAAAATGGTTAAAAAATTCAATGACCACCACCATTTCAATCTAGAAATGAATACTGATGTAGTGAATATAAGTGGTAATACTGACTTATATGTCTTGTTGAGAGCAGTCTTTTACGATGCAATTATATCCTAAGTGGTTTCCATTCCATTTATATACTGAATATGTTGGGTAGCCAATAGTCATAAGTGAACCCTAACTTCACTCCAGTTTATTTTAACTTTGCAGTGAAGAATGACACATGAGGTCTTGACTATAATATGTGAAATTGAAATTTCTGTATGAATGTTTGAATTGATACAGACAATATCTGCTGGTGGTGCTGATAAAAGTTCTCAGGAAAACACATTCATTTAATTAACTAAATTACTATATAACCTAAACATTATTTATTTATTTATTTATTTAAGAGCACACTACACACAAAAAGGAAAGCATATGCATAAAATCTCAGTATTCTGTCAATGAGATTGAATTCTCTGGTTAGGACAGAAAAATAATTATCCAACAGCCCCAGGAATGTCTTTTCCCTATATGAAAAATCTTTGTTACTCCTGTAACAAAGTAGAGTACATGATTAAATTTTGGAGAAGGTTTCCACCTACCAGAAAAAGGATGTAAAATCCTTAGTTATATTATGAGTAATAATACTGATTTAAAAAAAAATAAATAAAATCATTTTTAGTTTTAGTTTTGTAGTGACAGCTTTTTAATGCAATCATGTTATTTGAACATACAAGAAACAGCATCTGGCACTTAGAATTGCTTGTTATTTATGAATTCTTTTGAAAATAACGGTTTCGATCATGGGCATCAAGTGGAAACTACTAGTCATAACATGACAGCAAAAAGAAAAATGTTTAACTAAAGGAACAGAGTTACGATACGTTACTCCAAAGATGGGGCAGGAGCTAGGGGAATCATCCACCCAAATATCTCTTTATAGATAAAACTCCATAAAGAAGCAATTTTGGAACTATGAGTGACTGCATCTGCATTTTGAGATTGTGCATCTGGGATGGCTCCTGCTCAGTACACTTTGGTTCACATATGGCCTCAGGATATGTGGACAGGATTGCTTTCAGATAAAAACTAAACCAGGAGGTGCAATTCGGGAGCTCCAGCCACTGCCAGGTGCTTGCACCATGAGGCTGGACCAGACCTAGATCAACAGAAATCCTTATGATATGGGTGTAATGTGGACACCAGGTCCTCAGCACCAACTACTTTGTCCCACGGATGCACTCCTTTTTCTGTTGGTCTCCTCCCACGACACAGCTTTCCACTGAGTTTTCTCTGCTCTGACAACGGAGTTTTTCTTTATCCTAGAATACCATGAACTTTATTTTGCAATCCGTTTGGTAAGGGTAAGTAGTTGCTGTGAGAAGCCTGTTCTATGGCTTGCTTGGCACTGTGAATTTGTTACTTCAAAGGCACAATGAAATCCTTTGGTTCTGATACCATCTTATGAGTGACTATTTCTGGAGCAAATCTTGAGATTGGCAACATAGCACTTTGAGACCTTATGCTCCCAATAAAGTTGAAGCTGATTTATACTAGTAAATTAACACACAGAAGCCGATGCTAAGTATGTAGTACAAATCATAAGTTCAAAAATAGGAGTAACAGTTTTATATTACCTTTACCAGATCATGCTAAATTGTTACCCCACTTCTCAGCCTATAGGACTGTACAGAATGTACTTTATTACATTTTATTTTGAAAGAATTCCATGCTTTTTACCACCAACAAAATATACCCATCACAAATTTTACAATATTAGGAAATTAAGACAAACCAATAAGAAGAAAACAACATGAAGAAAAAAAATATATATATATGTTAACCATTACAGAATTTCTTCACCATTCTACCATTTGCTTACTGACAGCTCAGTTCCATGCCCTCATTCCCCTTTCATAACCTTCCACTCCTTGGTTACCTTTAAGGTTCATTCCAAGGTACTCCTTTCTTTTCCACTGACTCTTTCTCCTGGTTTTGTAAAACTTAGAAATAACAAAGCAAAACAGACAATCTAATAGTACTGAAGGAAGGAGAGGAGAGAAAATAACTGAAGTGAGGAAAGTGTCCCTGAGATGTTTAACTTGGAAGGAAGGTATTTTCAAAGAATCCACCTTTAGTGACACCAATATGGATTTTTTCTGTACTGGGGAGAAGTAAAATGAAGGAAACAATCAAAAATAAGCAACAACAACAACACAAAGAGCCCCAGTGGATTGGATGAAAAATAGGAGATTTAAAGGGAGGGAAAGAAAAAAAAAGAAAAAAAAAAAAAAAGAAAAAAAAAAGTATTAGACATCAGGTTTGAAAAAACAAGAGAGGAAAGAAAAGAAGCAGGAAGTAAACCGAGCAAGATATTTCAGTGAAGTAAAAAACTTAGGCACTTCATGCAAAATGTGAAGTACGTACAAACAATAAAGCATGCATTTTTGAATGGTTTCAAAAAGAACTATTAAAACAACCATGAGTTTCAAGTTGCACTTGTGAAATTTAAAGCTTCAATTTGAAGACTAAGCAAAGACAAAAGCAAAATATGTTGAAATGCATTACTTGTCCACTACTTCTAAAACCCTGTAATTGTGCTTACTCTGTATTCCTGCATGCAACATTGAATTCATCAGACTGCTGCCAGGTTTTCACTCCATATTGTGTATTATTGAAGTATAAAACCGCTGAATGAATTCCAGTGCAATTTTAATCATATTATAGAAAATGTTCCAAGCTGATGTAATCAAATGCACTTAATTAGGGCAATCAGATATATTATCAGTTTACTATTGCTAACCAATATTCAGGACACAAAAACTACCCTGAAGCTGTAGCATGGAATAACAGAACGGTTTGGGTTAGAAGGGAGCTCAGAGCCCCCCCAACCCCCTGTCATAGGCAGGGGGTCCTTAATCCAGCCCAGGCTGCCCTCAGCCCCATCCAGCCTGGCCTTGTGCACTGCCAGCCATAGGGCAGCCACAGGTCCTTGGGGCAGCCTGCGCCACCCTCACAGCAAAGAATTTCTTCCTAATGTCTACTCTAAACCTACCTTCTTTTAGTGTAAAACACCTTACCCTCTCACTACACTCCCTGACAAACCATCCCCCCTCCCCCCCTCAGCTTTCCTGCAGCCCCCCTTAGGTACTGGAAAGCCGCTGTAAGGTGTCCCCAAGGCCTTCTCTTCTCCAGGCCAAACACCCCCAGCTCCCTCAGCCTGTCTTCGTAGAAGTGGTGCTCCAGCCCTCTCATTATCCTTGTGGCTTCCTCTGAACTCATTCCAACAGGTCCATGTCCTTCTTGTGCTGAAGACCTCAGATCTGAACACATTACTCCTGGTGGGGTCTCATGAGAGTGGAATAGAGGGGGAGCATGCAATAGCAGTGTCTACCATTTATACATGACTTGATTCAACCTTACAGCAAAATACCTACTTCAGTGTAGGCAGAAACATATTACTCTTTCTAAATTGTCTACTTTAGAAAACACGATCTTTAATGGAAACGAACACTTCAGGCATGAAGGACAAGGCTCTGAGCAACATGATCTAACATAGAGGTTTGCTCTGCTTTGAGCAAATTTGAACTAGATAACTTCCCCTGGTTAATTTTGACCAAAATTACTGATTTTACTAGCGTAGGAATGGCTGTTCAGAAACTTCAATTCTATGTGCTACCATTGTCAAAAAAAAAAAAAAAAAAAAAAACAAACACACCACCTAGTGTTACTATGCTACTGAGAAGATAATTCATGGTGAGAACTTCTAAGAGAGAGCTAAGTTTCCTTGTTAAGTACACTGAGTGTGATTATTTAAATAAATCATAATTTCTTACTAATCAGACAATCCTTGCCAGAACAATAAAATAAGAAGCTGCCATAGTTATGTGAGTGAATCAGTTTGAGTGGGCTGTGCACGTTGTCATGATATTAGGAATTCTATTTCAGGAAATCATTATCCACACATGATGAAAATGATCAATCACCTCGGAGTTAGTAACAAATGCGCAGTGTTACATGGTTCATTAGAATCCATGATGCAGATACACAGAACAGAAAGTTTCTTTGTCACTGATGGTCACAAGTACTGCAACATGTTTTTGCATGACTGAAGCGGATAGGAGTCCTGTGGATAAAGAAAACATCCTCTTTTCTCCTGAAACAGTGTGAGGAGTGAGGAATATAGCACTATTGAAAGGCTATAAAAGGAAGAACCTAATTACCTATGATACACTCAGAATATCTGGCAATATTGTGAAGGTAACTGCCCCCTCAGCCAGCACGAAGTAGTAGACGTGTCTGGCAGGACAACTCAAAAACTATGGGTGACACAAGCACCGGAATGATCCTAATGGGATAAGATCAGCAATCTCCTCTCAGGATGTAGTGTTGGGTAATTTTAGCACTTCAAAGACAGAAATGGGATTCATTGACAATAGTGACATGAAAGACTGAATCATTGACATAGACTCACTCATGGACAAAGAAGATTTTTAAACGCTGTTCCCAACTGCATTATGCTCTGAAGTTGCACAGTTTGACAAAGAATAGGTCAAGAGACCTGAACTTAAGCAGAGTGGGAGAAATCTTGGAATACCTGCACCTGAGTATAAAATAAAAAAGAACACTGTCACTGTTTTTAGGAGCAGCATTTATTTCTCTTAGTACTGCCAAACTCTTGTTTGTAAGGAATTATTTCATTTGACAGTAGTTAATTACAAAGAAAGAAGTGTTCCACTGTGATGGCCCCAATTCATGAAGTGAATTGACTTCAATAAACAGCTAAATTTTTTAATTACTATTTTAAAAGTGTAGATATTTAAATGTGGCTATGAAACGTATGGTAACTCTTTCCAATTCAGAACCAGTTTTTCCATTGAACTCATGGGGGTTGGGGGTTTTATCTTCTTTTCTCAAGGGAGATGGTTTTCTGTCAATTTTTGTCCATTGCTGGCTACATCTTTTTTGTTGTTGTTGTTTAAGCAGTTAACACTTATCCCATGTAAATTAAACCTAAAAGCACATTTTGTTGAGAGGGAAAAAAAAAAAAAAAAAAAAAAAAAAAAAAAAAAAAAAAAAGCAAATGCTATATATATAGCAGACTGGTTAGTAACATAAACCCTGCTAACACATAAATTTTGTGGGTTTTATGTGTTAATGCCATCAGAAACAAAGCCTGCTCACTACTTAGAAGCTGGACACTCACAAATATTGCTAGAAGAATCACAGAATCACAAAATCACAGAATCGTAGGGGTTGGAAGGGACCCCAAGAGATCATTGGGTCCAACCCCCAAGAAGACGGACTAGAGATTAAAATGGTCCATGTAAACATCCTTAAGTAAAAACTCCCCAAAGACCTAAAAAACAAAACAAAACCTCATTACAGATCCATGTTCTACAACTGGACTTGGATTTGTATGTTCAGAAAAATTAGATATTGATTCTGAATTTTTATTTTTGCCTCCAAGAAGAAGCATTGCTACCACTGGTGCTGAAGATATTATCTGACGTGTGCTTGTTAGAAAATTTTAAAATGCAATGATGGAAGATAATCACCAAAAAATGTAACTTTATGAGCTCAGTTGCTCATAAAATAATGTGCATTTAAACACAGTACCTCAAGGCTGGATTACCATAAGCTTAGTCATTTTAGCCAAAAGTTAGGCTAGTCCAATGTAGATATTTGGCAATTTAGATATTTGGCATCTCTAAATTTAGTGTTTGGCATTATTTAATTCTCAGGTGACATTCTGGATCTCAGAATCTTGTCTATTGAAATGTGTTTAATGAAAAGCTTATGACCATCTTATCTGACCATGTACTCTGCAAAGTTAAAAAACAGAAGGATCTGTATTTTTATAAATATTGGGAGATGAAAGTGAACATTTAGATTAATAAAGACTCACAAAAATTAAAGCCTCTGCAACCACAAGACTATCTGTGCAGGGTGCAGTCTGAACTTCCAACCCTATCAGCAGTGGAAGAAATGAGCACCATTCAAACCTGTGATCTATAAAAGCAGCTTTGACTACAAAAACTCAGAAGAACAAGTCCGATTATATCTGAGAACTCATGAAGTACACAACAGCTTATCATTCAACATATTATTTCTCTTTTGGCAGGAGAAAGCATAAGGTAACTGCCCTTTGAGATGAAATGCATTGAAATGTAACAAGGAACGCCCCAAACATATTTTGGCTGAGAAGATATGTGTTTAGCATATATTTTAGACTTTCAATTTTTTTCCTCACAAGCTCTTTCCCCTAAAATTCATATATTTGTTATTTGATATATTAAAGAGCTCTAATATTTGCAGACTGTCTCAGAAAACTCATTAATCACCTCCTCAAAACACCGTGCCAATTAGTATGTATGGCACCTACAGAACAGAGCTCTGAACTGTGTTGTTGTTACTTACTTCCTTCTGTAATAAACTCTGCTGTCATCATTATTATCTGCAGTGGTGACCCACTGTAGACCTTTTAAAACACACATAGAAAACAACACATTTTAAAACTGTCATTTCTTTAGTAAATGATTTCTTCAAGACACAATCAGAAGAAAATAAGAGGCAGAGGTTCACTAAGTTAATTAACTAGTTCTATATATTTAACACTCAGTCCTGGTTTTCTGTCCTTAATAGGACTGGCCAATATTAAGAGGAACCCCTATACACCCAACATGGTATCTCTTTAAATCTTGCTTGAAAAACCTGCATTGAGATGCAGGAGATTCACATGCAGCATATCAGAGTAAGAATTTCTCTGTTTTGCTATTAATGCGAGTTTTATATATAAGATTAAGGAAAAAAATGATTTAAAGAGGATGATTTACTGTAAAAATTTAATTCACTTAAAGGAAAAGGATACAACACCTTTGAAATAAAAGCAAAAATACTAACAGCCAAGTCTTAGTTCCAGAAAGACATACAACCTATGCATCAGACAGCTAAAATATCCACAGGTTACCTATTTTATTCATAATTACTAGCAGCCTACACTACCATTACAGACTGCAATAAAGTGATTCTTTAAGAGAATATCTTTTATCATTTCCAACTAAGAATATAAAAATATACTACCTTAACTAAAACATGAATTGCATCACCTCTAAAAATATATCGGTATCTATAAGAGTTCCTTATCTGAAGAAATTTTTAGTGATATATCCAGGCAGTAGCCCAACAGCTCTTTCAAAAATTAACAGGAAGCAAAAAGGGGCGAAAAATATCTATTTCACTTAGGTCAGGCAGACTCATGCAGCATCGTATGATTTTTAAAGGCTGCCAGGCAACAACACGCTGTCTGGCAATTCTTGTCTCCACTTCCTAAATTTCTCAAATGTAAGGAGCAGAGCAGTATGAAATGTGCATTAATGAGCAGAGTATCCCTGTTTGTGTACCTTCCTCCCCAATGCCTCCCCAAGTCCTCTCCACTAACTCACTCATTTCAATTCTTGCAGGTTTTGTACTTTTAAAGGCCGAAATCTTGGAGTCAAAAAGAAAACAATCACGGAAAAAGTGAAAAACAGAGAAAAATGTATGAATATGGCTCAGTAGTAAATCAACTAGCATAGCCCAAAGGCCTGCTAACAGGTATTCACTGCTTTCAAAATATCTCTAAATGATTTGAATACTGCTTAGCAACACCAACATTATTTAAAGGACTGTGACAATATTGTATGTGTGAATAGGTCCAGAAAATATCAGCTTCATGGCATTCATACAGGTGCTTTATCTAGAAAGCAGTGTTCTCCCTTGTATCCTCCCTCTCTTGAAGGAGCAGGTTCTCATCCCACAACCCAAGTAAGTTTCACGGGGTCTGTATGTGAAAAACTAAAATAGTGTTTCGGAGACCATACATTTCTGGTTTTAAATCCCTTAACAGTACAGACATAACAATTAAGCTATGGCTAAACTTATTCTCCTTTGGTAGGAGTAATTAACACATTACAGGATGTTGATTTCCTGTCCTGTGCTTATAAAATCTAACAGTGTCTTTAAAAATGGGTAAAATGAAGGTTGTTTGACTAAGAGAAAGGGGAAAAAAAAAATAAATAATAATGCTGCAGTGGGGCTCCTGTTACTATTTCAGATTAGGAGAAGGGGGAACTGGAGAGAGGATACAGAGATGCTCATGCCAGCCTAACTTTTTCCAACAGCTTATTTCATTCGCCCAAAGAACGGGGCTATGGGACTAAAATATCAATTCCCAAAAGTGAAATGGTGGCAGCAGGTCACCCAGCACCTACTCATTCAAAATAAATCAGAGAATGGGTGTTTGTACACTGGCTGGCTTCACAAGCTTAATGTGCTGTAACTGCTGGATGGGTTTTAGAGTTAACCCACAATAAGGTGTTGAAGAACATAGGGCAGCAACAAAAAGAAAGAACTGATATATATTATATGCACTACCTGCTATAGAATATAGTAGCAGACATCATTATAGGAAAAAAAAAAAAATGATTTATATATATAGAATAGAGATTTGGGGACATTATTTTCTTGATGTGGTACATCATAGGCATGAAAGGGTTGAGAACTTCAGAATTATTACAAGGAGTTTTGCAAAAGAAGCCATTTGCAAGGCACAGTACATTTTATTAATTCTACAAAATCCACAAACAATGCTACAGGGCTGCCACCTACTGGAATGCTGTCTGAGAAAATACAAATCTAAGGCAGGATTGCTACATTAGTGACTGCTGGATGGAGAAAAAGAGGGAGTGGCTGGTTACAAGGGAAATTGTGATATTTATAGCAAGGACATCAAGATAAAATTGGATTAGATTCACACATCTGAGAAAAGAACAATGATAAATCCTTCAGACAAATCATGTTTAGGGATCCAGACTTCAGCAACATCTCTACACTTTATCAGGGATGTCTTTTTTCCAAAGGTTTTGGGCAATGGTCCAAGGCATGTAAAATAGATAGAAGAGCAAACAGAATGCGCATCCTACCCCAGAAGCATTCATCCTAGCGTAATGCATCTCAGCTGTAAATCTCTACCATTATCAGACTCGTAAAACCATGAAAACATCAGAAAAGACATGAAAACATCAGAAATAAAAATGAAGGGTTTTTGTTTGTTTTTGTTTCTTTGTTGGTGGTGGTTTTTGAGTATTTCTACTGAATGGATAAATGATTCTTATTTTTATAGGAATTGATCAAACTGACCTGTATTTCAGGTCTAAATACTATTGCTTTTCCAAACGGGACAGAGTTTCTGAATCAAAACAGTATCCAAATAATAAATGTCTTAAAACTTAATGCCCTGCTGCATGCTTTCCTTTTTTCTTTACTTCTTCTACTTCTTTGTCTCTACCTTTTCATCTTCTTCCTACAGTTCCTTTTACTTCTAATGTTTCCATGGCAATGACAGGAAAAGAAAAGATTAAATATCCTCTGTGTATTTCTTCCCTTTTTACATAAAATTTTAAAAGAAAAAAAAATCACAAATCCCTCAGAGAATGATGCAAGAGTCAGGACAATAGCTCATTATGCAATCACGTAGATTTAATAGCTAACAGCTATTTGTACGCTCAACTTCACAAACATTTAAACTGAGTACAGAAGTTCTAAAGATATCGTGTTAAAAGAGGGAGCGATAGTAAGAAAGTGCAATGAAATGGAGAGTTAAACTACTTAACTAATACCTCTCAGATCTTATTTTAAGCATGGAGATACCTTCAGGATAACCTCTAAAGTGCATTCTGCATTTTTCTCATTGCAGTCTTTACATTATGATAAGAAGCGGAAATCCTACAGTTAAGAATAAATGGAGTTTTGCATCTGAAGTTAAAAATCATGAAATCCACTTGGAGGAACCTACCCAATATCTGCATTTTTTAACCCTTTAACAGCTCTTCAGTTTGAAAAGAAATTCTGCAACCAGGCTGTGATTGCCACAGCTCAAGAACCTGGCAGATGCCCTAAAAAGACAAATGAGACTGCTGAAGATAGAAATAATTTAGAAAATAACTAGTATGAATTCATTCTATTTTTCAGAAGCCTTCTCCTGAAGCATCCATGGTTCAATAGCAGACATTCACAAGTCTTTTATGTTAACCAAAATGCACCATACATATTCAATCCAACTCTTATAAGACATGTACACTCAGATGTGTATGCCCATGTAATTTAAGACGAGCACAGTTACTTTTGTGAACTTAAACTACCATACTTTTTCATTTACAGCTGTGAGACCTCAGGAAACCTGAGCTTTCCTTCCATCCTGCCTCCCAATCTATCCAAGTTGGAAAGCTGGGAGATATCCAAGCTATTTGTCAAATTAGACAAAGGGTTAATGAACAGCTGGCTTTTGTTTTGTTTTAGTTTGTTTTTTTTTTTTGTTTTTTTTTTTAGTGAGAGCTGTGAAATAAAACATTTCCAGATTAAGTCACTAAATATAAAAAAGGTTGCAAGGTTTTGTTTCAGGGCTGTTTTACTTGAAAAGATTTCAAAGTGGTAATTAGGTTATACAATTATTATTTTTTCAAGAATTTATCTGAGATTACTCAACCTCTAAGTAAAATATACCTTTTAGAGTTAAAATGGACAAAAACAACCAAGGTGCCCTAAAACACAACTGTACTACTTAATTTTAGTTAAAAACAGATAATTTGGGTCTCCGTCTCTTCCTCAAGTTCTTCTAGATATCCACGTTCAAGTTTGTTGATCCCTTTATTTAGACATAGGAATTTGCTACAAACCTCTCTTGCTTTTTCCCTTCAGTATTCAAACTTTGTTAACTCTGGATATTTAGAGAACTGTCCTATTCTTAGAAGAAGAAATTATTAATATTTCTTATGGCGTCCAGGTACCAAATAGAAGTATCCAATGCTTGGGAATTCCATTTCCACTATTTAGCTGAAATGTTTCCCTCCAGCATGTTTTAAGTTCAAATATCTTTAATCTTACTTTAATCGCATAGTTACTGTATGTAAACAGAATATAAAATATTTCTTAATCTCACATGGGGTTGAAATTCTATGCATAATATACCTTATCAATCAAATTCTTCAAATATCTTTTGGGCTACTTTTTTTTCTCTGACTCTACTTCTTAAAAGATCCTCCACGCTTTAATCAATAAGAAACACTTTTTTTTTTTTCTCTTAGAAGTTGGTTTTGTTTTCAAATTTTCAAATTACTGTAAATTAACATAACTGTATACATCTGGTTCTTTATTAGGTGCAATGGACAATACTGATTAACTCTTAAACCATATTTTGGTCCACAGGTAGTTTATACCACCAAATAACCACAGAAAAGCAAGTTTTCCAACATGAAAGTTCTGATGGGATGTTTAAAGCAGCCCATTATATGAAACTGATAAATGTTAGAAAAGTGGACATTTCTAGTGACTGATGTCCATCCCACATTTAAAACTGCTTACACAGTTACTCTGTGGACATGAAGATTCCATATTAATAACTGAAATGTGTGCAAAGGAGTTTAAAAGCTAATAAAATGTATTACTTCATTTGTTTGCAGAAGAAATAAGCATACAGGCTCCTCATTGAATATCAAACCTCCTGTTTAATGTTCATACCAGAGTTCCTATAATGTAAGCAATCTATCTTTATAGACTCTTTCGGTGACAAATTTCATTGTTTTCCCTCAGTAAACACTCAGCAAAGTGACAATAAGTACTTTAATGGGGGAAAAAGTGATGATATGAGCATGTACTAAATTACATTTCAGAACATCATATGACAACATATATTTTTCTTAATCAGAATCCATTTTAAAGTATGTCTCTGTTTCTTTTTATTTTCTTCACTTTGAGTGCTTGCTCAGGTCATGCCAATTTACAGAGCAACCTTAATTTTAAAGCCTTTCAAGCCTCCTTGCCCTCTACTGGGAGTTTTCTTTAGATGGATCTACACCATTCTGACATCCTTACTTGGCAGTCTAAAGTTGCATTAAGTTGTTTGGACTGAAAATGTAAACTCTTTTCCTCTAGAAACCTGTGACAGAATAAATTTCCTATAAACAAAACTGTTTTTTCCAGAAGCCATTCTTTCCAAAAATAAAACAGAGTCTCATTGCAAGGCAAACACACCATTTCAGAAGATGAATCTTGCATTCTTCCTAACGTGCAGACACATTGTCTCAGCTGTTTATGAACTTGTCTAAGCATAATTCAACTTAGTTCCAGAATCTCCTTTCTGCACCCAAGAGCCTGTATTACGCAGATCCACTCCCTATTTTTGCATTGATTCGTGCGTCATCCTGTTCAGGCAGTTGACGGTCCTTTCTCCAGATCCCTTCCCTTATTTGCAAGATGAATCCCTTAACTGTCCACTGGCTTTTGACTGCTTTCCTTGTTGCTTTTCCAATGCTGTCATCTAAGCTGCTGTGCACTAAATCAGCATCTTCCTTAAAACTAATTACCCCCGCTATTCAGGTTTAAGTGTTTCCTTATCTAGATCACTATTTTGACTTCTCCTTTTCAGTTCCTCTAACACTCTCTTTGATCTGATATAACACAGATTAGCTCATCATAAACAGGCATCCAGAATGGACAGAGAGAAAATATTTATGTAAAAAGTATATAAATATGTTCTCGTATACACAGAGACAGTCTCTAATGATCGGTCTGTCTTTTCTGGGCAGAACAGCACATAGACCTTGTACCAACAGATCTGATGCTTCCCATGTAAATACCTTGGAGTAAAAACAATCTCAAGACCCTCCCCTCATCCTTCTTGTTACTCAACACTATTTTTATAAAGCGAACAGCTCCGTGTGATATGATTCCCACCTAACACCTTATAATGCCACCATGAGATTAGTGACGAGGATGGAGGTGTCCATGAAGACTTGTTACCATGTTGGTAACACATGGTAAAATAACCATGTTGGTTATTTTAACCCATAAAGGCTGACAAACTGGTAAGAGGAACCTTTATGGGAGCAGCAGGTATCATTTTGGTGTATCACATTCTCAGGGTATTAAAAACATCGGAAAGATTTCCAATAGAATTTTTCAAACAGGGAAATAACCTCTTGTAATAGAAATATGTATAATATTGAGGTCTTTGCGAATACAGTGTCCTGAAATGCATGTTCGCATACTCTTATATTTAATTGAGGTTAAAAAAAAATAAAATAAAAAACTCAGAGCTGGGAATACATAACAATAAACCAAACACAAAGCAAGCTAGGGAAACCAACGTTTACAGAAACCCTGATCATTCCAAAAGGAATTTATAAAGGAAAACTACACACAGGAAGGTTTAAATTGCTAATTTAGAGAATGATGTGAAGGTTGTCTATTAAAAATTATTCTTAATGGTATTTGTGACAGCTTAATTTGCCTATTTAAAATAAATATACTCCAATTCCTTTTTCAAATGCTCTTCTCCCACTCTTAAATGATACAGGCTCATTTAACAACTGGTAGTCAAACATGTTCCAACAATAGCAAAGCAAACTGCTGAGGATTATTACAGGCAAAAATAATTCTGCCATTCTAAAAAAAGTGGCTGGCAATTAGTGATTTCAGTTGGCCTTTTCCCCACAGTATTTAGCAGAATGTTATATTTAAGCCTTATTAAAATGTACAGAGATTCTAAAATCTTAAATATAGATTTCCTTGCTAATTCTCTTTCAAAGTCAAATAGATAAAACATAAATGTGGAAACAATCTTTAAAAAAAAAAAAAAAAAAAAAAAAAAAAGTAAGGTTGCACTGGGTTATAAAAGAAATCCTTCCATGAATACAGCCATCTGTATCACCTTTTGATATTACAGAGCAGTACTTCCATGAAGACTGAGGTTAAAACACCCATCTACATAAGAGTATCTTGAAGAGCATATTTCTATGTATTACATTTATGCTGTTGGCTAGCTTCCCCTCCTAGTTAAAACTCTCAAATTCCTCATACAACTTTTTAACACACAGGAAAATCAGTGCTTCATTTGTCAGAAATAGTCCAGTCATAACTGAGGACTTCAAGAAAGTATGGATGAACCAGATAATTACCTGAAGTTCCTTAAACTATATTCTCAATTCACTTCCACATTATACTCTACATTTATTTATATAATACCATGGTACTAAAAATAAAGTTACAACAATGAAATGCACCATACAATACCACAGTACTAAAAATAAAGTTACCAGAATGAAGTACACCACACAATACTATATTTTCGTTTGCTTTTGTCAAAAAAGAAAAAAAAGAAAAAAAAAAAAAGGAAAAAGTAGTGAGCTAGACTGTGGTCTTCAAAATGACTAGCATAGATTGTCTTCAAAGGTTTCCCCTTTTGCAAGAGAAAGTATCATTAGAGAGCATAAAACTTCAGAACATCTTCTACGAAATCTACAGGGGAAGAAAGTTTATTCAATTGAAAACAGAAAAAGAAATAAAAGGAAAAAGAAGAGTCATAGTAACGAGCCACAACTATCTGGACATTCTTCAGGGCCATGCAGAGGCCTGAAAAAAGCTCGAAACACATTCTGACTCCTGCTCGCCCATACTGCATAAACAAGGAACAAGGATATGAAGCACTTCTCATGATAAAGTTCATTTAGATTCTACAAGCTATATCGCCCCTGTGGAACAAAGAAACACAGACCAGTGCTGGGGGGGGGGGGGGGGGGGGGAAACACCTCCCCATATCAAGCAAAACCTACCAACTGGAAGTATCAAGAGAGATGACACAGTGATTCCTGGTAAGTTTGTTTGTTTGTTTTTAAATGTAACATTTCCTCCTTTGACTTTAAACAAAAAAAAGAAGCATGAAACTTACTTCAATCAATTCCTATTCTCTCATTGACTATATAGCAAACATAGAAACATTGAAACTCTTCAATTATAACGAGTATAATAAGAATATTAAAAATTAATGCAATTAACTAGGTACTTCTGAATATCCAGCGCAAGCACAAGCATTTGCCTTCCACACTTTACAAGCTCAATATATATAACAACGTTCTTTTTCACAGGATTCTCAATCAGGAAAGACTTTCTTTTCCCCTTAAGTTGGAAGTTAGGATATGTATAACAATATATTAATATGGGAGGCAAACTTACAGCTTAGTGTGATGAAACCATTCATAGAATAGGGCTAATAGTAGCGACTGACCTTCCAAATTTTTCCTATCCTTAAAACTCAACCAATATTACAACAAGTATCCCAGAGACAGGTGACAGAACAACATTGCTAAAATGTCTGTGCTTCCATTCTGCAGACGTGTGTGTATGAGCAAATAAATATATATATTAGTAAATAACAGAGAAACTAAGTCAAATTAATGCACACAATCCAGCAAGAAGTTTCTGAATCACAAGCAATTGACAATACACATATTAATTGGAATGATAAAAAAAAATCGTATTAAAATACAGGTGAAACCTATGTTATAGTACAGGAATTATAATGAAGGTTCAGGACACAATATGCCTAAACTATCCTTACAAAGAGCTGACAAAAGATTATCATTTCTCAGTGAATAGGAGGAAAAAAATGTCAGTTTTCCAGTTCATTAAGAATGAAGTTGAAAAACAAATCTTGTACATAAAAAAAAAAAAAAAAAAAAAAAAAGATCTGAAGATCTGAAATTCCACAATTTCAGATATAGATACGCTCAGGATCTTTATCACATAGAACAGTTAATGACAATCAACTGCTTCAATCTTTCATCTTCAACATAATTTATTCAGTCCTTGAACTTTCAGGACACTTAAAGCCCCTATAAATATGGTTGTTTACTTCCCACACAAACAACCACAGCAGATACACTGCAAAACCTGTCCTGCTGAAGCTGGAAAAACATAATTTAAATAAAATCCACAAACAGTTTCTTCAACACTATTCCTACACCCTTCCTCTCTCTAGCAAGATCATTCTCCCAACTCCTTAACACTCGAAGGAACATTTTACTTTTTCTCTTGCAGCCCACGGACTGCATTTCTCACACTGCTCGTACACGAAGTGTTACATTTTAATCTCTAAGATACACATTTTGGAGCCTGTACCTGCATGTTCTTGTATGTAATGAAAACTTGTAATTCCTGCCTTTTTTTCCACCAGATTTCAATCAAAGAGAATCACTGATTGTTTTGGGTTTGTTGGGTCCTTAAAGTCCATCCAATTCCAGCCCCCTACCATGGGCAGGGCCCCCTGTCCTCAGCCCAGACTGCCCCCAGCCCCATCCAGGGGCTGGGGCACTGCCCCCAGCCTGGCCTTGGGCACTGCCAGGGATGGGGCAGCCACAGCTCCTCGGGGCAGCCTGGGCAGGGCCTCACCACCTTCAAGGGGAAGAATTTCTTCCTAATGTCTAACCTAAATCTGCCCTATTTTAGTTTACAGCCATTACCCCTTGTCATATCAACATACCCCCTGACAGTATCCCTCCCAGTACCTGAAGGGGGCTATGGAAATGCCGGGCCTACCGTTGTAAGCTCTCCCCTGCAGCCTCCTCTTCCTCAGGCCAAATACCCAAAGCTCCCTCAGCATGGCTCCATAGGAGAGGTGCTTCAGGCCTCTGATCATCTTCATGGCCTCCTTTGGACTTGTTTTAGGTCCATGTTCATCTTGTGCTGGGGGCCCCACAGCTGAATGCAGGCCTCCAGGTGGGGTCTCATGAGAGCTGAGCAGAGGGGGCCAATCCCCTTCCTCACCCTTCTGGCTGTGCTGTTTTAGATGAAGCCCAGGACACGGTTGGCTTTCTGGGCTGAAAGCACACATTGCCAGCTCACATCAAGCTTTTCATGCAGCAACACCCCTAAGTCCTTCTTCACAGGGCTGCTCTAAATCTACTCATTGCCCAGCCTGTATTCATGCTTGGGATTGTCCCAATTCAGGTGTAGGACCATGCACTTGACCTTGTTGAGCTGCATGTTGAACAAACTAAAATACAACGTGAAACCCTCCTGTTCATTTTGAAAAGCACAGGCCGCATTTACACAGAAGGCTCTAATTACCATCAGGGTACCTGTCCTCAGAGAAGTTCTAGGTTGACAAACCCCAAAACAAGTATAAAACACCTCACATTTTCCCATTCCCCACAGTGTCGGTGGAAAGCTTGGGGGAAACTAGAACACACATTTTGATATGTTTTGAGAACTGACCTTTCTCTAATAGGGAGAAATGCAGTTGTTGTTGGAAAGCAAACTTCTCCATCAAGATCCACATGAGGAAGATTTCAGTGAGGCATTACCTGTTGAAAGGAGCTAATTAAACAGAATTGATTTCCTCCCAACTGTTTGTTCTGAGTTACAGTTTAGGAACTTCAGTAAACTTCACTGCACACGAGACCAGTGAAGAAAGAAGGAAATCCCAAACTATGATATATTTGAATGGCAATTATTTTCTGTTTCCCAGCTGGATCTAGCACTTATTTGAAAATGTCAGAGAATTCATTGCTGTGAACAAGATGGTCCAGGGCACAAAGTTCAAAATGCAGCATTCACAGAAGGCAATAATTAGAACTACTCAACCACACTAAGATGCTACCGTGATTGAACAGCTCTGTCTGCGAGTAGTAGGGTCAGAAATTTAAAGTTGCACCATTTGGTGTAATGGCTATGATTGCTGCTTGCTTGTTTTCACACTTATAGTGGAAGGCAATTAAAGTAATATCCTTTTATTTGTAATTAGTTTGCATTATTGCTTTAAGCTGAAATCGAAGAAATGGGTAAAGGATCAGAAAAATGAAGAAAAGAACTAATTTTCTAACTAGCAGGTCTGTATCTTCCTGAAACTGCATTTATGTCAGAAAACAAAATTATTTAGTAAAGGCCTGAGAATGAAATGTCTCTGGACTTTATTCTCTTTTTTTCTCCAGTCAAAAAGACTAGATATGGAATGAAGTATTTATATATATATATATACATAAAGATATATATATATATATCCACACACACACGTATTTTCAAATGGAGCTCTTATATTTAATTTTAGGAAAAAAATGTATTAAAAGGATAGTTAAAAAAATAAATGTTTGGTGTCACTGAATATTCTGATTCAAACACACACACACGCCCCATGGGATAATGGGTATATTCTTCAGCATACATAGAAGAAAACAGTCTCTGAATCAGAGACTGTTCTCTGTATTTGGAAGAGAAGCTTCTTTTAACTGTTGAATTTCATTTCACAACCTTCCTGGACCTCTGATGAGGTGAAAGCTTGCACTGAGATTAGAGAAAGATTTGACAAGCCATTTGATATATTTGCCTTTAATAACTTTGGCTTTGCAACTTTCAAGGAGACTGAGAACTGACAGGCAAAAAGAACAGACAAAGAACCTACCTAGTTCTGTGACTACAAGCTAGTCCCAAATAAAAGGCTTTTTTTTTTATTTATTTATTTTTTTGGTAATGAGTGGAACAACAATACATTTGTTATGCATAAAAAAAAAATAAAAAAATCCCTTATCCTAAAAGCAAAGAACATTTGATCACTTGATATATCTAGTGATCAAGATGAAAACTTGCAATAGTTTGAACACAAAATTCAAAAATGTTCTATACATGAAGATAATTAGAATATCTGAATATCTGGTCAAATCAGCATTATAGATCTGCTGGAGGTGTTGTCAATTCAAAATAAGTTAAGACTGGTGAAAAGGTCTTACAGAACTAAAATTGTTTCATTGTTAATATGGTGCTATATCACCAGAAAAATCTCAAAGACTTTTTCTTATTTTTCTTTTATTTCTTTAACGTAAATTCTGAGTTTTACTATTACTTTGAGATTCTTGCCTAAAACATCTTAAGCCCTTTCACAAATAGCCTCTACAATCAGCTGTTTGCCTTCAGAAGTCCTACCAGAAAGGACTCCTACCTGGCTCATTCTAGAAATGCTGACAATGATATCCCAGGAATACAGGATCACCTGTAAAAGTCCACATATCTCAAGTTCTAATACTTTGGTGCCTAGAGTATTTTATTCTGCATGCAATCCAGTAAAAAAAAATGTTAAACTATTTATCTAATGAATATAAACCTACGTAGGCCGATAAAATCACTATGGAAACCAAAATAATTATGGGTACAATATATTTATGCATTCTCCATCCCTTTACTTTTGAAATTAAAATATAAGTAAAAAAACAAGCCAGTGAAATCCTTCTTCTTAAATATGCAAATGTATCTTGCGTAAGTTCCCAGTCTTGAGTCATATGAGTTGTACACAAATCCTAAAACACTAAAATAACATGAACTTGTTAAGGAGTAAGCTTCTCCTCAATGAAGTGCATAAATGGAAGTACATCAACGGAATTTCTTCAATTACTTTTTGTCTGCTGGGACTTAAAATTCTTTATATAAGCTTGGCTGAAGATGAGTGTTAATGCTGGGGGGAGATTCTTGAGAAGAGCTACTAGAGGAAACATTAAATATTCTGTTATCAAGCAATGTGAACATCGTGCGCAACAAAATCTTAACTATGAAATCAACGCAGCTCTGCCATAACTAGAAAAGCCTCTAACTGCATATTTAAGGAATTATAATTTATTCCATTTACATGGTTTTAATAATAATATAATTCTAGCAGTATCTTCTCCTACCAGGACTGAATAGGGTACTTAACCAACAAAGTATCAAAAAATTAAATAAACTGTTATTAAGATTATTTACCAATTCAGTTGGAAGATTAACTAAATGCTTCAGTGTTCACACCACCTACTGTTACTGTTTTTCAATTATAAGTAGCACTATTTGACAGTACCCAAGATGTATGAAGCAAAAAGCCTGATTCCATGTCTTGAGAAGTTTCCCTACAAGGGCCACAGGCTTCCTTAAATCTGCTTACAAAACCCTGTAAGTAGTTACTGGTCCTGTTCAGCAGCATCATTATTGGAGAATCGGTGTTTTTATTTTTTCTTATAAAATCTTACATGGGTAAAATTCTGCTTGGAGACAGGAGTCAAAACAACATACAAGGCAAGAGAAATAGCGTCAGAAATGATCGAATAAATTGTTGGGTTTGCTTTTGAGTTTTAAAAAAAATGCAATCCCCTCCCTCAGCTATATGTATGGCTGTGTTATCAAGGAAAAAGAGGGAAACTACTTCATAAAACATTATTAAATAATAGTGTTAAAAATCTGTTTCAGTAATAGTAAATGTCAAAACTCAGTAACAGCAAATGTCAAAGCTCTTGTAGTCTCTGAGCCAGCAGTAGCTTCTGCAAACATGATTTATTCCTTCCATTCCTAACATGCTCCCATTTCCTACCTGATTTTGCCTAAGGAAAGAGATCCACAAACTCAACTGAAATTACTGTCAATATTCAGGAAAATGATTGCAAAAGTAGGGCACTGAAATGATGAAGAAGTAAAAAGGCAGGATAGAACAACTCTATATGAGTGAGAGCCAAACAGAACAGGAAAAAAAAGTATACATAAAAACTGCCTAATCTCAGGATGTTAATCTAGATGTTAATCTAATCTCAAATGAGATTAGTAATAACCTCTAGATGTTAATCTAATCTCAAGAAGAAATAATATGATTTGTACAGAAGGAGCAGAGGGATCACGCAACAATGTATTTGGAAGGAAAAACTTGGGGAGATATAGGAAATACATGTATGCCAAAAGTTTGGAATTGAAAGTGTTGATGATACAGCCTAAAAATTTTGAAAAACCAGGTTATAGTAGGTATCTCCTACTATATCACTACTCCTACTAATATCACCCCCTATTAGCTGATATGCTGTTGAATTAGCATTGTTGGGATCTACTGGTTATTCATGATGTATTTCTTCTCTATGTATGGAGAGGAAGCCACTAGCACTGAATTTTCTGAATAGTCCTTGGGATCCATAGCTAGCCTCCAGGACCCTAAGTTTCTTCATGGATTTAGAGGATTTAAATACTACTGAGAGTATTGCATTGTATTCTCCCTCTTTACAAAGAATTCCCTAAAGATCCTTAATTCAGTGTAGGCTGAGATAAGTAAATTTACAAGCAGAAATGATTGTACAGGCATTTATCAGTGCATTTTCAAAAATCTGAAGGAAACTAAAATAAAATATTAGATGATGTTGAGGTCTGATCATAATTATTTTCCCTACAATCTTTAATGAATAATTTATAATAAATAAATAAACAAACATCAAATCACTGGGAATTAAAATATATCAGTAAAACATCCAAGAAGAAAAAAAACCATTCTTCATAACTATTACATCTCCTTACTCAATAAATGGTTTCGATAACGTACATCATTCATTAAAAATGGTTCATCTCCCTTGGCCTTTATTCACTGTTTAATATCTCTAATGAACTTAATGTAGCAAGTGATGTAATCAGACAAAAGGATGGTAAGAACTCTTTCTGCCACTATAAGCACAGTCATATTTAATTAAGAATTTAGTGCTAACTGAAGGCATTAGTTAATTATTACACACCCAACACGTTGTCTACCTTATAGAAGCAGTTTCTTCATTAACAAACAAGAGCTAGGATCTAATTGTTGCCTCTTTAATCTTCTAGGTGCACTTGTATCTCATTAAATGTGCCTTACAGAACAAAACGAAGTTTTTGCTATAATGGGAAAGGATTAACAAAAACATAGTAAGTTCTTGGAGGCTTTATCTGGAAGCCATTTACAAAAGAAAAGATATCATTTCCCATTAAATAGAGCATACCTGAAAATGGTAAATTTGGTAAATGGTAAAATTTGGAACTCTGTGATTTAAGAAGCTTTTCTACCATCTACTAATTTTGTTTTCTACCACTATATACATTTTATGTTATTATTTTGTTATGGTTCTACTATGTATATGTTGATAGCACTCTTCTCTATGCATTACACTTTGCATAAATTGTAATATATATATATATATATATATTAGTTTAGTTTTTGTGGGGGAGGTTGTATGTTAGTTTTGAAAGATAAATATTCAAGATCCTCCTATTTTGCTCCCTTCAATTCATGAATATCCATTCAATAATTTCATAGATCAGCATTCCTGTGATTACCATGGATACAGGATTTCTGTTAGAAGTTATATATTACGTTGTTGTTAACTGGGCAGTACTATTTCTTAAGAAGGTCTCTAAAATGCTTATCTTTTCATAGCTAAAAAACAAATGTTGATTATTACTAAAAGAGTATGGTAAAGCATTCAGTAGATGTTTACTTGGCTCTCATATCAGTCTGAAAATGAGATTGTAACCAAGAAAAATCTCCCAGGATCACCTCTGCTAGATGCCTGAAGTCATTTTGGCTTAGGGATTCAGTGAGCCACAATTAGCATCTTTGTTTATATAAACCTATTAGATCATACAGTTTGGCAGTATTGATAGAGATAAATTAATCCCTTATTTTTATATTATATATATTTTTTTTCAATTTTAAGTAAGTTAATTAGTTAGATAAGGCTCTGAAAAAATAAAGCTGAATGCATGTACACTATGAAAGCAATTTGCTTTTCTGATCAAAAAAATAAAAAGCCTCAAAGCTATCAGTATTTTTCAGAGGTGTACTGATTTTTCACTGAGTAACGTCAACAGGTCAGAAATGCAAATACCATAAAATATTACTTTATTTTTTCTAGCACACTGTGCTGAGCAATTTGATCCATTATTGCAGTCTTCAAAGAGAGCGAGAAAGTAGTTCATATTTAATGGAAATGGTTATAAGTAGTTTTCTTTAACAACAAAAAAATAATCAAGTAGAGATGGGCTTGTTTTCCTTTTCACCTTCAAGAGATTGTTATCCCTATGAGAAAGCAAATTACTTAATATTCTGAAGAAACTGATAAAAATCATAGAAATTTTAGATTCACATGCAAAAGCAAACTTTCATTTCCAGTCTATGTTCATATACTTACTGACATAAAAATGTAATTCAAGCTACTTATGGGCCAAAAGAAACAGGACAGCCCTAAGCATGATGTAAACTTCAAGAAAATATACAATAAAAGATGTTAAAGATGTACCAATGACAATCATTGCACCATTTACTCTAATTACTTATAATAAATCCACATTATCACTGCTGTTACGTGATGTCCAGTGAACTGCAGTTTCAACATGAAGAAGTTGCTGGGTGATGTTATGTATTAACCAGTTGCAAAAGGTGAAATCTCTTCCTCCCTGAGTGCCATGAGAGTTTAATATTGACTTACAGGGATTATTACTGTCTTTTGACGATCACCTGAATTTTCAAAATAATTTAGATGCTTACAATGCACTACCTGTAGATGGCTCAACTGAAGACAAAATTCCATTTTTTTTTTTCTTCAGATGGTGTCATGTCTAACACTGTGGTACTTGTTCATCATGATTGCTGGCTTTTGCAAATGAAAGGAAGGCTCCCTTTTTCCCCCTCCTAGAAAGATTTATATATTCTCATTAAATACATTTTTCCATACTGAGTATAGAAATAAAACATCCTCTTCATATTTATCTCTGTAGATCTCTTGTGACCCCAACAAGAAACTAGAATGCCAATACTGATTAAAACCAAATAATTTCTGGAGTATTCATAAGGAAATCTGACAGTGGATATTTTACTAGGGACTTCAATGACATCAATCTATCATACCTTATAAAAACTAAACAAGATATAATAGAGACACACCAATAAAATCATGTATTAATTCTCTCATTCCTGTGCCCTCTACAAGTATCTTCTACTTTTATAGGAGAGAATGCAGATTCTCACACCAGCATAGAAATCGTTCAATATTTTTTTTCATTTAATGTGCTTAATTTTGCATTAGCCATAAATAAATAAATAAAAACAAATAAACTAAAATAAAAATGCCTTGAATCACTTTAGAGCAGATAGTACATAAACAATAGCAGATAGTACATAAACAATCTATTTATCCAGATTTTGACAAGTACCTCTTATAAAATCAGCCTCCTTCTCTGACAATACAAATCCTATGCAGGTTTTAATGACTATAGTTGATGAAAAGACACTTCAGGAGTTAGATACAGGTTTCAGATTTGTGAATTCATCTAAGAAGGAGATGGCCTGACCTCTTGTTAAACATGAGGACTGAAATATCAGAAAAAAAAAATAACCCTGGGGCAGTGTCAGGAATTTAACTCTCAATTTTTATTAAATAGACAGGTTCATCTACTTTGCAATTCCCCAGTAAAGCTACAAAAAAGTTTCTAAACACAGTGCAAGAGAAAAAAAATCTGAAATAAATATTAAAAAGAAAAAAAAAAAAAAGAAAAGAAAAGAAAAAAAAAGTATATTAACTTTCAAATCCACACAAGTCAATATACTTTCAATATACTCAAAATTTCAAACCATTAACTGCAGCACTGATCAAAATAAATAAATCAAGCATAAACCAAAATACACAGAAATAGGCAAAAATAAGCAGAAAACAAATTCACACAAAAATATATAGATGCACCCCCTTGGAAAAACTTTAGCTAGATAAAATCAGGAATAGCAGTTCTGATTTATATTCACAAATAATTCTAACCACCTGTGTGGCTGTTGCAATCTATACCAGATCTCCTATTTATCATGTCAAGGCCATTAAAACATGAAGGCTTATTTTGTATAGGCACAGCACTTTATATCAGAATGAAATATAAGGTAGATCAGAAGGAAGGGACGACATCAGTCAGCCGAAAGATGCAGTGCTGCCATCAGTCAGTGCCTCTGCAGTTATCCCATGACTTATTGCTGGATTAGTTATTTATTTAGAATAAGACAGGAAGTAATATATGAGAAAACAGTAAAAGAATATTTATTTGGGCCATTTGAGCAGAAAGTGTTTGAAAAGTTGACCACATTTCCACAGAAGGCCAAATTCTCTCTCACAACAGGATATCTCCTGTAGATACAGTTAAATATCTACCCTTGCTCTCTACTTCAAGCACCTGTGGTAACACCACTCCCTAATAGTTTTAACCACTTTTATTTTCCTCATTGCCTATTTTAGGTATCTGCAAGGTTTAGGTATCAACTGGTCTCCAGACCAGTTTCTCTGCAGGGCTTTTACAGAATGCCTTCTCTTTCTTATTCTTGAATTCAGCAAGTTAAGATTGAACAGAAAGATATTCTGTGCAACTTTCCACTTAAAAAGCAAATAATACAGCATGTATTTGTAATTACAGGTATAAAATTAAGCCACGAATGTTTTTCATTAACAATGTTGCAGTCTGTACTCATTATTAAGACTTCCAAGTAAGTGCTGAACCATTTGCTCTGATTGTGCAATGAGTTTTATGCCTTCTTCCATAAAGCTTCAATTTTCTCTTTCTTTCCTTTGTCTTTTCTGTTTCCTTTTGTTTTGTTTTGGTTTTGTTTTTTTCAAAAATCTTTCTAATCATAACTCTTCTGCTAAGTGTTTAAGCAGCGGTTTACCTGATAAGTTGGTTTTTGTTATTTAATAACTATTGAACCAGTACCTTGTGTGTATTGTAACAACAATGCCCTCTGCCTGTCTGAATATCGGCATTTAAAGCTATGACAAAGTCGTTTATTGAATTGCAGGATTGAGTGACAATTGTCACTGAACACAAACAATTTACATGAATTACCAGACTCTATTAATACCAAGTACAATGAAATAAGTATTCTGCACCTTGTGCTCTAAAATAAGTTTCACTCTGCTTTTGTGTTTACTTGCTTTTATAAGATTTATTGCAATAATGTGTTCCATCTGCAAATTAACTGGAAAAAAATATCATTTTGACTTTTTTAAATAACAAAATTTTCTTGCAGAATCGTGCTGTCCTTGCCTCCTAAATGCAGCACATCATTCTATGGAAATTAGTAATGGATTAAAACTAAACCAAGGAACCTAAAAAGTTCAGAAGATAATCTAGAAAACGTATATACAACGTCTTGAAGGCAGGAAAAGATTATGCCAGCGAGAAATTGCAAATAAAGAGCAAAATGGGCAATGAGTTATGTGCTGACTTCATGCTTATAGCTGCTTTTTCAATCTACAACGTCAGTTATACTTTTTAATAGCTACCGCTGGTTACAGTAACCAAAAAAAAAAAAAAAAAAAAAAAGTAGTAAATAAAGAAATACAGACTTTTCTTTAATTTGGTTTGTGCAAGAACATGCATGTTTGATTATTTATTTCTTTTATCTACGGCTAGCAGTAGGAAATCCTTATCAGTATGTAACAGTACCCAAATTACATTGGGTGTTTGCTTTTTCCGTGGTTAGAATCAATGTCAGTGAGCTCCAAAGGCATTTTATTACTAATTTCAGTAAGCTCAATTGTAAAAAACTTGCACGTTAAGATGGTCACACACAATGTACTTTTAAGAGATATATAATCAAAATATGAATTCAAGAGAAATATACTTTTATAGTAGAAACCAGAGTTCTTATTTGGGACTGGACTTATGCAAATGACATTCTCCTTACAGATTTTTTTTTTCATCTTTTAAAGTTGTGCTGAGGTAGAGCTACATAGAAAAAAATAGGATGCAACCCCCCCTTATCACCTTAATTAAATAATGGTGTAATAAACATATATACTATATGTACACACTTTCAAGCTGTATCAATGCACTGATTTTAGAGGTGCTTTAGAATGCTTACGAAATTCAGCATATGCCAATTGCATGCAGAAGTGGAAGAAATGTAGGACCTGTCTGGGAAATGGTAGAATTCCTCATTAGTCTGCCTTCACGCAATCTGTAGGTTAGAAACTCTCCAGGTGATTACAGAGGACTATCAGGATTAGGTAGCACCAAATGTTCTATTTTCTACGGATTTATATAATCCTTCTTTGAAATAACTTAAACTCCTGCTTTCAAAACATCTAAAGGCTAAGTATTCTACACATGACATGCAAAAGAAATTACTTATGTCTTGTTTGCTTTAAATCTGATTTCTTAAACTTATCTCTACTTCTTTATGGTACAAGAGAGTGAACAATCATTCCCAATCTACGTTTGCTGTAACACTCTTGGCTTTATCAGATCTCCTACAGTATCTCCCTTCAACTGTTCCTTAAGCAAGACGAAATATAATTTCTCTCCCTTTTTCAGAGGCAACTCTTTATTTCTAATCATTATTGTCAATCTTCCTTGAATGTTCTCTGTTCATTTTAATACATGAATAGAGCTACACTTATTCAAAATACAGGTGTACAATGAATTGGTACAGTGGCAAAAAAAGCATTTACCATATGGCTGTCTATTTCTTCGCAAGTACTCCTTTTGAGGTCATGAGATGATGCTTTCTCGCCTTCCTCCCCAACTCTTTGACCCAAGTGATAATGGATAATGTAAAGCAGAGATACATTTAATAATTTTGTCTTTAATCATGTGCTGCAGAGATGCGACACTAAATTCATCACCACTGAGTTTCATCTATTTCTTTTCTGTTGATACTCTGTGTATGATACCATTCAGACCACTTAAACAATGCTGTACCACCTGCAAACTTCATTACTTTATTACTTACACCTTTGCTAAATTTATATATACCTGCACACACACACTTATTTAGCCTTTTGTATAGACCTGCTAGTGTTGGCTTCTTCCAATACTCTTTAGGTCTTTCTTTAAAGTTGAGTCATATTTGTCACCATCCTTTCCACTAGTACCAGTGCCAAGTTAGGCAAGAGGTCTAGGTAAAGGCCTTCACAGAGGCTCGAATTGTCTTTTCCTTTTACACACCCTTTCACCAGAGCAGCTCAGAGTCCAACAAAATAGTTCTAACCCTATCAGTAGTTCTGTATGCTAAAATTCCTCTTTTTGCACTGAATTTAATTCTGGCGATCCTATCATAGATTCGACTACCCTTACTCCTTTATCCAATTTGACTCAAATATTTCTTTTCTAATGCAAAGTGCATGGCAAGACTCAGCCTGTCATTCCTGTACAGTTTCTACCTTGGCATTACAGAGTTCATTGTAAACTGTAAGCCTTATTGATGATATCAGAACTTGTTTTCTGGTGAGGAAACAGGCGAATATTCAGACAAGTAAATACATACTGTTTTGCTATTGATCCATGGGTCAATAAAAAGCAAAGACAAGGAGGACCACTAGATCATCTAGTGTGATATCTAGTGTAACTCATATGAGTATATTTCATCCAAATATGCTATAAAAAGACTTCACTTGGATTAAATATTTCCAATCCTCCCTTTCCCTTATCCTCTCAAACAAAAACAGAAACAGGGCACACCACAGTAAGAAAATAAAAAAGGCATAGGCAACCATAATGGCAGAAAACTAATTAGGAGAGAAATGTGAAAGCAATGCTAGCAAAAGGGTGCCAGAGAAAGGCAAAAGTAAACAAATAAAGCAAACATTTTAAGTTCCCGTGCCCATCTAAGCTGGGGGAAGATTCAATTACATTTTCATCTCTAGCATTCACCCCTATAAGTGATTTGGGATTTGCTTTACAGGAGTCAGGTTCAAAAGGTACATCATTATTAGAGGAAGCAATCAAAATGTTTCAAGCTTTTAGGAAAAAGCAGGTTTCTGGCAGTAAAGGTAACATTTGTGAATATTGAGATAGTATACATGACTCCATCCTGCAAGTTGATAGCCCACGTACCTATTCCCAGGAACCAGGCCGGACTCACCAGTCCTCATGTGCCCAGGAATTCATTTCCCAGAATCCCACCAAAGCCAAGGACCTCCTGGTCTTCTGTTTAATCCTCAAGGACTAACGAGACAGAACAAGCAAACACATGGGAATATACAGAAAAGTTTTACATCAACCTCAATGCATCATTGCATTTATTCTTTGAATACATGTAAACCCCAAGCTGATACAGATCTGTAGAAAAAGATGAATACTTCCTATCCCTTTTGGGGACTTGCTAATTCCCTTTGGTGCTCTGAGTCTGTATGCACTAAAGAAAGGCAGAACCTCATCCAGCTTCTGATACAAGCACCTTACCATCATCTCGTAAAGCAAAAGATGACCAAAAAGAGAAGAAGCGGCTCAGAGGCTGTCTTTTCTCATTCCCTTCCTCTGCCAAATCACTGATTAGCTTCTTTTAGACAATAGAAGATTTTGTTGCCAAGGTGACCTTATTTCTGAGAACGGAGATCTCTTCCAGGGTGATTACAGGCTAGAGCCCTGATTCTTGTATTTATTTTAATCTCTGCACTCATCTACAATTTTTAAAAGAGAAGTAAGTAAAACATTGAAAATTTGAATGAGTAGCTAATTAAAGATACATGGTATCTTATTAACATTTATTTATAATGGACAGACAGATTTTTCCAAACTCTTACAGTATAAAGATGAGACTATGAAGTGACAGATCAGTCACATACCGCTGAGTGTCACTCACCTTCAGCTTGGTGAAGACGGAGAACAAAGGAACAACTCTCCTACCTTCCCCACATTTCAATTTACTCACTGGATAACATAATTGTTATTCCTTAATCACTCACCTGAAGTGCTCACCTTATAAGATTTGATTACAATACTTTTCACTCTAAGACAACAATTATTAGCATGTTGAAATCTATACAAGAAATCTTGGTGTTCTTTAGTCACAAAGTGCGGGGGGGGGGGGGGATTTGTAATTCCTCTTACTACTCTGAATATGGATTAAAAGAGTACTCCAGAAGCTAGCTAGACCATAATATATATTTTCTTCTTCTGAGCCTTTAAAAGTATGTAAAACCACTTTTTTTTTCTTTTTTTTTTTTAATCAAAAATTAAGAACACCACACCAAAAAAAAGAGAAAGAGAGAAGGGGAGAGAGGAGGAGTGGAAGAGAGAAAGAGGGAGAAAATAAAATCTCCAAAACAATCACATTGACTGTACTGGAAGCAAACTCTTGCCCCAAACGCACATGCAAATTTTCTACTGGATTTTATGATTTTCAATAAAAAGTTGAAATGTATTTTCACATACTCCCTACCCCAACATGCCAGGTTCCGTGTTAGCACACTAGCAGGGAGTCTGGGATTCAGATTCCCCCATAAGAGGAGAATGTAAGTTACCTAAATTTCCACTTCCTGAGCACATGTTCAAGTAGTGAGAACAATGAAATGGCACTGAAATGGTATTGGTGCAGAAAGAAGTGGAGAATACATTTGTCCAGTCACTATATCATCTGGTGAAAGATAAATTAGGATCAGGAAACTTCTTTCATTGGTTTCTCTTTGTATGATGTAATTTGGTGATTTAGTTAGCTTTCTTCATCTTTTTGAAGGCTTATATAAAAACAAAATCATCAGCAAAGAATAGTCTGTGTTCTCATAAAACACATTTTAAAGTCTGCTTCCTATAGCAGTTTTACTTTCATAGTTTGAACATAGTTTAAATGACAATCAATCAATGTGCTTTAATTAGGTTAACTCAACACATGGTACTGCCACAGAATTCAAAGAACATTACTGGAAAACTACAAAAAGAAAACTTTTAAAGTCAGTTCTTTCCTTATAAATTAGTCTGTCCTAGCACAATCCAGTGCAAATTGCTATTTCAACAGATTTGCTTTACAAATACAGACACACTGGGAAATCTGAAGCATTTTCAAGGAATGTGAAATTATTTTCTAAAACAAAGATGGACCTCATTAGTCTTCTTTTGCTTCATGAAAGATGAGGTTGGCAGAATGTCATTTCCGCTAGAATACTCATAAATCATTCTTTCTTTTGGAAATGATAAGCAGCAAAGAACTTATCTGGAAGTTTCCTTATGCTGTAATGATATAGGTAATACAAGTTAATAACATGTAACTTATTTGACTTTTGAGCTTTACATTTACCTAACTTATGTGCAAATTCCAATCATATGTATTTTTGAGGAAGGAAGGGAAATGTTTTTCCAACATCCTGGGCAAGAACAAAAAAATTTAAGTACCTCTTAAAGGTACTTAAACAAATTTACCTTTCATTTATAAGTACCTAGTATATAAAAAAAAAATAAAATAAATCAACATAACAAAAGTTTGCAAGTACTTGTGGGCCCAACTTACAAATTTTATTTTTTTGTCATAATGTGCAGAAGCAAAACATATCAAAAAACAATAATAGAGTAAGTGCATCTCTAAGGTAAAAAAAATAATCCCCCGTGCCTGCTATCAAAATATAATAACATTTTTTTTCTAATAACCGACTATTGCTAATTTATCACTTGTGTTCTTTTTTCCCTCTAAATGGTTTAGAAAAGCAAAAGAAATTCCCAGTTGGCCAATTAGTGCAGGTGTACATGAATGTAAAATCATTAAGCCCCAATGTAAAGTCTATTTATGTAAATAAATCTATAATACAAAACTATAATACTTCTGCAAATCCATTCATTTTAAACTTTGAACAACATACCATAAAAATCCATTGCTCGGCAGTGGATTTTAATTACTGGTATCAAAAAGATTCATATATTCATATACTGAATCAAAAAGATTCAAAGAAATTTTTGAGGACTAGAGAATACAATGACAAGAACTAGATTATCAAGCTCCACTAGTAAATTCTTGATTAATTGCCAGCAATTTAAGTCTCGCTGTGCTAAAGTGCACACCATGCATGAAAATGAAATATATATATATGCATGTACATATATATAGTCACATAGTATGATAAAGTGATTCAAGCTTTTCAAGTAAAAGTCATCAAATGAATGGTGTTGGTTTTTGTGTTTTTGTTGTGTTTGTTTTTTTATTTATTTTATTCTGAAACATAATTTGCTTGTAGAGTTCAGGGCTCACGCAAAAAAAAAAAAAAAGATCACTTCTTCAGTAGTGAATTTACTACACGAATTTGAGACATTAATTAAATTATGTAGTAACAATTTTTTTCTCCCGGATTTACGGAAAAAACGCAAAATACTACTACTATGATCTTTCTGCATTATAATAATCAGCAAAGGAGGAGCAAATGTGTTGAAAGTAGCCAACATCTACTTTTAGCTTAAAAATTGGCAGAGGTACATGGAAAATCAGTTAGGAGTTAAGTATATGTGGGTACCATTCTTCTACAAGAAATCAGTATCCATTTTTAATTAATATTCTACTTTTGTGCTACTTCTTAAGCAGACAAGAATACCAGTTCTAGCACACACTGCAAAATGCCAGAAATAGAAGCCTGTTGTCAGCTGGAAACGTGCAAGAACTCTGAATGTCAAATGGCCTGTTGCTGTGTCCAAACCCTCTTAAACATCATAGCCTCATAAAATACTAAAGGTTGGAAGGGACTTCAGAGCCACCCGGTCCAAATCCTGCTCCAAGTAGTGTCAGCTATGAGACCAGACCGGGTTGCTCAGGACTTCTTCCACCCAGGTCTTGAAAAACTTCATGGATGGAGACCTCTAGGCAACCAGTTCCAAAGGCTGACTCTGCTCTTGGTGGCAAACTTGATAAAAGCCAAATCCCTTCACAAACTAAGATGGCAGATACAGAGGAAAGTTTGTCACATTTACTTTGAGTTCCATACAAGAAATTACAGAAGCTAGCTAGCAACTATGTAAGGAAGCCAGCAACTGGGAGACCAACCCTTCCCACAGATGTAGACTTCCATCAGGAATGTCCTGCTTCCCTTTCTCTTATTTCATTACTTAAGTCCAAGACACCTCTAGCTAAAAAAGCACTTTTACCAGGCCAACAAACCATGCAATGTTTATGAACTGCCAAACTCAGATGTGTCCCTGAACCACCCTGATATAATGTTGAAAGAGAGACAGGGATTTTTCTTTTCCCAAAAATGTCCTCTGCCCACAGGACAGTATTTTAATAGAATTCAATGAAAATGTTTTTAGGTTTTAAAGAGGACAGGAAGGAATCAGGTTTTCCCAACATCCATGGCCCACTTCTACCCCTAACTTATTTAATTAAATAAATATATAAGAATAGGAAGACATATTTTTTCTAGAACCTGGAGGACAAATGAAAAAATGAATGTGTTTTTACAAAAATATAAATTATAAGTATATAAAATATAAAATTCCAGATATGGGAAAAAAAAATACCTTTATAAAGCAAAAACGGATCAGTTTATAACTTACCTCAACTACACTTTTTACCATCCCCGTCAAAGAAATACAATCACAGGTGCCAGGCACACTTTAATATCAAAGTGACAGGCAAAGGTTGCATTTCATATCCCTGTGTCAGGCTCTTTCTGCTCCCTTTCAGCTGGGGTCTTCATGCATTATGTTCCAGGTAGATCTTGTCAGTTATATGTCAGGAAATTTTGAAAGGAAATGGAGAAATGAAAATGACTCTACTAAGAGTAATACAGACATCAAGATCTAGATGAAAATGGTAAGAATTACTCTGAATTCTTAATAACTCTTTCAAAAGGTCATTTAGCAACTGTGTGTTTCGGTTCTTCTTCTGCAAAAGAGAATTGAATAAAGTCAAGAAGACAAACGTTACCATGTTGTTTTCCCTGAACTAGCAAAATTAGCTAAAATATGAGTTTTTACATCATGCCTTATATACCGCACAACGTGCATGCAGTATAATTTCTTTTGCAGTAATACAAACAATTAAAAAAATATGTAGCCTCTTGCCTCTGCTTAATAAATCTTGCAGTTTGTAAAAAGCCTTGCAAAAATGCTGAAGAGGGATCCAAACAAGGACAGTATTAATATTTTGAGTAAACAATTAAACAAAGCAAGATGCAGGAATTGTTGCCATTACTTGGAGATGTACTTCTGACTGTCAGTGCTGAGGCACTGGGGCATAACTAAGTTATGCATGTTTTAGGAGCCAAGTTGTTCTCAGGATCATGATATTCATGTAAGTGGTAGTATTTCAACCCTATCACAGCAAATATATAGACTGCATATTTATTTTTAGGTCAGATTTTTATTTATTTTAAACAAATGTATTAGCACTCAGTTGTTGAAATTATCAGAATGAATTTTCTATCCAAAGTAATTCTTGATGTTGCTTAAACCTTCGAGGTCTTGAAAATTCCGGATAAATTGTAATAGCATAAGCATCTCTTTCACAACAGAGGCTTGTTTTTAATGTTCCTGTCACCACAAATGTGAAGATATTTAAGAAAACTTGTTAAATATTTTGCAGAATGCAAATTTAACAATCGTGTAGCTTTCTAGTAAAGGAGAAATTATGTACATGCATATGCATTTGTTTGAGGAACTTTTCTGTAGAGAATCGAAGAGAATTTACAGTATCTGACTTTTAGCTGCTATACAAGAAGTATTGCTACAACGAATACCTACTTTTTATTTATAGATTGTTGTAATTGAACATTATAAAACTAGAAAACTGGTTTGTATTCTATTCTTGGTGGATGTCACTTCTTTATTACTGAAGATAGATTTAATTTTATTTCCATCAGCTGGTGTTGCACTTCTGTTATTATAGTTCCATTGGTTGTAATGAAATGTCACTGCACTGCAATACCAGAGTCAGGAAAAAACATTAGAAAATCAATATGATGGTTAGGATATTCTTGGCATTCATAATACTTATCGTCTATTTTATAAAAATAGTGAGTGCTAACTGTATTAAGTTTTCTTCCCCTTGTATTCTCTAATTTTCAATTTCCCGTGATATTGAAAACTGTTCAGCTGAAATTCTCCACATTTGGCTCTACCTGGTGTTCAGTTCTTTCAGAAAATGTATTGATTTTTGGAATAGGCAAGAAAAGAAAAAAAAAAAAAAGATGCAGCAAATTGTAAGTTTAACTCAATTTAAACTCCCATACTATGCATTACTAAAAGCAAAGCTCCCTCCCTTTCTTTCATCAGATTCTTATTTGGGTTCAATAATAACAGTCAGGGATTCAACCAGTGTTTAAATGGTCACAAAAAATGATCTAGCCTACAAAAGGTCCCATTTGAAGTCAAACCCTAATGTCTCCTTCAGCAAGCTCCCCATGCCTTGTTTCTGCCAAAAGGTGGAGTTGTAGATTAGCCCAGCTCTGCTGATGATGACGTACAACCAGGGAGAAATTCATGGCTTGCAAGAGATTCATGGCTCAAGCACTACATTTGGCCACCCAAAACCACTGAAAAAGTTACCATTTGCATACATCCTGTGGAACTGTTTTGTTCCCCATCTTCTCAAATATTCAAACTGTTCCACCAAGGCAAAAAATATCCACAATTTGCCTGAAAAAAATATTAAGCTTAAATTTAATAAAAATGATAATCATCATCCATGTCGTATACTCATTACTTGATGTCATTGTGAATACTCCTTGAAGTATTGTATTGGTGCACATTATTAATATGGATTTTAGAGAAATTTATTTTATTGAACAGTTGGAGAAAATTGATTACTATCTTCCAAACATGATTAAGAACAATAATGGTGGTGGTAATCTGACTTCAGGCTGAAGTAAAACAAACTAGTATGATCTATGATCCGTGTGTGAGTGTGCATGTGTTATGGGATCATAACTGTAAAAATATGACAACTTATTCCTGTGATGCACATACCACCCACCTAATACAACTCAAACAGCTTCTGCCAGCTGATCTGAACACCAGTAAGCTGTTCCTGATCTGATTGTTCCCCTCAAATTCTGAACTACCAAGAATACCATTATGTCTACCGTATTTTAAAAATGTTTCCATGGCATAAAGTTGGAGTGTATCATTATGAATTTGGATGGAAAAGGCAGAGGCCATTTTTTAACACAATAGATAAACAGAGGAGAGAAACCTCTTCTTTTTAATGGTTATTTTTTTGTTTGTTTGTTTGTTTGTTGTTTTTTTGTTTGTTTGTTTTCTTTTGACCTACTTGTTTTCTTAGACCCACCCTGCAATGAACAGCTATAATCAAAGCATTAAACAAACACTCCTCCATTTCTCCCATGATCAAAATTAACAAAGGATGCCACACAGTGAGAAAAGATTTTACAGACTGCAGTACTGAGTGTCTTTAAAATCTATTTTAGCATGCTCTGAATAGATCCTCCTTCTTTAAGCACAGTCAAGGAGAATATAATGCTGTACTTCAGATCGCTACCACAGTCTCCCTTAGATGAGACCATGCAGATCACTACCCAAACACCTGTACGTATTGGCTAAATGTTAATGCATTCTGTCAAAACCAGATTACCTTCCATACTAAATTATTCAATGTCATTATCGATATCAGCCATCTGCAAGCCTAATGCCCTTGTGTTCTAAAATTCTGAGTGCCTGCTGTATTATTTTTGTTTTACATTCCTGCATAAATCCGTTAAACTCAATATGTTACAGCAAATTCACAAAATCAAATGCAGTCTGCTGGCCTATAAAATACCAGTCACTGAAAATCGAAGGGTTTAATACAGTAACTATTCAAGGAGTCAGTATGCAGCCTTTGTGGGCTGAAGGTCAAACCACATGCTAAGTAACAAGTTAGATAATCCATGCTGTAAAACAAGGTATGTGTTTGCTATACATAGTATGGCGTTGAACCCATTCGTGTATTTCATATCTAATAAAAATCTGAACAGTTGGTCTGATTGGATTTTAAGTGATGCAAATTTGAAAATCAAATAGGCAGACTCCCTTTAGACTTGGTCTATTTAAACTATAATTGTAAAGAACTGCAGATTACATTTACAGTGCTGCTGAATTCTCAAGAGATTCAGTAGGAATTTTACAGAAGGAAAAGTATTTATCATTTTAAAATTGTTATTAACAAATAAAAATGTACATAGTATATGATGCTCTATCATTTTGTTATTACAATTTTGCTTACATGGCAGTAAACGTGTAACCACTCTTTAGTGAATGGAATGCTCTTTAGTTTTCATAGTCATTTAATTATATGGATTGACAAAAAAAAAGAAAAAACAACAGTTATATTATTGTCATTATGTCTAGCAACACAAAGTAAAGAGAAAAAATACCACTTACGTTTCCCAGACTACAAATTAAGGTATGACTCAGAGACCAGATTCACATTCTCAATTAGAAAGTAGTTTAATCTTCAAAAAATAAATCTTAAAAGTAATGACAGATTTGAAAACAACTTTCTACCCAACACTTAATATTCAGTGAGAGACTTCATTTGGCTTTGGTTAAAGAAAAAGAAGCTAGAAATGTGAGAAACACACACGCGCACACACATCCTAATATATCAAGAAACGTGAACTCAGAAATATGAGCTCAAATCAGGATAAAACAAAAAAACACCTTTTCTCTTCCACTGTGATTAGTATCTCCATCAGAAAATGACTTGTGTCCTAGTTCTTAAAGAGAAATTTATGAGCACTGGGAAATCACAACAGTATTAAGATTTTCTTTTGCTTTCACATCTAAAATTATTTTTTTTTAATGTTTTGACTGCTTTTCTTCCTCCTTTTACGGAAAATAGTTGTTATCTTGCACATTTTGGGGTCTGACTGATTATAGCAAAACCCTTTTTACTGAAGCAAAGCTTTATTAAACATTTTCCAATATTTTCTGACAAAGAAAAGTGCATTGGCCAAGTCTGCGTGATCACTCAATGCGGCTATGAGATCAGGAGCACCTGAAGATGCTGCCCTTCCTACCAGGACACAGCTTATTTAGGAAGAACAAAATAAGACCACACAACGTTCCAGACCATCTTCCACTCTGCATCTTCACAGCTAATTTTAGGCAGGTTTCCCCAACACACAAAATCACATTGCCATCACATTACTTTGGAAGTTACTGGAGCTAGAAAGAGGCAGGTAGAGTTGGAAACCAATAGCACACAGAAAAGCAAGCAAATCTCCATGTATTAGACTTGATACGTTGAAAGGCCACAATGAGTTTTGTTTCAGTACTCAAGATTTAAAACAACAACAGGTAAAGTTGATTATGTCTAAAAAAAATTATTCAGTTAAAATTTATAATACCTACAAAGAAAACTACCAAAGGTAATAGTACTTATATTTCTCTCCTTCCTTATACATCCTGGACTAAACAATTTGCAAAACTAAAGGGGGCAAAAAGGACAAAATGATTAAAAAATAGATATTCCAGAGACCTATGTATATCTCTAAAAATCTTAATGCTCTACAGACAATTTAAGTAAGGATCCTCAGTTATTCATTTCTCAACAAAAGAAGATCAACTTCAGTTCAGGAACTCCCTGAACCATAAATTGCTCGAGGCGGAGAGAATAAATTTGCAAAGAATCACAATCACAATATGTTTGTCATGTTCTTACACTCTTCTGTGACCATTATCAGAGCTTAGATGGTAAGCCACGTATATCTGATCCCTTTTACATCCTCTTCCCTTCAAATGCAGCCACCTTCTTTCAAGAACAATTTTCAGTGCTGAAAACCCATATACAATTATTTAACATCACCGCAAATCCCACAAGGTATGAGCAAATCATCATTTGAAGTTACTCACTGTGAACAGGCACTAAATTTGCTACATCAAAATTTCTTTCACATACGGGATTGCTGAAAAGACATAGGGGATCATTTGTACAGTATGTCTGACACACTCTTCCAAAACCATCTGCAGGACACCCTTGCTGACTTTTCCATTTGCAAACTGCCCTTAAACTCCTCTCTTAAGGCCTGTTTGTGTACATTTTCATGTCTTATTTACAAACTTGTCATGAGGACTCTAGTTCATGCTGAGAGAAAAGCATCCCTCAAAAACAATCAACTCAAAATATGGTGTTTTGCATGTGTCAAACTCTTTCAACTGACCAAAGGGAATTCACAACGCTCAGGTTCCTTATACCTGAAGAAGGTTATATAAGAATATATAAGAATAACCAAAAATTCTGGAAGACATTAAAAAGCCAACAGTAGTCTTTCACTGTCACACCTGTGCAGAGTCATTCTTCTTCCACAGTTTATACACAACCACTTTCATACACACTCAGACACGAGGCAGTAAGAGTGGATTTGATTTTTTATTGAAACAAAATCCAGTAGACATAAAGGCAGTCAAAAAACTTCCTGACCAGAACAGCGAGGGTATTACAAATTAGTAAATATATTGGAAGATGATGCAGAGTTCACCTTAACCATTTATCTTCTAAGGCAAAAACACTGTGTTTTACACAGTTCTAGCAAAAGCTGTCCCTCAGCAGGGCCAGTAGCTCCTGTTTGTTAAAAAAAAAAAAAAAAAGCAATTTGCCTAAAAATCTAAATCACACTAATGCAGTTAGACTACTGTGGGGTTAGCCATCTGGCTTAGAGGCTCATTAGTAAAGAAATGACCCCTATGCATAAAACACAGTTGGGTCATTCCAGGCTAATGAGCCTTCAAGTTTTATTGTTTGGTATACACAAATGGTTGGATGTAGATGTACTTTGCAAGTCTAGTCTTGCACACTCTCAATCAGGCATACCTTTTATTTATTCATTCACTTATTTATTTATTTACATTGAAAGGAGAAACAATTGCTTGAAGAAATAAATAAAATGGTTGTTCATTTAAGGTCTGAGCAGGCTTCAGTAAATGAAGTTCCTTGTTAGCTTCTGGCAAAAATAAATAAATAAACAAACAAACTGTCTCTGTTTTTCTGTTTCAAAATATATTTCATCAGTTAAACCATGATGTGAAATTGCAAAGCATTAACTTCTTTATGCTTGGCTTTTAAACATTTCATTTCATAACTTTTAATTTAAATTCACACTGACAAAATGCTTGCAGTCAAATGTTTGGATTAACTGTGTGCTGGCTCTCCATGCAAAATCCTGGAATCACTGAGGTTGGAAAAGCCCTCCACAATCATCTGGTCCAACCATTCCCCTACCACCACTATCACCCACTAAACTATGTTTCTAAGCACCACATCCAACCCTTTCCTCAGGGATGACTCCACCACCTCCCTGGCAAACCTGTTCCAATGTCTGACTGTTCTTTCTGACAAGAAATGTTTCTCCCCTTAAAATGTGACAATAAAATATAACAAAAGCAATGTTAACTAGTTTTGTGCATTCCTGGTGTTCCAAATAATGTGGTTATTATTATGTGTTTGAGTACATTAGATACCATCATTTGTCTTACCTCTTTTAAGATTTGTCAATCTCTTTCTACTCTACCATGTTGCCTCTTTTCAGCAAGAATCTGTACAATGTTTAACACAATGGTTTAAGAGAACCAAAGATTTCATTACATTAATATATCTCTGGTTAATTCTACCTTATCTACTTATTTGGCTTAGTCTTAAAACCCAATTAAAATCTAATTTATCTGATCCTGGGATTCAAGTACGGTTTGGCAATGAATTTGACAGCCTTATAGTAACTAGATTACTACACATCAAGCCCCAAGGTATTTTAGATGCTGTCAGAAAGAGCTCAGTCACTGTCCACTTAAAGCTCCAGAACTGTCTTTCTGTCTTTTGGGGATCTTTTCTTTTGGGGATGTTTCTTGGGGATCTTTGGGGATCTGTCTTTTGAAGTTTCATTAGAATTTAAAAAAAAAAAAAAAGTGATGTTAATAAAGATATGAGCCAATCCTCAACATAAATTGGAAGAATTTCCATTAAAGAGAAATTATAACTTGTAGACTTAACTCAAAGCTTTACCAAGCGCCTGAAACAATTTCCAACATTGTCATGTACTGTAATGCATCCATCTGGGTTTTCAGTCTCTCAGTTTCTTTTTAAAAACAATTGCCTAACAAATGAAAGAATCGGTCAAGATATCTGTTAATTAAACTGACAAACATGTAAACAACCTACATAACATATGCATTGTGAAAATATGTAGTCAATATGTTACCCTAAGCTTAATCATAGCTTACTTTACAAAGCACATAAGCTCAAAGCTTTATTATAAATAAATCAATTTCACAGAATGTTTCATTCCATTGTGTTGAAGCCAAATGCATGCTAAAATATTTTTAAATTAGTTGCTGTATCTGTTAAAAGGAGAGGTTCTGAAAAAAAATCCAAACATTATGAAAATTGGATCAATATTTAAAATTGAAAAATAAATAAATAATCCAAACCAATACAGAAAGTACTTATTCCTCCAGCTCAGCCTTCTTAAAGAAATGAATAAATGCCCTTTTTTTTTCTATTATTTCACTATGGAAGGTTTAGGGAGCTGATTACAGTAGAGATGCTTATTTTTTCTTTCATTTCTCAAGGCCAAATACAAAAATGAACTACACGTGCTGCCGGAGTCAGGCTAATACAGAATTCTGGAAAAAGCAATAAGTTACCAGGTCATGAGACATTATCTGTCCTCACAGCTCTACTGTATTTCAGAAGCCATAAGATAATTTACCAGGTCAAATGTCAAAGCCCAGTGCACATGGATATATCTCATCACATTTTATCATATACGACTGTTTTAGAAAGTGATTCATAAATTAGCCTTTATTGTTTTGCATGTGTTCTTGAGCTTTGCATCATACATCTCAAATAATGCCAAAAGGGCATGGGAGGCTCTTATCCCTTGCCTGCCAAATTTGCTACTGAAATATAAATATATCAATGCATTTCAAAAACGCAAGTAGAACTTAACACCCAATTTCTACTGGATAATTAATGCACTTATTATTAATTTGATTTAAATACATGTATATATGTATATATATATCTTTTCCTCAAATAGCCATTTGAATCTTTTTTTTTTTTCCTTTAACTGCTAAAAAGTAACCTCTTCATTTTGTATATTATTACATTTTCTTTGATTACAGCTATACCACATCAGAATGCAGATCTTCAGCTATGTAGAAAACAAAGCTGGAGAGGGCAAGTGTGCCCTCTTCTGGACATCTCCAAATTATACAAATTCTTCAGTGCATTGCTCTTATCTGCAAAAACATTCCTTGTGTAAATAAAAAATGGATAATACAAACCAATGCAGTGTGCATATGGCAGAGCTTAGTGGATGCTAATATCTTCTTGGGTTTGTAGTTTTGATTGCTAAAAGAAGTGTAAACACCGTAGTGACATTAATACAACGAGTTGTCTCCTTTGCCTGGGGGAAAAGTTTGCCTTGGCGCTATTGTATGGTACTCGACAGGACCAGTTTCCCTTCACATCCTCTATCCCTTCAGCATTCGCATGTGACTTCTACATACTTGTAATGAGAAGTAGGAAAGACTGCTCACACTGCTCAAAGCTGATTTCAAGCATATCACAGATTTAATACCATTTACATCAGATTTTGGCAATGCTTGAGAGAACTGACACAGACCCATTTCCTAACCTGGGACACAAACGCCCTTACCAAGAATACACTGCCGGTGTGCACTTGCACTCTCATGGAACCCAAAGGCATCTTTGCAGCTATTCCCTCCTCTGCTCAGCTGCAGAATAATCAGATCTCAAAGAAAGAGAAACAAATGTGTACAGTTAATTTACTGTTTATGTTTCCATTGATGCCTTCAGGTTTTCCACATGATTACCAAAATTTGGCCACAATATGAATATTAAAAAATAAAAATAAAAATCATTTAGGTGAACAGAAGATCTTATGGAGCCTTCAAGAGACAGAGTTTTGACGTGGGTTTCTGAACACTCACTAATTTCATTAGGTCTGTGCTTATTTTAGTGAATTTCCAATAACACTGAAAATATTCTGCATGTTTTACTGTGCATCCAAAAGCATACACCACACAACAATATATATATGGACTACACGAACATTAAAAGTAAGATGCATACACAAAAAAAAAAACAAAAAAAAACATGTACATAGGGATAATAATCATATTGCTACTGGTATAGTCTAAAATGCATGAAAAACTACTTTCTCACTGATGCTGACTTGCAGACAAGGAAAAATAACAAACTAATGACCCATAAATGCTAACTTCAGTGCAAAGAAAAAACAAAAAAGTTATGAATCATGCTGTATACTCAAAATTGATAAAGGCCTTTTCTACAGGTGAACAAATAGCTTTAACGACATTATTTTCAGATAGCCTAAGTCTCACAAACATTACCACTGTGCTTTCCAGAATATTAAAAGCAGTGATGCAGAAGTCATTACTTCTGTAAGAACACACTTCAGAAAAATCAAAACTAATTAACGCAAAATAAAATGAGTCGTAACATTTCATTCAGTAGGAGAAAATGTAAAGCTCTTTTTTTTTTCAAAATGTTTTTTGTTTGAATATACTGAATTTAAAAGGGGCACATACTCTGATAAGGTGTCAGAAGTATAGCATGCATGTGTAGTTACGTGAGGTAGAACAAATATGGATAATAAACACAGTTGTTAAAAAAAAAGAAAAAAAAAAAAGTTTTCTGGAGGCCAAGTATTAATAATTTGGGCTACACTTACTAAATCACATTCTCCAAGCCATGGCATGTAGGAAATAAAAACTCACATTCTATAGGAAAATTTGGGTTGGTTAGAAACAAAACAAAATCAAATATATATATATATTAAATAGAAAAAAAAAAAAAGTCATCAAAATGAAATCCAAAACTATCTTCCCCATGGCTTTTGAGCCCATGCCATTCTGTCCCACTTCATTCTTTTCTCCCAGTTTTCAGTTCAATAGTCAAACCAACACAATTCCATATTTGCCCAGTTAATTCCAGTACAAGTAGTGCAGTGAATAAAGGAGATGCACAGAGTCTTTAAAGAGGAGGGAATTAAACTGAAAGAAATCCTACATCTTTGTACAGACAAACATTAATACACCCTCTACCAGTCAAACATTACAATTAAACAAATACTGTAACATTATTACAGATTTTTCTTTAGTGTGGAAATGTCAAAACTTTTAAATGTAAATGACTAACATCCAACATGACTTAAATACCTTAATATTGATCTATTACTTTTTAAAAAATTGATTTCTGTGAACATAAATCTGTACTTTCCTTGCAATTGCAGGAAAGTTCACCTTCTCAGTTATGGAAATACTCAACATATGGTTTCCAATAACGAGCACGTATAGTAGTAAATAGACCCTTAAAAATGTAGTTGACATCATAATGGAATAACAATGAAGTGATAATAAGGAAAAGAACTCGTAGAGGCACTGGAATGTACCTTAATTTAGACCTTTCCACTCCCTTCCTCCCCCAAACCCTTCAAGTTTTTTCAAAATTTCCACGATAATTTAGAGGGAAAACAGAAAATATCATAGAATTGTAAAATAGAAAATATCATAGAAAATACCATAGAATGGCTTGGGTTGGAAGGGACCTTAAAAGATCATCTTGTTCCAACTCCCTGCCATGGGCAGGAACAGCACTCCCTAGATCAGGGTGCCCAAAGCCCCATCCAGCCTGGCCTTGAACACCTCCAGGGATGGAGCTTCTCTGGGCAACCTGTGCCAGGGCCTCACCATGTGAGTGATGAATTTCCTCCTAATAACTCAGAAACATCACTCAACCTAATATATCAATTCGGATTCCAAAAATCTCATTTGCTTTATTTTCATTTTAACAGAAGACACAAAGCTTTCCCAATGGCACATCACAGTCTTGCTTTACAGACACAAAGCATACTGTAGGTACCTATAAAAACTTTTCCATTGGACACACCACCAAGCCAAAGCTATCAGTACGGCAGTTCAGAAACTGAATTTACTCCCACAAATGGATCTGAAAACCTACTAGCTCCAAACAGATGAAACACCACAGGGCTGTGTTATTTCATGACCAGCAAAGCCAAAAGTTAAGGGAAATTGTTAGCCTATTTGTCATTTCTGCACTATAAAGTTCCACTTTTACACAGGGCTTTTCTATTGAAGTGGCTTTTGATGACAAACATTATTGTGGTTCCCTGGATCTGCTAGGAAAAAAAACACAAAAGAAACACTGAACATGGACCTGAAAAAAAAAAAAAAAAAAAAAAAAAAAAAAAAAAAAAAACAGAAAATACCAGAATGAACAGATTAAGAAAAAAAAAAACCCTCAGCAGTGCAGCAGTTCTGTAAAACCATCATAAAAATACTACACATCCCTATGGGGCCTTGATGATACCATCAAAAAAGAAGATGCAGAAGGTTCCTTAAAACGTGGCTGAATTCTTTTGAAGTTATATTACAGGTGGCAGACTCAGACAGTGATTTATGTACAGGCAGGAGAAGTCGAGGCACTCAGGGGGGACGCATAAATGCAAAGCCTAAAGTGACTGAGAAGGAATGCTATGGCACATCATAAAATAATTGCAAATTTGGGGATATATTCTACTCCTCAGGTCATAACTACTGTGTTTCTACTTGTTTCTTCCAAGTTAAGAAGGACAAAACTGCCTGTATAACCTCCAAAAGAGCAAAGTGAATAGTAAATGAGCTTATTTCCAGCCTGAAACAGTCTGGAGCTTCAATCAAGCCATTCTTTTATAGAAATGCTTCAAAAAAACAGGAGCTCAACAATGGTACCTGTCCTGCCAAGATGGTTATGCCCACGTCAATAGATCCTGGTGACTCAGCAGCCAGCCTCCTGTCACTCAGCCCTTGCTGCTCATCTCCAGACAGCTACGGACATCGCTCTGCCTCATAACTGTAATTTACTGCTCACTGTCGCCCGGACTAACCTTATGCAAGGTTACTCACGAGTTATTACTTTTCTCTTTTAAATATGAATTCAGATGGAGCTGTTAAATACGGGAGCTGACACTATCTTGAGAGTTTATAGATTTCCCTTTGCTATCATGTTTTTTTCATTCTCCAATCAAGCACAATAACTTTAGCTGTCCTTTAAGGACATTTCATTTTCATGTAGTGCAGCATTACAATTCTACTATGAGCAATTCAAACTTTTTACTGATATATCTGTGAAGAAAAGCTGACAGTACACTTGTGTTTACTCTTGCTGTTTTCTTACATTTTGCATCTTCAAGATGTGACATTTTCTTCTCTGCAGGAAACAGGAATTAGAGCCTGTAAGACCTCAGCTACAGTGAACAGAAGTCAGAAATGGGGAGTAACTTTACAGAACAAGATTAAAAATAGCAAACACAAAGCAACATTATTCCTATGGTAATATCAGTAAAATATAAACAAAAACAAGCCTAGCCTGTAGAGTTCTGGATCTTACACCTACACATTAAATAGTAATACAAGGACTTCAGAAAGGGCTGTTCATTCCATTTGCATACAAAGAATTGTTTTCCACCCCAAAACCCTAATCCAATTAAAGCAAATCCCAAGCTCTTCTGAAATGCTAGCTGTAGGTGAGAGCAGGAGCATGAGGTCCCAGGCCAGTGAAGGTACGGGAATGAAAGCTGGCCTAAGAACAAGCCCAAAGGTTTGAGAAGATAACCTGGTATTTGAACAGATGGGAAATGTCTTTTCAAATGTGGACTTGTACTCATCCAAGCCAGGATTCAAGTGATTATAGAGGTCTTGAACAGTCGTGGCTTACTCACTCGTCAACTGCTTTCCAAAATTGTCTTGGATACTCCACAGCAACCCAAAATTCACAGTCTGCCTCTTTTTGGCACTGAAACCAGTGATGTCAGAGGTATTCAAAGCATCTTTTTTAAGCATATTTTTCTAAAGATACTATTTTCTTCCCTTCTCATCGTAACCAGACATCAACACAGCAACACCCTCATGCTTCCTGGAAAGGGTACCCAGAGCTGATTTACATCAATTTGCCAGTGTACTTCTAATACAGGAGTCTAAGAGCTAGAAAAAAAAAATATATATATATATATATATATATTATTTATTTATTTATTTATTTATTTATTTTTAAGATTTTTGCTCCCTGTCAGTCTGCAATACAAAGGACGAGGGATCCACAAGAGAAAATCAGGAGGAAAAAAAAAAAAAAATAGACCACAATCAGAGCTAACCATCCACTAAACATTTTTTTTCATTTAGATAAATGGAAAGCAATTGTATTAAGAGCTTCTGCAGAGCTGTATTTAGTCCTCTGCAGGACAGAAGACTAGTAATGTAATTTAATAAATGATCATTTTTATTACAGATACCTAAGAATGCAGAGGAAAAAAACTCTGATGTTCTGAGAGATGGAAAATGTCATATCTAGACTAGCAGACTGAGATTCCTTCTGCCCCCACTTCCCAGAAATGAAAAATTTTAAAGTTCAGTTGAGTTCAGCATGGAAATAACAGATACCATGCTGGGAAAATGTTTTGACATAGCTAGTGATAAGACAAATGGAACATATGTACTAATAGATATCTACTACAAGATACACAAACGATAATGAAACAGTTTATATCTCATCTCCATACAAGTTCTTGTTGAGTGCTTATGCACTGTGAGACTCCGATCAATGCAATGTATTATACAAATACATAATTGTTCATAGAACTGGTAAAGATCCTAGGGACTAATTTTACTGTAACAATAATTCAAAAACCTCCTACAACAGTAATTGCTTAAGTAACCTCTGAATTGGGACCAGAACATCTGAGTATTTGTGAATAGGAAAAAGCTTGAAAAAAATCTAAATCGATATGTAGGAAATGGAATAAACCAACATTTATCTCAGGAGAAGGACGGAGGAACCAAAACACCTTTCCAGACGTGTCTTTTCAAGGTCTTCTATCACTGTGACAGTCCTTTATAACAGACAATAATATAAATGCAAAACCAGCATTACTTTTACTCTTCTAAGTTGAAATCTGCCCTATCCTGCTCTTTCACATATTTTTTTTCATATTTTTGATTTGGTTGCCAACATTCTGAAAGTGGGTATTTCCATATTTTTTAAAGACTCTTATCCCTATGCCACATATCTTGAATTTTTGTTTCACCAGTCTTGTGTCTCCCTCACCAAATGATAAGATGACCTATGGCATTTGACTATCTAAGTTTTCTGAATTGCAAAACCAGTTTTAACTTACTTCAGTAAAACTTTTGATAATAGAGAGATTTCACCCCTTTTACAAAACTAACAAAGAACATTGTTACCTATGTACTAGACTGTGATGGATCCATAAAGACTGGGTAGATGAATAGAAGAAACAACATTGTTGTCAGTGCTAAATTTTACTTTCCTGTGTAGCAGAGCATATTGATCTACTAGAGGCTAGTGAAGCAACTAATGACAAAAACAGATCACAGGTGCAGGGAGTGTCAGGAGAGGTGACAGACATACTAAAAATGCCCTGCATGAGCACAGAGCATCCATGACTCTCTGAAATACACTTTCTAAGAAAGAGATGCTCACAGGGAGAGTCCTGCAGGTCGAGGAAGTTTTCATATACATCCTACACTACCTAAAAGGCAGAAGTTCGTATGCTGTTTAGCTGGATGCTCTTTCCTTGTCTTGCAAGCAAAATCAGGCAAAGCCCCATTTTTCTCTTTGCATTGCCTTTAGCATTCAGCACAACCACCTCACATCATTGCACAGCCAACCTTGTATTTCAGAGCTGCCTATAACCCTCCCCGTTCATGCCTAGAATACCATCCATGGGTGAAATAACAACAGATCAAGAATGAAACTTCAAGAATGACAACTCTATTCTGAGTGTGTTCTTTTGCATTCTATATTCCACTTAGAATCTATGGAAATTTAACATAAGATAGAACGTAAACCACAACCAATTTATACAGATCTTTGCAGTGTAAATGCCTAACATGGTAAATGGGATTATCTACTTGGCAGCCAAACAGTTGAAACTCCACTCTGACCCCAAATCATAGACGTAGATAACTTGAAGGGAACAGTTTTAAACCAGAGAAAGATTGAACTAGAAATGGCTGTAAATGACATTGCCAATACCCAGCAATTCATTGTCTGTAACCGGAAAGTACGACCACAGAAAATTCAATTTGACTTTTTTTTTTTGTACCTCATAACAAGTACCAAAGGAGTACGCACATTTGATCAACAACCATAAGCCAGAAATGATCTGTCATTTTCCATATATATAAATAAATATATGACTGAATTTTGCATGATTGATACTACGTTGTATCAGTCTACCAAGTGACCGTAAGAGTACTGATGTAAATAACAATGTTAAAGGTTCCTCCTTGAACATTTTTTTAATAATTCCAGCAAAATAAGATCAAAATATGCAATCCTATAGTCTGGTAGCAAGCAATGACAGACAAGAAACAGCAAACCATATTGTCAGTCTAATAACATTTTTTTTTCAGATACCTGTTTTCAAATATTTCAGATCATATAAAGTATGTTTGTAAAGAGAGTTTAGGACTCTTTGTTAGTGTTATATTTCAGTGCTCAAAGGGTTGCAAAGGGGGCAACCATAGGTACAATGACTGCTTGTTTCAAATGGCAACTACCACGTTTTTAGAAGGGAAGAAAATATCATTTCTTGTATTTCTCGCAACATTAAATTGCCATTTAAAAAAGGTTGTCGATGTTGCTCAGGACTTCACATGTCCTCCACAGGAAACAGGGGTTGTATTTATGAGTTTTAATACGTTAGGTGGAGAGAATTTTCTGGGATAAGTTAGGCAGAACAAAGGTTATGCACTGCAGGTTAACACCATGTTGAACAATTCAACATCTCTTGAATCCCTTCATAGGAATAAAGATGCCGTATTAAAGACACTGCAGACATCTCTTTGTGTGAGCAGCAACACTGATTAATATTACTCACTACTTTCAGGGCAACTGAATATTTAATAGCTCCAACAGCAAGCACAGAATTTCAGTGGTTTAACCCACACAGCAGAGCATCTACAGGTATCATCCTAATAAGCACACGCAATGACCATTATCGCACAGTGGAAATCACTTTGATAATGAAATATATTCATTTTCATTAGGGAAAATTCTTCTTGGGTCATTTCCCACTGACATTTCTTGCTGTTAGGTTTCATTTTAATCTCAACATAATTATTTGTTGGCTATTTAGTACCTAAGAAGCAACTTCAATGCTACAGCTATGGGGAGCAAGGAGTTCCTTCACAGACCAAAAGACATTCCTGTGAACTTCTAATTGTACCAAAGTTCTGTCATAAGTTCGCAACACGTTAAAAAATTAAGTAACTCAAATCTCAAATAGTGTTACCTTTACTCCCCGTATGAAGAAGTATTTATTATTTTTTTTTAATAATTAAAGCCAGAATATTATATATGGAAAATTTAAACATCTACAGAAAAGAAGCCAATACTAAATTTGTGTAACTTACATTATTCATATACTCGCTGAGCAGATCCTGCAGGGCCTGCCGCACAGCGTTGCATTCGGCTACGATCCTCTCCCGGCGGTCGTCTCGCGTGCACGAGGAGTCTGCCATCAGTGCCGCTCCACTGATAATGCTCTCCAGCCTCTCCTCAAGAGATGGTCTGAATCGGGCCTCACTGAAAGTCATGGGGTCTAAAATGATTTTATTCTGAAAAACAAAACAGGAGTGAGAAGATTAGCAGCATCTTGCTGCTTCTTTTTTTTTTTTAAAAAAAAAAAAAAAAAAGTCTTTTTTCAGCAGCTTCATGGGGTATTAATCTTTCATATGGATGAATTATCTACCAAATTCCTGAAAAATCTATATCAAAGGAATATCTGGCAACTATGAAATGCCAATGCATGTACGAAAATAATTCACCGCGTATATATGTGTTACAAAACACTACTGGCATGAATAGCACAACTGGCTCAAATATGAATTTTGGAATCATAAGTGAAAAACAAAATAACACAAACTATAGAAGCATGTATGTAATATGTTTGTATCTCTAACTGTATACATTGTGCGTATATATTTTATCTTGATGTACAGTAAAGTCATGAATAATGTTCTTTTCTGAAACTTCTGATTTTTTTTTTCACTGGTCAGGAAATTAATTTGAAAGGTGTAAATATTCAGCCTTTTTTTTTTTTTTTTTTTTTTTTTAAGAAGTGCAAGTTTTTTATGACTGAAAAGAAAGGTGAATAATCTCTATGTTTATTAATTCCTTCATTTTGATTAGTTGTATTAGTAGACTATACTGCTAAAATGCTACTACATTAGTACAATAATAAATTAAAAAAATTGAGGGAATTTTCCCTCAGAAAAGAGGGAGATAACACTACAAGAACACTACGTTACGTAAATATGTGAAACTTCTTTTTAATTCCTTTTTCTAAAAGCTTCTCTAAGCCATTATTATCATCATCATCATCATATTGGGAAAAAGTGCTGGATCATTTAGTTGAATAACTCTGAGACTACACTACAGGAAGACAGTCTAGACACATCTTTAATTTGTCAGATAGTACACTGGTTAGCAAAATATCTTTGCTGCACGAGAAAATGTTTGTTTTTTCCAAGACTGTCTTCTATTTACAGCGTTTGAATTCTTAAATTACAATCACTGCTAAACACTTTATAATATCAAATGTGCTACCAAATATCAAGTAGGGCTAATATACACAAATTCTTCCCCAGCGGTGTACAATCTCATGTCATATTATGAGCCTTGAGTCATCAGTAGATTATCTTCTGCCTTGCTTTTCTCTCCTTGTAGTTCAAGGTAACAAACACAAAGAAAGAATCTTGTGCTCCCACTCCTGGGCACCTTAGCAACACAATGGCATTCAGTAACCTTTTGCTGCAGTCATGCAAATAGGTTTCATAACCACATATTGTTTAAAAATGTTCTCTACACTGTGCAATTCCTATGAGAGTTTTAAAAGAAAATAAAACATGATATGAATAAAAGAGATCTGAAAAAAAGTATATGTTTTTTAATTATCACAAGTACTTTAAAGCAGATAAGTTTTTTATTAATGAACCATTTGATTTTTCACAGCATTTTTTTTTTGCTATTTGCTGAATTTTTTTTTTTTGTCTATTTGCTGAAATAGCCAACAGCAATCAACAGACACAAGCTAAACACTGCAGTTAATTTGAAAACACACCATATAGTGTATTAAAACGTAAATTGAGATTTAGCAACAAGATATATACCCAATAACTTCCTTTAACACCGAAAATTTTATCAGTTACATGTATTATGAATTAGCAGATGTTCAAATAAAGTTATTCTAGGCTAAATTCTGATTCCAAGTCAATATGTTTTCTTTAATTTAGCGAGGTATGGCTTTCCTGAAAGATTTGCTTAGTTCTCAATAAAACTTTCAATTAATTATTCGACAGACAAAAAAAAAAAAAAAAAAAAAAAAAACAGAACTCCCATTACGCTGCACAGAACAAGGATGAGAAATCCTTGAGAAATCCCTGAGAAATGTGTAAACTAAGTGAATGCAAAGCAGCTAGAGAGTAACAAATGCAAGGATGTCAGGAAATTTATTAAAATTTATTATTTAATAAAAAGGAAAAAATGGAAGAATTCTAACCAGATATCATTTTGTTCCAGCTCCAAGAACTGCTGACTTCACAGAAACAAATGCAGCATAAACTAGATTGTAAAATAACATCTTGCACGTATCTTCTAGGGTCTGTGTTTCACAGCAGTAAGCAGAGCAGTTTTACAAGCATCTAAATTAGAAATGACTTCTCTGAGAGTTAGGCCTATGCATATTTATGTATCTGTGCTTTTCAGTCAAATGTTAATACTTAGAGTTCACTGTCATGCTTACGTTCGTAAGCACTACAATTTTTAGAAATCGGCTATGGAAATTCATCTTTACAATAGCATATTTAATTAAGAGTGAAATTGCATCAAATGACCTATTTTAGCAATTTGTGCCAATAAGAAGAAAAGGTGTAACAATAATTAGCTGCATTTTTTTAGATTATTTTCTGTTCCCTTATTCAAATACAATATTTCTGTTAATGATGAAAAACTGTGGTTTTGATTACCCTAGAACTTGTCATGATCAAAGATAGCAAGTACTCTTTACTAGAGACTAGAGGATTTCTGATAAGCAACTTTTACTACTTGTAGTGAACCTCTTAATCCATGAAGTTGATCAAGGCAACCTCTATACAGCACTGTTGTAATTTTCACGTTTCAGCTACAACAATGCAGCCAGTTCTTTCATAAGTGTTTCACTTCTCCTCTTCCTTACATCCAAAAGTGTAAAGCTCCCTACCTACACATTTACTTTCAAACACCTCTCAGGGAGTCACAAATCCCATTTTTCTCCTTAGAGGTTTTGGAAGACCTGGAACTCCACATTCTTCTGTGGGAGCCAAGGACCTACCAAGGACATGTTCCTAAACTATTTCCATCCTTTGCTGTCCTACAGTGTGAACAAGCCACAGATCAAACATTTCCAATATCTCTGATCACTGAAACCCAACTCACTATTTTCACAAGCAGTTATGTCATACTGCATTAACAAATTTAGGAAGTTCTGTACAAGTTACATTCAAATACTATTTATGCTTTACATAATGAAGTGTGGATTGTTAAGAGTTATAATTCATCCAAGCCAGCTTTCCTTACCGTGACAGTAAATAAATAAAAAAATAATAAAAACAGAAAAGGAAGATATTTGTGAACTCTTTGTAAATCAAGAGGCCTTTATGACCATCAAAACATAGCTTACAGAGGACAAAAGAACTGCATTCATGAATTTTTCATCCGTATCCTACAAAATATTTGTTTATAATAAATAAATTTCTTATTTACTATGCTACAGAAGTCTGTTAAATATTTGAGTGGGATATTACATTAATGAAAAGTCAGAATCCTAGAGTAACTTAGATTGGAAGGCACTTCCAGATGTCACCTGCTTTAAACAGCTCCTTAAAGTAGAGACTACATTGACATAGGGCCAGATTGCTCTAAGTTTTATCCAGTCATGCTGTTAAATCTCTACCCTTAGAGATTTTCTAAATCTCTCTGCCTCTTTTCACTGTTTTATCACCTTTGTGTTTTCTGTTTTGTTTTTGTTTTTTTTTTTTTTTCCCCCCTAATATTCAAATAGAATTTCCCTGGTGTCAGTTGTGTCTCATCCCATTACTATGAGTCTCCCACTAGGCAGCTGAAAAATGCCAACAAGATCATGCCCAAAAAACTTCTCTTCTGCAGTCTGAAAAATTCCCAGCTCTGCCAGCACCTCCCCATTTGTCATGTCCTAAAGCCCCCTTGTCATCTTGAGGTCTCTCTGCTGCATCTGCTCAAGTGTGCCAAAATACATAGAAAGAAAAACTAAGAGATGTTATGTCCCTGGAGAGAGACTTTTTTTATCAGGGAGTGTAATGACAGGAGTGTGTGAATCTAATATGAGAAGCTAAGAAAGAAAAAAAAAAAAAAAAAAAAAAAAACCTGTAAATTTTGAAAAATATTCATGTAGTAGCATAAAACTGATAAACAGCAACTGCAATTATAGCTGGAGCTCTGCAGGAGGAAATAACCTAGATAGAACAGAAATACATTTCGAGTGTGAAATCTCTGTATAATACTGTTTTGCAAAAATGAAAATCTAAGATAATTCCAGTAAACTGAAGTGATATATTAAATACCATGATAAACAGCAGAGCACAGCAGTAGAGAAATTTAATTGGGATTTAGGGCTTTGAGGGTCCTTTACTGACTCTTGTATTAATCTGTTGTGTAACTGGACAAATGATACCTTCTTTCCTCTATTTCTCTTTTCACACTTTATTGGTTCCTCTATTTAGAATGTAAAACCTTCAGGGCAGGGACCATTTCATAACATGATTCTTGGTGATTTACCACAATGAAAATACACTTTTCAAGGCCAATGCTACTGCAAAACAAACAATATGTCAGAACAAGGAACCAAAACTGCAGTGACAAATGCCATTAAAAAACATATATTAAAAAAATGATATATATCTTAGACAGGAACAATGTCACTACCACAAGGCAGCATGAAAAACTGTCACTGTGTAAAAAGGAGCACATAATATAGTGAGGGACCCAGTTTTTCAGAACAACGTGGGAGCCAACACTGTATAAAGAAGTGTTTAATGTGTTTCTTTGGAGAAGTGCCTGCACAACTGTGAAAATAAATGCAGCGTGCTCACAGGTTTGTTTTATGTGTGTACGTCTATATCCCTCAAAAGTGCAAACAAGGCTATTTATATTTAATTCCTGCTTAGTGACAAAACAAATGTTTTCATCTGCCACTGTGCTGTGTTTCAGATAGATGCCACACAGCTGAGATTTGGAAAATACAACACCAACAGAGGAACAGTGCAACAGAATAAGAGCAAATGCCGGGTCCTGCACCTGGGACGGGGAAACCCTGGCTGCATGTACAGACTGGGCGATGAGACGCTGGAGAGCAGCCTAGAAGAGAGGGATCTGGGGGTCGTGGTAGACAGCAAGTTGAATATGAGCCAGCAGTGTGCCCTGGCAGCCAGGAGGGCCAATCGTGTCCTGGGATGCATCAAGCACGGCATCGCTAGTAGGTCAAGGGAGGTGATTGTGCCGCTCTACTCTGCGCTGGTGCGGCCTCACCTCGAGTACTGTGTGCAGTTCTGGGCACCACAGTATAAAAAGGACATGAAACTGTTGGAAAGTGTCCAGAGGAGGGCTACGAAGATGGTGAAAGGCCTGGAGGGGAAGACGTACGAAGAACGGCTGAGGTCACTGGGCCTGTTCAGCCTGGAGAAGAGGAGGCTGAGGGGAGACCTCATCACAGTCTACAACTTCCTCGTAAGGGGGTGTCGAGAGGCAGGAGACCTTTTCTCCATTAACACCAGTGACAGGACCCGCGGGAACGGGGTTAAGCTGAGGCAGGGGAAATTTAGGCTTGACATCAGGAGGGGGTTCTTCACAGAGAGGGTGGTTGCACACTGGAACAGGCTCCCCAGGGAAGTGGTCACTGCACCGAGCCTGTCTGAATTTAAGAAGAGATTGGACTGTGCACTTAGGCACATGGTCTGAACTTTTGGGTAGACCTGTGCAGTGTCAAGAGTTGGACTTGATGATCCTTAAGGGTCCCTTCCAACTCAGGATATTCTATGATTCTATGATTCTAACAGCACAGGGCGAAGGAGGTCCCCCTTTTCCAGCCCCCAAAACACCCTCCTCCTGCTCGCTCTGATCCAGCACTGAACCTTTGGATCAGCCAGTTTGATTTGCTAAAAGAATAGAGAAATAAGTGAACATCTCTTCTGGGAAAATAGCATGAATAAATTTGTAGAAGTCTGATGAATAAAATGCTCAGGTCAAGAAGGTAGAAGATGAGCTGAGCCAGGGGCACATGGAGTAGCTCCAATCCCACCTCCACACAGCAAGGAGCCTTGCCCGACTCCTTGCTCTAAATGGAGATACTACTTCTGTGAAATATTGGTGGTGTTCCTTTATTATGTGTGAGTTATATAAGCATCTCAGAGGTGCTAAATCAACACACTCAAAATAGCAATGAGTATACTTTAATTGGATAGTTTCACTAAGTATGAATTTTGAGCTACTGACAAAACTTTAATATATTTTGGATATAATCATTTAGTCACACTTATTATTAACAACAAAATAAGAAACCCACAATACATTGAATAATGATGGAATAATTATATTGCTGGAGAAAATCTATGTTATGTATAGACATATATACGTATGTGTTGATTGGATTCTTACGCTGTGTTTCATTTTTGTTTCCACTGTCTCTAACAAATTTGTTTGGAAGAGGGTTCACTACAAAGTCTGCTTTGCAAATAACCTGATTATTGCCTATTACAAGCACTTGTATTTGAAAAGAAAACACAATCAAAAGAAGTATTAGCATTAAACTTACAAATGGCATTATTGACTGGGAAAATCTTTCCACGAGGCTAATTTACTACCCAGGAGAAGAGGGATAAAGTGTTTCAAAGCAACAGAAATGAGAAATCAAGAAGTCCACTAGGTGGTGCTCTTAAACAGAAAATAAACGCTCATCGGTATTCTCAATGCTGAAAGGGAAAAGAATGAACGTGCTCCTTAGTGCTGGCAGGGAGCAGTGTTTCCCTTTACAGAGGTCACGTCCCTGCTAGATATTTGATACCAAAATCCTGTCACAGTGCAGCCACTGGTACGGTGGAGCTGACATTTCCACAATAACACACATTCTTACCCATGTATACACAGGCACAGATGAAGCATTAACCAAAAAATGTCATAAAGCCAGCTACCAAGACTAAAAGCAGAAAGAACTTCCAGAGCAGGTGAATAAAACAATTTGAGTTTCTTGCTGCTCAACTATCTCATCCTGCATGGAAAATTGTGAATTATGGCCATTCCCCATTTTTTGGAAACATTAAATGTTTAAATATTCTCTAATATACAACTTTGTTCTGTTGTTTACTGTTTTCTTAACATGTGAAAGATGGCTACTCTGGGATTTTTCCCCATTCAAGGGATCCAAGGAAGAGCCATAAAGCACCTCACCAAACAGGAGCTCCTGAAATACAGGGATGCAGCCGGATTGCTTTCGTATGTGAAATGATCAGCTCAGCACTACTGCAATTTGAAAGCCACTTCAGCTCCACAAGTGAAAAGAAAAACAAAGTATATTTCAGAGTCATACATGCGATTATCTGATTTGGCATCACGTTCTCTCCATTCCATTCATTCCATCAACCTGGCTGTCTCATTTAAATTCAGTAGATAACTGCTGCTATGCAGAAATAGTTATTTCACTCTTCTCCCCTGGACACTGTTTCAATTTCTTATGGGGGACACATAGTACATTTTTGCAATTGTTTCTTATGACTTCAATTCTGAAACAAACACGTTTCAATTCTTTTTTTGAAGCTCACATTTAGTCCATTTTCTTCCAGCATCACAAATTACGTCTCTGAAGAACATATTTACAAATAAATTGAGACTGCATAAACATTTTAAGAGATTCGTTCCCAGGTTGGCCATTTGCTATAGTCATTTGTCCAAAAAGCAACATTTTAAAGGTAGTTATTTCATGATTACATGATACTGCATCCCTTCTGTCTGTTACGTTCACATCACCTTTAGACTACTCTTAATTTTATTAATAATTTTAAAAAAATGTCCTTTGTTATTCCTTTCTTGTATTCAGGTATGCTGTCTCTTCTGTTTCTACCCATTTTTTCCATTACACAGATATTAGATATTTCGCTCCATTTACAGAGCACTGCATTCACTAACCCTGAAAAATATTTTCAAGGCATTATTCATATCTCAGAAAAGTACATTATGATATTCCACTTATTAATTATGAACTCCATTTACAGCCTGGAGGACAGGGACCAGCGCATCAGCCACTTTGTTTCTCATAACAAGCAGTCATCTCCCAAATGCTAGACCTGAATTCTTTAAAAAGTTACTGAAGATTGACTTACTGTGCCTGGAAGCTTTCTGTTCAAATCCTAACAAAATGTGGTGCATTTTCAGTAACTTAAATACAGAAATACCTTACATAGGAAAAACAAAAATAATTTTGACCACCTCTTTCACTTTCCTAGCAGATCCATCACTTTATAAAAGAAATTTCCATATTCATTCAAGATAATATGATTGTGAAATCAGATAGTAAAAGGGTGACAGGCACAGCAGCTCAAGATGTAACACAGCTGAATGTTGCTGGTGAGCTGCTTTAAAAACAAGTGGATGTCTGCGCAGAGAAACAATAAATCACTGGAGCAATAAAATAACATCAAGTATAAGGTGTGTCTGCTTGAATTAGCATCTGTTAAAAAACTGGGACTATATATATCTTTTTAACAAATGCAATATCATTTCATTCCATTGATAGATACAGAACTTGCCAATTTATTATGTGTACACACACACACACACACAAAACTCAAAGAGAAAGGCAGCTAACCAGCCTTATCAGTTTTCGTATTTTCTTTCTGGATTAATACAAAAGGTGACAGGTATTGGCTTCTCTCATCAATGGAAAACAATTTTTTTTCTCTCTCTCCCCCCCCCCCCCCCCCCCCCCTTTCTAGAGTCAGAGACTTTATTTATTTATTTTATCATTGACTCATAATCCATCATGGACAACCCAAACCCTGCTCCAAACACAGAAATATTAATTTTTATGGATCAATATTTACTCTTACCCTCACAGCAGAAAGATGATTACCCTACTTGTTCCTATCAAAATGCAAGCAAGACATTTACAATTATTTAAAGTATTAAGTATTTTAGGGTTCCATATTCAAAACTCCTATAACTGGAATTTCAGCAATGCTTACACTATCAGAGTGTTGTTTGCACATCCCACAACTGCATTTCCAGGAACTTGGAATCATAGAATCACAGAGTCATTAAGGTTGGAAAAGACCCCCAAGACCCTACTACTAATGTCACCCACTATACCACGTCCCAGCCTCATTCCATGATCTGCCTGGAGGCACTTTCTGGCTCTCTGGAGATGCTCAGTGCCCAATAAATACCATTTCTGCATGTCACTGACAGCACGTGGCAACAGCAGTCCCTTGGCAATGGAGAGGCTGAGACCTGCTCAGCCTTTCCAGACCAAAACTACCATTTACTCAGTGTAAGCAGTATTTTCAGAATTTACAATAAGTTCTTAGCAAAGTAACTTGCAGAAATTTGGGTAAGTTTCATGAGTGGAGCAAAAGTTGTGCTCTTAGTTGCAGCAAGAACCCAGAATATTAAATGAACATAAAGTATATACCAAACTTTAATAATTAATTCTGTCAATAGTAAATCCAAGAATATCTGGATTTAAATGATCTGGAAATAATGCAGAAACATGTAAGCTAAAGGAAAAAAAAACAGGCACTGAACATGTATTTTTCTAACTTTCATCAATCAACCTCAAACAGTATTTTAAAGCAGCAAACGCTGAGAAGAAACAGATTTGTGAACTCTTCACTTCTACATAAACAATCTCTGAGAGGCAATAAATGATAACTCTTCCCAAAGACTTTGCAGCTGATAACTCAGGCATATGACACTATTCAGTATGACAATTAACCTAATTAAACACAACAACAGAAGTGTTTAAAATAGGTAGAATAATTATTTACATTACATGAGATGATATTTTGATAGAGAAAATATTAAGGTAATTTACACTGCAGTTATTTGAAGTGTTAAACCACAGAGCACTGATTCTGAAATTTAAAATACAGAAGCCCAAGAACTGGTAAATGTTATGGAAAAGTCTGCAAACTTTTTTTTTTTTTTTTTATTGGTATGGAAGAATTGTCATACAATACCAGGCTTACTATGCACTTTATAACAAAATCAAATTGATCTTAATCAACATGTCTGATACTGTAAATAAATGTACTATAAAATCACTCTCGCTGCAAAAAATAACCTTAATTTCCCTTGCTGACATAATACTTTTTTCCTGCCATATTTGTACCCATGACATAGTTACGTGAGACTGGTAATTTCAGTTACTTTCTAGCTTGTTAAATATAAGGGTAAATTCAGAATCATCCCATGACCAAGGGTTTCCCTGAAGTTAGCAGAATGTTGTCTCTGCTACAAAATTGGGTCCAAACAAATCTCATTCAACAGCTAAGCAGGGAGGCAAAATAGGAAATGTAGAGAGCAGATGAGGCAATACTTTAAGTCTTGGTAACCTCACTAAGAGAAGAAATTTTTTGTTTCTTAAAATTAGAAAAATTCTCAAAAAAAGCCTCGTTGTAACTATGTAGAGAACATAATACCATGACTACACATCTCACATACACATTTATGATGACATTGTGTAAATTGGAAAAGACTTTACCTGCAGATATAAACGATGAACAAATAGTCTCACAAAGAGGCAGGGCACAATATCAGATGTCTCGCACGGTCTCCACAGCCCCATGAATCACTAAATTTACTTTCACTAAGCACAATGACTCCCTTTGCATTGACCAGCTGCCTTTTCCAGATTGCAGTAGCATCATCAGTTTAGAACTGCTAAGAGTAATGTGTTTTCTGTCAGTTTGTCAAACCTCTGCTGTCCATAGCACGCAAAGTCCCACACAAAGCCAGAGGGCAATCAGGGATATTATTCTCAGGACCTTACCAGTATGGGACCTGTCAGCTGAGAAGGCTCTGAAAACGAGGCAGAATTCTTTAAATCTTGACCCACAACAATATTACAGGAGAAACTAGAAATATAGATACTAAAAAAGATTGTATCATCAACACAGGCAGTACTGCTTCTTTAATCTAAAAGCGTGATGAAACTTGAGTCCATCTCAGCGTCCTGCAGCAGTTCTGAACAGTTTTATCAGTTTCACCTTCTGCAAATCCTTTTCATTCACTACATTTGCAACTTCTTTGGCCAGTGAAGGAGAAAATTGATTATCCACCCTTATGCAACCCTGTCTCATTCCCAGAGCATGGCTTCTCCTGTGCACCACATGAGGCACCACAACATGAACAGAGGATGTTTTCTAATGGCATGAACCCTTCTGCTTCTCAGCTACCAGCCTGTATCTCTCCTCCTGTGCCTATCCACACATTTTCAGCTGTCATGTGTCTTGATCTGTCCCAATTTCCCTTTTGCTATTTTTTGTATACTCATTCTCTGCCTTTTTTACAGTATCTTTCTCAGTCCTTGAGCTTCCATTGCTCCTGTAATTTTTACTTTTCCGATTACTATCTCCACAGCAGGCCCAATGACAGCAAACCAGAGATGCAGAAGAGAAGCCCAGTTCACTAGGACAAGAGATGAACATCCTCCCCAAATTCCTTCACTTTCAGTCCTAAATACAGCAGGATTTAATAGCTCCTGAAGGTCTTAAAGATGCTTGCATAGCAAATTCCTGCATTAGTCTAAGAGAAAAATATACCATTACCTAATAATAATTTTAGCAGACCCTTATCTAAAATCAGAATTAATGGGAAAAAATATTTTCATATACTGTCTTCAAATAAAGTTTTTCTACTTTCTAAAAAACTGCACTCAAGTCTAAAATGGGGAAAAATATACATAAAGAAAAAAGGGTTGTTAATGAAATTAGGTGTTAAGAAAGTTACTGAAGCAAAACTGGAGCTGCTACTGTAACAGAGCCTTGTAACAGAACCTTGTCTGCAGCTACAGTTACTGATAATAACTGTGCTTGAAAAGATGTTTGACTCATATATTTGATGAACATAATTCATGACTCAACAAACACATTTTAATGTTTCTAGGACACTATTTTCCACCTGCATCTTTGTTTTCCTGTTCTACCTTCCGCCTTGACACGCAGGAAAAATCTGTTTTTACCATTCAACAAAAGGCATGAAAAACGTCACAGAACTAAAACTGACAGATTAATCACACTTTGCATTATTTAGAACTATGTAGTAGAGTTTTCAAGGACACTAGGACATAAGACAACTTCTTTATAACAGCTGCAGTGTATGAGCAAAAGCTCTTATAATTCAAGTCCATTAGCAGCAAACAACTATTCCTCATTAAAAGTAGCAGTTCAATCTCTGCACTTTGCCTCTGCAGTCTCAGGAAATTGACATGAATGAAGAGAGAAATTTGAGTCCTGTTCAAAACCCACACAGTTAAAAAGCACTCTCGATTTAATGGTGAAACACTTCATTTTCTGCACACTTTTGATACTTACATCAAATTCATTTAGTGCAGCAGCAAGCTCTCCTATGCCAGTGTGTCCCTTGTTCTCATCAGTGGGTGAGGTGGCCTGGGCAGCATTGGAGATACCAGCAATTGCTTCTTGGACTTGCTTGAAGACATAATCCCTGTTGGCCCTAGTGGCTGCAACATCAGGGTGACGAAGAAATGCTTGGGATGCAGTGTACAACATCGTGGCATTCTTCTTCAGAGCACCTCGAGCTGCAGCCATTTCATCCCTGCAGTGAGGATCTTTCAGTTCCTGCAGAAAAACATGTAAATATTTGGTTGTGAATGAAACCTTTAGTGTTAGAATGTATTGTCTACACTGTCACTGTCTAGCGATATCACAGGAATGGAATTAATGACAGAATCTACCATAAATCCCACAAAATCTCTCTCCTGCTCAGTAAAGTCCACTCCTTCTGTGTAGCTACAGCTCATACATTCTGCTCACAAAGAGCAGAACTACTCTTAAAGAGCCCATGTGTACGCCTTATTCAAAGACCAGCAGACAATCAAGAAAATATATATATATATATTTATATAAAAAATCTGTATTTTCCCTTCCTGATTGACTGGATTCAGTCTGCTGATTCCATAGAAAACAAGACTGTAGCAGTATCGTTGCAGCATCATATTTTTGTTAAATATTACACTTACGTCCTTTAAAAAAAAAAAAAAAAAGATTTTATTAATGAGTATGGTTTTAGTGCACAAAGGCCTTGCAAATACACCCCTCATTATTTTTGTTATAGGCATAATTATATTTTTATTATGGTTATTTAATTCATGGAACATATGCTTCATGGGTTCTTAAGAATTATGAATATTTCATGAGTTGGATTCCTCCTAAAGATTTTTTTCCCCCTTTTTGTCACGGAAAACACATGAATATGTCTTGCTTTCCTGTCTACCACTGGCTTTTAAATGCTTTTTCCTAGGGCTTTCCTTGCATATATAAGGCACATTTTGCCTTTTCTTCATATTTTGCTCTATTTCTCATATACTTTACTGTTTGTTTTATTGACATATACTCTCTTTTGTTTCCTCTGACAACAAACATCAGATATTGTGCATTACCTTACCAGAATAGGAAGACATCCATGAGAAAATTTATTTATACATAAAATCTCCATGAAAGCCTTCCAAACATTAGGTAAGGTTGTCCTAACAACATTCATAAGCAGTAAGAAAACACTATTAATTCTGTTTTAAAATTGTGAACAAAGAATCTTGGAGAGCTGAATAGTTTACTTATGTTCACGCATAAAACCTAAGGCAAAAACTACGAAAGAACCCAGACATTCTGGGTTTAAAGGTTTTAGCCATTGATGAATTTCAAACACATGATTGATAGACAGTTCTCAAAGAGAATTAAGTTACTAAAAGCTTTGTCAGTTACAAAACAGAAGAGATTAAAGGAAAGCATATGAAAATCTAAGTACTACCTTCTAATTCTGCCAAGATTTTCCACAAGTATATGGAACTCTTTAGTAGCATTGTAAAAACGTGCTTTAAGAAGGAAAATTTAAAAGATTTATACTAAGATTTTCTGTTCTCTTATACAATCTCCAATAAGAACTCGAGACATATACCTTCATTAGCTTTCCTATTCTGTTTTCACTTTTTCCTGTAATTATAACTACACTTCTGTAAAAGAAGTGTCTGAATATATACAAAATAGCATTGGTTACACATTACTAGGTTTTACATTTTTAATTTGTTAGAAATATACATGTGATACGGAAGTAAATTGGTATCACTGTAATGCAAAAAATAAATAAAAGGATGGATGTGAAAAGCCAGCTTTCTAAACCAGGTGTGCTGTGCCATAGAAAGACAACATCCCTGAATGATTAGCAGCATTCAAATACAACTCAAGTTGAAGAACCCTTACACAACTCCATAATGACAGACTGTCTAGACTCTTTGAAAGAATGGCGTTTAGGATAAATTTCTGTTTAACACAAAGCTGTATTATTATAGGCACTGAATAAATGTTATGACTTTCTGTTATTTTTTCCATCTGCTATAGTAATAAATAATTTGTCTTTTTAAGTATCTAAAAACTAACAATATTGGTTTCAAAAATTAGATTTCTCTTCTTCCAGAAGTTGAATTAGACTAGACTACTAAAGAGCTCATGCTTTTTCAGCTGCCAGAGCACCCTCAAATCAGCACAGGTTAGAATTAAACAGGAATAATCAAGTAAAAACTATTCTTAACCTCCTGAATCACTTGCCTTTTCACCCTTTATTCCATTATTAATTGAATCCACTTGAACAATATTCTTAAAGAAAGTAAAGGCATGTTCAAAAACTTCATCACATTCAGAAAAATCAGTATGATTAAATGATAGGCCATGACACATTAATTCATTATTGTACATTTTAAACCAGAATTGAACATAAAACATAAGATCTTTAGAACCAAGTCTAACTTTCTCAACCACTGCTTTAGAATTCACTCACCTGTTGTCGTCTAGCAGCTACATAGTTCAGTTTTACCATCTCTTTCCCAAATTCTTTAAAGCGATTTGCTAAATCTTGCTCGTTTGTTGCATTTTTCACTGCTTCAAGTGCTTCCTCTACCTAGAACATGACACATTAGCTCTGTTATCATTTTAATCCAGTCGCACAATTTGACAAAATCTGTAATTATTCTATTCATTACTCCTTATTATATGGATCCAATTTAGCTTTTAGGTCCATCACTGTACAGTGGCTTTATGATAGTCCCACTAACTTTAATTAGGTTTCTTAATAGAGGAGCTGTCTGATTGCCTTTCTGCATGTACTGTACTTTGGAATCATGTAAAGCCAGTGTAAAAGGAATAACTATATTCATTTCCCCCCTCATACTTATCAGATAAAATGTTTAATATCTGTGGGTTTTGGAACAAAAGAGATGGATATGTTCTTAATGTGTGGTATAAGCTTCTTGTGAAAATACAGTGAAGTTGTTAGTTCTGGACAAGAATTTTAAAGACGGAAACTAAAACTTACTATTAATATTTAAATTTACCCTAATATATTAAAAAATGCATTATTGTTAAACTAACGGAACAATAGATTTAACCCAAAACATAGTTATTATTTCCTTTTTCTCAGCTTTACCAGGAGATTCTTTTCAGTTACTTCAAAACTCAAAAAAGAATCTATCAAGGAAAACAGAGCTGCAGTTCTTCAGTCATCCTGTAGCTAGCAGACAAACGTATAAAGCCCTAGTTACACTAACAAGTTAATCTATTAAATCTATCATAAAACTTTGCCTTATGTACAGCAAGAAAAAAAAAATATATGAAGGGATAAAATGTTCTTTCAACACAGAAAGCAAAGCAACTTTTCCTGTGACTTGGCAGGAATTCAGATTTGTATTTCTCTCCCTCATGAGATAAAAATTCAATTCCAAGCAAAAAGATTGAAAATTGAATACCTTCTATTCATCCTTCTTTCTAAAAGCAATTGATTCAATTCATGAGAATGTGTATAAGCTTTTAAACAGATACATTTTCTCCTCTAAGAGGAACAGCTAATTCTGATAGAGACATACTCCTATACAAGAATATGCTCGCAGCTTATTCTTCAAATGCCACTGGAAATCCATAAATTTGGTAGAAGATGGCGTCTAACGATTTTAGAAAAAAACAAATATGTGTAGAACTTGTCTTTTAGTTATTTGTGTGGCTCTAACTGTGTTTTTCTACTTGTGAGAGAGGATATTTGTATTGTGATCTCTTAACTACCTTCTGTAGATTCAAGACTATCCACAAATTACAGGGCAGTAGAATAGAAAACTCGTAGATTTCTATAGGAAAAGGTATAATTCCAGAACTTAAATCTGTAGCATTGTTGGAAGTATTTTTCTAAGCCGGAGAGCTGCAAGCTACACTTTATTCCAAATCCAATTACCTCCTTTTTTCTTAGAAAACACAGCAGTTTTTAAAGCTAAACTATCTCACTCCTTAACCTACTGAATAAAAATTTTAAAAGCATCGCTGCACGAACTAATTTGCTCCTGCAGGTTTCCCTGCGAAATACGAACATTGCTCTTTCAGATCATGAAGCATTTATATTAAACCACCTGAATCTCTAACATTTGTAATGACAAACATGGGCATGACAAACTGATGTACATTTTTGTAAGCCCTACCAGCCCTCTATTAAATAAAATTGCTAGAGGATTTGTTACAGATTCCACTCTGATAATCACATTTTGAAAGATGTTGATCATGCTCTACTGTGCATTATCTACTGTACAGACCATAAAATTTCAAAATGAATAAACTGGTTACTTAGGCTATTTGAAAGGACATGGGCATGAAACCCTTATTTATTTATTTTTATAAAATTACTTTTTAAAATTCATTTCTGAGTAACTTCACTATCCTTAAAAAACACAACCACACTCAACTATGCAGATAGCTTCCCCTGATTAACTAGCATATACTTAATTACTATAGATTCATAATGCTCAATGTCCATCATCACATATTAGTGAAATTATCACATCACATATTATATTGTTACTGAAAGAAATGACTGAGTGTCCTTACAGATCACAACTGCATATATCCCCTCTGAAACATTAATTAAAATGCACTATTTCTGATGAAGTCTGAAGTGTAACACACTTCTTTGACACGCTTTCAATGAAAACTGATTGTAGTACATTGCAGGATCCCTGCAATCAGCCTTCATAACTTTGACATGGTGAATGATTTGAGTTTATTAATTTTATGGTTAACTTACACCAATCTTTGAATGTTACCACTGAGTCAATACAAGAGCCGTCCCATCATAACAGATTTTCAATATATACATACATGTACATATATATATATAAACATTTTATTCCTAGTAATTTATTTTTAACTTAAAATTAGTTTGCATTATAAAACGGTAAGATAAAATAGTTACAATGTCCAATCCTCAGAAATAAATTATACTTTTTAACCTGAAAAAGATAATCAAATTTAAGGTCCTGAAATTTAATTTTGCTACAAACAGCCACAGACACCTGGCTTCATTGAGAACTGGAGGCTAGGATATTCACGGTGATAACTGACAAATGCAGAGATTACAAACCACAGTGCCACACACTGTCCTTGCAAATCCAGGGTGCAAACTGTGTAAGTAAATACACCTATTTCCAAAAGACTATTAGGCATTTGTTTTCTCAATAACATAGCACACTGCCGTAACTGAAGGAGGAAATCTCAGATGTGAGAACAATATTTCTCACCACCTATGAAAAAGCTTGAATTTTAATCGTGGTGCTTAGAGAAAGCTGTTGTTCATAATATTAAGTGTTAGTCTCACTAGCAAAGGATTATTTGAATTATAGTTGTTTGCAGTATTATAGTGGGGAAAAATTAAAAGCATATTCAAGAGAGATGATGTTTACACTGAACATAATCACAGAGCCGTGCGTGATAGCTACGAGAACATCATTCTGTTACTAGAGCAGAACTCACTAGTATACATGCAGAAAAATCTGCTTTTTTATTATAAAAACTGTTTTCATACTATTTAGCTTATCTGCACAATTTTCCAGTTGAAAGGTTCCCATCGTTTTGCAAGAACATAATTTTATTGTACAGTCACACTGTTAAAAAGACAAACTAAAGAAAAAAAGCTGTCCACTTTGTGTGGACAGTTATTAAAAAGAAGGCAATTCCTCTGCCAAACACACACATATACTCTGAAGGCTCTAAGTATTCTGTATACGAACTTCTGCAGATTTTTTGTTTGTTTCAGAGTTTTGGGGTTATTTATGCAATAAAAACAAAGTAGTCTAAAAATGAGAAAAAAACACTTTGTGTTTCAATGAGTTTTAACATGCCCACATAAAAATATGAATAGTTACAATTAAATGTGAATACTAATCCATACCAATACATCCTGTAATCTGTAATTCCTCTTTACTGTATTTCCCCTTTTTCTGTTTCATTGATACCCAATTAAGCACTTGTACTATTTTCTCAGAAAGAAAAAATAAAAAATAAAAAATCAATCTGCTGACACCTCCAGAAGTTGTGCAGACTTCAAGTACCACAACTGTAGTACCTAAACTCTGCCACAAGATAGCAATACTTTACAAGTACTGAGTTAGTAAACGATCCAGGTAAGATGCAAAGTGAGTCAAGCAGATGCATCTGTTCGGTTCTGCAGGGTGCTTATCAGCAGTACTACTCCAGTCATGGAAGACATCTGACAATTTTTGCTTTAAGTCTCCAAAATTTAATTTCCTTAAAATTAGAAAATGAATTAGACACAGAAACATCATTAAACACAGAAATGCGTGCTTCATCCTAATTCCTGCTCAGCACTTTAAGAAAAAAAAACACAATGAAATAGAGTAGGAAATGCGAACACTGATATTCACTACTGATTTGTCCCTATTTGTGCATATACAAAATGCATAAACAATACAGAATGTTAAAAATGCATACAATTTTCAGATGTGACAGAAGCCTCATGACGTCAGCCATATCAGCCAGGATGAGCAAACGAGTAACGGCAGAAAGCAAGGCACGAGCAGCCCGCACCATGGTGCCTCGTTTCACTGAGGAGCACGGGTCGTCAGCAAACTCTGAAGAGGCGATTCTCATTGTTTCTCCTAGAATTGAAAATAATATAATTAAAGAATAATTTTACATGTTTTTTTTTTTTTTTTTTTTTTTTTTTTCCAGAAAGTATAAACCATCCACTAATTAAGTGCTGTTAGGAAAATATTAATGGCTTAGCACCCAACATTGAATTGCACAAGGGAAATATATTGTAAAAATGTGTACAGCAGCTGCCTTGGTATTTTCCTGCCTTTTTTCTTTATTCCCAACCTGTTGCTGTTGTTCTAGAGCAGTCACATGTAACAATTAAGAAGGAATACAAAATACCTAGACAGACTGCTGAGCAAACCGCCACAACAAAAGACAGACACCACTGTGTTACACAATTACAGAACTCACCTCTGCCGGCAGAGAGGACAGAGTAAACCAACACTATCACCCCTACTGCATCTCTCTACAACTCCTTCTTCCACCAGCTACATCCTCCCTCAATCCTACAAGAACTCCTTGCCTTCTTGCTCACATACATATTTACTCTGTGTTTTTCCACCTAGAAGAGCTATCACTTCTACTAGAGAATTTAAAAATAAACAAACAAACAAAAAAACTGAGTAACAGAGTAACCATTGCTGTCATAATTTCACTGTCCAGTCTTCTCTTATCACTCCTTGTATTCTCCATCCCAAACTGCCCTGATACTCACATTTCCCCCCTTCTCCTCCCCACCCCCACCATAGCTCCCATAGCTGCCTTTCTATGGACAAAGCAAAACACTCTCTGGGATAATAAATACCACATGCGCTGCCTGGATACATTATTCCTGTTTAATTTTAGCAATGAATCATACCATATCCTGAGTTGGAAGGGACCCACAAGGGTCCTGGAGTCCAACTCCTGGCTCCACACAGGACCACCCAAAAATCAGACCATGTGTCAGAGAGCGCTGTCCAAATGCTTCTTGATCTTGACTGCTTTCCTTGGGATCCTGTCCCAGTGCCCGACCACCTTCTGGGTGCAGAACCTTTCCCTAGCACCCAGCCTGACCCTCCCCTGTCCCAGCTCCATGCCATTCCCTCGGGTCCTGTCACTGTCCCCAGAGAGCAGAGCTCAGCGCCTGCCCCTCCGCTCCCCTGTGAGGGAGCTGCAGGCCGCCATGAGGCCTCCCCTCAGCCTGCTCTGTTCTGGGCTGAACAAACCAAGGCACCTCAGCCGCTCCCCTTATGTCTTGCCCTCTAGACCTTTCACCATCTTTGTAGCCCTCCTTTGGACACTATCTAATGTTTTTTTGTCCTTATATTGCGGCACCCAAAACTGCACATGGTTCCCAAAAGTGAGGCCACCCCAGCACAGAGCAGAGCAGGACAATCCCTTCCCTCAGCCAGCTCGCCATGCCATGCCTGAGGCACCCCAAGACACGGTTGACCCTCCTGGCTGCCAGGGCACGCTGCTGGCTCATGTTCAGCTTGCTGTCAACCAAGATCTCAGAATCCTTTCTTCGCCAAGAAACACAATCGTGTTATTCAATACAATACTTGGTAAGCAGTTTGACATTTTTAAAGACTAACATCACTTCTCCATTTGAGTAGACTGAAGTATTAAGAAAGAATAAACATTTCTTAGTGCCTGTGCAATGAAAGAGCTGAGGCGCCTTCCATAAAGCTGAGATCTAGTAATTGTATGCTAATATAGCAAATACTGCTTTTAAAGGAGTAACAGTAGGACTAGGTTGGAATACGGTAGCAAAAGAAGGGCAGGGAGTAGCTGAAGGATAATATCAGAAAGAAGGGTGAGCAACAGAAATAAGATAACAGCAGCAAAGGCTTTGAAATGAAATTAGGAACTTCTTTTCCCCTTATTTACAGCAAAGAATAAGTGGCATACCTAAGCATAAAAGAGTTTAAAAATCATAACTCTCTTACAAAGATTTGGTAATCCAATTTAAGCAAACACAGATTGTGAAGCTCAACTAAAAGGGAAGTATTACATTAAATTACACAGAAATGTGATTAACATCACACAGAGATCAGATAAAACTGGATATGTTAAAAAAAAAGAAATAAAATAAATAAAAAATGTGAATGAAAAATAAACAGCACACCTCTGGAAGTCAAAGAAACTAATGGTTTAATGCAGTGGTAAGAGAGAAAGAATTGCACACATCATTTCCTTTCGTATATGACTCACAGAGGACAGTGAAGTGGCTTCTACTATAGGACGTTTGTTTTTTCTCTAACTACCAGAAAAGCAATAGAACACATAGACCATGCAGAAATAATACAGAACATATTACAGACCATAATTTCCCAAAACTATGCCAGCCACCTAAGAAGCAAGTTTTTCGCTAATGATCTGGAACACAGCAAGATGCATTTAAATTTTACAAGTTACTGGCAGAATTGTACAGTTCCAGATATGGGAACCTCAAGCTGACACTAAAACTAAAACCTAAATATTTATGCTAATAACTAATCTGCAATCAGTATTGTAACATTAGAACTGAAATCCAACTGATTCCTAATTGTGATGTGAGCATCAAGGACGAACTGACTAGAATATAAACTTCACATTATATGCTGAGGCTCCCAGAAAAATCCACTGATTCTAAAAGGTTATTAGAATGTTTTTAAGTAAGCAAACTACTCTTAAAATTTGTTATAAAATAATAAAACACTATTCTACTCAACAGGGAGAATATCATCACTTGCTGTCACCTTCATCCTTGTAGGAAATGGGTGATTATATCTTACTTCTCAACAGTGTCAGCTGAAAAATAAAGTGAAAATGCATCATCTTCCTTAAGAAATGGGAGAAAAAGTATTCATTCAAAGTAGAAATTTGGGGATACTACTGTTAATCCACTCTATGAGAAACACACTTGTGTGTTTTAAGGGACTTCAAAATGCAAAACAACCCAGTACAGAAACCACAAAACTAACCTTTCAAAACATTTCAAAACTAAGCCAGCCCAGCAATGGAATACAAACCCATCTATGTATCTATTGGAATTACGGTGTGGCTATGCCAAGCAAAAACAGTTTTTAAGACAATCTATTTAGCTTTCTTTATACTGATAGCCATTGAATAACAAAAGCTCCAAATTCAAGTTGCTTTTTAAAATCTAGCATTAAAATCATAAACTTTCAGCAATTTCTATATTTGAGTTTATGACTTTCTTTTCAAACCAGTTTTATTTGTTCATATAATACAAGAAGCTGAATTAAAAGGTTCATATTCATTTTCACCTATCTTTCTACTATAATGCCATCAAACCCACTCCAGTGTGGGACAGTGACACTTTCAATCAGGCAGGAGCAGCATATGCTGGGGCAAAAGCAGTTTGGACCTGCCATGCTCTTGATGCGAACACAAGTCTGAGTTTGTATTTTTACTTCTCCCTCCAGTTGCTGATTTTTTTTTTTTTAATTGTTTTCGTATGATGTTTATATTCTTTTGTATTGGTTGAAACTAGAAAACAAATATATTAGGAGTTAACAAAAGATCAATAACTATACAAGCCTCATTTCCCTAGGAAATCAGGCTAAAAGAGGAACAAAAGCTATTTAGAATGAAATAGTAACACAAACTTTGCTATTAATGTTGAAAAAAATCCTGTTTCTCTTCAATATAGAAACTCTCAAAGAATTTCTAACAAATCAACACCTGTTTACATTGCCTTTAGGACCATTATAGCAACATTCAAAAAAATACCAGAAAGCATAGTTTCCCATAAGACAATGCAAATAGTAAAGGAGATAGCCCAAATGGGTAATTCTCATCAGAACTCTTTGTTATTTTATTACCATTAAAACTAAACATTGTCATTTGTGTGCAGTGTACATGTATCTTGGATGATAAGTCAATAGCACACACTTTCAGAAGAAGAACTCTAATTGCTCATGGCCATGGCTGCATACTTTTCTTAAATTTCCATAAGGTTGTCAAAATTCCAAAAATGTTTTTTAAAAGACAAGGAACAAGCAATGACTGCCAGACAATAAAACAAATAACTAGACATGTTTTAGTGTTATATTGCACAGCACTCCAGAATCAAAGTTCTAGGTATCAACAGCTCTTGGCTCAGATTGTGCTGAAAAATAAGGATGAAAGTTTTGCTAATCATTTGAATCAGTTACTCAAAATATTCCATGGAAAGTAAGAGGTTGAGTGCAATCACATAATAATTGAGAATCTATCGTGGGCAAGAGTTAGATTCAAATCTCTGAACATTTGATCGAGAATGTAGATAACTGGGACTAATTTAATCAGAGTAACAACTAGGAAGGCATCATCTTTCCTCCAGTCACTTATTAAAAGAAACTGTCACAGCTTTTTGTAGAGAGCCTGAACCAATATGATCTCAAAGAGCATAGTGAGCTGATTTGAACCTAAGGGGATATGTATAAGGGTATAAAAATACCAAGGCTATAAGTCTTGGTATTTAAGCCCAAAGTTGGTTTCAGATGAGACAGAAGTGATGCTGAGCATCCAGTTAAAAACCTTTTGTATATGAAAATATTTTGGTTTTAAGTATATTGAAAAAGCTCTGGATTTTGGAACCATATGCCCAAGAGTTCTTTAAACTCCATTTAGATATTAAAAAGACTTAATAGATCTTTGCCAAATTTTCAGTCAGTAGCACTGTTAATATTCATCATTCAGATGAATATTTACATTGAACCATAAAAGAAGTGAATGACAGTTGGTAATTGTCCAGTGGCACCAGGAAAACAAGCAGAAAAATTACCTTCTTAGGTTTGATTACTCCAGCAGATGTAACTAGCAAACATATTTGAATCAGCAGTAGTGGACAAAGAACATATGGAGAGGCAAAACAGCAGCTTAAAAAGTTTGGATTAGATATTTAGCATTTAAAAGCTAGAGTTAAGTAAAAAGAATCTTCTCCTAAGTTATTAAGCAGAAAGTATTAAATATATTCAACCATTTAAGCAAAAACGAAAGGAATTAATGTAAAAGTTCATAGCAGGTCATTTGACCCTTATAAAGAACTAGCATTTCACAATTTTAAATCTAATAGTCTAGCAAGCTAGATGTTACTAGGGAGCAAGGGTTGTCTATCTCAGTGCCAGTTAACATGTTCTTATCCTTGTACAACAGTGGTATTGAACCACTCTTAGGCCAAAAGAAACGTTGGAGCTACAGCTAGTAAAATTACATTTCAGAGAAACCTTTTTATCTGAAAAAAGCCAACCCTATTATTTTCAGTTATCTGTTTCTTTCCAAATTCATTTCAAGTTATTCTGTAGTCAGTATTAAATTACTTTCAGGGAAAATTAGGTCAGTGCAAGAAACACAGACATCTTGAGTCATCAGGTCTGCTTCCTTGCTACTGCAGACAGTCATGTCATAATATAATTAATAATAATCTTAATATGATAATAACTACACTCATAAACTTACCAAGCTTCTATCTTTGAAGCAGCTCAGACATTTAACCCCAATTAATCCTACTGGAAGTAGAAAATTCATTCCAAAATGAACTCCAGTATCTGACTTTTTTTTTTCCTCATTAGAGACACTTTAATTCCATACTGGCTGTATTTATAGCTAATTTATACCCATTTCTTCTTATGCCCCATTTGTCCTTCCATTTAAATAAGTATTCTTCTTCCACTATGTTTCCTACTGTTCCTTTTTCACTTCTTGCATTTTTTGTGATGAGCCATGACAGATTAACAACATTTCAGTCTCCTCTCTTGCATGGATTTGCACGGATATTCCTGTAATCATTTCAGTAGCCCTATGAACTGGCTGTTTCTGGAATATATGTGATAAGAACTGCAGTTCTCTGGGAGATACCTTATCATTCTCGGCTACTAGAAATACTTCACCTGATACTCTCAAAGTATATGTAGAGCTTTTTCATAGGCACATCACGTCTGCCATTTACTGACTAACATCCATATACTAGATTCTTTGGCACCTTGCTTTAACAATGAAGTATAAATTTAATTTACATTTCTTAAATGAGAAGTCTGAGTTGGGTTAGTAGGTGATTTATAAAACCTAGGTCATTCAGCAGAGAAAGGCCCTATCAGCCACATAAGAACTGCTCACCATTAATAAATAACAAACAAACAAACAAAAAAAAAATAAAGTGAGAGAAAGACCAAACAAAAAGAGAGAAATCCAGCCTAATTCCTGAATACTAATGATCACTCCAAACCCTGCTGCTCCTGTGAAATTAGGTCTCATAGATGGACAACATTTCACAGGCTAGGATCCATTTGGGTTGGGGCTGACAGAGTTTTTTGAGATTTTTTTGTTTGTTTCTTTGTTTTGCTGTTGCTTTTGTTTATTTTGTTTTGAATCTCAGTAATGACTAGAAGGTTTTGTTTAAGTTATTATGATTTTTTAATGACAAAGCTATTATGTAGGTGCTGGGAACTCATCTGCTTGAGAAGGTTTGAGCCTGCAGTTACTGACTCCCTGTATCACTATCAAATCACTTCGGTTACTCTGATGAGATTTAATCAGGAAACTTACTCCATCCATGCTTAGATTTGAAATTAATCAGATTGAGTCATTTTCTCCCAACAAAATTACAGCATCTAGAAATTAAGTCTGCTAGACCTCATTCTCGCAAAAAACAAAATGACCAAAAAAATAAGAACCCACCTTTTTTCCATAGATTTTCAAAATAAGATGTCATTTGATTTGCTATATTAAATTCAAGGAGTCATATAGGAGCAGATAAAGATGTCTTTAAGTGTATTTATCCAGAATCATGTACACATACAGGTCACACAGTAATTTCCATTGGGTAATTCAAGTAACACAAGCTTAACTTCTGCAAAAAGCTATCAAGGGATGATTGAAAAGGTCACCAAAACTCTGAAAGATACAGCACATATTGGCTCATTCACTCCAAAAACAGAATGAACGGAATGTCAAAAGTGCAAAAGGAAAGGTCAATCCACTGCACATCTCATGCTGAATTCCACTGAAATTTCTACTTCTCATCACTGAAGTCTTAAATTGGAACAAGGCTCCAGCAAACTGGATTGTGTTAAGTGAATACTATATATTGAAAGGGAAAATTAACTTGAGGAATAAAAAAGAGGCTGACAAATAGATGAAGTCAACGAATCTTTACATATATGCATATGTATATTTAGCAACTATTCGTGTTCCTATTTTTTTACTGAAAATATTTTTATTATACCAGTAGCCAGGAAAGGTGTTAATAAACAAGCATCCTATGCTGTTCTTAAACAGACATATGCACACAAATATATGCACACATATCGAAGAGAAATTAAAGGATGATGACATGATTGTTTTTTTAAGAAAATTAAACAACCTCCAAGTGCAACTGTCAAAAAGCAACCATGCTATTATCATAAATGTGGACTTTCATAGAATTTACAAATAAAATATTCTGATAAAATCCCATTAAAAAATATCAGTGTGGCCACATTAAGCGGAATAACAGATTACTCATATTTATAAAAATAGTAATCTGTCTAACTAACCACCTGTTATTGGTATGACTTGGCTTTGGGAATCCCCAGTTCCTGAGACCAGTGGGAAAGCAGGAAGGCAGGCTTGGTGGAGGAGGATGAGGTTAGGGAACATTTCAAAGGAGCTGGCCAAGGTCATTCTCAATTATCTTTGAAAGACCATCATGATTGAGGTCTCCTGAAGACAGGAAGAAAACAGATATTGTTCCTTTCTTTGAGAAGGAAAGGAATGTGGATCCAGAGAGCCAGTCTATTTCACCTCGATCTCTGGGAAGGAGATGAAGCAAATGATCCTGGAAGTTCTTTCCAAATTTACAAGGAAGGTGATTGAGAGCAGTCAGCATACATTTATGAAGTGAAAACCATGCCCAGTCAACCACATAGCCTTATACAATGAGGGGACAGTGGTGCCCAGAGAAGTTGTGGAGTCTCCATCAGTAGAGATGCTCAAAACGTGGCTGAGCAAACTGCTTAGATCACTCTGCCTCAAGCAGGGCCACTGAATTACACTACCTTCAGAGGTCCCTTCCAGCCTCTGTGACTGTGTGAAATCTCCCCCTCTTCCAGACATTAAACTACTTCAGGATCTTGCACTACAGCAGTGCTGGTACAAGACCAGAAGCGTGTGATTTCTTAACTCTGGAAGTCAAAATGATCTACCCTCTGGATCTTATCAGCTCTTTTCTTCATATATAACAGCATAATGTTTAAGTCTAGCAGCAAACACAAAACAAATTGCTTATGCCTTCTTTGGGACTAACATGTAATTTTCTGTATCCTGAAAACAGAACAACCCCTTTGTTTTTTATGGATATTGAACAGGAATCCTGATTAGAAAATGTTATTCTCTTTGACAAGTATTTTAGAGTACTGTCTTTTTAATTGGAGACAAAGCATCGCTATAAAAGTGTTCTAAAATATAATCACGTATAGACCCAAACTGAGTTGCAGATTCCATGTAGAACACTGTTCATGATATTAGATAATATGAAAGATTTGAACAACCCATAATTGCTAATTGGCTGTGTTTAAATAACATAAGTAGTTTTTTTTTTGTTGTTGTTTTGTTGTTTGGTTGTTTTTGTGTTTTTTTTTTTCTCTTTGCTTTAAATCTTTTTCTCATGGATGCAGTTATGCATCCATGTTAAACCAAACAAAAAGAACCCTTCAGGACACAAAGATCTGCAGTTTTATCCCCTTTGCAGTCATCCCATCAAATAGGCTGGGACACCCTACTGACCATCCCAGTATACTTATCTACAGTCAAGTTTCTGGTTCAGGTATAATGGTCTAAATCTCGTCTTTGATGGCTGTTTTTCACTTTCTATATTCCTTCTGCCTTATTAATCATATTTCATTATTTATATCCTATCTTAAAACATTATGTTTTGTTTATTGCATTTCAAACTCCATTCTCTGTAATTGAAATGAGTGCATTTCAGTAGTAATCTCTATTTGGACATCGTATAATCATTTGTTAGCATTTGGGAAGTCAGTTGTAGAGTATTTTCATACTGAAGAGTGCTGTATTCTTACTAAATATAAATGTGCATTTTAAATGCTAATCAGAATTCCCAAAGCTTCACATGAATGCTATTAAATTTTCATCTCTCATACCTGAACACACCTTTGTTTTAAATTTTTAGTACAGTATCCTCTAAAACTTACTTCCTCTTTCATCAGCAGTTAGGAGTTTGTTCTCTTTCTGTGGAACAATGACCACTTTTTCATTGTATTAACAGATTTCAATGCCAGGAAAGGCCACATATGATCTAACTTGATCTTTTCCCATTAAATTGCAGCCACTAGAGCTGTATCCCTCTGGAATTGATTATACAGACAATCTATTTGACTTAAATTTGACTAGCTTTACATTTGACATTTAGATAGAGTGATATCAGAAGATGAATCACTATGTATTTTATAGCACAATGGATATCCTTAAAGCTAGTACATATTTTAGATTCGATATTCGCATTTACATCCAATAACACTACCACCTCATTGACTTCATAGATCACTGAAATGCATCATTTAAATTAACCCAACTACTTTTTTGCTAAGAGATAGTAAAATACTGAGAACACAGAATTTGAAGACATTTAGCCACAGATCTATGACAATCTAATACAATTATTTCACAAATGCTACACTTCAGAAAGAACTTTTCTAATTAATAGTCAGATTAATAGTTCATTTGAAACATCACTGATACACTTAAGTACAATAAAGCTTTAATTAAATTTCAATTCATAAGTAAATTGTTTTGGATGTAAGAACACATTACCATTTCTAATCCCTCTTTGTCTACAGCTCTCAGCTACTTCTCAGACTATCATCCTTCAGGGATAGACTAAACAACTGACTAGGCTTCATGGAATTGGACAGCTGATGTAAAGAACATCTTAAAAATTTAAGATTGTGGTTGATGCTAGGGAACTTAAAAACACACTGGGCCTCTTAAGATATTAATAAAAGCAGAAGCAAATTTTAAAAATCAAACAACAGAATTCTAATGTGGACTCATTTGTTTCCTGGCACATGCCAAATGTCATGCAGCTGAACTTCAAAGTTCTGCTGAAGACAAGGACAGTGCTTTTGGGTTTATCTCAAAGCAGCATCTGTACTGCCTAATTATTCCTTGCTTTGCTCCTGGTACACCTGATTATCCAACACTTTACGCAAGATACCCTGCTCTCACAGCAGCCAGAAGTGAGCTCAACGGTATAACATCCTTTTCAAGAAAACCTGGGTGTGCTTGTTAAAGCAGTTCAGATGCTGTGAGTGGCAGAACTGTCTTCCAAAGATTAGTAAGAAACAGAAAGGATTTCTGCTGTGCAGCAAGATACTGAGGTACATGATTCACACCTGCAGAAAGCCTGTTATTTCTTTTTTAAACTAGACATTTTTCCACAACTTTTATGCTTATCGTAAACATTTGAGATATTAAAAATAAAAGGCTTTGCTTTTATTTTAGCTTCATATAGCTACAGAACTGAGACAAAAAGCAGATTCAAAATGAGCAGAGTATTTCCTCACATAAGCAAGAGCAAACTATTTAAGTAACTACAGTGGGAATTACTTGAAAAAGCTGTTTTTTTAATGAACTATAAGTTTATTAAAATAATTATTCAAAAAAAAAAAAAAAATAAGAAGAATTTAACTGACAATAAAAAATCTTTTGTTCTAAGCCCTAGCAATTAAAGACTTGAATTTAATCATTTAATGGGTTTCTTCATAACAATTTATGAATTTGATGGTAAAGTGAAACGTGATTAATGTACTCAAGTGAAACATATCAGCTATAGCAAGGAACAACAGCTGAAAAGCATGCACAGATATTCCAACAGTCAGTGAAAAAGAAGCAGTCTAAGAGAACTACTGTGCTGTTTGTCATCAGGCAAACAGATTGCATCATTCTGGATACTGCTTTCATTCTGTGACCTGAAGAGGCTTATAAATACTGTATAGCCAAGCAAGTTAGTCAGTAGATTGTATCTATGCGCTAGGCATTGTCAACGAAGTTCAAAATCATAATTAGAATCAGCTCCATCATTCTGTATTATCACATGAAAAAAAAATGCCAAAGGAAATATTCACTTGAAATTGATATTTTCTGAGATAAGCTTCAGATTCAAGGGTTGATATTTTCTAGCAAGCTACATTTTTGTAACAAAGTTTACCAAAAATTACCATAGAGTACTGAGAATGGAAGGAACAGCAAGTTACTCCATATTGAGAGCTGACAATGTAAATCATCTCCTGGGAAGCAGGGAGTAGGTAGGTAGGACTGATGGTTAGATCAGCTCACTAGATGTTTTAAAGGGTAAGTTTTCCATTGCTTTGTATCCCTGCTAGTTTATACCATTTCTTATTTCTACTCACTTAGTGCCTGTTTGTGAATGACTCAACAGAAGCAGGGACTACCTGGCTCTGATGAGAATACATTTCCATGTGCGATGCAGCCTGAGGTTAATAAAGAAGGAGTTATTGCTGCCCACAGCTCACCAGTTACATGGGCTTTCTGATGGGCGTGAGATAAAAGATATAGGCAGATTATGAACATGATCACACAATACAAAACAGTTGAGGTTGGGAGGGACCTCTGGAGATTATCCAGTCCAACTCCCTGCTAAGCAGGGTCACGTAGAGCACATTGCACAGGATCACATCCAGGCAGGTTTCGAATATCTCCTGAGGATACTCCACAGTCTCTCTGGGCAGCCCATGCCAGTACTCTGTCACCCTCACAGTAAAGAAGTGTTTTCTCATTTTAGCCAGAACTTCCTGTGCTTCAGTTTGTGCCTGTTGCCTCTCGTCCTGTTGCTGGACACCACTGAAAAGACTCTGGCTCCATCTTCTTGACACCCTCCCTTCAGATATTTGTACACGTTGGTAAGTTCCCCTCTCAGTCTTCTCCAGGCTAAACAGGCTCAGCTCTTTCAACCTGTCCTCATACGACAAGTGCTCCAGTCCTCTGATCATCTTCATAGCCCTCCTCTAGGATTTATTCCAGTAGCTCCATGTCCCTCTTGTACTGGGAGCCCAGAACTGGACACAATACTCCAGGTGTGGCCTACTCCAGGCTGAGTAGAGGAGGAGGATCACCTCCCTTGACCTGCTGGCAACACTCTTTTTAATGCACCCCAGGATCCCATTGGTCTTCTTGGCTACAAGGGCAAATTGCTGGCTCACAGTTAACCTGTTGTCCAGCAGGACTCCCTCTCTGCAGAGCTGCTCTCCAGCCTGTACTGGTGCTTGGGGTTTTTCCACCCTATAGGTGCAGGACCCTGCACTTGCCCCTGTTAAGCATCATGAGGTTCCACATTGAGCCTGACCTGCACTGAATGGCAGCACAGCCCTCTGGGGTATCAGCCACTCCTCTCAGGTTTGTGTCATCATATTCTTAAAGTTTTTTAATGTAAAAAAAACAAAAAAAAAAAAAAAAAAAAAAACAACCTTTTTTTTTTCCTTTAAAAAATGTGAGAAACAGAACCAACAGGTGAAAGGAAGATAGGAAATATGGGTAGTACTGATGAGAAGGTGTGATATATTTTTGTGAAGAAAAACAACATATGTTTTGTCAAATACTGTAGAAATCATGAAAGGATAGAAACTGAAGTATCCACAATGAAAAAGACACACACACACAAAAAAAAAGTCAAATTTAAAACAATTATGAATGAATGAGATTTGCAAACATCACAAATCACAATCAGATGAGAAATCACAGAGATTCTAGACTTTTAGTTGATATAAAATTAATGATAAATTCCATACACTCGAGAGAACTGCCTCCTTTTTCAGTTTTCCTACAGAAACAGCAGCCATAAGATCTTGAAAACCTAAACTTCAAAACTTGTTTATCTTTGACAAAGAGGCTACAACTGAGATAAAATGATACAGCTGGCTATCAGAATATGGTAATTTGACACTTATCAGAGGAGAGCAACACGTTATTTAATTAAAACATTTTCTGTTCCCTCAGTCTGTAGAATATTAGTCAGAATAGTAAGCCTTTGTAGTATGCGAAAAATGTACTGCAAGAAACAATGTGTTGAAATGGTAAATGGAAAGATAATTAATTAAAATCTTCTGCAGTTTTTATGATCCAGACACTAGGAAGTGTAATTCAAATTTTCATGCTGTCATTTTGTATTGCTTCTCTCACTGACTACCACTTTCTGAAACCATACCCAAAATTAAGCCTAACCCGTACTGGAGAACAAAGCGTCTTTACAGCTGCTTTTAAAGTTGGATGCCATGACCAGGTCATGGAAAATGCATTCAAAAATAAAGAACACAGAATGAAACATAGAATAATGGGGTCATTCAGGTTGGAAAAGACCTCTAAGATCATCTAGTCAAACCTTTAACCTAGTATTGAAGTCCACCACTAAACCACGCTACCAAGTTGTACATCTACATGTTTCTTGAAGACCTCCAGGGTCTCCAAGACAACATCTCTGGATCACCCCCTCAGTTTTCCTAACCCTATCCATTGCTTCATTAGGCAGCTGGAGAAACTTGTATTGCTTTTGATCTGTTGAAAACTTCCATCATTGGTGATGAAAGTCGAAGAGGGCACCTACACACAGTCATCAGAGGTCACTCCATTGCCAGGCTATGAAAGGTTCTCCTTCCAAGTACTTGGAATCTGAGGCTGCAAAACAACCAATTTTTCAGTTCAAAGCACAAATCAAACATCTTTTGTTCAACCAAACATGAAAAAAAAAAAATCAGTTCAGAATTTCTGTCCAATGAATCAATAGTGATTTCAGGCACTCAGCTGCGATCCAGACGATATTTCACAGAACCATAAATTAGAACAACTTCAAATAGAGGGGCTGAGAGGCTGGTCCCATGGTGCTCTACAGCTTTATGGTAATGGCACTGTTCTGAGGACTCAGAGACTTCAATTCAAATCTCTGTACTGAATTAATACAGAGGCTTAAATACAGATTTCATGCATGCCAGTCAAATCTGCCTGCAGACCCATTGTTCATGGTTATCTCAAAACTTAATTGAAAATACTTCACATTTAATACTGCTGGGGATTATTGACTGTGGGCTGAAACTTCCTAGTTTTGAAAGTACTGCTGGAAGACAGAACAGAGCAAGATAACTGCCTATGGCACCTTTTCCAATTTGTAAGACCCTACTTTAAAACAAATTAAAAAACACTATTTAACTATTTTTAAAATTTGACCTAAATTCAGAAATTTCTTGCACTGTAGTAGTACACTCTGATCAGTGGTGGAGCAAAATATATACTGAAAAATATGCCTTAGTTAAAATCCTTCGATTTTTTTTTTTTTTAATTACAGTGTATTTCTACAATTCTTTCTCAATTACAATCCTTCTTAATAGAAGGATTGCTTCTAAAGAAACAAGCGGTGTCTTCAGAATCTGATTTTACAATTCAATTAAATTATTTCTGGAAGTACAGTATTTTTATCACTTGCAATTGGGAGTAAAATTTAAATTTTGACAACTGTCAGAAGCTGACATTCTAAAGCAATTTCATGCTTCCCTTGTTACAAAGCTACAACAGTAATATAATCTTCAAAAAAGACATTGTAGCTAAATGTAGTATTGAAAAGGCAAAATCACCCAGCATTAATTTTTATTACTTTTAAAACATATCACTGTGTTTTTTTGTGAAATCTGTGTCAAAAATCTGTGATATTTGGACAAGATATCAAGTGCCAACCACCCTTTATACTAAACATTTCTTGAAGTCACTTTAATATACTTGAACAATCATGATCTAGAACAAAACATTGAAAAGTGCAATGAATACTAGAAAAAGTCTAACCAGGGCTGTGACAGAATCACATCTTTTGAAAATGATGCAGAGAATAAGTGCAGGCGCTTAGTCCTCAGCTGGCTTTAACTGGAAACATTTTACAGGAAAATTTAGAAGTACCTTCATCAGTTCAAGACCTCCCCAACAGCTTGAGCTATTTGGGATGTATACCGAAAATAACCTGTATGCATTGAACGCTTCCTTATTTTTTGCTTTACTACCCAGGGGTCCGGGACCAATTACAGAATGTGTATCTTGGGACTGCACAAGGCTTCTTATGGGATGCTTAGGGGAGAAATCATTGGTGATCAAGATGGCACGGGAAGGAACAAGCAAGGGAAAATGAAGGAGTAAGAAGACAGAAGGTCATGTGCAAGCAAATTACTGGTCAGTGTACTTCTCTAGCTATGCCTTGTGGTATATGTGAGTTGTATACGTGTGCCTCCTGTGAATTTATGCTCAGCCCTACTGCTGCTTGGAGCTGGGGCCATGGAGCTGCAGCTGTCTCTCCACTGGATTCAGCAACCCCTGGCACTATTTATGCATATAACAACTCTTTGAGATTCTATACAGTGTCTGCTCATTCATCACAAGTGCTTTAAATCATTTTGCAAAGGGAACATTAATGTCTTTCAAAAGGTAAATTCTCTGAGAGATGAAATAATTAATGGATTTGAAAACAGACTGAAAGAGCTAGCATTAGAGAATTTGCATAGAATGACATTTAGCATGCTATATTTCCTAGGATGAGCACTGCAAACATGAATAACCATTGGATTCACTTCTAAATGTAACAAGCAATTCAAAATAGATTATGAATATTTTTGAATAAGAAGATAGAGTTTTCAGGCTACAGCTTCAATGACTTGTTGAATACATAGCTTCAGATCTCCATGCTCAAAGCTTCCTGTTGCACAAATGGGAGCCATCAGAGAGACGGGCAAAAAACAAGTTATAGAGTACCTCATCATAGACACTATTGGCAAAATACAGAACATGCTTATTATACACACAGGTTCTTTCAAAAGCGTAGACCAAAATTCATTCTCCCATAAAGAAGGACTGACCACAAGTCCAACTTCATCTTTCAGAAATTATTATTAATTTGACTAAAACAAATTACTGCTCTTCAATTATTTCTTTCTACACACACACGAATGTACACACAGACTTTTTCTCTGTCTAGAAATAGTGGTCACTAACTTCTGTAAGCAGAAAAAAATAGTTATCATGTATTTCACTGAAGAGGATTACAAATAAACATAAGAAGAACACAGTTTTAAGTGAAAAGGCAAGATAACCTTTCATTATTATTATTTTTTAAATAATAGCCCCTAATCCAGGTAGGAAGCAATAGCTTAGGTTACTTAGACAAATTCTAAGTGATAAAATATTAGTATCAGCTCTTCCTTCATATTCATCAGATTCAAACCAAATATCCAACAGTTCTTCCATTCAGCTCAGACTTTGGGAATAATGATCAGTCAGAAAGACTCAGAGAAATGCCAAAAAAGCACTCAAGCAACCCATGCTTAGATATTAGAGTAACAGAAAGTTTTAAATACAAGCACACATCAACCCTTCATTCTGAATGCTGTCCCTGGGATTCACAGTTGAAAACAAACGCAGAAATGAGACGATATTTCCTCATTTGTTTTTTCTATAAAAATGATTTCCTCCTTTTTCACGTCAGATGGTGGTTATATTGTGATACCCAATGGCTTCTACAGAAACGCCTTTAGGACGTAATTCTACTTCCGTGATTTCATTATTTATTTATATTTATAAATTTGGAAAAATGCTGGAGAACGCACAAAGAGAGAGCAAGACTACATCCATTTGTTGAATTCTCATTGACTAAGTGAACCAAAGTTCAATTCATTCAACCAAGGTTTGTAATATTTTAAATTTAACCGCTACAACCAAGATGTTCCAGGAAAGTTTTTAGGTACTAATGGGAACATCTATTAAAAAAATAAGTAAAAATCAGGACAGCAGAAAAAGTAGGTTGTGTGAGGGCTCTTGGAAAGCCTGCTGCAGCTGACTCTCCTGAGCAAGTACATCCAAGCCATCAGTTTAACGTGCTATGAGAATGTTCACACCCTGGACTTGAATGTAAATTTAAAAAAAAAAAAAAAAAAAGCTTACTAGGAATGACTTCAGTGTGAGAATGGAATGCAACTTGGGGAAGAAGGGGCAGAAAGGATTTAAAAAAGCATAATCTGTCTATGCCATACTGTTGTCTTTGAAATCAAAAGAGGCATATGAGCTAAAATAGTATTATATATTGTTATAAAAAAGATGGCATTGTGTATGTGAATTTAAGAAGGGCATCAAAAACATACTTTTTAGCATGTTCCATCACCAAGAAAAATGTTGCTAAGAATATTAGTCATTTTGTGTCAGATGTTGATATATACTTTCAAGTTACTGACGCTCATAACAGCACATGGATCGTATTCTCTTTATGCAACGTGCATAAATCTCAATGAGCAGAAAATTAATTCTACCTCAAGTTTATGTTATCTTCAAACATGAAAAATGTCAGCTGCTATCTCCTGTTCCTTGATTGAAGTATAAATTTCAGATTATGGTGCAAAGTTGCATCTACGCTCCTTGAAAAGCCGAATTTTAAACACACAACAACCTGCTGCTGGACCTAATCATGCTTCTAATTAAGTTTTCAGTTATTTGCCAGAAAATTTCTAGGTAAATTATACTAAAAGCATTAATTTTCCAAGGACAGATGTTTCCTAAGTTATTTAATAGATACAATAAATATACATTATCTATTTCCTTGTCTTGTTTCCCTTGGCACCCTAAACTGCTTCTTAATAAATTTATTTGACCTGAGCCCAACAGATCAACAATTCTTTCATGTGAATCAGAGCCTGAATGTCTCCTCCACAGGGAACATACTTCCTCTGTAATGATCAGTAAAGGATCAATTGCAATGATCAATAAAGGCGTAACACCTACGCCAGGGAAACATGCCCATCTTGTCCTCTCCCCAGACCACATTTCTTGTTTTTTATGAGTTCCTCTTTGATCCTCTGCATTTCTCAAGCTTTACAGTTTCAGGGCCTAGGGTTATTAGAATCAAAATATATATATATATAAAATCTCACTCCTCCCAAAATTTCAGTAAGCAGAAGACTGTCTGCTTTCCCTCACCTCTAATGAACAAAGACACAAATGACAAACATCAGTGCTTCGTTTGCTCCCCATCTCAGTGATATTTTACACAGATCTGACAACATGTGAATAAACAGCTATGCCACAAATTATTCAGTTGTACAGCAACTGGATAATTTCACTTATATGGCTTTGAACTGAAGCTTATTTTCACTATTTTGGCTTTCTTAAGACCTATGGAACCAAACTGGACATATATTAGAATTATTATGGGATATACACACACATATACCTACACACTTATGAGTTTTATACATAAAATATTTTTCATAAAGCTGTGTGAAATGCAGTAAGAAAAACATTAAAAATATGTTGATTGTATTTTATTTTTTTTTTACAACTTAGCTTTGTAAATCAAAACTGTTGATCGTCAGAATTTTCTACAGCTATCCAAATATAATTTATCCTTTCAGATTCCAAGAGTCTTAAGCTATATATTCTTTCTTAAAGCTATATATTCTTAAAGCTATATATTATTTTCATCCACATTCCTTCCGAAGTATTTCACAAATGATAGAGTACACTTGTTCACTTGTTACTCTACACCTATCAATCGAAAGCAAGTCTGTCCAGGATGAATTACAACTGTATATAGTAGCACAAAACAGTATAAAGCAATTTAAGACAGGAAATGAGGAACACCAGAGCCAGCTGTAACTGCAGAAGACATTTTTAGGTTGATGGTGTAATTATCCAAGCTGGAATTTTGCCAGAAAATCAACAAGCAATAGTCTGGCAAAACACAGCCCCGGTTTATTAATCCAGCTCTGTATGCCACTGAGCTAAACATATCATTCCACATTGCACCAAGGCTGCTCTAGTTTATGTGGCTCGTGTGCTAATATTGACGTTTCGCATCTCCTGCTTTCTTAATTATGGACTCGTGTTGTACAAACCCAAAAAAGCTGCTCCACTTTTCTGACATACATTTTTCTAGGCTGTTGACAAAAGACGTCTGTATCATTCTGCACAATACTGCTTAAGCTTTCTATTCGTCTCTCTACTGCCAGCACTTTAAAATAAATAAATATATAAATAAATACCAAAACAAAACAAAAAAGGGGGGTGGATTTTAAAAAAATAAAAGGCTCGTTAGCAATTTAAAAGTCAGAAATCCATTTTCAGGAAGAAAACCAAAACTCTCCACAGCATTCTTCTTAAATGCCTCTAGCTTTACAAAGCATTAATGTGCAAAGAAATCATTGTTAACTACTATAACGATCTAATGACAAAGAAAGCTAAATAAGGAGCTCAGACACAGTGCTAATGAATGTGGTGCATACGCCTGGATCAGAGAGCATGACTGATGGATCAGGGCTGATGACTCTGAGACAGTAGAAAGCTCCTCGAGAGAAGCTAGCAAAACTGAGTCAGCATCACAGCCCCAAAGGAAGACAGCTACAAATTCAGAAGGAGCACTGAAGATGCTCATCTAGAATGTGACATAGGACAAACTAAATAATGTAAGCAATAGGAAACTGAAGTAGCTGACGTATGAAACTTCATGACAGAACCACCAAGCATCAGCTTCAAAATTCTAAAAGAAAACAAAAAGAAATGAACAAAAACAGAAAACTGGCATAATGTTCTACATATGAGAGTACAGCAAATACTGGACTTATTATGATGTACTGGCGATTGAATAATAAAAAAAAAAAAAAAAAAAAAAAAAAAAAAAACCACATAGAAACAGGAAAACTGTGAAATCAACTATACATATAGTGGAAGACAGCCTCAGGATAGAATAGACTGGAACATTCACAGGTCAACGTTTGTGTATACAGGATTGTAACCCTGCCCACTCATATGATCACTTGAGTCCAATTTTTAAGAACTGAAAAAAACATCAAATGAGTGCTGGGGGCCTCACTGAAAATCAGTAAGTACTTTATACTAAGGACTTGAGACTCTTTTTCTAAATCTCAGTTGGAAATCCGCCAGTCTTGTTCTAAAGCCTAGGAATGATGGTATGGGCAGATGGTATCTTTAGATTATAGGATTTACAATGGAAAATACCAAAAGGTACTTAAGTCTGTTGCAACAAAGATAATTACAATAAATGTCAATAAAAGGGTAAGTTTTTCTTATGGGCATGTACTGAAGATATATTTTTCCCCTACTACACATGTAAATCTGAAAGCATCTGACATATGTTTAAACTTTTGAAGAAAAACTGTCAGATGATACCCACAGAACCATGGATATCCATGATATTTGTGAAGTTTCAGAGCCTTATTCAAAGCAGTTTTCTTATAATATCAATTTATTCAAAAATTACATTTTGCAAAGCCAGCATTAGTTCTGCCAGTACTTATTATCCAATGGCTGACTCCAATGCCCAACCAAACAATTTTCTGTAAGGCTGCTTATCTTAAAACTTGCAATTTTACCTACACAGGTTGAAAACCTGTTAACATTTATCTTATTATCACCAATACTCACCAAAATGTTTTTAATATTAGTATTATCTGCATATTTTCAGAGCATGACAACCTTTGCATGTCTTTCAATACATGCTTGAAACCACAATTAGATTGTTCAGAAAAGTATGTACCGTAGTACTAATCCTACATTTGCATTCACAGACTTTGAACTACTGCTCAAAGTTTAGCTAAGTGACAAATTATATCATTTTGTTACACAGCAGAATAAAAAACAAGTCCAAAATGAAACAATAAGCTTTAGCATTGGGTAGCATGGTTGGTAAATAATATTTGAGTTTACTACTTGGTGGTAGAACAAGGAAAAGGAAAAAACTACATACTGCTTTACAAAGTTAAAACAGTCTTATTACTCATTGCCAGTGACAATGGTAGAGGTATATTAATATCTGTATGTTATATATATATTATACATATAGTGTAGTATAAGAGTGGTTTAGCGAGTATAAGAGTGCTGTAGCGAGGTGGGGGTTGGCCTGTTCTCCCACGTGCCTGGTGACAGGACGAGGGGGAATGGGTTTAAGTTGAGCCAGGGGAGTTTTAGGTTAGATGTTAGGAAGAACTTCTTCACTGAAAGGGTTGTGAGGCACTGGAACAGGCTGCCCAGGGAAGTGGTGGAGTCACCATCCCTGGAAGTCTTCAAAAGACGTTTAGATGTAGAGCTTAGGGATATGGTTTAGTGGAGGGCTGTTAGCGTTAGGTTGGAGGTTGGACTCGATGACCTTGAGGTCTCTTCCAACCTAGGAAATTCTGTGATTCTGTTTGTCTTACGCTACACTATCAGAGAAGCTGATAGACTTGTTTTGGAAGAAATCTTGAAGAGACTCAACCATGTCAGTTACACCCTTGAGTAGTTTGTTCCACATACCTTGTTTGCGTACATCTTCTACAGCAGCAACCAGTTCCTCCTTCAGATCCTGGCTCTCTTTGGCGATTTGATCTCCTTTTTCTAAAAAGTTCTGAGTAGCCTGCTCTACCGAGGCAGCCAACACATGAGCCTTCTTAGAGCGCCCTTTCTTCTTGCCAGACGGTCCCTTATTGCTTGTGTTAACAAGCGTTGTTACCTTTGGGAAAGAGAAAAGAAGTTTCTATAAGTCTGAACAATTCTTCTGCTCTTAAGAACAAAATAGATAGTCATCTAATTCAATATTCTCAATATTTTCTGTTGAAATGATGCAATGGTCACATGTATTGAATATATAAAATCTAAAGTTCAAAGCCTGAAGCATAGCAACATGCACCCCAAAAAAAGGTTTTTACTTTTAGCTTGTATTTAGTCTGGTCTAAGCAAATCAGCAGGCAAGCAGTGAAAGAGAGAAAGAAGAGAAACTTTTGTCACTGGTCTTCATTTTAAAAAGTGAATAAGCCATTAAAATGAAAACCCAACAAACATACAGGTCAGTAACTATTTGAAAAGCAATCTCCTCTAGAGATAAGTACCACCACTTACGTTCAAGCAGTGACAAAACCATTGTGGCTGTTTTCTAGACATTAAGGAATGAGTAGCTCCTGCTGCAAAGATTATACAGGTTAAAACTATCCTGTGTAATAGTGCTTAAGTATATTTAGAACACATTAGTGTAGGACAACAGTGGACAGTAAAATGATCATACTTTCTCCCCAGTGTTTAAAAAGAAAGGAAATCTGCTTTCATATTTTTAGAATCTCCTACAAGAATTCCTTATTCAGCTGTCAGATCAGAAACCCGAACCACATAGCTTAACAATACAGCACAGCATATACAATACAGCACATACATCACAGCTTTTTGGTGGATGGACCACAAAAATTTAACATCGCTCCAGCTCTAGCAGGATGTTTTTCTGTAAAGCCCAAATATCAGATATCATCAGGTGTTAAATACATGAAAACAAGCAATGGATCCATAACAATCGGTGATCCAATTCACCCTAGCCAGAATACAACCCAGGGCAGTCTATTTAAGTTGCATATCTGTGTGCTAACCTAAAAATCTACTGTAAGAAAAATAATAATAATAAAAAAGTCTTTGCAATAGACAGACAATACAAAGCAAGAAAGATCCTAAAAGGAAGTAAAAAAACCTCACTGCTATCCCGTTCCTATTACAAGAAGCACGACAATGTGTTACAGTTGTGACCAAAGAGCCTTTCATCACACTCTTTGTGCCTTTTCAACCACATCTGAAAACAGGGAGACTAAGGAAGCTTAATAAAAATAAAATAGAAAAGGCTGTCAAGGCTTGAAAACACCATACACAGAGAGGTACAGGGAAAAAATGCCTGGGTACAGCAGGATAGTATTCTACCATTATCTGTTTTATTCCACTACTTATATTTAGAAATAAATTCTTTTTTATTATTTTTCCCATTAAATTATTATTCAATAAAAGTTCTTGAATATCCTTTCACAGTTTATCATTATCTATTTAATAATTTTAGGACTTTATGAAGACACTAGGATAATTCTGTAATATAACTCAGGTTTATCCAAAAGAATGGATTTATCCAGTACATCACAGGGAGTACTAAGACAACCTTTCAGATGCAACAGGCAACAAAACTATTGAGCACCTACTGAAATTCATAGAAGTGATCTGAAAAGGAAGAGAACAACATTGGAACTTGATCTTAATTGTTTGAACTTAATGAACAAACTAGAGGTATATTGCCAGAACAGTGGCAATACATACCAGTGGCAATAAACAGATAAAGGGAAGAAAAAGATCTCAAGTAAAGACAAATTGGTCAATAAATGAAGTCAAATCAGAGTATTTTGTAGAACTCTCTCAAGTAGATACTATATCAATAGCTTTAGAAAAAGAATCAACTTCTTCAATTAGCACCAACACAAATAATTTGTAACTGGCAGACTAACTGCTGAAGTCCTGTGAAGACACAGGATCAGTCAGATTACAGACCTCTTTTGGTACCCTAAAAACATAGTTTTCCATTAAAAATAATAAAAATCAATGTGACAGGATTGTGCTATCTGCAAGTCTGCTCCTTCTATGAATGATTCGACTACCAAATTTCTTCTCATCTAACCTTACCTACAAAAGAGTTACACATCTCTTGTAAGAGCATCTAGAAGTACTGAACTGCTGCAGTTAACGAACAGGAATGGGGACTATAACTGTCGTAGAATACAACAAGTTTGTTCCTAGAAATAGATATTGTCTCATAAAACAGGAGGGAAACACAGAAAACCAGGGTGAGAACAATCAAATAGGTATAAGATTTCTCAGTTAAGTGAAATAAATCCTGAATAAATATTTTACCACCATGATCTCCAAAACATTTTGATGGTACACATAGAATATGTATTTTAGATATATGTACATGTATGCTTTAATAAAATGGTTCAACATGCTGGATTTACTAGCCCAACAATGTTCTCAGTAGAAGCAACAAGCCATTTCCACATAGCCCTCAGAGCATAACAACTCTCAACAGGCAATTTCAAATAAAATGTACTTACATAGCAAAGTAAACATCTTGATTTAATTCACACAAACTGTGTCGTGCAACAAGAGAGGCTTTCCTCCTAAAACTGCTAAGTATGGGAGAAGCCCTGCAAAAATCCATCTTGTGAATAGATAAGCACATAATGCGCAAAGCAGAATGAAAAATAGTAATTGGTTGAACATACATCAGTTTTAATTATGTGTGTTTTGCTTAATGGGAGCTGGCTGGGAATCAGTTACTGCTCCTTTTTCTTTCCAAGAAAGCAGAAGGACAAACGCTGAATTCAGTTTTTTGCACATAATCAGATGAGCTGCAGGTGCTGGTATCCCAGATGAGGGAGATGGTTTGCTGAATTCCCAAAACACCAACAGTTAGAAGCCTCGTACCTTATTCAGGATGCTCAAAGGATGGTTGTAAGGACACACAATAGGTTCAATTAAATCAGGAAATGAGAAATAAATGTTGATATATTTTGCCTTTTACATCAGGAGCTTTTTCTCTCTGTACCTGTCATAAGTCTAAGGAGTTTTCAAAGTAACACTTAATAGTGTTCTTTTTGAACAGGAATGGCCAAAAATATAACTCATATCCCTTTAAAAAGAAAGATAAAGAAACACTTATTTGGGAAGAGCAAAAAAGCTGAGTGGTCTTTTTCAGAGAAAGTGTGCTCACAGCAAATACTTGTGTCAGATTTAAATAGTTTTCTTAGATATCTAATTACAGACACCCACAGAAATGCAATCAAAACACCGTAAAACATTATGAAAAGTTTATCAGAACTTCCCAAAATACATGAAAAAATAATAAAGTATTTCATCACATTTTCATCAATACCAATTAGTTTGTCCTGCGCTAGCTGATATGCAGAAACACAGAAAAATTCCTAAGAGGCACACAGGTGTCTGTTGGTGTTTCTGAAAGGTGAAGAACCTCCTTCTGTGGCACAGTCTCTGCAAATCAGGTTCACACACACAGGCTCTGGAGAGGAGGAGGAAGCAGCAGCAGTGTAAAGCCCTTCTTAATGCACCAGGCTGCTGTGAGTCCAGATCAGCCCAGCACAAAGGAGATCACCAACTGCCCCAGAAGATGGAGTTTTCTCTTACCATGTCATGTAAAGGACATGTAAAACACAGCATAACCAGAGTAAATCTGCTTTTTCAAAAAGAAATGCTGGTGTATTCCCCTTGATCCCAATTCTCTCCTTAAAGTTTTGCTGTTTTCTGTTTTTGTTTTGTTTTTTATTATTATTATTATTATTATTATTATTATTATTATTGTTTGTTTTGTTTTATTTTTTTTTCCCCAGCATTAAAAAAAAATCATTTAAAAATCTCTGGCATGTCAAAAGCACAGACTCAAACATAACCAGAAAATCACACACGATACTGGCTAGCAAGAGAGCAAAGTTCACAAATGGTGCTACATACATATTGTTTGCCAATACACCTTCGATGATTTGTAAATTTAAGCAAAGATTTCGAAACATGTAAGAGAAACAGCAACTTCATCTCCCCACTACCTAAATAGCAGCATTCAGAGGCCAGCATTTTTTTATTTTTTATTTTTTATTTTGCTTACAAAGAGGTGACCTGGTATAACAGGTAACAACACTCACAGAAAAAACAAAGGACAAATCTTGAGCCTAACTTGACTCTCAGATCAGTTTTACATAAATTTAATTTCTATTGAATACAATAACAAAAAGAAAGTGACTGAGTGCCCCTTATAACCAAGTTGGTTGCTACTCTGGATGTTTTTTCCTAGTACGTTGCTATTTTTATGTTAGTTCTGCAAACCGAGATTAGTACAAGAATTGGACTACAGCAGAGACCCCTTCTATCTGGCAATTTTCAAGGTCTTAAATGAAATCCTAGAAACCTGCTTTTTTGTTTTTAAGTATTTGAAACAGAATTAAAAGGAAATGGAGACAGAGCAGTTCCTGCTCTCATTGACAGACCCCTCCTCAACAATAAGATTACTGGTGACCTGCCAGTTTTATTTTTCTCTCTGATTCCAGGTTAAGAGGACAAGAGCAGGAACATAGAGATTTTTCACATTGTTATTAGAAAGAAAGCAATAAGTAAATAAATAAATAAACAAATAACAACAACTTGAATGTTTGGAGCTTTAAGATACACGTAAAGTGTTTTTTCTTGACAACAAATTCCCTAAAATAAAAAAAAATAATAAAAAAAAAAAAGACTCCAAAGGCAGAGAAAAGACTGATGTCAGCTAATGAAAAAATATTTCTTAATAGTAAGTACGAAGAAAAAGAACATTATAATCATCAGCATGTACCAGTGCAACATCTGAACATCGCTTGCTGTAATATGTCCTGTGGACAGGAGAGACAGAGAGGCTGCATCGATTCCAGCCCCAGCACAGTCACTCAGGTATCCAATCTTGTGCACATCAACTCTCCCAACTCCGGTTTAATTTCACTTCTCTATTCCAAACACTTCAATCTGCTTGGAAAATTACTCAATAGCACATTCACTTAAATGACCTCAATAGATTAAACTAATTACTTTGCTGAATCAAGGTCCCAAACTAATTTGATCAAAAAAAAAATACTTCATTTCAGAGACAGTCTCATTTACTGCACCAGAAGAAAACACCAGAGGTTAGTTTCCTTAAGAATAGAAAACGCACACTATATCCTGATTTATTTTAACATACACACCTTTCAGCTACTTGTAACAAAAGCCTAAAATTGAAATCTCTGCCACAAGTAATAATTTATACATGTAAATACATGTCCTGCAGAAAAGCCTCCAAGTTCTGAATTCGTCAATCACAGCAGGTGTAGGAGTGAACATGTACAGAATGATGCAGCCTAACATGGACTGTTCCTAATGTACAGCCTCAACAAGTAATCAGCATATCAAGACCAGATAATGAAAACTTATGAGCATAGCAAAACATCTAAAATCTGCAAGTGCCAGAAATCCCATTCCCATACAAATTTGAGCATATGAGAAAGGCTCAGGATGATGAAATGACATATATAGAGAAGAAAGCATTGACAAGCAGACACAGAGTGCATATATTCTTTCCAAAACATAAATGTTTTCCAAAGGACATGATGAAATTTCCTAGTCTTGGGCCATGATGAGCCAGAAATCTCTACTATAATTGCTACTGCCATGCTTAGAAAGCTGAGCACCTCATTCAATTAACATTTACGGCCATCTTCCTTTTCACAGAATCACAGAATTTTCTAGGTTGGAAGAGACCTCAAGATCATCGAGTCCAACCTCTGACCTAATGCTAACAGTCCCCACTAAACCATTTCCCTAAGCTCTACATCTAAACGTCTTTTGAAGACTTCCAGGGATGGTGACTCTACCACTTCCCTGGGCAGCCTGTTCCAGTGCCTCACAACCCTTTCAGTGAAGAAGTTCTTCCTAACATCTAACCTAAAACTCCCCTGGCTCAACTTAAGCCCATTCCCCCTCGTCCTGTCACCAGGCACGTGGGAGAACAGGCCAACCCCCACCTCGCTACAGCCTCCCTTGAGGTACCTAAAAAGAGCGATAAGGTCGCCCCTGAGCCTCCTCTTCTCCAGGCTGAACAAGCCCAGCTCCCTCAGCCGCTCCTCGTAGGACTTGTTCTCCAGGCCCCTCACCAGCTTCGTTGCCCTTCTCTGGACCCGCTCAAGCACCTCCATGTCCTTCTTGTAGCGAGGGGCCCAAAACTGAACACAGTTTGCATTGATTCAGAGAAAACTGGTGCGGACTTACAGGACTGCTAGAGATACTCCTCTGCATTTATTCCTAGATGACTTAAGCTCTCTATTAAGGATGAAGACCCGGTGCCAGCAGTGAAGTTGGCTTGCATCAAGTCACAGATGACAGCAGCTTGGGGACCAGTTGATGCACTTCGTGGCAAGGCTGCCACTCACAGGAACCACACAGAAGTCGACGAAGACAAAAGCCCGGTCATGCAGCAGTACCCGAGGAACACCTGGCTGTAAGGCTGATTTAGGGACTGATGGGCTTGGGGGCAAATCTGGTTCGAGGAACCTGATGGACCTTCATAGGCAGCAAGCTGCCATCAGCCTGCCGTGGCAGAAAAGGCAGCCAAAAATACCTGTGCTCTTACACCTTAAGATAAACTCTTAATACTATACACTATACTCTTAGTAAGTAGACTAAGATACTCTTACACTATGCTGTTTTTGCCTACACCTCAGGTGGAACATAGCCAGACTGAGAGAAGTGATCATCCCCCTCCACCCAGCACTCCTTGAACAGCATCTGGAACAACCACTTTGGACCCCTCCAGTACAGGAAGACAGGCAGATGTTGAAACAAGAGCTTCTGGCTGGATATAAGGGAAAAAAAATGTACAATGATTTGTACAAATATTTTATTTTCTTTTATAAAACAGATTTTATTCAAGATCCCAGAGGAGATTCTATATTCTTTAATAGAATAACCTGATAAAAGAGCTAAAGCGGGGTAAAGTTCTGGAACCTCCTTACTTAAGGAAATCTCCCACCTCCCATAAAAGTATTGCAGTTAGTAATACTAAGTAGTTAGTATTACTAACTGCAATGCTGGGGCTCTCTTCTCTCCAAAGAAAGATGGATCATCATGGAGCAACAGCAAAGCAAGGAGAGGAAATGTTCTTCAGCATGTGCTGAGGACATCTGCTCCGGAAAGGGGAATTCTGGATTCCAGCCTTTGCACGGCCAGGTTGGGTTCTGTACAACACACAGCTCTTACAGAAAGAAAACTGCTCATAAAATCAGAATCTGGCAATTTTGCCCACCTGGGATACCTGGTGTCAGCTTATTTGAAATGACATGAAATTAACAGTCGGAACTGCTAAGAAAGCAGTCTCTGCCAAAATTAGCAGTACCACTCAGAGAAGTCAGACACACTGGGAGAGGAAAATTTCTCCCATCAGTGAAAGAAAAACCCATGACACTTTAGCTGCTTTCCCCTTCGAACAAAGCCATACATCAGCCTATAACTGAAGTTGTAGAATAAAAAAGAAAGAAAAGAAATAACCTGTTCTTATTAACACCGTGCTTGAGTTTTTGGGAAGTGTCTACCTGGAAGATTTTAACTGTATTCATGGGGAGAAGAAAAAAAAAGAAAGAAAGAAAGAAAGAAATTAGACAAGAACATAGCTCACTTTTCTGCCAGGGCTTTCAAGCTAACTGGTTTACTTTAAATAACTTACCCCACCTATGCATGCACAAAGGAAGGAATGTCTGTATCAGTTGAAGTTACTAATTAATGCAGATCTCACAAAAATTTAGTACAATTATCAAATATATCACTTGATAATTACCATAAGCTCATTTGGCAATCCTATAATGATCCTGGCTTTGTGATCACACTAGGGAACCTTGCTCTCCTGTTTTATTAAAGAAGCTTCACGCAGTTCTAGCACAGATCTCTGTTGGAACAACAGAACTTCACTAATTAATAGCTCAGTCCCACCCTGAATTAAGTCTTCCTTACACAGCAGCACAAAAGAAAGGTGAAGACGTCGTTGATAAAAGGAGAAAATTGTATTAGCACAGATTTCCCTGCTGCAGGGGTCATGGGCAGGCAGGAATGCCAGCAGTGAAAGGGGCCAGAGCTGGCTCAGACATTTATCAAATTAATCCCAGTCAGCAGCTCCAGCTCATAGAAAGAAGAGCATTCCTGACGGCGTGATTTAAACTGTCCTCCCTGCAGATTTCTGAAACGCATGGGCCGAAAATGTAAGAATTGCAATACTTTCCCCCCACATACCTCTTTCCCCTATATCTGCTTGAATTGGATTGGTTTAGTTACTGAAGCTTTTCTATAACCACATCACACAATGTACTAATCTGGACACTTTGGAGGAATATACTGATAGGCATTTTTTCACTGTAATACTACTCCTTGGGGATCGTCACTGATTGCCCACCAGGTACTCAGGCCTTGTCATTTCTTAATATTGAAATTATTAATATGTATATAATTATATACAGTGTAAGTAGTTATATATAATTAGATAAATATATTAATATTGACAGAGGGCTGGTGGGGTTTTCCAGCTGGAGGACAACATTCATCTGCTTTCGTGTTTTAATACTGAAGTTAAATCAAGCATGGCCATAAAAACGTACCTTACGTAAACAAGTCAGGTCAGGACTAGATGACCTTTGAAGGTCTCTTTCAACTGAATTATTTTAAAACAACTCACATAAATGGTTTGTCTGCAACATGTGAAGTTAGTGTAAAAGGGCCTGTCGGAAAGATTACTAATTGCTCACAAGAAAAACACTGCTATTTGCCCCTGCCACCCCTATTTTCGAGTATATATTAACTCCCTCTTCCCAGAGGCATTTCTTTGCATGTGAGCAGCTGCAAGTTATTCCTCTCATTCCTCTCTTCTCATACGCTTCCGTATCACCAATCTGCTGGAAACACTCAATGACCTGCAAAAAGACAGCCGTGACATTTTAGTGTAAGGACCCTTTTGCTTCTAGAGATAAGACTCATCCAAGTGGAAAGCTAGGCTTATGTCCTCAGTGGTTATACTAATGGTATCCCCCTGAGCACCATTTTTAAAATCCTCTTGTTTCTGAAAGTAGTTGATTTCATCCAGAAGAAAAATCACCACAGCTGTCCGGAAAACAAGAATGTAATTTTTTCCAAACTGTTTTAGGGTTTATTATTTTTTTCTCACAATTGGTTTTCTTCGGCAGAAGGATGAAACAGAAACCTTTCAAATACTTTGTGAGAGAAACAGATCGCGTTATGGGTTAAAGCACTGCCATGGCTGTGGGAAGATCAAAATCTGAACCAGTCTGTGAACCAGTCTGAACGCAGAGCTTGTGACCTTCACTTTGACTATCCAGAACGAGGGAAAAACCATGTGGGACTTTTGGCTTTACATAATCCCAGCTCTGCACACTGCAATCTTTAAAATCTGGCTCTCAGCAGTAGCTCATTAGGTAATCCTAATCCAGCCATGAGATTTATGAAACAAAATGTGGTAAAAATTCCTTCAAATTACAGCTCCATTCACATGAAAAACGGGAGCAGATAACTTGTTTCTTTTCCTATCTGTGCTTAGTCTCAAGTACTGCCTGAAAAACTGTGTGATTTTTTTTTTCATTATTACTCTTGGGAACGCACATGACCTGCTGATTCAGTCTTCAATATAACTCTTTCCTTTTTTTTTTTTTTTTTTCAATAATAATCTTCAAAGTTCTTGATCAACTTAAGTAATTTGCCACTGCCCCTAGCCTATAAATCATAACCGTTTTTTTCTAACAGCTTACATAATTAACTCTTGTAATTATCTCTGCACAATTAGCACCAGCTGTCCACCTAATTCTTAAAACTGAAATTATTTTTTCTGTTAAAAACAGATATTTGAATTTTCATTGACTAATGCGACTACCCACACTAAACACCAGTGCTTTAATCCAGTCTTTCTGTTCTCATTCCAGATCCCTTCAATGTTTGCAAACACCTGCTGTATCGAAGAACCAACAAATCAGCAGACAATTCTCTCTAATGTATACATTTTTGGCCAGGATGTTAAATAAATAAATAAATAAATAAGCCAGTGACACACCTACCTTATGGATGTCAGTACATAGATAACTCAGGGCATGCTGACTGGAGCCAGAATATTTTCAGCCAATCTAGCTCGAGGACAGCTAGCTGCTCTGATTCACTTTTCCCCCATCTTATACAAATTCCTGGACAAATTTGCATATTTCTATTCTGTCAACATGATGTACCTTTAGGATGTAATTTAGAGATAGCAACTCTGTCACTGTTCATTTATATTCTTCTTATCAGTGTTCACACTACGGGAGGAGGCTTATATCCTAGTCCATGTGAATGAATATTGTATAAGGCACTTTTAAAGTTCTTCAGTAAGTATTTTAAAGTTCTTCTCAAAGTATTAATTCTCTGTGGAATTCCCTTCTACTTGTTCTGTTAACAAAAAGAAGCAAAAACAACAAAAAACACATCACACATTTTCCTCTCACATCATCTTTTATACAGCAGACATAGCAAACCCGCAGTGTGTTTCCCCCAAACCACCCAGCCACCTTGCCTCTGCTGTGACCCCAGGAAAATCCCTAAAGATACTGAAAATGTAGTTCAGTTGCTGGGGCTCATTCCACCTTTGTACAAAACTTGATGACAAGAGCACCAGTTAGTGCCACTGGTTAATGGGGCCATGCTGTGCTGTGGACACATCAGCTAGGATCTTCTTGGGAACCACGACCAACCCCTGGAGGAGGAAGGACAAGCGCTGACATTCATTACAAGGTCCCCTCTGTCTGTGCTGCTATGATTGCAGAACTTGTCTTAAGGACTAAATAATCCTCTTCCTCCATAGAGGTTTCTTGTGTCTTGTTAGGAGTGTCGGCAATTCCAGCTCGTGCCAAGCTGGAAATGCTTAAGGAGGCGTTTAATTGGTCCAATTAAGGAATCTGTAATTACTTCCAGGTTACTATCGCTCCGAGAAAACAGTCTTCAACAAAATTGTTTTGATTCCCCAAAAATCTGCTCAATGCCTACAATGCATGTAAAATCCAAAAGTGAAATTTAAGATGCTCCTTTGTATCTTCTGACTGCCCAAACTCCCTCCCAGAAACAGCCGGCTCCAAGTCAAGCACAACTGCCAAAGGCAGGATGAAATACACCCTTCTGGTATTTTTTAACCAAATCTGCCACATCTCACAAAAGTGATCAGACAATCTTAACCTCTTACCAACTCATTGCTGTATGTAAGCTATAACCACATATCACATCATTTATCCATCTTATGAAACATTAAGCATTTCCTTAAGACAGAGTCTTCAGTTATAGTAAACCTGCTCAAATGCCCCAAACGGACTTGGTATAAAGTATTCAAGCTACTTAACACTGAAGTACTCAAGCAGTGCTGGTTATACCATGTACTTCTTAGCTTTTTCAGTTACACTAAGCAATTGTGGTCATACCATTTCAAGTCATGTTCATTTTCAATTACATACAGGTAGGAAAGGCTAAAACAAAAAGGCATTATTTTTGTCTCTACTCTCTAGACTTTGTCTTCCTTTTACACTAAACAGTGATAGGGTAAAAAAGCAGCAGCAGTCCTAGCAGCATGCCCCAAAACCTCGTCTTAAACATTCCTCAATCTCCTACATTTAATATAGTCACTCCTGTAACTAACGTAGGCTGCCAAGCTAATGTGGTTGGGTTTGAAATGAGAGTGAGACATTTTTTATCCCTGAAGGAGGACTTAGACCAACTCCAAGCAAACTCACTGTCTGTTAATCACCAGATTAACAGGCTCAGAGTGAAGCATGAGTTCCAGAAAGGGACGGCATTTCAGAAAGCTCCTCTTCCTTCAACATTTCTCCCACTTGCTATTTTGTCAGTCCCTCCCATAAGCATCTCCGTGTGTTGAGCAGGGAGCCTAAGCATTATCACAGAATTTGGATTTATGAATTACATGCCAGGAGCCTGAAAGGGTGCCTGAAAGAACTTGGCATCTCCAGACCTCTGAGTCCTCCCAAGCTCCACACCAAGGACATTTATGGGTTTCACATAGCATAGACTGAACTTGGAGCAACGTCTAGAGATACCAACTCCTCTCGCCCATGATCTTTTGACCATCTTCATTGTTTATCATTGTCCTTGTGAAACAACAGCATGCACTCATTTGGTAACATCATATGTTGAAACCAGGAAAGGCAGGTGAGTTAGCTCCAAGTGATTAGAAAATACACACTAAGCAGCAGTGACCTCAAAGCAGGCAGAAGCATTAGCTTTCAGTAGCGTGCAATCATCTTAGCAACAGGCGAGCAGTAACTGAGGATGAAGTAATTCCTTGCATTCAATATTTTTAATTTAACTTCTAAGCTATTACTAGTCCAAATGTCATACCGACACCGTTTCTTTGCCTTGATAATTAAAATACTGAATGCCATCAATAAAGTAAGTGCATTTTCCTATTCTTCTTGAATTTCACCAGTTTTTATTTTAGGGCAAGACTTTGTTACATTACTTGCATAAATACAATAAAAGTCATGAAGATATGCAAGTTGCTTTAAGGCTATGAAGCCCTCAAGACAAGCTGCTAGCAATCTACGTAAATCATGAGAAATAAAAGATCCAAAATAACACCTCATTAACTTCAATTCCTTCCAAAGCTGAATACTGAACTAATAATCAAGCTTTCAAACTCATAACATGCATTATGTGAGAAATGCATATACGGCTTGCTATTTATTATTAGCACAAGATTAAGCCTTGTGGTACTCAAACTGTATCAAAAGTAAAAGACTGCTGGTATTATGTATTAAGCAAGAGAAAATCAACAAAGAAATTTCCACTGCCATATTTAAAGTAATCAGCATTAACCAATCAGAAATGAAGCCACTTTGTCCTAAATATTGGTAAGTGGATCCTCCAAATCTCAAAAGGCAAGACAAACAAAACGCACGCATCTGTTGCTGAATCAGAACCAAATGTTAGCACTTTTTTTTTTTTTTTTTTTTTTTTTTTTATCTCCAAGCAACAAATCATTTGAGAGCTTTAGAAGAAAAAATAGTATTTAAAATCTTAGTGTCAGACAGTCTCCCAGTTAGCTCTTAGTCTTTATTTTTCTCAGTTCTTCAGCAGAATAAATTCAGAGCATGCCTGACTCACTCCATGAAGATATTACATCTAACCACATGAGGGCACGCTACACTGCAGGAACAGCAGAACACACAATGTGTGAAATCCCTGGGTTTAGAGGACTTTGGGGCTGTGTTATTGGGTCTGAATGTCACTAAACAGCACATATTTTACAAAGCAAAATCGTTAGCTGATATTCAACATATTTTGTTGACATCTTTGGGGTTAAAAAAACTGTTAAAATCAGTTAAGACAACATTATTTGAGTTCTTTAAAGAACTTAACTGTAAAGCAGACAAAGTATTAAGAGAAAAAAAAAAAAAAGGCAAAATAGATGGTAATTTCTTTAGTAAGCTTCTCCCGCTTTTACTAAGTAATTCTGGGTTTATTTTATTGAAGAAAAAAAAAAACACTATTTCCTTACCAAACATTGTATCCAAAATACAGGATTTAATACTATGTTTTAGTTTGTTTGTTTTCCAGTGAGTAAGGCATTGTATTAGAAAAAATAACGTAAGAAGATTCAAATAGTCTTAAACTGCATATCAAACTAAGACAGCAGGCAACTATAAACTATATAAAAATATATATTTCAACATAAAACTATGTTGAAATTTCTCCCAGGAAGGGCAAAACAGAAAAAGATGATGCTCCTGAAGGAGGCAGAGGTGAAGGATGCTGGACCACCATGGGTAGTGGTGACTTCAAAAGCCTCTCTCCAGTCTCTCAGCTACTGAGGGAGCCTCGAAGACAACCTTCCTTAGGATGAACAAACTGTTTGTGAACTCTCCTAAACAGCATTCAAAGTCTTATACATCACTAAAAACCTAAGGAAAATGATTCCCAGGAGTTTCAGTTTCAGTTAATGGAAAGTAATGGAAGTGAAATATGTCAGACATATGCAGTGAGTTAGTACTCTAGTTTCTCTGTAAAATGCAATATAGTTTTATTTAAAAAAAAAATATTTCCCATAAGGAACAGAAAAACAAAACAAAACCAAAAACAAACAAACAAACAAACAAACAAACAAAAAAACACAGATGAAACAAATCTCCCAACCCTATTTATGCAACAGATAAAGTCAAAATCTCCCCAAAATGGATATGATTCAATTTACTGGGAGTTCTACTTCCAACAGCATGAAGAATAATGAAATTAATTTATTCTTTGAGTCAAAAATTGTTTGTTGTTGTTTGCTTGCTTTTTGTTTTGCTTTTAAATAACAACTGGGGAAACTGAAGAAAACAATTTAAAATGACTACCAGGAAAATTAATAAAAATCTTTTTTCCAAGAAGACTGTGCAAATTTCTTTAAGGTAAAATCTGGACAGGTTAAGGCAATTGTTATTACCACGTTATTTCAATCCGTACCCAAAACAACTTCACTAAAATGAAATTGTAACTCTACAAAATGATATAATCATCTACAGCAGACCATGCTAGACTACTACACTTTTTTGTTTTCTTCTCCTAAAATGTTTTTTGTTTTGTTTTGCTTTTTTACCTTTGATCAAACAGTAAGTGAGCACTCGAATATCCAGTTTGGGGAAAGAATGACTTGAATTACTGAACTCGAACAGAATACAATTTCTAATGATGAGTTTTCAGATGCTGGTACATTTCATGTTCAGCTACCCATTTCACCACGATGACAACCTCCTGAATAGGTGGAAGTATCCAGGCAGAAGGTAATAACTGTTTCAGTCTTTCCATTTTAATTTGCCAATTGTTTTATTTCTGAAATAACTTTAAATGCAATCTTTAAAGAATCACCCACCAGTATCGATAGCTACACCTCCACCATTCAATTGCATTCATGCTTGCATTATGAAAAGCGAAGAAAACACCTGCAGAGATTGTAAATACATGGCACTGATAAATTCTTGGTCGAAAAGATAGCAGAGAATATTACCTGAATGTTATTTTCTTGGACTGCTTATTCTACACATTGCACACAATGGATAAAGTCTCCTTCACCAGCTTGGGGGTTGGAACTAAGGTCCCTTCCAACCCGAGCCATTCTATGAACTTAAAATTCAAAAATCAGGATGTTAAATACGTTATCATATTTCAGTTGGAAGGTACCTCTGTAGGTCTCTCATCCAGCCCCTCATTATAGCAAGGACAACTTTGATGTAAAGTAAGGTTGCAACAGGCCTTGTCCCGTTGAGCCTTGAGTATATCCAAGCATCAAGATTGAACCACCTCTCTGCACAAGCCTTTGTAACATTTGACCACCTTCACGATGTAAAATTCTTTCCTCCCATCAACTAAGCCTCCCTCTCTGCAACTTGTGCCCATTGCGTCTTGTCCTCTCATTGTGTCTCTCCTCAATGAACACGGCTCATGGCTCCACCTGCTCTCCATTCTCCCATCGGGTAGCTGTAGAGAGCACTAAGTTCTCCCTTCTCTTCTCCAGGCTGAACAAAGTCATGGTTCTCAGCCTCTCCTCGTGTTGGACTCCTTTGCACTTGTCTCACATTGAGTTTGTTGCCCACCAGGACTCTAACAACCTTTTTTTTATAGAGCTGTGCCTAGGCAGCCCATCGCCAGCCTGCATCATGACATTAGGCTATTACAGCCTTATGCAGATATATTCCAAATACAGTCAAGAGCCCTTGCCTTGACAAAACACTCGATTTCTCTCTTTTGTGTGCTTTTTACATAACAATACAGGAAAGAAACCTATCTTACAAAATGAAAGGTAATTGTGTAATTGCAAACAAATTGTCTGAGAAACTCAAAGGAGCTTGTTAGAAGCTTTTGTTATTTCTTTTTAAATCAATTCAACTTTCCAGTTAATACAATCCAAATAAAATGAGACTCAATGCTGTCTTTTCTTGCTACTATATACATCTATGTATGTATCTGTACATGCTGTATCTGCTATTACAGAACAGCAACCTCATCCATTTGGGCTGTGGGCTGGTATTACTGCCTAGGAGACCGTATTCCATGTGTTAAAAAGGGTACTGTTCTGTGTTGGCATACAAACATATTAAACATATTTAATTTTATTTTATGATTTTATTCTTTGGGGACCTGCCATGGCAGCTGAGCTTGCTAATTCAAATAGCCTATTTAGAGACAGGCTTCTAGACATGTCAGGAGAACCTCACCAGAAACCACTGTTGGTCATACTAGAAGCAAGTCCTGTCTAACATCTCCTACTTGGCTTTCTCCCAGGATCTGCTAGGAACAGAAACCCTTTCTTCATTCCTTCTGCTGATGCTGATTTCTTATCAGAAGAACATAGAGCAGTAACATCATCCCACACAGATCTAACAGCTATTCTGTCCCACACATTCCACAGACAGATATAGTTGAGTAGAAATCAACATATTTTTTTTCTGTTTGTTTCAACAAAAGCATGAGTAATCCATCTAATTATCCCATTGCATATGGTACCTAAACCTGTCTAATCACCACAGCACTAGGCATTTGTCTGCCTACCTGACAGTTCAATTCGGTTTGTGTTTTTCCCCCCACGGGTAAAGAGATGAGATTGTTTTCCCCTCCTGCTGCACATGGAATAGTCTTTCCTAATCCACTCTCTCTCACCATTACCACTGGCAGCATTGATTTTCTGAATAGTAGTGCAGTAACAATAACTTTGGCTTAAACTTAACCATATGGAGAAAGAAAGAACAAAATTACAAATTTGAGGGAAAATAATCCTAACTGGCAGTAACAGCCAATAAAAGTCTTAGAGATGTAAAAGAAAAGTATCTGATATATATATTCCCAGCAGTAAGTGGCAATTGGCAGAACAGAACAGCGGGTGCCAAAGAGAAGGTGTTGAAACACTGAAAGTGACATTAAGTTGGTTTTCAACTCATACCAGCACAGGCAGCGATGGCGCACAAAATAAGCTTCTTATTAAAGACCAAATATATTATTTAGCATTAAAGTATGTGGACTTCAGGCTGTATTCTTAACAATAAGCTATTTAACAAAGTTGTCATCCTTAACAATATATAATTCCATATTACATTTTTACACCAATTATCTCAGTAGGATATTACTGCTAAAAATAAAAAGTAGAGTTTCTCCAGTCACCTTCCTAACAAGCACTTCTTAACTGTGTTTTCTATAATTATGAAAAGAAAAGCCTTGCCAAAATGCCAGCATTCTGTAACATAACTGGTCCATAGCATAACTTTCTTCTGCAGCTAAGTATTGCTCAAGAAAAGAATCACACTTCTTCCCAAATACTACTAGAGATGTTAAAAGCCATCCAACTTAGTGTTTGAGGATGCAGTTTAGTTTCTACACCTTCACAGCAATGCATATGAGTCAGACTAAACTTGCAAATGTCTAACAAGAAAAAAGCAAGGATTGACTTGCAAAGTATCAAAAATGTGTAAATAAATACATCTGAAAGGACAATATGGAAGGTTTCAGCCAGTTAACAAGGAATGTGTAACAGCTTATAAAAATCTTATCTGAGTACAGCCTAAAAGACTAGACACTGATAACAAACGCTAAGATTAGTATGCATTAATGGAAATGATTGTGTAAGCACCAGAGGACAAGTAGAGCAAATGATTAAAAGAACAAGGAGAAAGCAAAATTCTTCCACTGTTCAACTTGAAAGCTTGTACATCAGGCTAAGTACTTATCCGGATGTTTTTCCACAAGTGTATTTGTATCTGGTTTGGGTATTCCTGGGCACTTTTATCTTAGATATAATGAAACAAAATAATAAATTTCTTTTTCATTAATCATATTATTTGATTAGTTACATTTAAATAAATACATCCCTTGTACTGTGTCTAAATAATTCCTCATTTTTGCCATAACTATATGAATACCTACATAATGGAAGGAACAAAACTGATTTGCCTTTCTTTTTATGAAGGAGCTAACAAAAGACGATTTTGCTATTGAACCACTATACAACATAATCCCATATCACTGAACATCAGTTTCACTAAGATATATGTATCGACACAAATTAAATACATTTTTACTTACTTAATTAGGGAATTAGCCACAAGAATAAGAGAATGATGGGGTTTGCCTGTGACTGAAACCAAAAATGTTTCTTTATTGCTGAAGGATGTAGTCTGGGCGGTGTTACAAGAGGTTCTTGAAAAAGAAGAAATAAAAGAGCTACAAAAGCCTAGCTGAGACCAAATCTGTTTATTTTGGATTGGTAGAAAACTTGACCTGAGGCCAGATCTGTACTAGAAAGATTTGCTACCAGAACTGTTGCTGACTGCTTAAGCTCCTCTCGCACAAGCAGAGCTGTTCAGTGCTCTGCATCTGCAGCAGGGATGGTTTAGGCAGGCTCACAGATGCTGATGCTGCTACACCAGCAGACCATACCTACACTGGGTTTTCACTTGGCTTGCTTAAATAAATGGCCTTATTCAGAAATTGGTTGAGTTAAACTAGTACAAATCCACCATGGCCAATTACGGTGAATTTAAAGTCAAGAACATTTTGTTTGAGTTCTGGCTGACTACGAAAGGCTTAAAATACAGAATATATGTTAATGAATGTATGAAGAATGTTACTCAGCAGAAATAAGAACCATTATGCGAAGATGGACTCTATTACTTTAATGTTTAGATACTACTTAGGCTTTAGCTATCAAAACAGATGATCATGCACTTTTTCCATTTAATATGTAAATCTTTGACTTTTTGAAGGCAATTTTCTTTGGTCAGCTTGAACTTTAAAATACAGTAATAGTAGGAGAAGTGAATGAACTTTCTTATATATAGTACAGGTCAACACAGACTATTTTTATCAATTATAATGCTACATTTAGAAGTTCCAGCAGCATTCGACTGCAAGCTGGTTTGTCCTTTCATTTTTTTACTTTGTTTTCCTATTTTTGGCCTTAAGTTTTCTAATGATAAACTATGCAACCTTTTTCCCATACAAATGATTTTCATGATAGAGCACTAACCAGAAGGTATTTCCTGAGGACTAATATTAAGGATTGAAGATTAAATATCAGACTTTCAAATTCAATTTATTTGGTACCATTTATTACTTGAAACATCTAATATTACAATGCTTTAAAAATAAAAAGTCTGAAAGCCTTTATTACATGATCTAGTTTTCCAAGAAATTCTAGGTCAAATAAATGTGATTTGCTCTGTTGACAAACTGTCAGAAAGGTAGAAAGAGGTTTTAAAAGTAGACATGGGAGTATGATATACAAAAGCACATGCCCAACAATTTATTTTTATTTTTAAAGATCTGAACTGGAAGGAAAAATACTAAATACATCCTCTGGAATATCCTTGTCAAAAGTTTCATCAGTTTTACGTTATGTAGTGTCAGTCACCCATATTCCTTTGAAAGCTAAATGTAGGTTAGATTTAATTAGGCCATCAGACAATATTGAGACCATTTCATTTAAACTCTCAGTTTTACCTTGCCTTCGACCACCACTCCAAAGGAAGTGTAAAGAGACTGCTCAGTGTATATATTTCTGCCAAATAAAACTATTAGCCCACTGAAAAAAAATGTAAGTTATGCATTTCCTGGGATCTCTATGCTTTAACACAGAAAGAAAGACCTTGCACTTCAACACAAACTGGTTCAAGCTTGCTAGGTATATTTTTTTCAGCTGGTTGGTTAGCTTGTCTCTGAAGTGGGAAAACATACCTTCCAGAAGAAAAAATACACACACACATATATATATTTGCATACTAATGTATATGCATATCAATTTATGCTGAACTGTGGTAAACTAATCCACGCCTCCAAGAATTTGTAAGAGCAATCTCACTGCGTGCTTCCCAGAAGATGGTCACACAATACGGTGGCTATACAGAAAGATACTAACAGAGTTTTTAAAATTATTAATTTGTGAACGAGTAGGAGAATTTTGCTTCAACTGCTTAGTTGTGAGCTAACAAGAAACACTGTAAAGCTTCACAAACATCTTGACAACATCAGCAGCTGAAAAAGACGTGTTACAGAGTACAAATGCTTCAAATAAAAGTATTTATTTGAAATTAAGGAAGGGATTATACACATTGAATAGCAGGAAGCATTTCTTTTCAGGAAGATAAATAGTTCAGTGTGCCATTTAAGAATAATTATGAAGATTTACATTTCCTGGCTGTCATTCTCTCTTATCTAATACTCCTCTGCATATTAAAAACAACAACAAACCTTGAATAATTTGCAAGATTTTCACCCATGACTGTGAATACAAACAGTGTGCAAGTAGATTAATCAGAATACAATCAGCAGGAAAGGATCTGTTTTTAAGTAACAAAACCAACCAAACTTAACATCCAGAGATATCCTGCAGCATTAGATAAAGGGAAGCTCTTTCTGTTAATACAATCACATCTAGAAAAGCTAGAAGCCACTTGGTAGCAGAAAAGCCACTGGGTATGTTTATTCTCTGCCACAGGTTGGGGGGGGGGGGGTTGTTTGGGAATTCATAGAAAGTTCTGTGCATTCAAATTTTTTTAATGCTATTGATTACATAGTAGATAAATAAAACAATTAAATGAAATGTCAAATCAAAATAGATATTATAACTAGAAAACAAGAAGCAAACCACAAACCTGGCTTTTAAGTGAAGTACCATTTGCCTCTAAATGACAGATTTTCTTTTACAAAGAGAATTTACACTTAGATTTTTGTGTGTCCAGTATCTGGCACCAACCACCAATCTCTAAGTCCAAATCTAAATAGCCTGATAGCTTTCTACATGGGCAAGTACAGGTGGAACTAAGGTTCAAGAAGCTTAAATACTCATTTTTAGTTCATACATGAAATTGAACTCACAGAAAGGATATTGAGTTAGAGAACCTGAAAAAATTACCATAGAAATCCATTCTGTGTTTGCTGAGTATTTTTGGCCAGAATATGAATTCGAGCAGCTAAGTATATAATTTTTATGATCTCTTTAATACAATCAGTTATGAATGGAAAAATTGATTTATTTTAATGTTTGATGGCACAAGGAAGGTGACAGGCAAGATTTCACACCTATTAACCTTTTGAAAGCAAAATATTTGCTATGTAAGTATAGGGGGGCTGAATTTCCCCCTCCCCTTTTTCAATTCGTTTGGAAAAAAAAATGTACCCTCTATAGCAACCATGCCCTTTGCTTCAAATAATCCATCCTTGAGCAGCTTTCTAAAAACTCACTACGCTGAGTTGAAAAGATGGATGTACAAAGAACTAACAAAACAGGAAAGCTGCACAGACTAAGCAAGCTAAAAGCTCTTGAAAGTATGAACAGCCACTTTGTTGTGAGTTTGTACAGCACATGGCACAGCGAAGCTCTGATCCACAGCGGCACACGCCAGAAGATAACCGAAGCCCAAAAACATGCCATTATTCATTAGGCATATGGTGCTAGTGCCGGAGCATTTTGTAATGAATCACAACTTCGCTTCGCTATGACTTGGGGGCACAGCTTGCACTCAAAGATAAAGTCCCCATTTAAAACGCTGTTACCAAAGGAGGAACGTCTGCTGATTTATCTCTGGCTGATAAATGCCCCGATTTTTAAGAAGGCATTAGGTCGCTTATTAGTCTCAAAGTTGAGCACCAGCTGGGGGGAAGCCAGAAGTTCCTTACCAAGTATATTAGGCTCTCCTAGACTAAGTGGAAATGAATAAGTTGTTAGCAGAATAAGAAGCCTCAGTGCTGACCTGAAACGGTGCCCTCGGTAACAATAACAAAAATGAAAACCTACATATACACACACACCTAAGAGGAACACATTCCCTGGTTTTAATAGAGAGATCAGAATCACTCTTGAAAGAGATAACAGGGAATTTTCACAGGAAGAGGCAGAACACCACGAAGACTCCCCCAACATTTAGTAAGCCTTGATTGCTCGTTATTTCTGATTATCGGTTTCTGAGTAAGGACAAACCTCCTGGCTGTTTATACTTGACCCAGTCCACATCCCAATCCCAATACATAATAAAAATATTACAACTGGCTTAGGATAGTAGAATCTGGCAATCCTTTTCTTCTTAAAGGAAAATGTCTCGAGAATTGAAGAGAGAAAAAAGGTCAAAACAGCACTGTGACCTTTCCTGCTTTCTGTAAGCTGAATGAATTAATATTATGCCTTGAGTTTGTTCACATCTTTTTTTTTTTCCTTCAGTAAATTGCTCATATTGTAGTTGCATTCTTCCACAAACCCCAGAGTAATATAATTCAATAATAAAAGTAATTAAAACGTAGCAGCTAAGTTCCCTGACCCAAGCGCTTACATGCCAAATCATCAGAGGTCTCCATCAGTTTTCTTACTTTCTCATGGGCCTGTGACACAGATTTTTAACTGAAATCCTTCAGACTTCAAACTTAGAGAAGGACATGCATAAGACAAAGGAGAAAGGATACAAGAGAATTCAATAACAATTCTAGTGTTTGATATTTGAATAAAGTAAAAAAGAAACAAATGACACACTACACATAAACTGTTATGTCAATGAAGTTAATCAATAGTAAAGCTGACCACAAAGAAGCACTAAGGGCATTTGCTGCCTTTAGTAATAAAATGGTAGATAAACTTCAATACTGAAAATATTAAGAATTATTAACATTTCAAGTGAGGAAACAAGGATATACACATAAAACTATCACTATTCAAAAGAGATCAAAGAGATGCTGTGAAATGACTCTTCGCATGCCAAATGCTTCTACTCACTGATGAGACAAGGCAAAGAGACTGCACAGGAAAGAAATTCAGGAAAAAAAAAAAAAAAAAAAAAAAGTCATTCTGCCACCATATGCGTGGAACAGACCTCAAAAAAAAAGTATCTAGGTCATCTCACCCCAAAACAGAATCAGCTCTACCTCTGTTGTATGGCAGAACCATAACCTAATTGCTTCAAAGACCTTGAATACTGGCGGATTGCATGACCTCCTTGGCAAATCTATTGCAATGCTTCACTAGCCTTACTTCAAAAAAGGTTTTTTGGTATCTAGCTGGAATCTTCCCCTTTGCAATTTAAGTCCATGATTTCCCATCCTATCCACTACAGGCATGGCAAATAAATTGTCCTGCTCCCCCTTAATGCATTTGAGAATTGTTACATCCCACTTCTGTCTTCTTTCCTTAGAATAACAGCTCCAATTTGTACCGTGTTTCACAGAAGGTCCTACTTTCTAGACTTCTGATCATTGTTATGGCTCTTATCTAGATTCCCTGTGCCTGTTCAAATCTTTCTTCAAGTGCAGTGCTTAAACTGGACATCATCTGGCATGCTACTTGGCCAGTATAACACACCCAGACCTAAAAAGCATAGGAGGATTATTTTTTAGACATCTCATACCTGTGTACAGATTTAACAGAAGTTTTATTGACTGTAGAAATTCCAGTTTCTCCCTCAAAAAAGAGATACAGTGGAACAAAAACCAGAGGAAGAATGAACAGAGAGAGTAACTGTCCCTCCCCAGAAACAAACCTTCATGATATATCCTGTGTTCTGTTATAGTCTGTTAGTTCCTATGATATATACTCTGAACCCCTGTGTGAGACTCAGGAGTTGTTGGCTCCTGCCAGTGGCTGTTCAAAGACAGTGATCACTACATATTTACCAAGTCCTACAGTCACCCATAACAACCCATTCTGGAACCATCTCCTGTTGGATACGGCTGAAGACATGATACATGGCAATACGAAACTTGTCCTTATAAGCACCAGGTACTTATCAAAGTACTTGTCCTTGAAGTTTTGGGCTGTTTTTAGCAGGGCTTTGCCTCTGAAATAGGCTGCCTGGACTCAGCAGCTATGTCACAGCACTTGTAATTCCCACGTTGGTGTGTTTCAGTGTTAGAGGGTTTGAAGAAAACTTCAGTATAACCGAGAAGATTATTTGCCACTGAAAAACACATTTCTTGGCTACCAGAATACTGAAACGCATACTCAGCCCCACCTGAAAAATCTGTTTAAAAATTGCCCTTCAAATGGGTCACAACTCCACTAACATGTTAACAAATAGTCATAAATCTGTCCCAGTCTACTATTGCATTTGATACTGACAAATCTGAAGATGGTTTTGAGTGGCTCTATGAGTAATGTAGAGCATTACTCATCTGCAGTGGCAGTGTATGGAAACAAACACCTCTGCTGCAGCAGGATTTTTTAATTACCTTTTTGCAGTCTCCACACAGCTATGGAGCTACCATGTAATTTTTATCCTAACATGTAGCAAATTGAATTTTAAAGCTAGAGTATCTCTTCTAGTAAAATACACATTTAAAATGAAAACGACTTCTAGCTATAAAGTTCCTTCACAAGAGAAAGCAATTGCACATTTACTCTGTCTTTGAATAACTTAATTTTACATTTATCTGTAGGAATCAATTTCTTAAAGCATATGTGATTTAAAATAACTCTGGGGATATCTGCAGAACCTACATGCTAAAACTTTTATCAGTATTTTTTTTTTATATGCAATTTGCTGTCAAATGTCAACAACAAAATTAATATATTTTCAAATCTTGTCACATATCTATAAGAAGAATGAAGATTATGTCACTTTTATATAACATAAGGTAAATGTCTCTTTACTTAGTACATGTACAAAATCAGTTCATGACAGCTGGAACTGATTTCCACCATCACACGGAGAAAGATAATCAGAATTGAATCCTGTCTTTTTTATTTTTGTTGGTGGTGGTCGGTTGTTTTTTGCTGTTTTTTTATTATTATTATTATTATTATTTATTTATTTATTTATTTATTTATATCTTTTTTTCTCCCCTCAAACTGACACTTGCACATAACCAAGCAAGAATCAAAAAGAAACAGGGAAAGTAAAGCTACACTTCCTACCAGGGAGCCATCTCAAGGAAACACCTGTAGTCAGAATGGCACTTCAGTGTTTGCTTATCATTAAACAACTACTTACAATAGGATTAACAGGAGTTTCAATTGTTTTCATAAATCATGTGAGTAAGAGTGAACCGGCACATTGCCTGCAGTAAATACCAGAGTCATGCAACAGAATTATGAGAAACCACATTATAAATCAGGAATATAGCTTCTTAGCCACAATATTTCTAACAATACAAACTTGTTAAAACTGGGAAGTAGCAGTTTGACTTATTATCAGCTCATAAACAAAGAAATAGGTAGTGAGTATTAGACTTGAGACAATCTACCTCTAATCCTCTTTCTGAGTACTTATAAATTTGCATGAACTTACAATTTCCCACTTGCTTCAGTTTCCCACTCTGGATTACGCTACGTTTTTGTGAACATGGCCATCAACAATGGTTCTACCATTTCCAGACCAATATTACCCAAAATATATCACTTTGCCAACATCTCACAGCCCTCCTGTCAAGAAGACCAAGCATCTTCACATCTTGCACTGCAGACATGCAATGTATGAAGGGAGCAAAGGGAGAAGAGGCTGCTCTGTAGGAAGATGGGGATGGTTGCCCAGGGAAGCCATGGATGCCAAGTGATCCCACCTCTCTACTGCAGAAATCTCAAACTGAGCAATAAGCAGAAACAATTTAAAAAAACTTACAGGGCTTTTCCCCGATTTCTTATTTTTTTCTACCCACACTGAAAAAAGCTGGTGGCACGGGTGAGGTAAGCAAATATGCAGAGGAGGCTCATCCAAAATAATAATCAGTGGCTAGTATGTGGTAGTAGCTAGTATCTTTAAACAGTTTCTGCACACTGCTTTATTTTGACAGACTAATGAGAGACTGTCCCTGGTTGGCAATCAAAAGGATATTCAAGCTTCCCTCTCTTATATCAAACTATAAAAAGCATTGCTTTATGTAAAAGAGATGTTAAATCACCATCTTTTCCATCACAGTTTTTTTTTTTTTTTTTTTTTTTTTTTTTTTTTTTTTTCTGGGAAAAATAAACACTGATAAAAACCGATAGAGCACCAGTCTTTCACAATAAACTTATTTCAAAGTGCATTGATGCATCATCATTGCAGTACCCCAGCACCTCAAAAAAGGCCTCACAAAAACAACGACATCTCTTTTGAGCTTTAAAAATTTTGAATTGCCTATAGCATTCTCCAGACATGGAGTTTTTTGTTAGTTCTTTTCTCCTTTGAAAAAGGAAGACAACTGCTCATCTGTCATACCTAGGAATGCGTTTTGCCTTTAGTCATTTAGAAAGCAAGCCAAAAGCAGATCCGTTTTTTGTTACAGGTAGATTATGCTAATCTAACAATTTTATGTTAATCTATGCTAATCTTCACATGTTTGGTAACAGACTCAGGGACAACATTGTTACCATACAAAAATTTACCTTGGGAGGATGTGTCTTAAAGCTGCTTCTTTATTCTGGATGCAGTGCCCAGAAAAGTAAGACAAGACTGGCTTATGAGCACCTGTTCTGTGACCATTTTGCTCTCCGACATTTTTTTTTTTCCCATTTGCTTCCCAGTACACATCCAGATGCCTGCAGCTGCAGATGAGTTGACTGTTTTGCAACCACATGTATGGCAACTCATCAACTGGCTTATGTTTCCTTGTGTGGAACAACTAAGTACAAGTTAAATAAATAAATATGATATGGCAAGCAGAAATACCTAATAAATAATGAACTATGGTACACATTTTATCTCTAAATAAAACCAATTTTAGCATATAGACTGTGCTAGGGAACACAATTTAATACGAGGTCTAATATTGGAAGAAATATGAAAAATATATTTTCTAAATCCACTGAGAAATTTGGAACTCTTGCGATAAAAACTAATATTCATTAATATAATGAAACTTATAAAAATGAATAATAAAATTGAATATTCAGGTACAAGGTGATTAATCAGAATTGATTAATATGGTCAACAAAACAAATTGACTTGACCGACATAAAATATTTAATGTAAAATTCCAGTATTTTTTTCATTTATGCAGCTTGTATCAAGATAGGATATTTATTAAACCTAGAATCTATTAAAAGCTAGATCTCTTCTAAAGTCACAGAATTGTTTGAAACAGATTTATTTAAAAAGTAATGACAATAAAATCCAACAAAAAAAAAAACCTCTGTTTTTGTGAAGTTCTTGAGTAAATCGTATGATATTTACTAAATTACAGTGGCACTAAATAAAATTTCAAGGACGAACAACATCATAAAAGTCTCACGAAAAGTAAAAATGACTTATGCAGTAATATGAAGCATAATTATAAATGTTAATAAAGGCTTTATGGATATCAAGTGGCCCACGCACTCTCAGTGGACAAAAGTAGAACTTTAATGAATGCAGCATAAGGCACATTTTAATGACACAATTAGATTTTTGATAGTTCCATCCTGAATAAATGGAAATACAGAAACCCAACATAAGCTTCCCTGTTGGACTTTTGTAAAATTACATGCTAATTACACATATTCATATTCTGGCCAAATAAGCTTTTTTCAAAGTATTCATATGCTATGCTGATAAAAGTATCATCTCATATAAATACTTAGTGAACAGTGATAGTATCATATATGTGCATAGCAGATCATATAACCTCAAAGAATGCTTCATATAGGCTTATAGCAACTGTTGACAAGGAAATCGGTGAAGATAATATTTTATACAGTACTGGGCAGTGTGATGGAGAAATAGGATATTTAAAAAAAAAAAAAAAAAAGAATATATTATGACCAAATATATATCTTCTTAGTCTTTGAAGCCTTAGCTTTCCAATGAAAGACACACATTTGAAGAGCAGCTGACTTGCTGCAACTGAGTTGACTCATAAAGAGTATACATTACCTAACTATTTGCCAGCAGTCCAGTGGAAAAAAAAAAAAAAAAAAAAAAAAAAAAAGTGATTAAATTTGAAGTTGACTGCCAGTTATATAGAAAAAAACTGTTACGTGACTGGTTTTCCAATGAATGAACTAGATTTCTCTGAAGTCTTATAAAACTCAATATATAACCAGCTGATGAATTCAGACCCAACAGCCTGGTAACCAAAACCACTTTTTCTCTCAAACACGAATTTCTGAACCAGAACATGCAACCTTGCTGATTCGTGCTCTTTTATATAATAAAAACACAGCAGCCCAAAAGCTGTGTCAGAGTGAAAAGTACTTCGGAACCAGATGTTACCATGGGAGCCTTAAGGAACAACTGACATACCTACTGTTAGCCAGCCCTACTAAGGGAAAAACAAGGAACTCCACAGAGCCTGGTATCAAAAAAAGGCACAAGAAATTCTGAGTTAAAATAAGCAGTAATTTTGTAAATGCACTGATTTTAAAAGAATCTAGATATTATATCAAGAAGGAGAGTGAAGAAGAAAAAAGGTAAGAAAATATCACAGGACGTATGTGATCACAGGACATCATCACAGGAAAACGATGTAATAACTAGAAATTCTCTGGCCAAAGGACATATTTGAAGGAGTGGCCAGAAATGGTCTGGTCAAATAGGAGTAGTAAGACAATACTGCACAAAATTGCTATAAGAAGCTAAAACCTGAAATTAAACTAAAATCATCATCTCCAAAGTTCTATAACTGCTTCTTCTCACTACATTTCCACTCCATAAAGAATGAAAGCTTGTACATTTTCAGTAGTTTTCCTTCCAGATCAAAAATATTTAATTACATTTTCTCGACATGCAATTCATAAGTTTTATTGGTATTTTGGCACATAAAAATAGGTAATTGGGAAAAGTAAAAGATTGGAAGGGAGGCAAGAAGGACAAGGAGATGAGAGGACTATGTTACATTAACTTAAAGATCCATTGGCTTCCTTATGATGCATTGACATTTGCTATCAAGACCACTGGAAGCCACAAGGCATAGGTCCGCATAAGCTATAGCAGATAATCATTTCAGGTCAAGGTTTCATCCTTCACAGCAGCTCTGAAGTTGCACCTGGTTCTAAACTGGCACAGAGAAATACTATCAGAATATTTTCATGTTTTTTGAAACAGTTTTGTGAGCCAAATGTTTCTTAAGAATTGAGATCTATGAAGAAAATACTAACATGAAAATGAAAGGATTTTGACTGTTGTCTGACTTTTCCTCAGCTTGTTCAAAATCCACACTGTGGCCATGACCACTGGCTATTCTAGTGCTCCCTCTCCCCCCCCCTTTTTTTTTTTTTTTTTTTTTATATATCACTGCATCTTCTTGGGAACTCAGGCACAGTTACAGGGTTGGCTAATGACTCAATAAACACTTCACAATTGGATGTGACTGTGGTATGCACCGATTAAACAGTAACTCAACAACGTACATGATTTTTGTACAAAAATAAAAGATAACAGCACCAGAGAACAGCACTCCTGATAGAAGTATGTGCTGCAGTCATTGAAGTCCTCAATCTCAAGTAGCCGAGGGACTATAGTGAGTAAGGAATTAACGGAGTTAATGGATTAACAAGTTCATCTGAAGAGAGCATCAGCATGTACCTTCTTAGAGTGATTATTTTTAGATACACAAAACTAAAAAGTCCTCTTGACCATCACTCAAGGCCACGCATAGCAACTTTCACTTCGATTCCTCTCAAGAATAGCGATCCCATTTCTGTGATAGTTAAGTGCCAAATTATTGGCTACTTAATAGTACTTCTATGGGCACAAGCTCACAAAAACATAGCTATGGACAAGCAGATCTAGTCACAACTCTCCCTTTACAGTCTGTGGTGGCTTACATCTACTTCCCTAGAGGAAACAACACCAGCCTTGCTTCCCTGGCTTCCACAGGGGACTTGGTTGAACAGCTGTGGGATGCATCCCATTCCAAGGCCAACCTCATCCTCATTTCAAGGCCAAGCAGCATCAGCGATATCTGGGCTCCCCAGTACAAGAGAGATGTGGGCATACTGGAAAGATCCAGTGTAGTAGGGTCACCAAGATGATCAAAGGACTGGAGTACCTCTGCTGTGAGGAGAGGCCAGGAGAGCTTGGAGAATAGAAAAGGCTTGGGGGCTTGGGCGGGGGGGGGGGAGGCTTATCAATGTCTCTGAAAGCAGCTGAAGGGGGTTGGTGGAGATGCCAGAGCCAGGCTCTGCTCAGTGGTGCCCAGGGCCAGGCCCAGAGGCCGTGGGCCCAGCCTGGAGCCCCGGCAGCTCCCCCTGCCCCTCAGGCAGCACTGCTGGGCCAGGCAGGTGCCGGAGCCCTGGCACAGGCTGCCCAGAGCTTGGGGGGCTCCTTCTGGGGGAGCTGCAGCAGCCTCCGGGACACAATTTTAGAATTTCTATGCTAGCAAAGTATATATAAAAATACACCACTCTAACTGGTTGGGTTATAAAAATATAGCATTCTAACTGGTTGGGTATAAACTAAACGAGCTTCTTACAAACTGATACTCCGGGCTTTCTATCTCAGTTCCATGAGAGATGTGAAATAAATGATCTATGGACATTTACCGTTCTTGCTGGCTCATCCAGCATAAAAGACTATTTGCTGGGTTGTAAAAACAAAACAACTACACAACTACAAAAGCAAGAAACAAAACAAAAGAGGAAAATAAAAAAAAAAAAAAAAAGCAAAATCCTTCCCATTAATTGAGGATACTCTTAAGTCTAAAGAGAAAACTGCAGGGCCAATCACTTGAACAGAGGACATGATTGTATATCTTGATTATACCAATTTTACTCTTCAATGAAAAAGGCCGAGAAGTGTGAAGAACACATGCTGTACTAAGCTCTCTTTAAAGATGTATAAAATATTATACAATGACTACTATACTGAGCTCAAAATTTCAGTCTTCAGTTTCAAAGTGCTTAGTAACTTTTGTTCAGCAAATTAAAACACCCACAAAAATCCAGAATGAGGAGTGCAGCAGTAATTTCCACTCCTCTTGCAGTTTTTCTGCAAGAAATAAATTTTTCACAGGAGACTAAAGACCAGAAAGATCACAACTTTTTTTTTTTTAGTGTCACAGACAACCCCCCCAAACCTTTTTCTTTAACAACAAACTCCTGCTACATTGTACCTAATGTTCAAAACAAACTAAAATTGAATTAAAAATGCATTCACAACATGCCCTTTGAGAGAAAAAGAAATAGTGAGCTGTGTCAGTCCATTCTGTATACTATAATACCTACCAAAAAAGTTGACAGACAATAATGACAGGTACAGCTTTGATTACTCTGTCCCAAGACTTTATAATATTTGTATAATAGGGTATAACAAAAAGTACGTGACCTGTCATGTTAGCAGGTACACACACCTCAAAGCAATGTCTGGCCTTTTCAGTTTCAAGTAATGATCAGAAAAATGATGCCTGAGGAATGATGATAAAGTACAGTAGATAAAGTGCCAAGGCTCTTAAGTTTTTCTTTGATTTAGAACAGGAGGTCAACTTTTCACCCTCCGTGATACATCACTGCAGCTTTCTACCTGACTTTACTGCAAGCAATGAACTCTAGAAAACCTGAAAGGTAACTGAGCCAGGAACACATGAGAGACCCTAACAGACAAAGAGACTGAAAGCCTCTAGTAATCAGACACCAAGCAATAAATGATGGCCTAGAAAGTAATATTACCAACTCATTTTTAGCTGTCAAGATAAGCTAGCAAGGAAGGAGAAAGTTCTCTTTCTAGACCGGTCTACCACGTGAAGAAGAAGCAGCCAGCTGCAGGTCAGAGCCTCAAATAACTTGTTTTGTGTCCAAATTTGCACACAATTAAATTATCAGTCCTAAATTCTTGATATTAGTGATAGTGCCATTAAGCATATGCTCTGGATGAGGATGGCATGGCCATAAATTTCCATTCATTTCTGGTTAATAACCCTGACACATCTTGAACAAGCAAGCTAGAACTCTAAATTCAGAGTCTCCAAATTTATTTGACAGGGAGTTTATTTTTCACATAAGTTGCTCACAAACAAAACTTTATTTTACCAGGCATTGATCATTATAAAATGAACTAACTGATCATAATTGGTACTACAACAATAATATAGCTGCATCTTTTCCGTTACTCTAACAAACACTTCCATTATGTCAGGCAAGAACTTCTCAAATAAAGCACATTTCCTTTTATAGAAAGGATTAAAAACAAACAAAATAAAACACTACAACAAGCTTTTAAATTCATCACATACACATAACAAACAATATCATATTGCACGTACATGAAAGCACAGAGCCTCTCAGTTTCAAAAGAAATACTTCATGGAAGTATACAAAGAGATCGTGTAGTAAAATATATGAAGAAATCAGATTTGAAAAATGTGTACTGAGTGGAAGACAGGGAAAAAAATGTGTGTGCATGTTGATCCTCGAGCATGTATTTTGCTTAATGCTTTTTGAGCTAATTCCTTTTTCAGAGAAGTGAAAAAATATCTGGCAATAGCTCAGGAAAATGTAACTGAATATCTCTTCCCTTCAAAAATGAATAGGTGTACCTTAGCTGCCACTGTTTTGTACTTGTATTAGTATAACCTTACAGAATAATATATGGTTAATTAAAATATTTCAAGCAAAGTAATAAAAGCTTAATCGTTCTCCACTACCAAGTGTAGATATGTGTAATTTGCTGGGAAAAATTGAATAGGTTAATACGTATCCCCTGGAAACAACTCAACATTCTGAAACTATTCAGTATGCTAGATTCATTATGCTTCTATATGAACACCTTCTAATAAAAGAAGTTACCATTAGCATAAGCAGATACAATACAATTTCATTACTATAGAGCAACATGAAATGAATAAGGAAAATTAATTCCTGTTGCAAATCTCATTTCCCTAAAATCCTTCTTTGAAAACTGTCAGTTTAACCATTTGTACAAGCAGATAAGGTTTGAGAACAAGGAAAGCAAAAAATGAGCATGCAACTTAGTAAAAGGTCTACTCCCATGGTTAAATGCAATAAAATTGCTGGTGTGTCTAATAAAATGATGTTCACAAAACACAGGCTTAGCTTGCAATATGAAAGGTTGGTATATCGGTATGTACCATACTCATGTTATACTGCTTTGTATGCTCTACTCAGCATTGGTGAGGCCACGCCTGAAGTACTGTGCCCAGCTGTGGGCTACTCAATACCAGATCCATACTGGATCAACATCTGCCTTCAAACTACTTCAGGGCCTGGGGCACCTCTGCTGTGAGGAGAGGCCGAGAGAGCTGGGGCTGCTGGGCCTGGGGACGAGGAAGGCAGGGGGATCCCGTCCGTGTCCGCCAAGCCCCGCAGGGAGGTGTGGAGAGGATGGAGCCAGGCTCTGCTCAGAGGTGCCCAGGGCCAGGCCCAGAGGCCCTGGGCCCATCCTCGATGGGTGCTGGGCACCCTCCTTGAGCAGGGGCTTGGACCAGGTGGCCTCCAGACGTGCCTTCCAGCCTCAGCCTTGCTGTGGTTCTGGGAGCGCAATCTGACGAGTCATGCTTGCAGTAACTTGGGAGGAATTACTTCTGGTTTATTCTCTTCCACACTAACAGGTTCCTAAGCTAAAAATTAAACTACCGTTCTGGGTTTAAAAGGGTATGTATAATCAATTCCATCTATTTTCATCTTTAAAACTTATTTCTAAACAAAAAAATATCCACATAAAAGAAGGCAAGTAGCTAATTTATGATTATGCTTTTTTTGCTAAATACCCTTTAATTTATGAGCTATCAGCCAGTAATGAAAATTAGAGCAACTAGTCCTTTGCTTTACATTGATCCAATACACTAAACGAGAATGAAAATTCTTATACTAACGTCTTTTAGAATTAAAAAAATATACATGAACATATCTACAGAAAATTTCTATTCCACAGAACATTATTTATTTTATATTCTTCAAACATCATATCACAATATTGAATGCGTCTGTGTTCAATTGGCTAAGCATATGCTAGCTATGCTTAATAACTTGTTATACAATAATAAACTGAGAAGTCTCATCAATGACTACTGAATGACTCTAGTAGTACACACAAAAATTTAAATAAAAGAAAAACATCAATACATCAAGGGGGAAAATATCAATCAGCCATTGACAAAGACAATTGCTCACAAGTAGAGGGGGATATTTCCCCACAACATAAGCATTTGATGCCCAGATGCAAAATATTCAAGAACTACCTATGAGGTTGTCAGAAAAGATGCTAAAATCAATTTACCAAACAGGAAACTAAACACTGTAATTTTGGCCATATGATTAAAACAAAATGGCAATTCATATCTGAATTTCTCTAACTGAAAAGCAATGACTTGTTAAAAAATACCCAAAATGCTCAGGTCTCTCTAGTTACATACTATCACATTTTACAAAAAATTTGAAGATTACTAAAAAATAAATAAAAATGCATATAAAGGTACACACCCCATGGAATCGATATTCTAAATCGATTAACACAGGAAAGAAAACAAATTATCCACATATCCATGCCCTGAATTCTTTCGACTTCAAATATATCAGCCAATCTTCAGATATACGTATTGAAGGACTATGGAAAAAATTAGCATTGCTTTCCAGAACATGGATCTCATATAATTAGGTTAATTAACACTTCAAAGCAAAATCTTGTAATTAGCATATTCTTTTTGCAATCATGCTTATTTTGTACCCTTTCTAACTCTTATAGATCGATGATGACATCCAGCAAATTAAGTTACTGAAAAATAAGAAAGTGAAAAAAGATTTTTACATCATTGTCAAGAGCGAAGCTAAAATGGATTACAAGAACTTAATATCGAAATCTCTTCCAAAGACTACGGAAGTCATTAGAAGTATACATATTTAATCACATAAGTTTTGTATCAATTTTCTCTTTTTCTTGGCAAAGCTGATCTATGAAAGCAAATAAGCAATCCTGCTCCTACTTTCTCCCTTCTTCATAAAGTGAGAAGGCCCATTACTGCACATACTTTTAGTTCTTCCAGTCATTCTTTTCTCAGTTTTTAACTTCCGGTAGACTTAAAGCATTTCATCCAAATAAAATGCTCAGGTTTTAATCAAATAATTCCAGTAGCACTCAGTTCCCCACCATTCTAATAAAAATATTCCAGTGGGTGTTATTTATAGTTTACACTTATTTCTACTTTCAGCTTCCATCCAGGGCATTTTGTCAATTAAAAACCCTACAATATGAGAAAACATTTTGGGCTTTTTTTTTCTTCCCCCATACAGATACTGGTTGATATCAAAATACCTCTTAGCTTACTACAGCTTACTCACATAAGTACTTACTCTAGAATTATTACTGAATATCATTTTCATGTTGGAACATTTTAATTTCAGGGTGTGAATACCATATTTGAATTTATTTTAAATTAGTTCTAGAATATCATTTATTCTGTGGATGCTACAAGAAATAGTCTTAAAATCTACACTGCAAGTTAATTTAAGACAATTTTTCTTTATTGATAAGCCTGCATAGGAATGAAATACATCCAAAGTCTTCAGTATGCCATTAAAAAACAAAACTTGAGCCATTCACCTAATCTTCCCTGATCCATATCCAATTTGTCAACATCACTTTTGAGAATGGGAAATCCTTCCAATAATAATCTCATTAATGCAATGCTCTAACAATAATACTGTCTCGCTAAATTTACTTCATACCCACCAGCTGATCCATTTACGGATCACATTGTCTTTCGCCACTGTGAGCTCACACAGTGATTCAGTTGGATATCGTAACAGCTATTTTGAAGCTGCTGCGTAAGAAACCATGCCAACTCACTGCTCATACAGTATGTAGGCCTGGCAGTAGTTATTTGTATTGCATCTGATTCTCATTTGGTGATGTTAAAAACGTTTATTTCAAGTTAACCCCCTGCTAAAGCACTCAAAGTTGCATTTTTCAACTACACTAAACATAAAAGTATTATAGTTCAGAAAGTTGTTATATCAGCAATTATATCCACTGCAATAATTTAAGGTGTTTTATTTTCATCACTGAAAAAGCTCTTATGTCAAATACTTCTATTAAGCATAAGTTCATAGTACCAACAAGGTTTTGCTTATCAGACAAAATCAAAGTCTATTACTGGTTTTGTAACAAGGCCATATATCCATCGAACAATTCAAATGGCTATAACTATGCGTTCATCTTTTAAAGCATAAGTGGATCTAGATCTCCTGCTTTAATTAGTATTTTTGACATGAAAGAAAGAGAACAATTTGCTAATATATTTGTAACTATCCTTTTTTATACTTCGAAAACTTTTGGAAGTGACATGTTATTCATACGATATTTTGGAAAAAAAAAAAAAATCTGCAAACTAAGAAGAATCTACAAAAAATGCAACAGAAGCCATTTTCCACTCAAAACTTTAGATATTCCCTTTCTATAGTGATGACCTTACATAAATCAGAAGAATTGTTAAGAACCAGCTGAGTTGGATTTTTGAGAACAGAAAAAGGCTCAGCTCTGTTAAAGTGCATATTGCTATGTCTTCAAGGACACAAGTAAAAAAAAGGTATCTGTACTGGGTCTGGCTGGAATGTTAACTTTCCCGGCAGCAGCCCATACAGTGCCATACTCTGTAAAACCACCACAGTATCACAAAAATTATTCAGAATACTTTTTGCTCTTTGCTTAGAATTTGGAAATTCCTGGAAGAAACGTCACTTTCTGAAAACTCTTCCATGAAACACTTACAAGAAAAGCATGTGCAGGAAAACCATATTGTTAGGAAAAAAAAAAAAAAAAAAAAAAAAAGACAAGTTTCGGAGCTCTGCACTGTTTCAAGAGTCAGGATGAAGGCATTATCAAGGACTCTCCCAGCTTTTAGCTATCCAATTGCTTGCACTAGCCCTTCCCTGCTGAATGCCCTACACTTATAGGAAAGATCTGTCCAAATCCCCCTCTCCCATCATCTGCCCCACTTCTGTACATTCATTCCTGCACTGGAGCAGCAACTGGTAATACTGACAAAACTTCTCAGTGTTAATTCTGGCTTAATATTCAGCTATGTGCTTGTTCTTGTGTTTTGTTGTCATTGTTTGTTTCTATATCATATTTATTTCCAGTCAAGACAAAGAGGCCTTCCCCAGCTTTCGTGCAGCCCCCTTTAGGTACGGGCAGTACACAGGGAGGCTTCCCTGGGGCTTTCTCTTCCCCAGGCTGAACAACCCCTGAAGATAGTCCCTCAGCCTGAGAGGTGCTCCAGCCTTTTGACCATCCTCATGGCCTCCTCTGGACTCACTCCAACAGGTCCACGTCCTTCTTGTGCTGGAGGCCCCAGTGCTGAACAAAGTAGTCCTGGTGGTATTCTTCACAAAAACAGCTGGTATCACTGCTAGCCAAGCAATGAGGTTTGTGGAGGGGACATTAATTAATGATTTTTTTTCTACATAAAGCTGTGTTTGTACAAATTCTTGTGGGCAGATGCATGTTTATTTCCATATCTCTTTTCTTTGTTTGGCTTTAGTCACAGCTCTGACCCCAGAAGAGTCCATCTCTAAGAATATAAATGAGTCTCAATTTGAGAGAAGAGATCAACTCTGTAGGCATGAAAGAGCACCCATCTTCTGTTCATACAACAGATAAAGCTATGACATGACCTACTGCATCAAGTCAGATGTGATTTATTTGTTCATAGCAGTAGCAGAGACATCCAGCATATTCCTTCTCAGAACTTAATCACTGCACATGGATATATTTATGCCATACTGGGACACTGCAAACCTGTTTCAGAAGGTTACATCTCAGAGTGAAGAGTCAAAGCAGTAAATGCTTTTTTAAATTAAACTGTGATGAAAACAGTTTCATCCATACCACATGAAGCCAAGGACACTTTGTGCCCCTCTGGTAACCCTGACCACTAAGAATTTGTTAAGGTTGACCAAAGTCAAAACATTTCTCAATGGATGAAAACTCTAGCATTTATGAATACAAAGCTATACAGTAGACCCATTTAGTTGTAAGGTTTTCCGGTTACAATTTGGGGCAAATCTATCATAGTGCCAGCAAAACTTACATCTCCAGCATTAATTTTTTCTCACCATCTCTCCACATTGGCTTGTGTGGTGGAAGTAGACAATATTTTTAATTACTCTGGGTTTTGGCACCATTTTGTCATAAAAATGGAATATGGGCGCAGTGGGCAAGACCTAAAGCCCCCTGAGTTTCCATTCTTCCTCCAGAAAATGCTAAGCTACATATGCATAAGCTCAGAGGTACAGATGCGTACATAAATACCTTTAAACAGCGAATAAAATCACAGGAAGGCAAATATAGACTGACAAGGTCCTGACCTTGCAGGACACCACATACTATAAATAGCCCAAGGTTTTCCAGTCATGGAGAACAAAAATAGAAATGATAAAATTGAGTTAAATAATCTCTCAGCAAGCACAAAAAGTCTCTGTACCGAGAAGATCCCAAGTAGAGTTTACAGAGAGGCACAGATGTTAGTAAATCTTATGGCAAAGAAGAAACTGTCAAGGCCAGACTGCAGCAGACATTTCTTGAAGGATTTTACAGATTAAAGAGCACCCTGAGCTAAATAAGCACCTGCTAATTTTGAGTTCAGAGAGCATTTTAAGCAATAAATAGAGCAACACTGGAGAAAGCAAGGTGGATGATGTGCCTTCTCAACCAAGAAATCCTTCATAAATGAGATGTAAGGTTTAGTTTCAGTTAGAAATGAAAAATCCCACATTCATTTTCTGATGGGATGCAGCATGGGCTCCCTGACACTAATGGCTATTGCCTAATGAGCCCCCGCCAGACAAGACTGATGCACAGTCCAACCTCCCGCACTGCCACAAAGGCCACAGATCCGAGTGTTTAAATGAAAAATAACTTTGCAATTGGGAAAATAGTCGTGCTCAAATAGAAAATAACAATTTGGACCTTATAATGTTACTAAATTGAGCTCAAATGATCAAAAATGAGCCTTTATAATTCATTTTCCTTTAGGCCTGTCCTGAAGACAGCTTCAGCTGAATCTAGCTATCAAATAGAGAAATTGCACAAAAATTCTGCACACTTACTAACACAAGTGGGACGTGTGCATCAGACATACAGTACTCCATCATCTGTAACCATTTTCCTGAAAATTGTTTTAAACATGCATACACATTCACAAAACCTCCAAAAGGAAGCCTGTGTTTGCATGCACACATGTGCAGTGTTGTGGTTCAGATGCAGCTCCCAGACAATAGCAATCAATAATTTCCCGTGGAGATTAATTAGTCCACCAGATTTGCAGATCAAATGTGATAATGGCTCACCAAATACAAATAATCTCTGAATAACTGGAAAGGTTGAGTATATAAATATATTTCTCAAGGCTATACAGAAATCAGTTCATTTTCAAAATATACTGCACAAGGGATTAGACTAGGCACAAACTCTTTGATGAGAAATCAAGTATAACATCAGCAATAATTATTACAATTTTCTAAATATGTCTCACTAATTAAAACTATTTGGAATTTTATATAATTATATGTTTATTTTATATGTAGGTTACTACATTTTATTGAATGATACTATAGACAAGAAAAAATGCAAAACCATTAAATCAATGGCATCTGTCTGCCTTGCAAAATATTATTGTTTCATTCTAAGCTACTATAACAGGACTCAGAGTTGGAACACTTACTATTATTTGTGTTATTTTTACAATTCTGAACTTATGCATGATATTCCAAAAATGAATATTCTGGAAAGCGCAACTGCTGCATGGCTCTGATAGTAAAGGTACATTTGTAGAACAGCCAGACTGCTATTTAAAATACCTATGACAAACTACCAAATAGAAAGTAGAAAATGTTCTATTTAACACTAGAAAATTGATATTTCATCAACAAAGCATAAGCATACCTGATCTTCAAAAATTATACATAACTCTTTTTTCATTTATATGTTTGCATGTGAGTACTTTTGTTGTTTTTTTTTTTTTGAAAAAGACTAAAACAATTGTGTTCATGATTTATATAATCTCTTTCATTCTCATGAAAAGTCACATTTGTATTTAATTAAAATGGAAAATCACCAAAACCAAAAACTATCCTGAGTCATTATCGGCAATCTCAACCACAAACATCTCAATCACAAACACTACCTTCCAGCTACACATAAAATATCAGGTAAGGGCATTTAATTCCTTTGTAAAAAATTAATTCTTTTTTCTTCTGAAAATCACTCACAGTCTGACAAACTTGTCATTCATTTTGGTTACAAGCATGAAGGTGAGAGAATAAGAGGCACTAATTCTTAAGGACATATTTTAGTTACAGGTTTCATTCTATAATTTTCATAGAATTAAAAATTTTAAGATTTATAATAAATAATGTCAACATTTATAAACTCACAAAACATTTATTTTTTTCCACAAAATCTCAGTAACAGCAACATGAAAAAGACATATGGCAGATACAAGCACGTATCTGTTATACTTTAAATATGACAACAAGCACTGGGCAAATGGATGCTTCAGTAACTTCCAATACACTTAGACCTCTGACAGCCAAAGAAAGTTTTAATTAGTTTGCCAGTTCAGGGCTGCCTAGAATAAATGCAATTCTGTCATTTCTAATGCGTTCTCATGATCAGTTAATGGATTTTTTTGCCTCCAGCTCAGACAACCTTCCTGTCTTATAATTTCTTCTAAATCAATTCATAGGTTATCCATATTTTCTCATCTGGAACACTAATGAGCTTGTCTAAAATTCAAGTTTTAATGTGCCACTCTCCCGACTCACTTCCATGTTCTTTTTCAAATCCACATCACATTTCCGTATTACTCCACAGAATTTCAACAGAAATCACTGGATCCTCCACCATGAGAAAATCTCATTTCTGATAAACGTTACTCATTTATGAGCCTATATATACCCTGAGTTCAGAACCTAAATCCTACACACACACACCAGATAGACACAAAAGGCTTGATCAGTATTTTTGAAGCCTAAAGCCTAGTGTATAACTGTTTTGTTTTTTGTTTTTTGTTTTTTTTTTTTTGTTTGTTTGTTTGTTTGTTTGTTTGTTTTTCCAAGCACTCTTCAAAATCATACACAGCCTGGATAGCACAAGGATCTTCTACAATATTCAAGTGTGATGCCAAAACAAAGCATGGATTTGTCTTGACAGTGCTAAAAATCACAACATCCAACTAATTTTGGCTGTAAAGGAGCACAGGATGTCATCTAGTAGGGCTACCTTCAAAGTCAGACCAGATTGCTCAGGAACTTGTGCAGTCTGTGGCCATTGAATCTCTCTTCTATCAGTGACCTATTGTTAATTAATTGTGAAATAACATCTGTAAGATCTCCGTGTTAAGCAGCTCTTATCAATCTACATTGGACTTCTGAGTTTAAATTGAACAGAGATTAAATAACTTATTTGTTTTTAAAAAGAAACTTTCAAAGTAGATTTTCTTTTTAGGAAATGGTTTTAAATTTTCTAAGGAGATTGAAACATGCTTGCACATGCAATGTGGGCTCAGTTCTTGTGGAGTTTATCACGGCATAGGCAGATTGCAATCCAAGCCCAAACTGAGATAAACAAGATACTATTCTTGACTTGACCAGACTGTTTATGTAGCTTTAAGAAAGGAAAAGCTTTCAAGCTGGGATGATTGTTAACTTTTGTTAATTATCTGAGAAAAACAAAGAACAGATGAATAACTTAAGCTAAAAATGCAACAGATAAACATACTCTGAAGGTAGCATATTTCTCCTCACTCAAAATTTTCATGGTTATGTTTGTGTGGCTCACAAAACATGCTTTAGTCAAACAAACTTTATTAGATTCAAACTAGAGGAAAATAGGTAGAACTACTTATTTCTCTAGAACGAGAAATAAATCACATGTTCAGAAAGTTCTTTTTTATATGTTCATACTATATAGAGGCCTATGACATGAAGAAATCAGAATGGAAGTATTCATAAACTGTGAATAAAACTGCAGACATTGCTTTAGCCCCCCTGGACTGCATTTTGTTTCTTCTAGTCTTCTTGACATACTGCTGAAATAGTAAATAAATACAAATGTAAAAATATACAAACGTAAGGATCTTGGAAACAGTTTTCAGCAAGGAAGAAATTCACATCATGTAGTTCAACTTGTAATTGCTGTATTTACGTTGCTGAGGACCAACATCAAACAAAATCTAGCTAAACCTTAACTTAACTTCAGGAACTATGAAATTACGATAGTGCTTTCATTTCTGAGCTGATAGATTATTTTCTCTCTTCTGTGCACATTGTTGAAAAATAAAACAAAATGAAAGGAAAACAGGAAAATCGCTCTCAGAATACTCAGTAATTTACTCTTTTCACAACTGACCATGATGCCACAGCAGCCTCACTTCTCTTGCCAGCAGGTGGACCAGAATAACATAGAGCTCATAACATAATTTTCATTTCATATTGCAATGTCTTCTGGATTTTAGCCTGTCCTCCATATCAACAATTGTAAAGGTTTATAATGATAGCTAATAATCACTTTATCAACAGATCGATGTACGTTTCACATCATTTATTTGTCTTTGAATCTGTAAAGTTTTGTGCAGTGTCACAGACATTCCCAGAGTTATCTGTAGAAAGATAATGCTTTTTTTTTTTTTTTTTTTTTTTTTTTTCTCCAAAACAAAGAAAGAAGACTAGGTGTAACTTCTTTGGGAATTGACTGCTTTTAAAGAGTGTGGGAACCATACACAGACATCAGTTTTAGAGAAATAAAGAAGTAGGGATTTATATTTGATATCTGTTTTATTCTGAAAACAAACCATCTCGAAGTCTGGTCTCATGCTCAAAACAAGGCCTACATTTCTACCCGTCAAGATCCATAATGTCTACAAGAAAATTGTTAGTAACAGGTGGTTAGGCAGATGGCGTTGGCTGGCATTCTTCATTTTTAATATGATTAGCATTATTATAAGGAAAATGATTTATGTATTTTAAATAAAGGGGCTACCCATATTAAAGCTTACTATGATGGTTATGTAACTAGCTGGCTATTTCTAATAGCACCTCAGGAAAAGAAAGGCACCAGGTCACAGTTTCAGCAAATCACCCTGCTGATGACTGAAGCTTGGTGTCTACTGCCATATTTCTCCAGACCACATCACTCCTGCTCATGCATTCACAGCACATTTAACTCTATACAGACACAAGAAACTTGATAGGCATAGATGCACAAAGATGTTCTTTGACTATGTAAAAACTGATCTCTCTGGTTAAAAGATAGATACCACTAATATATACATTATAAACATCACCTACTATCGCTTTTGTCGTACCATTTTTAGTCCATTTAGGAATGACTGGGCATGTTTCCTTAATTTGGTTGGTTGGTTTTGCTGAACCTGTCTCCCAACACAACACACCAAGGGCATATGCTCAGTCAGATCCCTATCTTAAATCGACTGCTTCATAAATTTCTAATCTGTTTTTGAAAGACAAGCATAGCTAAACAGTTGTTGCTACTGTATTCCCACTCATATTTTCAGACTATTAATTATTTAGAACAAGAACTTCTGAACACATTTCAACAGAGTTTTCCACTAGAGGTCACGAACAAAAGCTATTTAAAATTTTACTATTTACAATTATTAAGATAATTACATATAATGAGTAAATATAGCATCATGCTAAAAGAAGAAGTAAAACAAATAGAAGTTACTTACTTGAGTAACAAGTGGCTCCAGTAGCCTCTCTACTGTGAGAGTCCTGATTTCCAAACTTTTCGGGTCCCATTTCAAAATGATAGGTGACGTTGCAGAAGTCATACTCCCTAGAAGATACAAAATGACACAAAATGAACACATATTAATACTATAAAGTCCAAATACTGTATACATTTTAGGGAGCAGCACACGTTGTTCCCGTATACATATAATACTTCTCCATAATATTGCTACTGTCCCTCTGCTCCTGAGAACACTCAAGCATACCACTGCCACATCCACCAAGTGCTTAAAAGCCTGTGTTCAGAAAATTCTTCTCTCCTATACCCTTAAGATACCCTATCATGCTGCATACATCCCGTATTGAATGTACTTGGTATGGATTGGATGGCCCCTGGAATTTTGGGAAGAAGCCACAGTGGAGCAAGTGCAGCCCGTGCAGGTTTACCCCAAAAGGACTGCGCCCATGGAGAAGACCCACACCAGAGGTGGGGAGAAGTGTGAGGGAAGTGAAGCACTGAACATCTCAGACAAACATTACGGACTGACAACAACCCCTATTCCCCACCTCCTTGTGCCTCTCAAGGGGAAAATGGGGGAAGAAGAAAGAGTAGTGAAAGAGTAAAGTTAAACCAGGGGAAAAGGGAGTAGGGAAAAAAAGAAAAAAAAAAGTTTTTGCCTTTGTTTCTCAGCATGCAAATCTATTTAAATTAGCAATAAACTGAATTATTTTTTTTCCAAGTCAAGTTTTGCCAAGGATGGTAACTGGTGAGCGATCTCTGCTTTATCCCCACCCACGAGCTTTCCATCTTATTTTCTCCTGCTAAGGAGACAAGTGAGAGAGTGGCAGTGGGTGTCTGACAGCCAGCCAAGGTCAACCCTCCTTGCATGGAATACAAGTAATTCAATGAGCCTGTGCAGCTTTCTGAATAAAAATTCCCCTCAGTAGTTACGATTTCTTAATTTTGCACCAAGAAGAACAGTATTTGCTCAAAAACAAAAAGGATTTTCTAGATCATCTTAGGCTTAAAAGTTTAAACAAGGCCTAAAACAAAGACAGCAGTCATTTTATTTGCCATTTTGGCTTTTCATTAAATTTTCAAGACAGTTGTCTTCATTTTTAAATTCCAGCGACAGAAAAATCCAGCCATCAGGTTGCAGGACACATACAGTCCACCTCAGAGAACTGGCAATTTGCACTGAAAGTGATAAACTATTCAGTGAAGAGCAATGTCACATGTAAACTAGTTTGTCTATTGAAAAACACTGAAAGAACACTGACCCTGAGAAATCCGATCACATAAATGTTAATTTAAAATAATTCGGGTTTAAATATTTCCTTTATTTTAATCATATAATAACTAATTAATTGAAAAGAAAAACTAGAAATCCCATATAATTGGAACACTATAAGAATAACATACTAAAAGTAGGGAAAGACAAAATAACATATTATACATTGAGATGCAGATTAAGGCCTCTGTATATAATATCCCAAGTGTTAAAAATTGTTTTCTTCAGAAAACTTACTATGTTTAGCTGACAAATTAATTCCAGTAATACAAAACAACAAAGAACTGAGTGAATAAAATCAAGACTATAACTACCTTTTCTTGAGTAACAATCTAATTTTTAAAGCTTAGTTCAATAAAGTACACATTCAGTACTTATAAATATCATCCAGAATATACAACATAGGTTCCACTACTTTAGTAAAGAGAATGTCTTTGACTAATTACTATCACTCAAAATTAACAGACTGGTAAGTCTATGCAAAATTCATTCACAGTCTGTGAAAGATTTTCACTGCGCAACTGGCAGACAACTTGCAATACTTGCTCAAAAAGAGAGGCATAAGAGAACTCTCTAATCAGTGTATTTATAAATCACATATAAATACAGGCCTCAGTCTCCTCCCACCTGCAAATATTTAGTAGTAGAATTATCTGATAATATCTAGTGTATGCTAAAATTACTATTATTCAGCTTCTACTCTTATGCAAAAAATCATTAGGCTTCATGCTTTACAGCACTGAAAGCACCCATGTGTGTCATTAAATAAAAGTATGAGACAGCTTCTAGTTGCTGTAAACATGGTTAATGTGGGAGCTATTCTCATTTTTCCAACAATGTTTAATCATCTTTCAGAACCTGCAAGTCTGTCTATAAAAGGATGGTTGCTACTCCAGTTGGCCTCTGCATTCACAGAACAAGTTATAGGTAGGCAATGATGATAGTCAGTAATTTATCAGTTACGATACCTGTAAATATGTGAAATACAGCTTAGTTCTTTCTAGTAAGTGTGCTTTTCCTTACTATTAACATGGGTTCTGAAACACATACTTCTTATAATGCAATACCTAATTAAAAGCTGTAAGATAGTCCAAAGCCTACAAAAGCAAACTAATTTCAGTGGATGGCAATCATACAGGTGACAAAAAAGATGCAAACTGGATGACCAGTTTTTTCAATTGGAATACTGCCTCAGTTTCAACCTTTACTAAGAAATAGGAAAAAAATCTTTCAAAACTCTGTATGAAAGGGCAAGCAATGCTTTCAACTATAAAAGATGTATACAAGATAAAAACTCATTAAGAGCCTCTAAGAGGTTTTTTCATTTCAAATCTGCTCCCAAAGCAAACAAGTGAAATAAAAAAGTCAAATCAGTGCATTTTCCCCAACATTTCTCCAACTGTTGTCACAATAAAAATTTTGAATAACAAAAGAATGAAAAGCAGTTTCATGCCCAAGCATATATGAACAAATGAAATATTTCTTCCTCACCATTTCTACAACAATCTTCCTAGACTGAACAGGTGAACTAGAACTGCTCAGTTGGATAAAGGAAAGGATGATGACAATATCTTATTTCTACTTTGACCAAATATCCCCCAAACCATTAGCTTTAAGTGCTTCACTGAAAACATAAATCACTCATAGCTTATACCTTGCAGTACCTACGAGGAAGATATCCTGTGTTATCAGGATAATGGCATCACATAACATTTTTCATACAAACATAAAAGTTTATTATGACAGATGAAAGAAAACAGAAGGAGATGTAAGGAAAAGAGATCCCCTGTTACTGTCTAGGCTAGAATGATATCCGCTATTTTCTTAGGTAACTTAATTTTTTTGCTTCTCTCTAAAGTTTTCAATTTATTGTCATTTTTTAAAAATGCTCAGCAACACACTTAGACAACCATCTACTCATTTTTCAAAATGTGAAACTAGGTTTCTCCACTGAGTTCCAACCCCTGTAACTTAGAAATACAAACTAATTGTTCTTCAGGGTAAATCTCATTGAATTAAGCTTTGCGCGGTTTTGTTATAATTGCATAGTTCAGACATTTTTAGAATAAATTTTCTGTGAAACATTCTCTGTTGTTCACATATATTATCTACTGGCAGGCTGTGATTATTAAGTATGAATTTGAAATTTAATATTATCACATAAGGAAAGTATGTTAATAGCAGTGTATTTTAGCCATTGGACTTTTAAATAAATGTTTTGCAGAGATGATTGGCAATCCTACTCTTGAAACTAACTTCACATTTTTTCAATAATATATCTAAGGAATTCTATTGCCTAACTGTACTTTTCTTCCCAGAATATTTGCCAAAGTACGTGCATCTCTTGCTTTCAGCTTCTCCTAAATATAGCAACAGAGAAATGTCTCTTCCCTCCCCAGTCCAGCAAATTCTCCAATGTGAACAAAATTTGTTTAGGCAGTCTGTCTTCAAAGTATCATCTATAAAGAAAATAACTGTTTATTTCAGTCAGCAATTCATTGGATTGGATTCCTATACTAGAGCCAAGTCCTAACTATGCCAGCAGAATTCTGCTCTAACATTGCAGTCTCTAAAAGTCTAATCCCACAATCACCCTTAGCATCAACCTGTTATGAACAGCAGTATTTTACTGTTTGGAACCTTCTACAAAAGCACAGCATTTCGCATGTGAAATTACCTGTTTGTCCATCACACTATAACATATTGCTTTCCTCCATAATAGACCCAATTCCCTTTGACTTACATAAATGGCCACTGTGGTGGCTAAACAAGTGCCAGCATTTCTATGCTGCAACCTAAATGTAATATTTAAAATATTTTAACTCTACAAGAACAATCTTAACTCTACAACTTGTTTACAAGTATAAGTATTGCCAGTCTAGAACCGCCAATTGTTAGTCCAGTTCACATGTGCAATGCAGAATATTACAGAGAAAAAAGAAAAGCGCTCAATATTTCTTACTGAATTAAAGACATTGGAACAGGCTGACCAGGGAAGTGGTGGAGTCACCATCCCTGGAAGTCTTCAAAAGACGTTTAGATGTAGAGCTTAGGGATATGGTTTAGTGGAAGACTTGTTAGTGTTAGGTCAGAGGTTGGACTCGATGATCTTGAGGTCTCTTCCAACCTAGAAATTCTGTGATTCTGCAAAGAAATACCTATTCTACTTGATTCCTAGCAAATCTGTAGGATTAATACTGGACTGGAAAGACTGTCAGCACAGACCTGTAATTACATTATATTCACTACTAAAGTCTTCATAGGTGAAAAAGGTGAGAAAGATGGACAAGTAAGGCAGAAAGACAATCAGATAAGAGAAGGACAAAAAAATAAATAAAAATAAATAAAAATCCAACCATAGATTATCCCTTGTTCAAAAACATTAAATTTACTATAGGCCTAATACTTCAAAAGATTTCTCTGGACTATTAAGAAAAATGTACACTTTGCAAACAATTCTATCACATCATCTCTGTTTACACTCTATGCACCCAAACATGCTTCCATATATGCTTTAAACCAACATAATCTTCCAGGCTGAGAGGCCAGCTCAGCTTTTTCTGCATGTGCTTGATTCTTTGCTATAACAGCGCTATAAATTCCATTAAGAACATAACCCCGTTGAACACTAACTAATCCTGCAAAAGAAAAATGAGTTTTCAGATCACTGCCTGACTTCGGAGCCACGTGGGCAGCAGCACCAGCTGCAGGAAAAGCTCTGAATGCAGCAGCAGAGGTGATGGGCAGGACAGAACTGCCTCTTCATCAGCAGCATGGACACAAACAACTTTAAGATGCCTGCAAAACTGCACGATAGATATTCTGTGCATTCTTGGTTTGCATCTTATATTGAGAACTTTGTCAAAACAAACACTTCTCACCATGTAGACATGCTTATGTTAAGAGTATGGAATTCCACACACAGCGGATTCCAATAGATGCAGAAAATCATAGAATATCCCAAGTTGGAAGGGATCACAGTCCAACTCCTGGCTCCACACAGGTCTACCCAAAAATGCAGACCATATGACTAAGAGCACGGTCCAAAGGCTTCTTAAACTCTGACAGGCTTGATGCCGTGACTATATCCCTGGGAAGCCTGTTCCAGTGTGCAGAAAAATTCTGTCTCACCTCACAGAAGCATTTTTGTGCTTAACTGGGAGCTAGAAATTTAAATACTTGAACGGTTATATCGTTGGGTATGCCTACAGGGTCTAACAGCCTGACAGTAGGGATGCACAATGTTGGCCCTCGACTACCTAGCATGGTTACAGAGCACACTGGAGCACAGGACAAACAAGCTCAGCCATCAAAAGTATGAGCAATGCACTCAGCCTAAGAAACTTCACCTCTGGGCTAATCAGACTGACAGAGGACTGCAGTGATACCTCATAGGACATAAAGCTGAGATTCTGCTGTTACCAGCCATCCATCTGCAGCACGGAGCACTGCAGACATGCACTGAGAGCTGACCTACACGGCGTAACCTCGTACAGACACCACCACCTCTCATTAGGTCCCTGACAGCCAGTACAGCCTTTAGCAGATCTGGCTGAAATGAAGAGTTGACATGGGCAGTTCCCGTCACCTTGCTTAAATAAGGTGGAAAAAATAGAAGAAAAAAAAAAAAGATGAATCAAGATGGTTTGGAGGAGTATCTGTCTCTACATGTTTAAGTAACAAGTTTTTGACATACTTGTTTATTTTGTCTCAGAAATTGGATTCTTCTCTCATCTTTCCTAAAACTTAGACAGGAAAAACGAGTCAAAATAAACCGTTTGGCCTCACGCCCAAGCCCAACTACGCACAAAATTTTACTTTGAGCTTTTCTAAGCTCTTCACTTCCTTTTGGATTCACAGTCCTCACCCCCTCTGCTAACCCTCCACCTCCATGCTGGGTTGAGATTCTGGTCTGCCCTCAAGGAAAATTATTTCATAAATGAAAGCAGCCCAATATGGAAATCCCATCTTCTACCAAGAAAACCATTTAATAACAAGGAGAAAAACCTTGAGAAGGGGAGGATTATCTTGGTAGCAAAGTCAAGGGGACGGTGACCATGGAGTCCCCTGACACCCAAACAGGGAAGTTATAAAAAGCCTGAGTCACTCACACTTCTCAGTCACATTAACCAGCTCATTCTTGGAGGCTACTGCCTACACCGAGACATGATTGAGTTGAGAGGGAAAAATGCCTGTAGGAACTAAAGAGATCACGAAGAACTCATCGGGAAGGTATAAGCTCAGTACAGAGGTCACTGTAACAGAAAGGTTCCTCCTGCACCCACACACAGGACTTCCTTCCACTTCTGCTTTAACCAAAAGCAACAACATTTCAGAATTCTGTGCCAAGCCTAGCTGCAAGCAATACTCAAATGGTTTTCCCATCTACTACATGGGTTAGAAAACCAACTCTAGTTTAAAGGCTTACAAACATCTACAGTTCTGGATTGACTGCCACATTAGGGCTGCCGGAGCTGGCACTCTGAGGTGTGCTACCACGACGTGGCAGCGGTTGCACGTCCCATCTGGTCCAGCAAACCTTGGAGCTGCATCCAGTCCTCACCTGGCCCACTTCAGAAAGAGTTTTAGACGAGCTGTAAGATGAATCTGAGGACAATCTGTGGATGCTGGAACAAGAAGCTGGGCTATCAATTCAACCCTTAGGTGGAATTTTCTACATGGAAGGTCTTCACTCTAGGAGGATGTTAGATACAATTTCCAGTTCTTAACGCCTACAAATCTAATGTTTGGCTCTCTCTGAGGGAACCTGGTGATTCAGGGAGGGCTAGCAGTAAGAAGGATGGAAAAAAGGGGGATTGCCATTTGTCTGTTGTCACAAACATTAAGAGTAGAATTGTTTGATATGAAAATTAATTTATTCCAAATGGTATTAAACCAGAATGAATGTGCTTGAAAGCAGGTTTAATCAGCCATGCGTAAAATCCACATGTTCAATTTTTTTGCTTGCTTTACTCATAAGAACACACTTTTGTCTACTGAAAAATTTTTAAAGTAAAGATAAAGGAGTTTCCTAAAATGCTAGAAGATTTTAAAGAATCTATATCAAAAGGAGCCAAAGCCCCAACAAAAGATTGTCAAGTCACTTCCATACAGCCAAAGAGTTTCCCACAAATTGCTCTGTATTTTCACAGCTCTTCAGTGCCTCCTAATAGAAGTCCTCTCTCAGACTTCTGGATGTGATCAAGGCATCTGAGATCGCTGGTACTGGGATGCTGGTTCACACAGGGTCACATTGCAAACCCAGAAAAGAAAAGAAAAGAAAAAAGAGATTTTATTTCAGGTACTTACTTGGTGTGCAGGTCCTATGCTATGCATTCTCACTCCATCACATTTCCCCCCAGAATAACATCAAATTTGTAATTACAATAAAAATAATACCTTTAAGTTATTTAGATTATTGCAGATATGATCTATGTACACAGATGTTCTTTCTTTTTCTACTAATAAAACCATACCTTTTTAAAACATATCTTTCAAATTCTGCTCATCCTTATCACAGACATTAATTTCAGGTATTAATCTCAGATCTTGCAAAATATATATATATATATATAATCTGCTTACCCTCTTGTTATTTTAATTCAATGTATGAAACTAGCACAGGTAATATCTGTTTACATTTTAGAAGTATCAAGTTTACATAAAAGTATCAAGTATACTTGATTTAAACTAATGCATGTTTGCTTCCTTGAATACAGAATTTCTCCCTCAAATTCAAATGGTTCTTTCAAAAAAAAATCTTAAAATTGGTTCTAACCATAATTTTGCAAGCTTCTGCATGCAGAGGTCATCCTTTCACTGAAAGTATCCCATTTCCCATTTACAATTCCTCCAACTTGGAAACTAGAATTAAGCATTACCTCCATACTTCCCTGCAGCTTTCCTTCATATCTCTGGAAGAGAACCCTTTATTCCACAAGATTAGCCATGATTATCTTCAAATTAAACAATTTACACATTTTTCCAAGTCAAAGTTAGGTGGGGGAGGTTTTGTTTTTTATTATTATTATTAGGCTATCTTTTCAAGTAGACTATTTCCCAGCTAGTTTCACTACAATATCAATACTGATAGCATCATCTCTATATGCCTTTCTTCTTTATTACATTTTAAATTATCTATTAATTATTTTATTTAAGAGCTTTTCGCTTTTGTTGCAGTACATGCAACATTAGTTTCCTGCAGTGAGCAGGATCTTCTAGTTATCCGTCTATAGATACAACCAGCCCAAAGCTTGTCCAATTTCACTGTGACATACTGGGTGACAACAGTCCCCCCCTTGTCCTTGTACAGTCTCCAAGCTTCAGTACCAAGGAGAAGGAGCTGTTCCACTTTCTAACTCCATAACCAATACATTAAACAGGATTGTTTTCAAACAAAGCCCCGTGGGAGCACAGTTGACATTTCCCTCTACAAGAATTTATGGACGTTAATAACCTTTCTGAAAGCTCCCACCAACTCCTGGATGCTCATATTGTCTTGTTGCTGGTATCTGCATTTGTCAAACTGTTCATCGACTGCCTCTGTGAGAAATTCCTACAAGTCTTAGAGAAATCTATCAGCTAACCTTGTGTTCATTAAATCTGCTCTTCCTCTGAACATCTCAGACTCACGTTAAGTTGCTCTTTCCCTAGCAGGAATAGGTGTCATCCTCACTGAAGCCATATGCATCATTCCATAGTTATTTCCCATGCTTCCACTAATCCCCAAAGGAACAAAATATGATTTCACAATGCTGGAAATAGTAAGTTTTAGAAACAAGAACTAAACAAATTAATTTTCCTTGATCTCTTATTACTGGAATTTTCCTGATGTTATTCTTATGCTGATGGATGTTCTAAATAAATCACAATAGATAGGCATCTGTGATGACATCCAAAATCTTTTCTTTTCCCCGGCTGTGCGTTCACAGAATTTGCTGTAGTTTCATTAGTTAATCCTGAAATACCATGTGACGGCGTAAGAAACACATCATCCCCAATATGTTTTCAAATGAAATAATTTAATTAAAGGATAATAAAGGTTTGTTTCATATTCAGGGCAGCCCTTTATTCAAGAGGAAATGAGTAATGTAGACAATCAGAGAACACACGCAATTCTTCATCTGAAAGATGACATCCAAAGCGATAACAGCGTAAATGACATTTCTCCTAAAAAGTAGCTATTTCTCCTAAAACACATAATTTTAACAAAAAATCTAACATGGAGAGAGACCAAACCCACCTGTACTCCCTCTCTCATCTATTACACTGTGACTCATTTTGTTGTCCTTATTTTTCCTCAAAGCATGGAGGACACTCCAGAAAAGCAGGAAAACAAAACAAAACAAAACAAACAAACAAAAACTTGTGCCTGTTTAAAATTAGATGATAGAATGACCTCAGTGAGGCTATCAATCCACCATCAATCTCTCACAAAACAATGGGAAGCGTAGGTGCTTGAAACTGTTAACCAAGAATTAATGCAAGGGTTACAAAATTTCCACTGCTCTCATAGATTTATAGATTTTTAATTATGAAAACTTCAGATACCATTAAAAAAAAAAAAAAGTGATTGTGACAAACTTCTTAATCCAGGCCAAGCAATTCTTAAATGCAGTGAGTGAAAGCTGAAACAAAGCAAATCCTTAATAGAAATAAATGGCTTTTAAAATATTGTTGAATAGTGAAACTATTTACAAGGAAAAATATACAAGGACTTGAGATGGATTTTCCATCACTGCTTATTTTAAATTCAGGACTTCACTGCCTCAAAGGTAAGGATTACTGTAAACATGACTTAATTCATTAAAAGATACGGCATGTGTTGTGCAGGCGATTACACTAATCGCATCTCTGCCTTCCAGCACTCATTCCGTGAGTGTATGAAAACACATTGCCCAAAGTTTTGTAGAGGGGACGCCTGGCTCAATCAAAAAATAAACTAAAATAAAATATAAAAGCATTGCACCTGGAGAACCATGCTACTTTACTTTAAATGCATCACAAGACAGAAAACAAAAACAAAACAAAACAAAAAAAGCGAAGGGCTGGCCTGCTTTCAGAAAATCCCCTCCAACCATGCTCACACTTCAACAACCACCTGATGGCACTCAACAAATAAGCAGGTCTCCAGAGTAGATCCACATGTCCCAGCAATAACAAAATTCAGCTTTTTTTCGACCTGAATTCTAGAACCCTGAACTCCAGCAATGGGCACTGTATACCATCTGTTGCACTACTTTCCATTAACTAAAGAAGCACATGGATTTAAGAGTTCCAGCTAATTACAAATGTGCCAGTATAGGTCACACAGGCCACTGACATCTAGAGATTTATGCTCCATGGAGACGTAATTTGTGTGGTTTGACACCCACAAGCACTGACTGGTACAATCCAGTATTTCTTTTAAAGTGCCCATAAAATACAGCAAATTGTTTGATATACATGTAAAGAATGAACACATTGAGGTTTGTTTGATTTAAGCAATGCTTCTTTAGCTTTAGCTAAAGGAATTACTCACAGAAGTGAGAGATGGAAAGGTAACAATCTAGTGATGGTTGGTACTTACATTATATATACAGAATAGCAGCATGAAAAGTAGAAACAAAAATCATTGTAGCCGATTTCCTGACTATATCGCTACTTTAAAATTTCTCCCTTGATAAACTATGATGGAAAAAAAGCCAGTTTTCAAGAGAGCAAAATTATTTTATTTGGCTCCCATCCATGGCTCACGTAATGTGAGTGTATGTTGCTGGCCATCACAACAATGCATAAACACTGTAGAGATTTACTATTTTTTTTCTCACCAGGACCGAAGAAAACAGAGAAGATAATTTAATAGGAGCAAGCATCATCATCACTTCTCTTCATTGCAGAGGCACGGAAAGCGTCCCTTATCACCACTTGTCCCTGATCACGATATATTCACTTTTTAAACCCACCTGTTTTTTGGTTTTGCGTACTGTACTCAAATTATCTAGTCAGTAGGTGATGTCCTGCTCTTGCTATTCCTCAGCTGCATGCTCAAGACATTCCACAGCAACCTATCACTTGTTCTGCTGTGACCTACAAAGCACTGTGTTTGTCCCTTGTGGCTATCTTGTGGTTCTTGTTCAGCTATTTCTTACTGCATGTTTACATCCTACCTTTTAAATTCGCTTTGTCTTAACATAATTCCACTGTGCAATATTATTTTAAAACAATTCTTATCACTGCAGCTCCAGCTTTCTAATGTCTGAAAGCAGAGTAGCCATGGCTGATTCAAGTCTACACTGCAACTCTATTAATACTCTAGCTTGCACTGTGAGATCTGATGTATTATCGTTAGTCCATAATTTTCTGCTTTCTGTGTAGTACTCATAGCTAAAGATCTTTTTTCCCCACTTCTTTCATAAAGGAGTCTAGGAGGAAGGAACCAATCAAGGACAAATGGGAGCCTGCTATTTCTGTGACTTCCCTGCTCATACATTTCAAGACTTATTTTTTTGCCAAGATGCAATTGCTTTGTCCTCTTGGCATTGATTCCAGGCCAATATTACCTGCAGAACATAAATAGCCCTTCAATAATATTGTCCTTTTTAGAGGCCCAAAACTCAAATTTATAAGATCAATAATTTCCTCAAAGTTCTGTTATCAACCAACAACTGAGATATGGAAAGAAAGTATAGTGACAATCTTAAAATTTTCTGATTTTCGTCAGTCAGTTCATATGCAAACTGACACAAGTGTTCCAGAAATCTTTAGAAAAAAACTTTTTTTTTTTTTTTAAATTAGCTGCTGAAATCTGTGACATTATCACAAGTGAACACAAGACAGCCCCAATAAACTAGTGGCCACTCTAGACGACATCTGCACTTGCTATCAGATTGGTCTGTGAAACTCTCTCAATCACAGTGTCTGTAATTAGGCTCTACATCAACCATTACTTTGAGGAGAATCCACTTGCAGTTTTTCTTTCAATTAAGCAAACCAAAAATAAAAGGGCTTTGAATTAGTAAAACTAGGTTTTATTAGAACACAGTCATTTTAACAAAGAAAATTTAGAAAGAAAACCAAAATGAAAGAGATTATGAAAAGTATTTTCTCTTTTCCACTGAGCCCTTCCAGGGTAGATCTTCTCCTTTGGTCTTGCTCTCAAGTCTAGCATTTTGTGGAGACTTGTTGACTGCCAGCACTTTTCATGAGTCTTTAATCATTGCAGAAAGTTCAGTTCCAACACAGTTATAACACATCTTCCTGAGTGCCTCCTCTTTACTTTTTAAGAAACGCCATTTTCATGGTAATGCTGACATAGATTAGCTCTGTAACTCACACTGATGGATCATGGGACCCAAGATACTTTTACAATTCAAACAAACTATCAATTGTCCAAGAATTAATACTTTACTTTTCCCCCTCCTCTTTGGTTTCCTGAGAAACCAAGGTACTGAGAATAACTGATCTAAGGACTAGATACATCTACTGAAGTGCAAAATGCCAGCCTGCACCATCCAGCCATTTAGTCATTTCTCCTTTTACCCTTCGTTCCAATCAAACAAGAACTACAGAACAGAAGTGCTTTGAAGGTCTTAAAATGGCAATGAAAAAGACAGATGAAATTTAACTTTGTTAAATGTAAAGTGATAGACACCAGGAAAAAGGACCAGATTCCTGATTACATACATAGTGATGGACTCTGTATTGATTATTGATATGCATGAACACAATCTGTGAATTATTATAGCTTTATGTAAGTGCCAGCTTAACACAGAGTAACAACCAAAATAAAGCGAAGAATTATTCTGACAGAGAAAGAAAAAAACAGAACACACCATTATGCCACTATAAATCTCCATCATCAATACTATTTGTCCATCACTTTTCTAAAAAGAGTATAACAGAATGGAGAAATACAGAGTGGCAACAAGGACAATCAAGGACTTCAAGGAACAAGCAAATAGACTGAGAATCTTCACTGTATAAAAGAGAAGACCGGAGTGGGGAACAAAACTGAGCTGACAAAATCTTAAGTATCATGGAGGAAGTGAAACAATCTTTTGCTTTTGTCTTTCCCAACACAAAATTAAGAAATATATATATTAACAACAACAAAATAACTGTTGTTACCAGCAAGGGTTTTGGAACGCCATGTACTGCATATGCCAGAAGTTTTATATCAGGTCAAAAATTAACTTGATACATTCAGAAAAGGGAAAACAAACAAAAAAATAAAAATGAGCAACATAAACCACTGACCTGAAGCCCCTGACATGAAGGCAGAGGCTTGGCAGTCAGTCTGAAAAGTCCCACTGAGTGCTTTCTCTACACCTTTACTCTGAGGCATCAAGCATTTCATCTTGTTGTTTAATGGAGTCTAAAACTGTCCACACCCTGGCTTACTGCCTACTGTAGTATAAAAAGAAAGACAAATCACTTGGAGACAACCTCCTGGAAGATAAGGAAACCTCAAGCGAATAAAAGATTGGGCCAGCTTTTTGGAGTGAGATAAATCTACGCCCTTTCCTCTTCCTGTGTGATAAAATAACCAGGGCACACAGTACCAAGCAATTACAGCAGCAGTAACTTTGCCTTGACAAGGGCAGATCAGGAAGCAAGTAACGCAGTAGATATTGAGGGTGCACCCAGAGATGGCAGTACCAATTCACCTTCCAAAACTCCATAGCCTACTGGTTCTTGAAGAGGTTGAAGACACGTTGGAGACAAGGTGTAGATGTCTATGCGACCCATTTGTTACTCAAGACAAAGACACTGACCACACAGGTAATGTATGTGTTCTTCTCTCCCCTTTGCATCAACAACAAAATGTAAGACCTCATTAGCTCACCTCAGGTTTATCAGCCTTTTTTAGTTTGACAAATGGCATATGCAGTCAAATACTCACATTGCTTTAATTTCTGCACTTCTTCTCTTCCTTAGTTCCAGATTTTAACAGGATATTCAATAGTTCAAACATTCTCCAAAGAAGCATTATAGGTTTATGTCCTCTATGCTACTTTTAAGCCATGATACTCTTGCACAATTACTGCCAAGACAATAGCTAATGAGAACATTCAAAAGAAAGCAAAATTGTTTCAAAAAATAGGATTTTACTTAACAATATTTAATTGCTTCTTTAGATCACAGACAGGAGCTCAAACATTCCTACCAGTAATTAAAAATATCATTTACTATAGTCAAACTCTTTTGAAACAAGGTTATTATTAAGAAAGTTTTTTTCCTTTTGAAACAATTGTTATTTCTGTATCATGGGTAAAAATGTATCCTATTAGAATACATCACAATAATATCATCTGACAAATAAAAATAGAAGCCTTAGCAATAAATAATCCACTTCATTTTTGGATGACTCTTAGGATTGTCTTTCCTTTGTTATCTCTAATAATGTTAGTGTAGAAGACATCACTTTTCTCCAGACACAAAATTATTACACAATTCAAACCCCTGATTTTTACCCTTAGTTTAATTATTTTGTTTATTAAATGTTTTCTAAATCATATGCCATTGTTTCTACAATTTAAAGTTGAACAATTCCCAACATATACAATACAATGTATTTAAAAGAGATACCAATAAACTACAACTGTTCTAATTTTCCCAGCATGAAAGACCTGTTCTTAAGCTTTCCCAGTAGGGGGAAAAAAGTAATAACCTATGAGGTCATATCTTCAAATCCTATCAAATTATCACCAGCTTTCTTTCATTCTGTTAAATTGCTTACACATTAAATTGCTAATAACAAAATGGCTTGTGCAATGCCCAGATAAGTTAACAACTCTAATTTTGCTGTAAAAAGGACTGAAGTTTAAGCATCAAAAAGATAACTAAACAATTCCATTTCTTTTTATTTACCTTAAATTACCTCAAAAGACAGCATCTATGACATTGAAACTTTTCAAGTGCAGTAGCATCAGAAATTTGCTAACCTTAACCTATTTTGCCTTTTATATCATTTCATTAGAAATATTTCCTAGAAGTTCATCATGATTTTGCAGTATGAAGTCTTCCATATTTTAATTTATTTTTTGTTTAAGAGGTGAATATGAATTTAGGAACATTGCTTTGTGGCTGGCACAGTATATAGGAACATTTAAGCAATAATTGGAAACCACTGGTGCAATTTGGGGAAAAATAATCAGTATCACTCTATATAATTTCACTGCATAATCTCACTATTTTTTGCAAGTAGGTATGCAAAGTAAATTGACATATCAACTGAATCCAAATCTTAGTTATGCAAATGTTGCATCACAACAAAGAGCACATTCAATCAAACCTATAAATTAATCTGATCTATAAACATATGCAAAATTCAAACAACGATGTTATACAGTGTGTTCCTGAACCATACAACATATTAATCCCACAAATCTACCATTATCTTGCTTACCTTCGCAGCAAAATTTGCTTATAGAAATACAGGTTTGACATCTAGACCTGCATGCTGTAATTTAAGGAAGTATTTGCTAAAAAATTATAATGCTGGAAATAAAATTTATGGGCCAAGGTCTTTTGCCTGGACTATCAAAGAAATATGTATGTGCATACAATTTTAAATTGAGTTAGAAAGGATTTCAACCTAGTCATTTTTTTTTTTCTTACCAAGATAATAACAACAATTACCATGAGGAAAAGCTTAACTTTTGTATTTTGTATAGCGACTGAAATATCCCAGTCAGAGCCTGAATTCAAGAAGATCAAGTAATGCCATTAAGGTTAGTATTTCATATTATCAGACATCTTGAAAGTACTTATTTGGGTAGGATTTATGACACATCGCTTATTGGCTTGGCTCTGGGCAGCAGTGGGGCCTTTGGAGCCCCCTGAAACTGGTCCTTATCTAACATGGGGCAGCTTCTGGACTCTTCTCATAGAGGACACCCCTGCAACCCTCCACTACCAAAACCTTGGTATGTAAACCCAAACCAGCACTCATCTCAGGACACATGGAATATTGCTTCAAAGAATGTGAGGACCTAAAGGGAACAAAACATCAGCACCCATTTTTAGTTGTACAGTTATGGCATCTCTTACAATTTCTATACCACTCTTTTCAGAATAGGGGACACACATTTATCTCTTTCCATCACTATCTTTGATGCTACCTCAATTCCTTTAGTAACACAGTACTTATGCCTGAGAAGAAAGCAGGAAATCAGTGAGATTATTTTGCAGATTTCGCTTTCATACTATCAGTGGGACAAATGCCTAAGGGTAAAAAATGACCATTTCTTATATGTTCTTGGTACAATCAGTGTCATAATCATCATTGGTGTCTTACTTTCATTAAGACTTATCCATCCATCATCCGTAGCTTCATTCCTTAAGATAATGTACTGTTTTACAAAAAGGAGCAGAGGTACCCTATAGGGACCCAACTACTACTAGTTCCATTGAAATAAACTTAATATAAACATACAGTTTTTAGAATATGGACACAGTTGACCTTGTTCTCTGAAACACCTTTTTACATTGTCCCATTTGAATCACATAAATCATCTCCTCTATCATTTCAATTCCTTATGGCTATGATTTTTCCATACAACATCCTTATCCTGTCCTTTTAGCAGCTGCCAAACTACAAATACATCACACAAAGTATACTGTCCCAAAGTACCATAGTATACTTTTGCACTGTTATTGCAAACTGCAATTAAAAATTACAACTAAAAATGTACAGAAGTCTACAGTTACATATTAAATACTTAATTTACCTTCTTGTGAGATCATATGAATGTGCTTCTATGACTAAAAGACTGTTGTTCTTTTAGTAATTCTTTCCTCTTTATTCTTATACTGGGGGCAGGGGGCAATAAGACACTGAAAAATGTAGATGTAATTTAAAATGAATTAAGAAATTCAAGTTCTCCTTCTAGGAAAAAAATAAAATAAAAATGTATATGTAGCTCTTCCAGAAATTAAAGAGATCAATTTGTCAAGTTACTCTTAATTTCTATATTCACTGCAAAAGATAATATACAGATACACTTTATTAGGAGTATGAAACTCTGCAAAAACAACCTTTAATACAAATGATTCAACATTTTTAATAGTTAAACAGGAAGGAGCACTAATTTACTTACTAAGCATTTCTACACGCCTTCTCCTACAGTGTAGGAGAAAAAACACAAATGCTTTAAAATCTAAAACCCTTCCATCCACAATTTCATTTTTTTGTTCAAAAGCAGAAATTCCCTACGATTCCCTATATTTCCTATGACTGCTGGTCAGGAAAATTTAAAGTACTAAAGTTCTAATGAAGTAAATTTGTTTGGGGAGGTTCCATGCATTACCTGCCTTTCTCACCATCCACTTTCAGCTTTCCAGTGTCCACTGGTTTTCTAGCCAGAGCTGATAGCCCCCGAGTCCATTTCTAATCTCACCTCTTGCAGGGACCCGACTGACTCAGATTTGCCAAGCCACACAATTCAAGCTGAAATGGGATTTGTCACACAGGATTTTTTCATGTAGTACACAGAGAGCTTAACACTGCACATTGCTGATCCAACAGAACATTGTGGCATCTAGCTACACAGAAGCCTGAATCCAAAAAATCTGAATCGTGGTGCTTGTTTACAAGCCTATGATGAGTCTACCATACATCTTGCCTGTACATTTCCATTTCCTATTATAAACCACTAGGCATGCAGTTTTTCCTAAACTCTAATACATACCTAAATTCCAATTATTAGCAGTATTAGACCATCAGTTTATATAAATTACCTTTAAATCCTGTATTTGTATATTTTCTGGCCAGCAGGCCCTTCTCCAGACAATAGCACATTTTGGAGGACTTTGTTAGCCCTTTGAAGTAATACAGGCTTCCTGATTTGAACCTAGCATCCAAATAGTCATCATTTGCACCACCTACTAGGTCTTCAAAATGACAGAATTTGTCCTTGGTTAAATAAAGCAACTGAAGGGCACAATAACACTGTTTCACAAATAGCATTATTTCTGCCCAATGCAATACTAATTGCAAATACTAATACTAATGCAAAACTCATAAACCTGAGTGAGCTGGGTTTAATTTCCAAGTAAGGCTGAATGGCATTTCTATTTTCACTAAAATAAAAGGCATAGCATTCCTGTACCTCCAATTACTCAAATCTACTGTTTAAAACAAAATTACCATTATTGAACTCATTTAGCTTCTTGCTCTTCCCTTTTTGTGAAACACAGAAAAGCAGAAACCATACTTCTGAAAAGAACCTGGTTGAAGGACAGAGGAAGAAAACAACCTTTTTATCACAGAATCATTAAGGTTGAAAAAGACCTCTAAGATCATATGATCTAACACCCCTCCCTCCCCCATGTCACCCACTAAACCCTATTCCAAAGTAACACATCCAAGCTTTCCTTAAACACCCCCAGGGACGGACACCTCCCTGGGCATCAGGCCATTCCAATGCCTGATGACTCTTTCTGAGAGGAAGTTTTTCCTAATATCCAACCTAAACATAATACTTGAATAAACATAACATAACTGATACTTAATACTTGCTTATGTTTCATTAAGTTATCAGTGAAGTCATAACAGTTATGTCAGGATTTACATTTCAGTCCAGAATAGGAACTCTGCTTGGTCCCAACTAGTTTAGAAACACCGGCACGTGACTGTGCCACGTGCTACCTCTTGCCATATACTAATAATATTAAGTTCAGCTTGTTTAATAAACGTATTTGCTCAAGCACAGGCCCAAGTTATGGCAATTTCTACCATTTCAGGCCAAAAGTGCATTACTCCACACCACCTAGAAGATGAGTGGTGCTATCCACCAGCTGGTCGATCACACCTTACTCCTTGAATCTCATCTGGAAATGTGTTCTGGCTCGCTGCCACAGCTCAGTACAGCCAACGTGCAATAACAAGCAGAAGGAGAACCTACAAAGAGTGTCTAAAAATATCATACCTGAGACAGACATGTTACCTTAACAGTTTCACCTCAGTTTGAAAAAAACAGTTACATTTGATTAATGACTCCACCAGCCACGGTGGAAGCCACTGGGCACAGAAAACATGCTTGCCTTCAGACCAGTACCCTAGCTTGATGTTAACTACTTGTTCTATAACCTGGGTATTGTACTCTGCAGGTATTCAGGTAGTTTGGACATAATAAAATGATCAAAAAAAGATAGCTAGTAAAATAGTCAAATTCTCTAATAGCTATTTAATTCAGAGCATATAATGGGAAATGGAAAGTAGTTAAAATATGCAACCAACTTCAGAAAGGCCAAATAAAAAGCTATGCTCACACTGATAGCTACACTGTGATTTATGAGATTTTCATGAAAGGTCTTGGAGAGTGAAGGAGAGCCAAACTTCATAAAATAATAATCAGAACAAACCAGGATTTGAATACATATGTATTTTACCTAGGACTCCAGCATTACAAACCACTTCAGCTTTACCTAACACTGTGCAACTCCTACAGAAACTACTGAGTTAGTTTCTTGTACTGCAGCAAACAGCCTCAGGTTTTTCCCAACCTCATTTGTTGTTTCAGTCTCTACCTCTCTCCTTCGCTAACTACAGAAGCCCAAAGCCCTAGGTATCAAAGAGTTACAAGGTTTTAGGTGAAAAGAAATTCAGTATCCATCACAGATACACATACGCTTAGTCATGCCGAAACGTTATAAGGCATTCAGTATGTAACACAAAAGAAGCTATCCTCTGAAATGAAGATGAAAATCAGAAGAAAATCTTGTACCCAAGAATACAGAACAGCAAACTACTTGATTTTTCACGTCTGACTACGCAAGCAGTTACAAATTCTAAAGGAAGTATGCTAAAAGAGTTACTTTGCACTAAAAGAGAAAGGATATGATTTTACAAGCACAATATTATGTTTTCATTCATAAACTCTGGGAACAGGGCCAGACCTGACTGCACACATTCAATTTGACCTTTCAGGAACATTTATTTCACCGCAGAACCTCCACACTAATAAGTTTGAATTACACCAGTAATGCCAGTCACAGACACCGCCTCCCAGCGCAGCGGCAGTTATTTATAAAAGCTTCCTGGGGCCATCACTGGAAATGTATCCGTCCTACAGATTACGCCAATGAGCTTGGTTGCTTAAAGAAAGCGACAGTTTCAGATACTTGTGATGCAGTTCACTAAATTGTTTTAATTAGCGCAGAATCTTGCAATGATGGCAGTGACTGCATCCTAGGAAATAACTCCACTTTCCTATGACTGGCAAGTCCAGTGATACTCAAATTTTTCAGCCAAGGAGAAGAGTAGCTTACCCTATTGACATGACAGGTGGCTGCACTGAAGCAAGATGAAGCCAAGCTACTCATGGACAGAAATTCAATAATTCCTGGTGACTATCTGTGCAGTACGTGCTCCACAGCAAGATGCATCCCACACCGGCATCCCTTGTCCTGACAGCAGCCAGAAGCTCGCACACACTGTTTTCCGACCAGGCATGTGTTAGATATTTTGAGGTGTAAGTAACAGAGAACTGGATTAGAAGCTACGAAATTTAGTTTCATATCCTTTCTCAGCTTTTGGCTTTTTTAGTAGTTTCAAGATGTCACTTCAGCTGTGCCACACTCTTTGCTAGCAATAAACAAATACAGCTCCTTCACTTCACAGAGGTACGGAAAAAATAATTTTGTGAGTATGAGGTATCCAATGTTATGACAGCAGAGTCATACTAGCAATACATATATTGTGTTATGCAAGAAAACATTATATATAAAATTTAGAATGAAACCCTGGTGTACTCGAAGAAAGCAGGTTTACTACTCACTTAAGGGACTTTCAATTCATTCATCCAGAAACTAAGGAGGGCTCTGTTACAATTACTTTTCGGAGTACTTCAGACTCTCTAAAAAACGTAAATCTTTGTATAACTTAACTTCTCTAATAGTCACTATTGTTTTCTTAATGATGAAATCTTGCGGCAATTATTTTCCGGATAGCATTCCACTAGTAGAATCAATATAAAACTACCAGAACTTTGGAAACTCTATTTGTTCAGGGTCACTCTTGTTCTTCTCCATGTATTGCATGTTTCTTTTTAATAAATGACCAACTTACAATAACCGAAACAGCACATACAGTTTATTAAAATCTGAGCCATGCCATTTACTAGTATCTCACTAGATTCATTAAATACCCTGGCAAAATCAAATTTACTTTTTTTTTTTTTTTTTTTTTTTTTTTTTTAAGGATATACTTGCTGGTGCTAAATTCAAGCCACCACATTTAAGGTATAATTATGACCCTGAATGCTGCAAATTAGTATAGCATTCATTTGAACTGCCAAATTGCCAAAATGTGCATCAGACACAAAGCGATTTTATATACACACACACACACACCCCGTTACAGACCCCAATATAGGCTCCAATCCTGTTTTATTGAAGCTATTAACAATTTTCTCTATTGGCTTCAATAGGAAATAGATTCAGTTCCTATTATAAAGTTCCTATTATGTAAGACTGATGATGACTACACGGTGACTAAAGCAGAGAAGATTTACAACTGTGATTTCCTCCTTAGTACTTTTGAAAATGATCTTTTTTTTTCTGTTGGGAGTGTGGGGGCACATTACCTATTCCCTTTCTATTGCGTGCACATCTTGTTCCTCTATTAAGGACCTTTGGAGAATATTTCCAGATTTGTTTTTTTGTTGATGTTTTTTGTTTTTCAGACAATTTTTCCAATTCTTTCCTCTCTTAGTAGCTCTCTTAAAAACATTTCTAAGACCACCTTTTCCCAACTGTACAGTGTTTAAAAGATCTGTTACTTTCTCCTGGTAGTTTCTGATTATCCTTGAATCTGTTTGTTTTGAAGTCAAGTATACAATGAACATCAGCATATATTCTCAAAATATCAAACAGAGAAATAGGATGAGAGGTTTTGATACGTTTGTCTGCTTTTATCTTACAAGTTTGATGGTACGTGATACACATAGCAGAATCACATTATGGATCTCACTTAACACTCCATAATAAATCAGAAGAAAGTTCTTCTTAGAGCAGCAAACCAATACAAACGATAATCACTGTTAATATGCAATGCCAGTTCTGTGCTTACTAACTTTGGTCTAGAAAGCTCATAAAGTTTTAAGATCCAAGACATGGAAAGAAAATGAACTATTTACAAATATGCATTAGGGAGAGCACTCAACCATTCATTTCAAAAGCCAGGGAAGCAACTATCGTGCTCCTGAAATCGAGGGGAGACCCAAACCTCAAATACTAGTCCTTGCGTTGGGTCAACAGCAACCATATTCCTCCGAGCTTTGGACAGGCAGATATAAGAACATTGGCTATACTACATATATCTAATACATTTATTCTCTTTTGTCAAATTTTCCTGGAAAGCCTTCAATTTTACCAGTAGCACTGAAGCAGATAGTCCATTTGCGAACAGAAGCAAAAAAGGTACAGGACAGTGCTAGGCAGCCTAGAATTCAATGATTATTCTGAATACTCCCACTAAAAGGTTTACTTTCATTTTTCAAACTTTCTCTGTAATTTCTTCTGTTCTTTGAATGCCTAATTGCACATATACCAAAAGCACTGATAAAAAAAATAATTTCCATAGCAACTATTTCAAAGAATACTGCTCAGTAATTCATAACAACAACAACAACAAGTATGTAGATTAACCAAAGTCTTCATTTACATGGATGGATTTCTTTATCTACATTTAAGTGGAAATATTAGTGTTGATAGTGAACAATTTCAGAGGAACACATTATAAAAATATGAAACTTTTTCCAAAAGAATTTCACGTGATCGCTCAAACAACTGGTATTAACCTTCAAATATAGAGACTTTCTGAAACTGTGATTATAAAAGACATTTCAGATGATCTGCAAGAATTTGCTTCAATATTTGAAATGTATAGTGACATCACATAGAGAATTTATACAGATTTTTAGCTAATTAAACAAGAATTTTCCATAGCAACAAAAGATTCAGAAGCGAAGCTTCTGATTAAAAAGCTAAAAATCTACATGTAGACTAGTTGCGTGGAGTTTGTTTGTTTGTTTGTTTGTTTTCCCATTTAGAATTTTTTTCCCCAACGCTTCAAGTAGATTATTTTTGTATATCTTTTTGTGATTTACACACCACCATTTAGCTCTCTCCTGGCAAAACGTTACAGCCAGTGTAGTACATGCTATATAATAATTCTTTCAGATAATCAAATATAAAGAATTATTAAACTGTCAACTTCAAACACCACAGATCAAGGTTCCAATTGTACTGTGACTAGAAAAACATTTAGCATAACCTGAGTCTCAAAACAGGGGACTTTTAGGCTCATAACAGGAGAGTTGACAAAATGGTTGCTACTCCAAAATAAGTTCATTTACATGAGACTATTCACTTAAGATACACCTGGCTGTATTCTACTCTATTGCAAAATAGATCATTTTTTTAAACACAAAAAGGTATAGTCCTCGTCAGGAGAAAATTCCTATCCAACAGAACAAAATATTGGTTTCCTACAAGGGGGTTTCTCTAACTTAGGAATGAGACAGTGTTCCAACAGTGATGGGTGATACTGGTGGGAGGGGGATGGTTGGACCAGGTGATTTTGGAGGGCTCTTCCAACCTTAATGATTCTGTGATTCTCTCACCCAGGCTCGCTAGCAAAGCATCCGAGCAGCAGAGCACATACTCCTCCACAGACTTTTTGTCCTTGCAGAGGTAGCATTCCCCCACTCTCCTTTTACCAGAGTGCTAAATACAGCAGAACTTCACAAAATAAATGGTTATTTTTTCAGATTAGGGCTTTCTTTAAAGACAGCTAGAGGTACATAAAACAATGTGATTGCATACCTCATGTTTCATAATGGCAAGTACAAAAAAAAAAATCTGATTTTCAAGACACTAAAGAGTAGTGATTTTTTTTTTATGTTTTTATTACCTTCATTAACAGATGATCATACTGTAATACAAAGATGTCTAAGCATCTAATGTTCTGGCAATGACTGAAGAAACAATTAGTTAATGTTGAAAGTGAAGTCTTTAATCAAAATCAAGATAGAGTTGTTCTTATAACGCAATGACCACAGAAACCGTTAGCTGCTTGATTAAAAGCACACAGACAAATGTGCTTACGGTTTCATAAATATTTCATACGTGCATTTAACTTTAGAGGTACAGGTAGGAACAGAGAAATGACTACGTATATCTCAACCCCTGATTTGCGCTGCTGAATTGTAATGAAATAGTTTTACCTCATTAAAATGGAATGTATTAAACCCATAACAGAAGTTCACATAAACTTCAAGATAAAACAAAAAGGATCGTAGAAATGAGAAAATGAGAGTTTTCAACATCTCTGTTTGAGAATGATCACAAAGTTAAAAAAAAAAAAAAAAAGTTACAGAGTGATAGAAATATGGATGATTTACAATCAAGCAACTCAGGAAGAAGATGCTCCAAGGTCTCCAGTGGTACTGATTTCATCACTGATTTAAAACAAAAAAACAAACCCACACAGAACCAGAAAATCCAAATAAATCCCGAAGTATTAAAGTCCAAATGCTTTGTACTGTAAATTATTCCCATTAAGAAGTCAATAAATAATTATGGCATAAAGCAAAAAGGAAAAACGTAAAAGAGAACAGGAAAAGGCCAAATATAGAAAGCGCAACTTACCATCTCCCTAAACATATTAAACTACCCAAAACAATCAGATACAGAAATGCATAGATACATGTTAAAATTAAACAAAATCCTACTAACCAAAGCTTCCATAAACTAAAAATAACTGGACACCAGCAGAAACAGAGGCCTCTATGAAAAGCAACAATCAAAGTGACAAAAGCCAAAAAGCTTGTTTATTTAAAACATCTAATTTTAACCAATGAATTAATTACTCTACAAAAAGAGGTCTCTTAAAATAAAACAAAACGTAAATGAGTTATTGAATGACAGAGGAAGTAATGAAATCCGATTTCCTATATTCCCCTCCTAAACTTATGCAGAGCATGAATGGACGAAAGACTTCCCTACAATTCAAATAGTCTTTGATTTTCTCTACCTTTTTAATTTAATCCTTAGGTATATTACAGCTTTCAACTGGCATCAACTCATTAATGGGGACAAAAGGGGAGAAAGCAAGGACTAAAAAACTTTTCCAACCTTACCCAAAAATGCTTATAAAATTTGCCGTTGTTCAGCTTCTCAGTATAAGACTTAAATAAATGCGTACTTTTACCTGCTGGAGACATTTATATGCTTCACCTGCTTTAGAACCCACATTGTAGATGGTCTGAATTATTAACTTTAAGATGCATTTCTGCCTGTTCTACTCTGACATCCCATCGTTTCAAGGGGGAGATGTTTGCATTTCTGCAAAATCAACTATAGTGAAAACCAGTGGAAGAAAGAGAGCAGATGGTTTCTTCTCAGCAGGCAGGTTATGGTGGGGAATGTGCAGGTAAAAGCAGGAAAATATTTTTGTTTAGGCCCACCCCACCAAAATACAGTGACAGTATGTGTGATCAAGTTTCCCAATGTATGGATTTTACATCACATCATCGAATGGCTTGGGCTGGAGGGGACCTCAGAGCTCCCCCAGCCCAGCCTGCCCCCAGCCCCATCCAGCCTGGCCTTGGGCACTGCCAGGGATGGGGCAGCCACAGCTCCTCGGGGCAGCCTGGGCCAGGGCCTCATCGCCCTTATAGCAAAGAATTTCTGCCTTATATCTAACATAAATCGGCCCTTTTTTAGTTTAAAGCCATTACCCCTTGCCCTATCACTGCCCCCATGACAAAGAGTCCCTCCCCAGCTGTCCTGTAGGTACATTCATCACATTTTGGCAGAAAATAAGTTTGTTTTTTTTTTTTCCATATTCTGCATTGAAGAATCTGGCTACAGTCATAAAGGCATCTACAGTAAGGAAAAATACAGAAAAACTTCTCCAGAGGCAACTGAAATACATGTATGACTGCTGTGGTTATGCTACTTCTAGTCAAAGAAAGACACGTACAAAGAATATCTGCCTCCAGGCAAGTACCACATTGCAGGTGTGTTTGCTCCATCTTACCCTGCTTCTTAACATAGTTATAGAGTGAAACCTGCCTTCATGTCATTTCTGGAGTGAAACCTGACTTCATGTTCCTGAGAGAGAATTTTAATATAAAAAGGAGCATCTGTTAACATGCTACCCTGTTACATTAAATTGACCCTCCGATGTAAAATGAAAAAGATAAGCTGTGTTACTCAGTGACCTTCATACGTACTCTGTAACTTGAATTATTAAATCTGCATAGATCTCATCCATTTGAGCAAATTAACAAGATTCTATTGTATTTTGAAACAGAAATGGCATCAGAGATCAACTCCATTTCAGTGTTGTCACATAGCGTTCACGAGTTTTAATCATATTAGTTCTAGAACTTCTCATCAATACAATGAACTTTTAGCTCACTAAGGTGAAAACTAACGAGCAAAACTAATTTCAATTTGCAAGTTCATCAGTTTATAATAACACTTAGGATAAAAAAACTTCATTTTTTTAATGGCATGTCCTTGGAAACTAAAATTTTTCTTTCAGTTTACAGTGACCATCTTGTACAAGTTACCTAGAAGAAGCAAGAGAATACTTTGTTCTAAAAATTCTATCAATAATTTGGTAAAGAAAACTGTCAGATTGGTGAAATGAAGGGGTGGAAGGGCAAAATACAGATTCAGAGGAATTACATAAAAATGTTTTTCAATAAATATTTTCTCTTTCTTTTCCAGGAATACTTTGCAAAATCCTATTTTATTTCTTTATTTCTTTTCTTTTTTTTTTTTGCCATAAAAAAACATTAAATTTAATCCAAGAATCACTATACGTATTGGCCTCCAAATAGGAGGCCTCCAAATAACTCCATTGCAGGAGTTACCAAGGCCAGAACTGATGGTCCAGTTGTGTTTCTTAGTGCTATACAAATACTTTAGAACACAGTTGGTTTTATGGTTCTACTTCGGAAGTTATTTCATATATAATGTGCACACACTCCACAGAACAGCATTAATAAATTGTTAATTAAAAATAAAGAAAATGACAAATAAACTCAAATAGTACTCACTCACTACAAGCATCCTAATGAAAGCCAAACTGTTCAATGGGAGCAATTCACAGCTGATGGAGCTGAAAAAGAGTTCAGCTCATGAAACCAGCCTTCACAGGAGGTACAGAGAGAAAACTGGTTTTGTTTCAGTCTATTTTACTCCAATTCCACATCTTTTTCATTCAAAGTTCAGAAACTAACAGGTATTTGAAAATGCAGGAAAACTCTACTCCTTCTATCCTTGGGCATTTAAAAACTAAATAAATTAGTGTAATAGCCTGAAGTCTCCATTTCTAAACCTGAAAAGACATGAACACATACACACACAAAAAAGTGTTCCTAACTAGAGATATTTCTTATACTGATTTAAATGGTAAGGGAAGTAGTGTATGCAACCTGCAGATACTTTTAAAAAAATAAGAAGAACCATTTAGTTGCCAATTTTATGCAATTTAATTACAATTTTGAGTATGAATATTGGGTAGCTTCCTGTTTTGTTATTTTTATTAGGAATTTAAATGAAGGATTGTATTTAAATGTAAATCAGCTACTCTTAAAGGTCACCGATCAAGAATCATCATCTGCCTCTTAGAAAAGTGTCTGGGGGGGGGGGAGGGGATAAAAAGAAGAAAACATCAATTTCCTTTTTTTTTAAATGAAAATTCTTCCACATAAATGAGAAAGACGACAACGGAACTGCAGAACTGAAGCTATATGCCATTTTTCCAACAATGACCCATATTACAGAGAGTGAAATAGACTTTTGGAAAGAGAATGTGTGTGTCTGTTCTAATCACAAATTCGAAGATGTTGTTTCAGGGAAAAAAAATCCTTCTCTGTCATGATCTGTTTAAGTTGACAGGTCTTTTCCCACTCTAATTGCTAGGACTTCAGGACTTGCAAATTATGCATTACCCCACAGCTAAACAGGGGAAGAAGTGTTTAAGAGAGAGCTCCACTGCCTAAAATGCCAGCAATAAAATACCAGAAAAGAAATGATCTCCTTTCAAATTTAAATTGTGTCTGCCAGCAGTGTGTTCTTACATTATACAGATACACTTGTAGTAGTCTTACAGCCTTTTAATCTAATAATTAATATTCAAATACAGAACAACTCTTCTACAGTCATAAGACTACTATTAATCTAATCAAAGTGAAATGAAAATGCTTCATCCACTACAAAGAAACATATATGTCTATACATAAACATAGAGTTAAATAATGATGATACTATATCCATTTCCAGAGAAAGACTAATTTATTTAAGTAACAGAGAATATCCCTCCTAAATGAAACTGAGATCTTAAGGAACAAGTGTGTTCATGATCTGTCTTCCTTATTTCCAAGCATTATTCTACGGTCCAGACTAGTATTTTAGGCTGTTTTCAACCTTCATTTTCTTCACAGAAGCAATGAAATGTTTCGTGACATTGTAAATGCTGTTTTAAAGCAGTCATTGAAACTAAAAATGGCATCTGCAACTTCTCACAAAAGATACTTGAGACAGAGATCATCAATAAATTCAACTAAGTGGAATTATTTAAGCATCTTTCTCACATACAGTACACCCAAAGATGGAATAAAGTATCTTGTTGCAGCCTTTGATTGCAGGTCCTCAAAAATGTGAGAGTTTGCCCATGTGGAATGCCATTAACTCTTTGTCTCGTATGATTTTGGTTGGTTTGCATTGTTTCAGAAAGTAAGAAGCAACAGATTATTAACAGCAATGATTCAGCGAGTTCCTAAAGAACAACCCTGGGGAAGAAAAAGGAGATCTGCGAATCCAGCTTGCAAAAATATGAGATTCAATAGCTCCAAAGCTTGAGGCAGAAAAATCCACGCTTCTCAAAAACAAAAATATACCCAAAAGAGATCTTCCCCACCCTCAGAAACAAAAAATACTCTCCTTTGAATGGATTTTTCACAGGTCAGTAAATTCAGTTAAGGTGTGAGTCTGTGGGGGTTAAAAATAAATTAATACTGTCCAAGAACAAGCTCTCAGGACCTTGCGTTCCCAACAAGTACTCTCAGATCTTAAAACTGCATTTGTGCCTCACGTGGAGCTCAATCTCTAACTTCAGTTCAAAAGAAAGGCTGAGTTAGTGGGAGTCCATGAGAATTGATTTGAGCTCTTTCACGTACTGGAATAAGGACACTGGCATTTATTACTAAGCACTGATGTACATGAGATTTTTGCAAATCCTCATCCCCATTCTCTATTCTTTGCTATTTATCAAAACGGGTCTCAAAGTCATGTTCCTAACAGAGCAGAAACAAGAAACCCATGCAAACTCATGCATATTTTTAAGATGAGCATGCATTGCTAGAACATGTTCTTCTCCAGTGCCAGGCTACCATCCTGAGCATCTAACCCCAGCATGCAACAAGCATTTACCACATGGCGACATAAGCCATGGAAATTCCTCCCACAGAGTCTAGAGAGGATGGTGCAGCAAAGGCTAACAACCTAAACAGCCGCTCTATTCAGCTTTTTCTTACCTCTAAAGGTGTAACTCTGTACAAAAGATCTTAATATTGCTGGCACTGCTTGCCTGCCTAACAATCAAAACCAATTCGTTTGTGCTATTCCCTTTTACTTTTCTTTTTTATGAGACCTAAGTCACCGGATTTTTTTTAAGCTTTTATAAAACAGTTCCACAGTAAAATCAGACACTGAGAAGTTCCTGTACTGAAATGTAATTCAATCCCAAAATTTCCATTTGTGAAGCTCTGGGTCCAATACAGGAATAATCAGAACTAAAGGGTGGATGTCTAATTATTTTTTTCTTCATGAAAATCAAGGGAATAAAATGATTTTAACATTACTTAGAAAAGCTGTTTCATGAAAATACATACTTTTCAAATTTTTGATGTTTTAGGCAGCAAAATGGTTTGTCTGTTCTTTTGTTTGTTTGTTTGTTTTGTTTTTTAAAATTGTCTTTCAGATTTCAGTTTCCAAAACCATCAGCTTCATATTCATAGTCACATTAAATTTGGTATTTTAGTAAAACAAACTCAAAAGGCACCAAAATTTCCATAGCCCCAAACTTAATCCCAACCAAAACCCAGAAGAAATCATTTCTTTTTCGTGAAGTGGAACTTCTTTGACGTGCTGCTGGTACTCCCTTGACGTGCTGCTGGTACTCCCTGGCAACAGCCAGGCCACCACCTCCATCCCAGGGCAGAGTGGGTGGCTGTGTGTTCTGGGCTGCTCCCACCACACACACCGTGGACAAATAGTGCCTGCAGGGCAGTGGCAACATGCGGGCACTAAGCTCTGCCCAAGGTGAAGCTGCACATTGCAGCTCCCACAGCAGCAATTTCTGTTCTTTATTTCACATGCTGCAGTGTGTGCTGTTACTAACCTGATCAACACTGGACTGGAGGAAGAGATGGGAGGAAATTTCAGATACAGCTGAACTGGAACTGATTGAATAAACTTGCTAGTTTTGAACTCCTGGCTGCAATTAGAAATGGGAGAAAACACCTCTCCAGTAGATACAATTCAGAAAACCTACACCAGACACCTTATACTGCTCTTCGTGTTCTGTAACAGCACTGCTTCTTCAAACACAAAGCCTGCAACTTCATACCACGAGCAAAACTGCTACAGCAGTAGTGAAAGCACCACTACTTAAATAGTTAGCAGGGTTTATTATAGCCAGAAAGGAAACAAATGAAATGAGGACAGTTCTGAATAAAACCAACAGAATTATTTCCTGTACCTAATAATAGAATCTGGGTTTTCCTTCTTTCTGGGTGTTATTTTTGGCCTTCCTTCCACATCATCCAATCCAAGTTATATGTAAACCTTCTAGATATCTCACTCTTATGCATTATGATCCATTGATACACCTGAAGCTCAGCTTCCTCCCTTCCTCTTTGCAACGGTACAGAATGTGAAATGCAGGATGATACTATCTGTTAACAGCAGTCTTATTCCATCAGAGCACTCAGGAAACTATTACAAAGATATTTTAGCTTTATTTAGTCAGTGCTTTCTCCAAATTCTTCCACTAACTAAATCACCTTTCTGCATCATATTGCTCACCTTCACTTCTAAAGCTTTTTGAAACTTTACAACAGACACCTCCTGGGCTGTAGTTTAATGAGCTTTTCCTTCTGCAGCAGTGCTGGTTTCAGGAGCATCTACTTATTCTTCACAACCTCTTCCTATCCCTGAGCTGTGCTTCGAGTTTTGCTCACACAGGTATTTGTTCAGCTGAGTAATGAACCAAATGAAACCAAGAAAAAATATCCAGGTTTAAAATGAAGTTTTTGTTTTGTTTTATTTTTTGTTTTTTTGTTTTTTGTTTTTTTTTAAAGAAAGTTAATTTAGCACGGATCAGCTGTGCACAAACAGTTCTAGTAGAGCTCAGGAGGTGGTGCAAAATGAGAATCACCAATAGCAGCTGATGAAGTTAGCCCTGCAGCTAAAGAATTACTGAAAATAAGCCATCAGCATCAGGAAGTTGACTTCAGCTACAAACACCCCATAAAGCAGCTGACTGAATTGTTAAACACCTTCTTAGCACCTTCTCAAAAAGCTGCGTTTGACACCTGGGAGAAAACTTCTCCAAAGATCTGTCTACTCAATGCTTTCTTTCTCTGCTCGTAATAGGTGGTGCAGCCAAGAAAAGGAAAAAATCAGCAATGGTGGGGTGGGGACAGGTTGCTGCCACCAGACCTTACCTTGCCTTGCAATTGGTATGAACTCAGCCTGCTGTGGCATTCCACCGAAATCCTGCTGTTGTCTGTCATTATAAATGGAGACTAAATCTATTTTCATCCTGTATACAGCACTTGGCACAAACCTTTGTCCAAGACTCAAAATCAAAGGTAATAAAATAAGCCAGAATCAGTACCCCATTACCTCCTAAAAATCATGCAAAACATCATTAAACTATACATACAACAACTACGAGGTCAAGTTCTCTCACTACCCTCCACATTTTAGAAAACAGGAATTAAATCTGGAAACACTAGCACAGCATGACCCACTATGGATCAAGTTCTTGCTATATTGACACAGATCTAGGAGGTAAGTTAACAGCAAAGTAATGACAAAAAAAAAAAAAAAAAAAAAAAAAAGTCTTCAGAGATTGCTAAACAGATGTTATTTATCTTATATTGAATGCTAAAAGTCATTAAGAGTGTTCACCATTATACATTGAACTTTGGAATGAACATTTCTCAAACTGTTCCTTCTTTAAGTATACATATAGGATTAAAAGCATAGCAATTATTAAGAAAAATAGTTTTGAGTCCATAAACTATTTTTTTTTTTGTCATCACAAGAAAAACCCTAACCTGACACTTCCTTCTTACTGAACAGAAGGGTTGGGATTTTTCAGTACAACTTTTGCTAACTGCATGTCTTCCTTAACAGGCAGAAAGCCTGTTCAGAGAGCATTTTTCTGCAAGTAAAGTGTGATTGGTTCAACATGGACCTTCCATGTAATGTTCTTATAATGAGTAAATTACTAGGTGATATAAAACTAAAAAACGGCAAAACCATAATGAAAAGCTTAATATGCTTTTTACAGTAATGCTGAAGAAACTGATGCCTTGTTTAAGTTGATCGTGCTTTTACTCACACCCCGAGGCAAACCAGCACAAAATGCAATGAACAGCATGGTTTTATTAAATATATATATATATATATATATATATAAAATGAACAATTTTCTTCTTGGAAAACAACTGACTTGAAGGAACGCTCTAGCCTGGTGACTGCCAACTGACACCTGGTACTACAGGCTTTGCAATTCACACAGGATTTCCTATTACTGACTGAAGGTGAAAGAATCACGAACACAGAGGGAGAAGGAAAAAAAAAAAATCAGTCTTGAGAAGCCAGGAGCACCTGAATTTTGAACAGATGAGAAAAGTACAGCAACTTCATAGGAGCTGGTGGCAAGCCTGCTACACTTGGAAAGCTGTTTGAACATCCCCTCTGCCGAGCCTGCAAGAGGATGCTCAGGACATCCATCAACTTCAAGTAAATTTGCAGGTATCATGAACTAGAAATTCCCTTGTTTGCAGCCATTTGTACCCAGAAACAGGACAGCGTTTGCCTTGTGAAAGCATGCTGTGCAACAGTAGAGGGAATATACTCAGCTTTGCAGATGTAAATCTCTGTTCTTGAGAAGGGTAACGTAAAAGACTATCAAACAAATATACAGAAGTAAGTTGAGTTACCTGGTTTTGCCTCAGCTTCATGGAGGAAAAAGCTGGCTGACCCTTTTGAAAATTCAGAAAAATCCATATGCCAGAAGACAAGTAGAATTTTAACATGGGATCTTTCTATATCTCTTACATAAACAAGTCTGGAGTGCAATGCTTAAAACAGCCATCACTCTACAACTTGACTTTCTGAACCAGCAGAGAGCTATAAACACACAGGGATACAGACTGCATGGTTCCAGAGATACATTGCTAGATATCTCGGTGAGAATCTTCAAAAGTCATTCATCTGGGAAAGACAGCCACATCCATGTGGTCAAACTGCTGAAATCTGAGCTGCTGAAAGTTCTGCAGCTCCAAGTTCTGTAAAGAGTCATTTCAAAATCAGTATGAAACTTTAATATATACACACACACACACACACTAAAAGAATTGCAATTACAAAAAAAAAAAAAAAATCAAACAAGCTTCTCTCTGTCCTGTATGAGGATATGGTAAAGAATTAAAAGTGTTTCTGATGCTATGGTGCTATTCTCAGAAGGAAACTGACTTCATCACTAATGGATCTGAGAAGAATCTGGCAATACAGAATGGAATAATATCAGATAAAAAAATATATATATATATATATTTTTTTTTTTCCATACCTTCAAAGCCAGGACAAAAGATGCAGGGTTGTATTTAGCATTTTTTGCAACCTGTCCAATTGATTACCATTACATTTTTCCTCTGACCATAGAGGAAACTAACATAGTCAACCTGTTTCTTTTTCAGTCTTCGTAACATCTTTCCAGACTGACTACAAGAAGAATCTCACTATAACTGAAAATCCCCTGAAGCTGAGAAAGAAGAAAATGCCTCTTTTTTTTTCATTACTGGCTTTAAAACGTGAGGTAGTTTCTTGCATAAATCCATAGAAATTTGCGAATTGTGATGGGAAACCAGCCTTTGCAGGCTATAGGAAATGCAAGAAGTAAACAGGTGGCAATGAAGTGCTGGGTGTTCAAAAAAAAAAAAAATTAGCTAACAAGCTAACATCGGATTAATTTTCAACAGAAGACATTTTCATATGCAGTTTCCATCTTAATAATGAATTTTTGATCAATGTATCTGAAAAAATAGTATCTGTGAAGATTAAGAGAACAAAGAGGCACAGATAAACTTGAAATAAACTTGAGATAAACTTGAAAATGGCAAAAGAAACCTTTCAGGTCATCAGGTAAATAAGCTACTACAGGGCACCTTGGCGGAATACAGATAGTTTTCAATATAATGGGAAGTGTAGTTGAAAAAAAAAAAAAAAAAAAAAAAAGTGATACTGTCACCTTACATGTCTTTTCAAACAAAATACTACATTAAGCATTAATAACAACTGGCAAAATTCAGATGTCAATCCATCTGAATAATTATAAAGGAAGTTGAAATGAACCCAATTACGCCTCACCATGGAATGAAACCTAGCACTCATGTCAGCTATAGAAGACAAAGAGATCACTACGTGTGATTTAGCACAAAAAAAAAAAAACAACACTCAATAATAGCGACTTGATTCAAGTAATTGTATCTATTTCTTCCAAAACACCTTTGACTAACACTTCAGCCTCAGACACCTCTCCCACAAGCTGCTTCACAGTTAGCAAGGATGCAGAGAATTTCCCTGGCTTCTCTGCTGGGCCTCCTGCTCTTTGACTCTCCTACCTCACTTGTATTCCTGCTGCCAACTCTCTGGAACACTTCTTGCTTCTGAAGGATCTGAAATAGATTCGTTATTAAGTTTTCACGTATTGAATATTTTTGCAGAATTATTTTTGGCTTGCATTATGATATTTTGGGCATTGAATACTTGAACATTATTTGGAAGATACCTCTTGAAAAATATTTACTAGCTTAAAAATAGCCTTTTTTCTACTATTCTGATTTCTCATTATGACTTTTCTTCATTTTCTGTTTTAATGAATATTATTTATTTTCCTTACTGCCTTGAATCACAGAAGCATAGAATCATTCAGGTTGGAAAAGACCTCTGAGATCATCGCATCCAACCTTTACCCTAATACTGATGTCTATCACTAAACCATGCCGCCAAACTCTACATCGACACATTTCTTAAAGACCTGCAGGGATGGTGACTCAACCACTTCCCTGGGCAGCCTGTTCTCATGCCACACGACACATTTTAGTTTTCCTTTTAGTTTCCGTAGAAGCATGTCTTCCTTTATGCATATTTCCTTCTGAAAATTAAACACTATTATGGTTAATTTGGCTTTTCTCCTCACCTCTTTGTAACATCTTTGGACGCTTACTTTTGGACGCTTATATGAATTGAGTTAGTGTGTTTACCTCACTGGTTTCTAAGCTTTCTAGAAAGGGAAAGCACAACCCTACATCATCCCTATGTAGCTCACAGAGGATCACTAGTCCATGGACTGAACTCCTGGTACCACTCTTCACGCTGGTTCTGTCAACATCCTTACATGAAACCTACGATTCAAGTTCTGATATTTTGTATTTTGGACCAATAATATTTGTACAGAAGCCTGCATGCGCTGTTTGGGCTCTTCCTCGCTGTTTTCCACTTCAGATTTGCCAACTTCTTTCTCACCATATGAAATTACCAAGTCTTTAGTATTTCAAAAAACAGTTCTGCGAAGATCCTAATATTCTGTTTTCTACTTCACAGCCCTAGGTTTCACCTCAGTACTTATTCTTCCCTCTGAAATAAATCTCCATGTGGACCTTGACCCCCATGCTGCTCCTCAACCATCCCAAGAGCTTTCGGGACACTCCGTGAGGACTTAACGCCTACAGGAAAAGTCATCACACAGTCCTTACTGTGAAGAAATTAAAGAGTGAACCTGGTCTCCCAAGAGCCCGTGCTGTAATCCACAGTCATTTACATATTCATATATGACTTGGAAGAAAGGAGGTAAAGAGTAAAGAGACTATTTGCTGATAGAAAAAAATAGGTGTTTATAATACTGCAGTATAAATCTTATATTTGGTGACTGGGGGCAAGGCTGCCAGATGAAACTGCATTTTACACCAGTACAAAATATAGTATGAGGCAAAAAGCAAGCCTACTTCACATGTAAAATGATTAAGTAAGCAACTGATGCTGAAGTCTCAGTTGGAAACCATCTGAAAACCAGAGGTTCTGCACAGCTTCGGTCAGAAAAGAAGAGGGATGGGGGCAATACTAACATATCACTGCCCAAATTCATTACAAATCTACATTTTTAATCTTGCCTGTGCTTCCCGCAAATTTGCAGAGCCAATTGCAGTAGAATGTTTTGGAGATGGAGGCGGTAACGTTAACGACAGAAGTTATGAAACATTAATGTAGCTGTCCTCAATTACAAAGTTTTGTCCAGATGCTACCCTGAGATTGAGGAAATCCATAAGCAGCTTGCTATTACAGGCTAGGATGGAACAGCCAGGGAAGAATCAACCCATAACACATCCTCTTTGTTTTCCAACACCACTACAATAATAATACCAGATTTTGCTATTAAACATAGCATTTATAGTCAAAATTATCAAAAAGAGTTGCAGAAATCAACATAGATGTACCACATACATTTGGACTTGTGGAGATTTCACACATTTTGTCAGATGAACTCACATTTCTGCTAAAAATTCTAGCTCTTTGACAAGCTACTTAGTAATCGAGGATCTTCATCAAGATTTTGGGATTCACAGATAACTTTCAAATTTCTCAGGCATCTTAGTGTTTGTCCTTAGGTTTGGGAATCAAAGTTCCTTAAATATCACGAATGGAGACAGCTCCAAAAATGTTTACGCACAGCTACTGCAGATACTCCCAGTCACAGTTCTACTAAATCCAATTAATCCCAATATTAGCAGGTCGACAAATATGAGGGACAGCACTTCACAAGTCTAATTAAAACTTTCCTAGCTTACACATGTTAAAAGTAAAAATATAAAAAAAAATCCCCCAGAACACAATAACAACAAACTACATGCTCTACTTCACAAAGCCGGATTTCATTCACAAATGTATCAGGTTTTATCCTCAACAGATGACTCATGCATATTTGTTCCTTTCAGTCTTCAAACATTCATAGAGCTACAATAATTTGCTTATAAAAAGGAAGGAGGTTTTTTGTTGATTTTTTTAAATAAACTAGGAGCTATGAAAGAGAAAGTATCCAGAAAGTTTGGCCCAAATCTAGAAGGAAGTATCAACCAATTTGTGATAGTGATTGACTGAGATTACTGTTTCATTTATGTTAAAGAAAAAAGCAACAAAAATGTATTTTTAAAAACATTGTTTTAAAACAATACACTATTCTTGGCCAAAATGTAATGGAGAATGCTGAAAACAGTAAAAAATAGAATTTACTCTCAGTCTTTCATCACAGTCTATTTTTCATGTTATTTGACAGGAAGCCACCCTAGCAGCTCCTAAAAAGTAAAAACATAACAAATCTTAGTTTTATTGCCCTTTTCATAGAAAGTTCTTCAAAAGCTCATGTTTCGTCTGTCTTTCTACTCAATGTTCTTTTTTTTCACTTTAATGTTAGCTTTTTTAAACACAGAAGTATTTTAAACTGCCTTTGTGTTTCCCAGTTGCACATAATAGCATCTAACTTCTCTTTCATAAGTCAGAATTCCTTCTACTCATTTTTATTTCTTAACTGCAAGCCAGAAAAATACGTCAATTACTTTTTAATTCCTTATTCTGTACAGAGCAGAAATTTTTGAATTTCAAATCAAACACAGAGGAGGAAATAAAGACAGTTTTAAAAAACAAGACAGCTTCTCACATTAACCGCAATTTCTGTATATGCTTCCTCTATTTTTTCTCAAAACCACTCAAAGACCTTTGATTTTACCTCTGCCGAGGCAGAAATAAAGTCTACAATTCCCTTAAATCATACCATAGGCTACAGACTTTATCAGCCATAACTATTCCTCAAACCTAACTGATTCCAATATCCACAGACCTTCTCTTCAGGGACCATTAGTAAAGGCAGCAAGACCATTTTTTGAAACTGAAGTAATATTTAACCCCCACAGGAGCAGATAAGAGAAAGAGAGAATGAAAAATAAATAAGGACAAAGAACAACAGACCTACACAAGTCCTACCAACCTATGGTAACTGATGCAACTACTCTATTTCTCCTGATCTTCAGCAAACTGAAAAATCACCTCCGCTTCCACAATCTCCAGAGAATGATTTCTCCACATCTCAGTGTAAGTGAGATCTGCGAAAATCAACTGATAAATCGGAGCACAAAATTATTATCTTCACACGTCGAACACTTTCTGTATGTATGCTGCACCATATTTTCTCAAAGGCTGCTTTTCTAAGCTACTTGGAATACAATGGAGACAGATTCATGCTTGCTCTTCCCCTACTTGTTTAAAAAAGTTTATGATCATACCCCATTCCAGCACCTTTTGGTGCAAAACCTGACTTCCACAAGATCTGTGTTTCCCCATCTCAAAAGCAGCCTCAGCTACAGCAAGATACGGTAGATCAGCAGCAAGATAGAGAACTTGGCATTTATGATCATTAAAACTTCTAATAGCCTGAACCAATTATGTGTTCTCAGCCCCCAGGTTAACAGTCTTTTAAAAGCTGCCAGTATTAAACTAAAGAAATAAAATTAAATTTAAAAAGATTATTAAAAAATTGTTTTTCTATACTTCATGTTATACGGATCTTTACCTAAAGGAGAAAGATTGCTATTCTCAAATAACATCTCTGTTTAAAATTGATCACGAGAGCTTATAACGTCCAGTGAGATTACTCTTTTTTTCCCCCTCTCCCCCACACTTTCTCTTTACTGCTGTATTACTATGGAAAAGGCTGGTTCTACTCCTCCTGCAGGTGCCACTGCTTGACAAGTGGATGCAAATTATTCAATACTGTTTAAAGGAGACAGATCTCCAAAAAAGGACCATGTGATCTGCAGGTTTCCAGGTAATAAAAATCCAATCTGAAAAGGCTCCAGTGTTCTTTGCCTCTGAAGTCAGATGCAGAGACAGATGCTGCACAAGTCCAAATGAAGAAAGAGACTGGCTAAACTGTGAGAAAAGCTAAATGTTTGCATCAATACCATTTCAAACCACGTTATCTTAAATAATAATAAAAATAACAAGTTTCATTAAAATCCAGGAGGTGACAAAGCAGGCAGCAGAAATACAGGAGCCCTTCACCATTCCAGAATTTTTATGAAACTGCACCAACATAATTCAGAGTGCTGGACTGCAACAGTAAAGCTGCTGGGAAGCCAATAATAACAGAAAAAGCGATTTGGTATCAACCCCACCTCGGCCAACCTCAGGTGGCTGCTACAAGCAAAGGAGAACCACGATCCCTGCCAAGATGTTGCATATATCCCAGTTGAAAGCACTGATTTGGGCAGAAGGGCTACAAAACCCAGGGGTCAGCAGAAGCAAACCCTGCTGTGGACAGAAGGCGATGTCCTTTCTTGGGGACAGGCAATTGTTAGTAAGAATCTCTTTACAGATTCCCAGCCCCTGCTGGTGGATCTACAAGAAATTAGGTCATTCTTGGCTCCAGGAAGGAGAGCCAAAAATTTTCATTGAAATAAAATCCTCTGCTTGCTAACAACACTCTTTAGATCCTCTTTTCACCACTGAGCGTGCTTTCCCCACGGCAGAGTTAGGGATTTGGGAACAAGCTGCTGGATAAACAGAGTGCATCCATATCCCATTTCCGTGGGGGTCTGAACCCCAGTTCAGACAAGACTATAATGGGGAAGACTGGCATCAAAAGCACAATCAAAAGACAGGGAGAATGGTGCAGTACATCTCATAACCCATCCCTTCATTGCAAAGGGGAAAAACAGAGAAGTGAAGAAAAGAACACACCAAAACCATTGGACCAGGCTGTATCTCAGTTCTACTTTTAATGAAGCCAGGTCTGGTAAAAATGAAAGGGGAAAGGCCGTAACAGTTGTTCTTGAAGCCATGAAGGAACAAAGTTTGCCTTGAAGAACAAAAGGTGAGGCTACATCTGAACATTTTATCAAGTGAAACATTGTAAGGAGCTCCTAAGTGTCTACAACAAAGTTGCCAGTGTATTTAGCACTCACTGCACAGAGAAAACAAATTAGTTCAGAGAAGATGGGAAAGAAAAATTACATCAATCCAGAGCCAGTATTTCTCCCCTGCATAAATAATCCAAGCTTGAACAGTTTTTCTCATATAAATAACTACATTTATAAGAAGCCTCAAGTAAGACGGCTCTTATATCATTATTCACTTAAAAACCACTCCAAAAATTCAGACAAATCACTGCTTTCTAACTAAAAGAAAATAAAATGCACAGCTTGTGGTAATAAACAGCTCATTGTCATCATTCCAGAGAAAGTCATTTTTTCTCTTCACTTAAAAATAAATGTAGTGTGGACTTGTTTTCTTATATTAAACAAAGCACACCACACGAAAACAAAGGGAGTACCACTGCAAAGTAGCAAGGGTCCAGTTGTGATAAGGATAATCCCCAAAACAGAGGAGGTATTTTAAAACTGGTGCCCACCTGGTTTGAGCTTCAAGGGCTGATCTAGAATGGCATGAACAAAACTCACATTCTCAGCATCAACATGAGGTCACCAGGCTATTTGGTAGGTGGAAAAAACATGGATCATGAAGCCTGTGCAATTTAACCACTGGTGCTTACTTCAAGGGACAAACACGACCCCGTGCTCTGACGCTACGAGTGACAAGAAAACTTTCTTAAGACATCTTGTGGATACTAAAGGTGGAGTTAACATTTGTGTTTTAGTTTCAAGGGTTATCCCAGGGTAACTGTGCAGGTTGTTCATCTCCCTCTCTCAGCGCAGGGCTTCCCACGCTGGATAAGCTCCCATCCCCTGCGCTGGACAGACAAAAACAACAACAAAACACAAAAGCCTCTTAACTGGCCAATGATGGAGGGCAGTGTAGCTTCAGTACATCAAGCTGGCTTTACTATCCACAAATTAATCTAGAAACATCCTTTCTATAAAAATAACCGCACAAAGAATGCTAATTATTTACAAAATTGAAGATAACGTGGCCCGTTCCCCAACGGTTCCTAAAGCTGAGGAGTTGTGAAGCGTGGAGGAGAGGCCAACCTGATTTTTATTCATGCATTTCTGTCCTTATCTACATGGCAAACAGAATTATTTTCCTATTTAGCCCTGTCAGGTTTTTCAGGTTTTAAAATAGCTGTTAATGAAATCACAAGCCTTCACCACAAAAAAAGAAAAAAAACAAAGCAGTAACAAAAATAGCAAAGTGACAACAAATACTGGATTGGAGCAACACTGAGAAAGTCTGTAGGAGAGAAAAAAAAAAAGCATCTCCTTACATTCACCAGTCTTGAAATGAAATGCAAGAAATAATAGATCACACTTTGCTAAGGCCTCAACACAATGATAAAAATTTGTTCACACCACTCCTGAAAACTGTCTTTTCCTTTGGCTTAAGCACATAACTTACCATAAAACTGCTCAGCAATAGAACTGTTCAGTACTATAGCAACTATTATATTTGGAAATCACCTGAAGTGTTCATAATTTATTACAAAACACAATAAGGTTGTCTATTTTTCTCTTTTTCCTTGTATTCTGCAAAACTCGATTTTAACATATTCAAATATTTTAAACGTAGAAAACCTCTAATACCAACACAGTTTTCATTAAGCTATTTAGAATTATACAGACACGCAGGCTTTGGACTGAAGTCTGGACTAAGGTATAGCATTAGCAATAAACAAATACCTTCTTTAACAGAAATAAAATGTGCCCTCCCCACCACCACTAGTTTCAACACATTCTTTAACAGTGATTAAAGATGTGCAAGGACTGAACATGGCAGTGGCACTACTGCAACGCAAGAAATTTACATTCCAAACCTTCACCAAATTCATCTATTTTATTTAGTGGAGTCCAAAAGCGAAGACACAACAGCTGGTCTTCAGACACCTAAAGCTTCTCGGAGAAACAAATTACGAAACCTATAGTGACAATGTTCATCGCCCTCAATGTATCTTGTATTTTACCTTGTAATACTTCCAGCAGGACCCTCTGCATTTAGAAACATCAGCCCACAATGAATTTAGATACTTCATACATGATATTCTGCATACCAGACATATAGACCTATAATACACATCATTTAAAGACTACATACCTAATTTTCCTTATCCACTTATCCAAGGAATCTCTGATATGTAAGTATTCTCACCAAATTTCACATTTTTTTTAGTGTACCTTGGCACCATAAGGCTAACCAAGAATTGTGGTTCTTCCTATGGCATTCATCCACCCACGTTAGCACCATCTGAGAGAAACCTAATGAAACATGTTAATATATTGAAATAATTCAATGCCACTTTTTGGCCATTCTGAGATGAGCTGAGGATGCTGGACAACAAGCAAGAAGCCAGGACAGACAGGGCCTGCACAAGACCCAGGACCTAAGTGAAGAGCAAGCTGGATAACATAAGGTATCTACAGCGGCGTGCTGCGAGCTCATGTTAGCTAACTGAGTCCATCTGTAATGTTTTGCTCAACTGGCCCAACATGACAGAACTAGTTTCTCACTTCAGAGGAAGAGCTATCTTTAGATCAAAACAGGAACACAAAATAGCTCATTAAAACGAAAGTTTAAGTAGAATGTATTACCTATTTGCAGCAGCTGAGAAATCAGATGCAAAGAAACACAGTACATACTGGACACTTACTGGTTTTTGTTTGTTTGTTTTTTAATGTTGCAATGTTATAAGATCCCGCTCACATACATCTTACCAGAGCATGTAGCAGGCACAATCAGTACTCACAAGAGCTCTGTGAAGTAACACAGGTAAGATTTCTAATTTTGCAGAGATCTAAGCAACTTGTTACGTATCATTGTAATGCCACACAGGACTAGACTGAACTATACTTAACTCAGAAAACACAGACACATTCCACAGCCAAAGGCAAAGCCAGCACCAGAAGTGTTAGGTTTCATTAATGCTTGCAACATTAATGAAAATTCTGTCATTACTATTAAAAGACCAATGATATTATCTTGCATGATCTGAATACTCAAATGGGTCATTTTGCTAAGATAACCTGCCTACTACGCTGGAAGAGGCCCTCAGCAAAAACAAACCTTTCTGCCTTGTCAAGGAAAAGTCTCTCTTATGTTTTGCACCTTTCACCAAATCGTAGAAACGTATTTCACAAACACAGTTGGGGCACTTCACTTACTACAAAAGGTGCATTACATGAATGCAGCCATAGTGCTGAGAAACAATATGGGTGTTCATTTTTTTTAATGCACAAAAGAAGTTCATTCTACTCAAGACTACTTTTTTCTATTTACATACATGTATGTTCCTCTTATTTTTTATTTTAGTCCTTTCTAAAGTATATTTTATTATGACTGATTTCAAATTTCTTCCCTCACTTAAATGGTCACAGTTTCATTCCAAATAAAATAAACACTTTTTAACAAAGAACACTAATGAAAGAGAAAAACCCATGCCAGTGTAGCCAAGAGCTGAGCGAGCAACATCATAACACTTTAAACCTGGGTATCCAAGCTGTCCAAGTCAGACCACTAAGTTCAAACACACCTAAAGAAAAGTGGTTAAACTACCAATATCTTACACCTTTGGGGAGTGTAGCTAATCCTAATCCTTACAGAGCAGACTCACTCGCATCCTGTTCCAAGAAATACTTACCCATAGTGGATTAAATCCCAAACGTTGATCAGGAAAGGCTCCAGCCATCACAAGTGCTGCAATGTCCTTATGAGACAACAGACCTTTCTTCAGGACATCGCAACCAACAAAAGCAACAGAATGAACCCCATGCCATCTCCAACACTTTTACAGTGCAAAGAACACAAAAATAAAAGGTCCTGATTTTTACATCATTATGGAAAACCAATTAAAAGAAGAAAGTTACCTCTAGCGTTTCCCCTTCCTCCTGACTGATCTTTTTATGGAAAAAAAAATCAGCCAAAAAGCTGCTCTTGGGCTATGCAATGTTTTTTGTTTGTTTCTTTTGGCTGGCTGTCAACCACCCAGCAAAAATAAACTCATTAACCTGACAGGAGACCCGAACACACTCATGTTGTCAGTGCATCTCAGCATCATTTTCACAAGCCCAAAAGCCATCAAACACTTAAAGTTAACCTGACTCCACCCTTAAGATGCAACCAAGTTAGGAAGGGTCTGTCAACCCTAAGACAGTCTCTCGCAGAATCTCAGAAAAGGGAACAAGTTTGGTGCCTGTCAAGCCAAAGCTGTCCTAAAACTAGCAGGAACCAAGGAGAACACGGAGTGCAGAGCCTCAAAAAAGAAACTACGTTCATGCCATCATTACAGCTCTCAACCTCATTCTGTTTGCAAGCCTGCTATTTTTGCATCCAAACCACAACAGTTTTTGTGTGTTAAGTCTGTCCACACATCTATGATTTTCTTCTGCTGCCACCAAATTTGTAGCTTGCTGAATGTGTACCCAGCTTAAAGTGCACATGAAGGCGAGCAATCAGTGGTTTCTACTTAAAAGCAAAAAAAAAAAAGAGGTCTACATAGCTACTACAGTCACTCAGCTTTCTCAGCTACTTGAAGACATTAATTCCGAAGGCTTTTTAGCTATGTTTGCATTTAATGTATGCTTCTATATTACTCTGTCATGTTCGTTAGGTTATGCTGCAGCATTTGAGGTCTCTTGGGACCACACAATACCTCCAGCTGGCGCTCCAAGAAGATCCTGCAGGAAGAGAGCAGATAGTTTCTCTAGTCACAATAAGAAAATTTACATGATAACATAACAAATTAGAAAATACTATTTCTTCCCTGCCCACTGAAGGTGAATACGGAACATACATGCTCACTAGATTTTCCAGTTCTTAGCTGAATTCATAACCAAAAATATTGTTGCTACTAAATACCGAATTAGAACAAGGCAAGCCAAGAAGTATTTGTAAAGCTGCAGAAGATGCTTTGGAAGCACACTTAGGTTATTTAGAAGATGAGGAAAGCAGACAAGGGAATGACAGTATTTACATACAGTTTGATGCTGTTTTCACACAACCACAACCCGTGTAAAAGATATTCCTGCTCAGGACTTGGGCCCTGGCTGCTCCTCAGCACCCAGGAAACTTCATGTGCAGTAGCCTTACACCACCATTGACCCAAAATTCCCAGGACTCAGGCCTGAATGCAAGGGCTTGAATGTATTTGTTCCTACTCTACCCCTCCACAGCCTCATCCTTCTTCATTCATGGACTTCCTGACAATTTATTTTTCTTAGAAGTATTTCTGCCTAGCATCTAAGCACTGGAAATGTAGATTACAGAGATAATAGATACGTTTAAAATTAGACTAAGCAGCTGTAATTCTGCATTTGCATTTCTGACTTGATTATAGTAAGCACTCAAGACAATTTGTATGAGAACCAGAAATGAGTTCATATGCTGTAATAAAAATACATCAATCTCTCTCAGTTTGACCCCAATCAAAAAAATAAAATAAAAAACCCAACATACACACACCAACCTGGTTAAAAAATGTCATTTGTTTCTTTCTAACTGGTAATAAATCATAGCTGCTTCTTTGCAACTCTGGCTCCATTTAAAAAAAAAAAAAAATCACCTGTGGATTTTAATTGCAAGAATTAACTTCACCAGTTTTCCTACATTTTTCAAATGGAGAAAGCATCTTCCTACTTGCAGATTTAAACTGCTAAATTATTTCACGCAGGACTGCTAATGCCAAGGAGTGATAGTAGAAGCTTAGTCAAAAAAAAAAAAGGAAAAATAAATGGCATTTCCAAAGCTCAATTTGTCTATGTTCAAGCACTGCTGGCCCTAAAATATGGGGTTATGTTTTGATTATTATCTGTAAAAAAACAGAAAAGAGATTCTTTAAATATGCAACCTTTCTACTTTTGATATTTCTCACCTGAAACTGTAGTTATTACCCATTTTATAACTTTCCTTCAAAGTGTTAACCATCTTTTGTTATCTAAAGAGTCAACTCTTAAAACCATTACACAACCATATACGAAGAGTTCTGATAAATTCTCTGTCAAAATCAAGCGTAAATAAGCATTTCTTCTACATAAATGTTCCAACACAATAAAAAACATTACTATCTATCCTTTTCTATTTTGGTAAAAATAAACATGGTGGCATGCGTTACATCAACTGCAGCTTTTGCTTCCAGGACTTCAAGCATGAGGTTTAGTCCTCTCAAGAGGAGTTATCTCCTACAGATCTTTTAATTTAATCTAACAAAATAATCAGCTGCTGTATTTCACAACATAGGCCATAAACAAATTTCACCTATGCTCATTAGCCCCATCCTGCTTACAGATGGGATATTGCATCCAGAGGGGGATGTATGATGGTACAGGTATGAAGGATTGACCATGGGTAGCTTGCAACAGCTGATCACGTTTTGTATCATAGAGACCATTCAGTTACCTCTCAAGGAAGCCAGTACGTAATGACACAGAACATCAACTCAGATCTCTATTTAAATTCACACATTTATTTAATATTATCACTTACAAAAAATTCTAAGTTGACTCAAAAGCTAGAGAACACCACTAAAAAGGACATCCTACTTTACCAAGCAGTAAACAAGAAAATATTTCTCAAACCAGTGGAGCAGAAAACAAAGAAACAAAACCTCATCAGATCAATAGCCTGCCCCAGATTATTCAAGCAAGTTAAATCTGCAAATAATTTTTATGCCTCTTTTCAAGAGGTTCTGTTAATGTTTTTCAATATGGCTTCTTTGGAACAAGCACAGTTATTGCTACCATTATTACGATACTATAAGAGAAATAAAACCACTGCCTACTAAAATTTTAGAACAAGACCAGTAGTATTTTTATTCCATAATCTAACTTGAAAGTTCACCTTTTATGAAGAGATTTTTGGAGTTTCTTTTGAAGTTTGAAAAGATTTAGAGTACTGATAAAAACAGTTTCCTCAGCTATGCACACAGTGTACAAAGTTTCTCCATTTAAAACATAAGGAATAAAGTATTTCCCACTGACTGATTTATTTAGAGTAAAACTTAGGGAATTGAAAGCCTCAGCTGCCTCTGCTGTGCTGAAAGTGGTTTTAAGGAAAAATCATGCTATTCCCATACACACTGAGATATACAGGGGAGGTTTTGTTAGTAAATAATAGCGTTAAAAATTAAAGTTGATTAGTTGTAAAAAAGACAAACTGATTAATCCATTTACAAGAAGCCTTAAGTAACTTAAAAGCTTAAGTCCCATTTGCAGAAGTCACCTGGGTGGACACAACTGGGTGGAACCTTGGACACAAATCTCTTCTGCTTTCTGCTTATTAAAGTGGACGTGAAATCTACACTCCACTTAACATTCAAATTGTCTTCTAACATCCTAGTATCCTTTAGGCATTACAAAACATAGTCTTGTTTTTAAAATACATAGCTTCAAAGAAAAGGACAGGGACACCACCGAGAGAAATGTTTAGTAATTATTACACCAGTGATAACAACAGATTGGATTATTTATAAAAAATAGCTTTAAAAAATACTGAATACAGAGATTCTTTCGTGTAACCGCAAAAAAACTACTATTTTTTTTTTACCTCCCAAATGAAAACTCTGAGCTGTTTTTCCTGTGTTACAGGATTCAGCTTCCCTTAACCAAATAATTCTAACTACTTAAGTCTCTAAACTTGGGCAGTGTTGAAAATGGTCCTCCAGTGTTCTCAGTACTAGAATATTAACGCAATGGGTGATGCAACTGAAGAGTACAGCTAGCCAAAAAATATTCCAAAAGAGAAAATGCTGTCAGAAAATGCTGATTTAGCAGAGTTAAATACTTCAAAGAAAGGCATGCTTTTCCCCATCTGGGGAAAAAAAATAAATAAAAAAAATTTGCTGGAAACTCTAAACTTCACCTGCTTGTTCCAACCCAAAGGAAAACACTGTTACAAAGCATGGTAACTTCCCATAACATAAAAACCCTGACTTTCTGTATTGGTAGATGATGGTCTCACAAATTTAATTTCCAAGAGCAGGAAATCTTCTATTATTTAGATATGACTTCAACCTACTCTACTAATCCCAAGAATGCCTTCTGGTATACAACCATAATTTGGAAGCAGATACTTTAGGACTCTCTTTTTGGCTCACGCATGATGTTGAGGAAACCATTCATAAGCAATTTATAGGAAACCATTTATAAGCATTTTACATTTATAAACAATGTATTGCTTTTATCCAGAAAGTGGAGTGTAGAGTGCTGAGCCTGCCCAGCTGAAGATTCAATACAATAAAGTACTGTTAGCACTCTTTGAGATGTATTTAGAAAACATTCAATGGATAAGCTTTTTGGTAACAGCAATCGATACAGATCAGTAAAGTATACCCATATAATAACACAAAAAGAAATCCAGGATTGCTGCTTCAAACTCCAGGAAACCAAAAACAGTCACAAGCAACTCTGCGTAATTCTGAAAATATTCTGGATTCTTAAAATTCTGAATTCCTGTAAGACAATAAACTGGAATACAAGATTAACTTAGTTATTAACCACTTTTTTTAGTATGCCAAAACCTGGCTCCTGCTCTTTGCTGTGTCTTCAACTAATTTGTTACTGCAGCATTAACCACTTTTGTCTCTTTTATATTAAAATATTAACACAGTTATTGTCCAATAACGTTCAAGGTCTTCTAGACTCAGCAGCAGTTTGAGAACACTCATATTCCTAGCACAGTTGATACAGCTGGTGGCTCTTACCCATCAATAAGGGAACCCCACAGAGAGACTGGAGTCTCAACAACTCAGCTTCCTGCCGAAGCTCGATGTGTTGGAAGCCCTCCCTTGGGGAAGTCCTTGCTGGCCAACTGATAAACACTAAAATGTATGGAATTCCTCAAGAAAGCACACCATAACAAATGCTGTGTTGATAGAAAATAAACAAACAGGTTTATGTTAGTCAAGCAGCAGCCCTTAGCTAGCCTCTAAAATACAGCATTTTTGTGACTTATGTTGTCCCCTCCAATCTTTTCTTATTCTATCTTCTTGCATCTTACCCCAAATTAGGTTTTGGGGGACAATTACTACAAACCTGAACCCCAAATGAGTTATGGCCAAGTATGCTGGTGTAATTACTATCAGGTTCATGTTGCTCTTCTTTACTCCTATATGGCTGCCCTGCACATTTCCAACTACATATTGTATTTTATTATATCTGAAACCAAAGTATGTCCTACCCTCTGTACTCACTATGAAAAAAGGATGGAGGAAATAAATAGCTTAGCTTCCTTTAGCCAAGCCCTGAAACATGCTATATTAAAAGCAAAAGCCTACTTTGCCCTGAAATACAATAACTTGTATACCTGAGTCATTATAGAGAAAAAAAAAAATCCTATACTCACATGTTCAAACAGCATAACAGCATGTAATACCTAGAAGGCATTGTCATAACTGCTCTAATTTGGCAACAAAACACATTTCATTAAATGCTGTTATTAGAAGAAACCATACATAGCAAGAAGAAGAGTTTTAAGAGATCGCAGATAGTTCTTGAATCAGTAAATGTAAAAATTGATGGCTGAGGCTGAAAACACTTCTTGGCAGAAGGGAAAAATAGCAGGGGGCTTTGTAAGAACAAAAGGCATCTCAGCCCTGACAAAGGTGTGCTACTGAGCAGGGAAGCCAATCTCCGCTAATAGTGCAGAAAGGTCAGACGCATTCAGTAAGTAGCTCTGCATTTGGAAAGAAATGAGATGACTTCCTCGTGTCTCATGGGAATGATGAATTACTTCTTCAGCCTGTTACATGAACAACACTAAAACAGCATTACTCTGCAACGGTTTTGGTCAGCAAGACCAAAAAGGGTCACCATGGAGAAAGATTCCCTCAGAAGTGTCTGAGGAGATGCCTACCCCACCGATAAAGATTTTTAATAGGTCTGAAAATACCGGGGAAATTCCAGAAGCATGAAAGAATGCTAATGTTACAACCGTGCTCTATGGTTGTAAAACAAAAAAACAGTGAGACAGTGTTTATAGCTATAGCCAGGTTAGAATGATGGCAGTCCTGAGCAAAATAATAAAAAACATAACCACCAGTATGCATGTATAAATTTTTATGGCACTTGGTATGGTATTCTGTAGCAGTCTGATTACAAAACAGCACCCAGTAACCAATTCTTAACCTGTTTAAGGGACATCTCATAAAGAAATAGCTTTCAAGAATGCATCACAATGTAACTCCCCAAAGCAATTCCCCAAACAGAGCCAATACCATGAAACACTTTTTCAATTACTTGTAAGTAGACATGATCACTTACAACAAAAAAAGAAAAATAAAAAAAAAAAAAACGCCCAAGTTATAGATTGATTGAATGCTACACAACTGAAATAAATCAGTTGCAAAAGCAGGCAAGAGTGTTTGGTATACTCAACATATGCTAGGAAAAAAAACTCTTAAATAAAGTTACATCCAAAGTTACAAAGCTACAACCAAGAAATGTGCTCTACTTTACACTCTTCTGGAAAGAAACAGTCCTGCCAAGGGTTTGTGAGGGTGAATGTTAGCAGTAAAAATGAGACTAAACTACAGTGCTGCAGCCAAAGGGTTAATATGTAAATGTGATCTATAAACAGAAGAGTAATGTTAGCGAGGTAATATTTAAACTCACACAACCCTCCTGAGACAAGGCATTGGCATGCTGCACCCAGCTCACATTTTCACAAAAATGTTGAAAAAGTGGATTTGGGAAAAAAAAAAAAAAAAAAGCCACCGAAATTGACTAGTGAGGAAAATGTGTGCAGTGACAAATCTAATAATAAAAGAGTCTGTTTTTATAAACAGAAGAGAGAGGAATTACAGGGTACTAGCAGATAAACACATCCATGGTAAGAAAATACTTTGAGTTCTTTAGCACAGAGGAGAAAGGCACAGCAGCAACCAGCGACCGGGAGCTGGAGCCAAATAACTTAACAAGCAGCGGGTTCCCCACCTCTTACCGTCTTCCGATCAAAATTCCATTTTTTCCTGGAAAATGTGTTTCAGCCAAATGCAAGTTATTGCACTCAGAAGTAACTGGATAAAATCCAATTGACTGTAACAGTCAAGAGGTCAGAGTAGAAGATCTAATTGCTTCCTTTGGCTTTAAAGTCTCAGTCTATGAATACTCCTGGTTTTCAGTTTCAAAGGCGTTTCAGTAGTAGCATGCATGTTCAGCATTAATATTAAAAAAGCGCTTTCAAAAATCTGCATAAATTAGGGTTGCATTTCCATGCAGGGCTCAAGTGACATGAGAGCTTTCCTGTGGAGGCTTTTGTCACCAGCAGAGCCCACTGATGGCATTACAGCTACCTTACCCACACCACAGCTGAGGGGATTTCTGCAGCAGTCTGTAAACAAAGCTTTACACAATTGAGTGCAAAAGTTCACCCTCCGGGGCAGTACTTTTTCTCTTCTAGAAAGAATTCCCTTTGACCTGGAGTACAAGGAGCTTGCTACAATACATAATATTAATCATGGAAACAATAGGTAGAAGAGAAAAGGAGAAGCACTGCGAGAGCCACAAAGCCAACCGGCTCTGTTGTGTGCACCAACAGCGTTTGAGGCTGCTCCTATTGATGCTACTTCTCCACCTTGTGCTTCAGCACACACCGCAGTCGCTGCAATCTTGACAAGTTAACACAATCAACATTTCTCAGGGAATACACGCCAAGGTAGAGGAGAACATGCAGGGGTTCACATCGTTAGGGCTGACAGAGTTTTGCTATTCAACCAGCTGCTGCAGCATCTATAGTTTGCCACAATAACAGGGGTTTCCAAGTGTTTATCCCCACGAAGCACAAACAAACTTCTAGCTCAGCAAACAGAAGCCTGAACAGGCTGAAATTGCCTGAAACACGCTAACTACCACAGAGATGTGCCACTGCACAGCTGAGGAGGCACGAAACCACCGAACCATGCCAAAAATCACCCGTGACACCTCCAAAAGCAAGCTGGCATCGCGCCGCCAGCCCGGCACGAGGGAGCACGTCCAGCCCCTTACCCCACAGAGGAGCAGGTGCATGCTACGCACTCCTTGGGATAAAATATGTTGAAGTTACTTCCCCAGGCACTGCCACAGCACAAACAAGATCTGTCAGCAGGGACAGAGCCTCGCTGCTCCCCACCGCCGCCTCCAAGCAAAACTTCTTCCACTCCATCAGCCTCCCAACGCTTCAAGGGACCACCGCCTCGTCGCCAAAATCCACCAAGCATCACCCAAAGCCCGCTCCATGGTCGGACAAAGCCGCCTCTTACACCCAGCAAACTTTCCTCCGACAGGAGCTGCACGTCACCCAATGGAGCCGGCGGGGCTTCAACAGGCCTAGAGGGCAGGGATGGAGCGGAGGGAGGCCAGCGACCACCGCCCCCTCCCCGACCCTCGGGCGCGAGGAGTGCGGCGGTGGCCGCACACGATGGGGACGCACCAGGATAAAAGGCAGGAGGAGATCTCTGACGCCTGAAGAAAGGAGAATAATCATAAATTGCTCTTAGCACGGAGCTGGATTTCACCTCGAAGTGACGCTAGGCAAATAGATGGCGAAGCGAAGCAACACACCTTTGACCCTTTCTTTTCTTCCCTAAATATAATCCCCCTCTTCCCGTCATACGCGCAGCACCGAACGAGCATTAATTCAGATCCGTTCTTTAAAGAAGGGGGGGATTATCTCTGTCTGCCACCGGCTCTCCCCGGCTCTTTTCCCTCTCCGAAAATTAAAAATGCTCGTTAAAAATAAGAAAGGAAGGAAGGAAGCATTATTTCTGGTGGGTGTGAAACGTGGGGACGGGGAGAAGGAGTCTGGGGGATGGGGAGGAGTGGAGAAAGGTGGCTAAGGAGAGAAGAAAGGAAAGGAGGACCAGGAAGGATGAGGGGAAGGCGAGATAAGGGGGAAGGAGGATAAGGAAAAGAGGATGAAAGGAGCTCGGGGAGGGGGGGGGGGAAGGATGAAAAGGAGGAAGGGATGAGGGGAAGAAAGGATGCTTTGCCCTGGCCTCACCTCAGCTCGGTGGGTGGGGGTGGGAGAACCTCTCGCCGCCTCCTCTTCCTCCTCCTCCTCCTCCTCCACCACCACCTCCTCCTACTTCTCCACCTCCTCCCCAGCAGCGACGGTCACCGGCGGGCTGGGTGCGCGGCTCCGGCTCCCTCACACGGCCCCCGCCTCCCGTTCGGCTCCGGGGAGGACCCGGGAGCCGCCGCCGGCCTCCCCGCGGCAGCCACTCGGGGTGGAGGCTGCGCGCCTGCGCCTCTCCGCTGCTGCCTCCAGCGGGAGGCCGCGCCGGGCTCCGCCGCTCGGGGGGCGCCGGGGCTGTGGGTATGGAGACGGCGTGAGGGAGGGACGGGGGGAGGATGGAGGAGGAGGATGGAGGATGGAGGAGGAGGTGGTACGGGGCTGGGGGTGTGAGGGGAGGGAGGCGCCCGAGGGAGGCCGGCAGGGGGAGGGCGAGGCGCAGGTGGGCGGCGGGGGGCGATGGGGATAACGGGGGGGGGGGTCGGGGGATAACGGGGAGGATCGGGCTCTGAGGTCGGGGTTTGGTTAAAGGGCTGCGGGAGGGGATGGGGAAGGCCGGGCGGATGGCCATCTTGTGGGGTCGAGGCGGGGGAATGCCGGCCCCGGCCCCCCAGGGAGGGCGTTGGGAGCACTGAGGGGGGGCGGCCACCGGGCAGAGCCGGGGGAGAAGTGGGGCTGGGGGATTTGGGGAATAACAAGGTCCTGCCCCGCTCCAGGTACCTTTGAACAGCAGGGAGAAGATGGTTATTATTGTATAGCCAGGACCAACAGCAAGAAGTTCACCTCTGCTTTTCTCCTAAACTATAAAAACCCTTTCATACAGCCTTTCTGCTACACGTGTGTTGCTCAGCCCTGCATTCACCACCCCAAATACCAGGTTTTGTCCATCTCCACAAAGCATTGCTCTTCTTTCTCTTTTCATTTTAATTAGTGTTGCTAATTGTACCAAGCTTAAGTGAGTTTTGCTGCCCTGCAGCACTTTCTTCAGCTGTTTCTCCTGGGTGGGACATGGGGGACTTGTGCTGTCCCCATCCTGCTCCAGTGTCACTGTGCCTGGCGTCCTACAAATCCCAGTGGCAAGCATACCCTCAGAGATGGTGTTCCTGGAGGGACCTGGCCATTTTTGAGGCAGCGTGACTCCTGCTGCTGTGCTTTTGTTCTTCTGAGCTTTTTGGGGTGTCCATCTGCCTTCTTGGCTTCTATGTGAGCCAACAGGCAACAAGGAAGGGAGTGAGATGAGGCCTTCCAGGCTTTCTCCTCTTCTTGCCTGTTTTAGGCTTGGAGGGGATTTGCCAAAATTATTTCTTTGCCTCGACCCATGAGAAAACCTCTACAGGTATCTGTCTGCCCTCAGGTAGAGGTAGTAGTCATCAGTAGGTTTTCTTCCTTTCTCCCCATCCTGAGAAAGGTATTGTAAGGCTGTATGTTCTTTTTCCCAATAAATGAGGAAGGGAGCTGAACTGGAACCTCTATTCCGTTTATCAAGGCACAACAACAGCGTCCATGGGAAAGTCTGCAGCAGGGAAAAAAATTCTTAGGCAAGAACTTACTGAAATATGGATTTAAATCTGGTCAGATTCATTATGACTTACATACTTGGTACAGCCATATAACAGGTGTAAGTCGGTATTATACAGAAATACTTTGAATTACTTTAACCTTCTCTCACTATCTTTTAAGACTGACACACAACCAGTTCTGAGTGTATAAATAGAGATCATGCTAGGCTGGCCTGCCCTTGGTGATGATGTGTAAATTGTTGCTGTAAGCTAGGTCTTTTGTTTGTGCCTTTAGTAGGCTTTAAGGTTGCATCAAACCACTTTTCTAGGTACTGCTACTGTCTTTCCTGTCATGCTGAATCGAGCCATGTGATGTTAGGTAAATTTCACCTACAGTCCTTCAGTTTCTTGCCTTCATTTCTGTACTCTGTCTTTTAGATTGCTAATTCTCCTAGATAGGGGCAGTAAGTGGCTAGCCTATTGTAAATATTAATAGAAACAAGCAAGGTTGCCAAATAGAATATAGTAAATTGTCTACTGCTTTATCACAGTGCCTTGCATCGCTAATTGAACGTCAGCTAAATGTATCTCCAGGCATTTGACTAAACTGAGCATGAGCTATAGTGTACGTGTAAGAACCACAAACAGTAAATAAGCATGGTTATGAAAAATGCTAGAACCTCTTTCCTTCAGCAGTAACTAAGCTGCAAATACATCTCCTGTAAATTTGAACCAAAGGATTTGTTCAACTATCTGTGTGTGTTTCTGTTTGAAGTGTACCATTTTAAGAAACAAATCAGATTACTTACCTAGTCCAGATTATTTTTACCTAAGACAGAAGGCATGGATTGCTGGACTGTTGCTAAGAGGTTTGCCAGAACGTGATAAAGAACTTTTGTTAACTGTCTTTAAGAAAAGGAAGAAAACTGAGTTTGTTACCATTGTTTACTAAAAACTGGAGCAAGCTGCAAAGCTGCTCTGTAAATGAACGCAGCTCTCACAAGCCAAGGGAGGCCGACTGACAGCTCCTAACAAACACTTGCAACTGCCATGGGATCTCCCACTGCCAGCATTCAGCTACATATAGAAAAGAGACGTCATGAAACCATCAGGATTACTGTGCAGTTTGATTAGCAAGGCAGACAAAAACATTATTTTGCTCAAGTGAAACGTGCCCGGATGCTCAGCAACTCGAGCAGACTTGAAAGCTACAGGTGGAACTTGGAATGCTTTAAGCTGCTTTTAGGCTCGGTTATCTTTATAGACAAACTAAGTAATAGATGGTTTCTTTCAAGTAGATCGTTGCCTGCCTATGCTGAAGAGAGATTGTCAGCAGCTCTGAAAGATATTTCAGTACCTTGTATTAATGAGACATTACCTTTCAGACTTGATTGAGTACACATAAATATAGAGCGAATGACTAAAATCATTCACCACCCCCGAACACATGTGGGTACCTTTTGGGTAGGTATGTCATTTTTGGCACATTTGCTTGAGCACTGGATCACAAATATTTCTTGTCTCTCCTCTGCAGCAGCATGCTGCTGTGCCACATGTTAGTATGAGCTGCACAATAAGCAGAAGTAAAACCTCCACATCCTGCAGGTCATTTAAATTGGATTCTGTATGAAGAGTCATCTGCAAGGTGGGTGCTGCCAGTAAGAGTCTCTGGCATACCATGCCCTCTGCCTTCCCTTTTGACTGTTTTCTCTGGCTCAAAAGATTCTGTCGTTAAGAGCATCCAGGGACTTACCCTGACTTGTAGCACTGAAGTAACCAGAAGACAAGTAGCAGATGCAGTTTGTTTAGGAAAAAAAAAAAAAAAAAAACCACAAGGGGTATGGCTATGCACTTTTTTGTGCTGGAGAGGATGGTGCAACTGCCTTAGCTTCTTTCAGAAAGCTGACCTGAAAATTTCAAAAGAAATACAAGAAAGAAATCTGCTCTTTGCTCCTGTTGGAATAATGCTCACAAGATTAATGACCACTATTGGAGAGTGTTATAAGGCCTTTTCTTTAAATGTTTACTTCTCAAAACCACAGGAATAGACTTTAAAATCTGTTAACATTTTATTTTGAACTTGATTTGCTACCACCTGTTATCAGAGGAGGAGTGTATGTTTGTGGAGGTCTCTCTCATCCTTTAATTGCACAACAGGACAATGCGTAATAGGTACAGTACCCTTTCGTATTTCAAAGTGGCTTGGGGAAAAGAAAGGTTTAGAAATCTTGCATCTGTTCAGAGAATGTGCTGTAAACAATTCAAATGTCATAAAATCTCTCCCTTATAAAATGATTCACGTAAACTGTCTGGACAGTGGTTGCAGCTAGGAAAAGGAATGAAACCAGGAAAATGTAACTGTTCGGGTCTTCAAGCCTCCTTGAATGACCACCTTTACTTCCTTAAAGCTACATATAAGTTGAGTTAATTATACATATAAGAGAAAAATTGTTTTTTCTGTCTTTCCTTAAAGCTCTTGGCTCTTACCAAAACCTTGAGCAAGCAGCTCTTAGGCAGAGCACGCTGCTTTTCGCGTTGACCACCACCCTCTAGCTGCTTCCCATCTGTTGTTTGTAAACACCTCATGTCTTGTGCTGCTGATGTTGTTAGCTCCTTGCAAAACAAGCTCTATTTTCTTATGTTTGCATACTGCTTCAAAGCAGCAGGAAAACTGGACAGGACTGAATCCTATCCAATGCCAGAATATATTTTTTTTTCTTGCTGGGGATTTCAATTAGTGAAACTTACCGGAGATAAACAAACAATTATGTTGCAATCTACAGGACAACATGCCACATATGTACACAGAGAATGTGTTCAGGTACCTTGCCTATGTGGGAGAACAACAGGATGAGCGATAGAGACCAAAGGAGAAAGCTGGGCTGAGCTTCTAAGAGAGAGGACAGAAGGTGTTAGAGGACCTAGGCAGAAAGTACACTGATAAAAATTGCAGGAAGTATTTTTGGCTCATTCCTCTGCAGAGCTAGCTGAAGTTCCTCTGGCACTGCTCAGTCCCTAGAATACCTTTCTTTTCCTTACCAAAGAAAAGCTTAGGGAGAAAGATTAATATCTGAACCCTAATAACTGCCACAGAGGAAGAATCGCTCCCTTCACAATTTTCAGTCTGAGGAACAGAAGGGTTGTTCTGTGCTGCCGTGGCTTCCAAATGTGGTTCAGTAAGTATTCCTCCATTTAAGAAAACAGCCAGTGGACTTGCTTCACTTCAGGGAAATGACTGTCCTCAACCTTCTGCTCTTTCAATCACTGCATCCTGCTGTGCTTTCTCTACATACAAGGTGGGATGGAAGTCTGTCTGGTACTTGCTCATCCATGTGAAAATGGGATTCTTCTGAATCATAGCCCTTCTTTGCAATGTCCTTTAAAAGTACTGGGCAAAATTTTGATTCTTACTCAGGCCCTATTATACAAACTCATGTTGTCTTTATGAGACTTTTAGTAGACAAAACACGACAAAGAGTATCTATATCCAACATTGCGTCATGGTAATCTGGAGATAACTAGCTGTAGAACTGTTGTTCCCATTTAAAAAAAAAAAAAAATTAACCTTTGTTTGCTTATAATGTCTGGTTTGCACTACTTTGAAGATTCTCAGTATTTAATTAAGATTTAAAACAGATACGTGTGATATATTACTTGCTAAACACTTTTTATCAGAAGAAATGCTATTATATATTTTCTATCTTGTGGGCACAAAGCCACGAGGAGATAGAATCAAGATTTGTTTTAGACACAGTGATGATTACAAAAAATATCTCCCACATCCTAAAGTAGGTGAAGTTTCTAATTTATTTATTTTTCTATTGACAGAAGTCCAAGATGATGCATCTCTCCATTTACACCTGCAAAATGCACAAGAGACTTATAACTAAGACATCGCCTGAAGAAAGTTAATAAGGTTGTTAGTAGTCTGCATCGCTAATGAAAAGTCTATGGATGATTCTAGTCTTTTCCTTCAGGTCTTGATGAAACCTGCAAATGTCAGAAAGTTGATTTTTCTGAAGAACCAGCAGCTATAAGTAAAAAAGAAGAGAAAAATGGAGAAAAAAATAGAGAAAGACACTGGCAAGAACTGCTACTGCTTGTGACTAATCCGTTGCAAGCTTACATGTACATTTGCTTGCATCTTAATGGATCTTTTAACCTAATTTACTGAGTCTATTTCTTTTTAATTAACTTTCATAAAAGTTCAGGTATTTTTTCATGAAGTACACAAAGATCAGCTAAGAAAGCTATTATCATCTACAGTAGCAATACAGCAATGTGGAATTCAGTTTTTTTGATTAAAAATAGATGCATAAATCAAAAGAAATAAACCTGAAGTGTCTCACACCCTTTTACACTGTCCTCACTTTTCAGTGACAGTTAAAGAATGATATAAAGAATTCCTTTTTGTGTTTGCCTGTTCAACATGACCAGTGCAAATAAATCACATAGGCTTAGGAAGACAGGCAATTATCTATCAGCAGGCTCACTCATTTCTAGTCTGTAGGTGGATGTAGTTTCAAACAGAAAGAAAATGGCTTTCCAAAAATCCACATGCACCTGTTAATTGTGAGAGAAGCATATATAATGCTCCATGTAAAATGAAAATGCTACATTTCAATAAAAACTGTGATTTCTCTGTCAGAAATGCTATGCACATTCAAGTTGAATTATGCAGCATACTACTTCTCAAGATGGTTGTACATCCTGATCGATCAGGTCAAGAGTTACGCATTACCTAAAGCACACATCAAATGGGAATGATGCTGCAAGAATATTTACATTTTCAAAGCATTCTGCATTTTCAATGACAGCTGAATGAACCATCCCTTAAAAAAAAAAAAAGGGAAGGAAAACAATGATACTTCATTAAATTAATGAACCTGTTCAAAAGTATGGAATGAACATCTAGCAAATTATAATGATCATAGAACTTGCAACAGTAGGTGGTGGGGAAAAAAAGACTACTGCTATCCTATTTTGGAAATTACTATGACAGGGAACTAGGTTCCATTCCATTTAAAGATTTCTTCATGCAAATTGCATGAGGCATTTTCTAAAAATTGAGTGGATTTCCATAATGGAATTTTGGCAAATTAAATCAAAACAGGTTGCTATGACAGTTCCTACAAATATTTCTATTTTAGCTTTATTTTGTATTATAAATATGTCAAGATGAAGTCATTCTTGTCAAAACAAAGTTATCTTTCCTTTTGGGAAAAATGTCCAGGCCTTTTCTCAATGCTCTAATTTTCCATATTCATCAAAGTCAAGATGAGGGCTAATTTCATACATCTGCTTTCATACATCTGAGGGCTTTAACATATACCTGCATAATCATAAACCCACATAAACATAGCTTTAGTCTTATAAATGAGTGATGTCATTATATACAGTATTGTTAGCTTAACTGACTTTCCTTACTGCTCTGTGTAAGAAGTGACTGAAAAATAAATGATATTTAACATTGACAAAATGGTTTCTAGTGGTTTCTCAAGTCAATGGTGTAGATGCAGATCATTGCCAGAAAACATTAACAGTCCTAGGTTTTGTTCCAGTAGCGCAATGCCATGTGAAATCCAAATGGAAGCAGGGAATTGCATCTGCTCCTCTGTAAATAAGAAACAGGTGGCCTCTTAAAGGTACAGACATAAAAACAGCACAGATTTATCTTACAAATTTTATTGATGAAATCTTACAGAAGGAACTCATTTAATATTGCTGCCAGTGGGCCACTCCAAGTGTTAGCTGATTGAGATTACATCAAGAGTAAAAGAAATGTCTTTCTGCATCCATTCATATACACCAGGATGAAGTTGACCCAGAGTTTCTATGAGGAAAAAGATTTCCCAAACTGGGAATTGGGTCCTCACATTCAAGAAGTATAGAAAGGAGTTTAGAAAGGCTATTTTCTGTTTTTAGGTTTTTAGACATCAGTGTAAGAACTATAGGTTGGAGACAGAGCTGCAAAAGACAGTTTACTTGTGTGAGGCAATAAACTTGATAAATTACTGTTCAATTCAAGATGTTCAATTAAAATTTATAGATATAAGTCCCTGAAATTGACCCAGGTGTGTCCTATATACAAACTATATAAAAACTCCTAGGTTTTAAAGGAAAAGGGTTTTTTTTTCTGGATGTCTGTTGATTGTATCTCCTAAGACTAGCTGACATCTGCGTTGGTTTATGACACACCCTCAAAATGTGATTCAAGTACTACAACAGAGCAGCAAGGTTTGCTTGAGTTCTGTTAGGAAATTACAAATAGTTTGATTAATAGCATCATATTTCTTGGTTCTCTGAAGTTGCTAACAAACAAGGAAAAGAGAAAGTCTCAAAGAAAGGAATAAAATGACCAGAGTGCATACAGAAGAAGGGAGACAGAGTCAGAGAGTATAATATTCTGAAAAGGCAGGCAGAAAAGAGCTGATTTAAGATTGATGAGCCAAGGAACTGCAGAAGCTGGAGTTACCTGCATTTTTTCAGCACATGTTGAAAGGTATTCTGCTTGAAGGGGTACAGTGCAGACTTCTTTCTTGGTCTTTTCCTCTCCAAACCTCAGAGGTGGCTCAGAGATGTTATGCAGCTGGGAATGAAAGAGGAGGATGATCCCATATAACTGTGTATGAGCTATGTAGTGCTATGAAAAATGATTCTTATTACAAAATGTTAAGCAATTGCTTTTAATATTCAAACTCTAGCTACCTCCACTCTCCACACACACATCAACAGTAATAGGACTTTTTGTAGTTGAATTGCAAGGAGCAGTATATATTTATTTTATGCTTTTATTTTAAAGCTTTGTTATTTTTGTTTATTTTTGTATATTATTATTATTGTATATTTGTTTATTTTAAAGCTTTTGTTATTTATTTTTTTTTTTCCTGCCAGCAGGTATAAATGCATGTGGTTTGGGAGAGCTTTGAGGAACAGAAAAGAAAAAGAAAAGTGCTCCTGGTCAAGATTTTTTTAACAGAGCTCTGGCTCTGTTAAAAGACATTTGGCTTGAGGATGATATATTGTTTGCACATGCATTTAGGTGTGTCTGTTGTTAAACTATTTGTACTGTGCACCAAAAAGCAGCATGCATCAGATGCTTTCTATTATGTATCTATCTTTGCTAACTCAAACATGGCAGCATGTACTGGGAATACGCAGGTAAATTGATTCTGTGAATTCCTATTTCCAAAGAAGCCTTCTGCTATCACTGAGAGCCATCGTGCATTCATTCACTCAGGTCTGAGATGTATTATGCACGCTGACCTGGTTTCTCCACAGCTTGTTTAAACACTCAACAGGTATAAATTTACGTTGTGGTCGGAAGGACAGGGGTACTAAGCATTTCTGTAATTGCTACACTAGCAATGGACACATGGAGGAGCACAGTCAGAAATAACAGCATAACAGCCAATTAAAAAAAATGTTTACATGTGGAAAGGAGAAAAACAAAACAAAACACCTTACTATTCAGCATCTGATACTCTAAAAGTAGATGGTCAGTATAGGCCATCACATGAATGGTGCTCAAGCTGTTCATTACTGATACGCTTTCTTAACCTACACTAAAAAGCTGCCTGTGCAGTTAAAATCTGTGATTTATTCAACTCTATAAACACGTTTTTAAAAGCTTACTGATTTTTTTAAGGAAAAGGCATGCAAACAATCACAAAAGATGAGCATTTTTTTTTTAAATAAACATGGGTGTCAGGCCGTGAGCCATTTAGAATATTAATTATGCTGCATTAATATATTGAATATATACTTTCATTATTTGCTGAGTGGCTGAACGTATTGTGATTGCCTTTTATAGTGTATAATAATATATACTATACCCACTTTTATTTATGTTAATGACAAAATATCCTGAACTCTTTCTGTCTTCAGTGCCGGTGAAGTGTGATGATGATGTACACTGGCTCTTCGCTCTGCCTCCATATGAAACTCCCTCCATCACATTACAGGAACACCAGGGAGCCTCCGGTGACGGGGAGGCTGCCAGGTTGCTGCCCACAAGGCAAGATTTTGCAGGAACAAAGGAACAGCACGATCTGGTCTGGCCATAATGAAGCACCTCATGCTAATATTGGTGGTAAAAAGGGAAGGAGTGAGCAAAGGTTGTTATCACAAGATCCTCCGTTTGTTCAGTTAACATCTTAATTGGCGTACCTTTTATTAGTTGCAGGGGATTATAAAGATATAAATTACAAGGCAGTTGAGTTATAGCTGCATGGATGTCAGGTCTGAGCTGAAATTATAACATCTAGAGCATATATGCTTTAATACTACCATGTTATTATGCATCTCGCTTCTCCCACCCAGTTTTCTGTAATGTTATATGCAAACAGTATGTTTGTGAAAGAACATTTTCTTAGTAAGTGAACGTTTAGGTATTCCAATACACTCGAATATGCTGAAGACATTTTATAACAATCTTTCCTTTTCTTTATAAGGTGACAGCAGATATCACTTGAAAAATTGCCTAATCTCTCTCTGTTTTATCTCCAGATTCTCTCTGAGTACTGTATCATTATAAATTATAATGAAACTCAAAAAGTGACCAGAATAGTAATTGAAAGAACATTTGGCATCTTAAAAATGAGAGTTAGATGCTTAGATAAATGTGGTAGAACAGAACTAAACTGCCCTTCAAGAAAGTTCAGAGTAGTTCTCGCTCGTGTATGTTATGTAATACAGCCATTAAATATGGTTCATTTGTGAAGACGAAAAGGAAGCAATTTAATGAGTCTATCCAAATTACTGAGGTAAATGATCCTAATGATGTACACTTGGAAAATTATCTCACGATAGGGTAGCGGAAATTAAAAATAAGATGCTAGCTATCTGGAACCAAAACGTAAGCTAAAGTAAAACTGAAAGCCTTTCTTCTGAGACAGAGCAGTAGTAACAGAGTGCTTAGACTTGGGACTGCAGCACGGGAGAAGAAGATGCTGTTTCTGGTTGTAATGCAGACCTCCTGCACATTGACTCGTATGCACCTTCTGAACCTTCCTGTCTTTACAATTCAACCTAGAACCACCTTAGTATCAGCCAAATACAAGTTAGAAATATAGTCTTCCTAGAGCTAAAGGAAAGCAGACTACAGACCAGTAGACACAGATTCAGGTAATAAATGGATTCTCTTTTCTTTATTCCTCATGTCAAATAGCAGGAATGGGGACTGCTCCCCCTCCCCTCACCTCCTGCACTCTGCTTAGCAAGCCTGAAGACTAACAAATTAATAAATGCTACAAAATTAAGTTCCTCCTTTTATTTTTTTTTTCTCCTTCTCCCCAGATCCCAAGAATATGTGCTTTTGTGCACATGTGTACATGTCCAGCTGACAGGCAGTTCAACAGCTCTTCCAGCTTTGTACCCACTTCTTGAAGCAGGAACCATGGGTTTGAAATCCATCAGACACCCTGGATGTCCCAGATCTTCCTAATGTCCCTTAGTGGCTTGGCTCTGCCCCTTCGCTGGGCTCATGGTGGAAAGGGGCTGTGAGTGATTTGTGTGCCCCCCATCCAGTGCTGGAACATACCTGTCAGCTCAGGTGATCTGAAGGTATGTTTGTGAGCTGCACGTGGCCTTGGGCTGCAAATAGCCTCTGATGCAACCTCGATGCTTATGCTTTGTGCAGCATAAGAGAGAAGCAGGTGGTTTAGTGAGTTCTCTGGGGGAGCTTCCTAGGCACCAAAGTATTAGGATACAGCGATATCCCACTGTGGGAGCTGGGTCTTAAAATTGTAATCAAGTGAACAGCTTATACGCTCCCTTCTTTCTTCTTTTATTTTCTTTTATTTTCTTTTCCTTTCTTTTCTTTTCTACAATGTTATGGGGCAAACACTCTTGCCCGCACAAAAAAAGCAGTACCAATTTCAATGGGGAATGTAATTTTTTGTACTACAAATTCAAACAGAGAGGGAAAAAGTTTGCAGCCATAGACTCTATATATTTACAAAAACCAACTCAAAATTACTTACCAGACCCTAAGATTGACAAGGTATTGAAGCTTTTCTAGGTAAATTCTTGTTAAGAGGACCCCAATATTCAGTTCTTTATGCACAAAGTGTAATAAACTGCTCCATAAATAGTGAAGACTTCTCTTTCTATGGATTTCTGTCCTACATTTTCTATATATAGCTCTCAAAATCTTAAAGTATCTCCAGCTTTCACCGTGTCCAGGTTTTTGACCCCCTTGTTGCAGGAAATAGCACATGCTACTTAAAGCTGTACTCGTGCCAGTTCTTCTGCTAGTACACATATGCTGTCAGACCAGCTGGCTGTTGGCAAACAGCAGAGGCAAATGTCAAGCTCTCGTCTGCCCCCCTACTATAAGGGCAGCACAAAACTGTTTTTCTGTAAACAGCACAGTGTAATTCTAATCCACAGATTCAGTTTTGTTTAGTTAATTTACAGTAGTACAGAAAGCAAACAGCAATAAGGGGGTCAGTCACATATACAGAAAGAAGTGACCTGCACTTAATTTCTCAAGAGAAATTTAAATTTCATGTTTTTAATTAAGTTTTCCCAACTTAATCTAAGTGGTGTTGCACAAGAACTGATGAACAGCCTTCAAAGCTAATGTGTTTTGGTTTTCCTCCATCTATAAAAACATATTTATTTCTTACTAATGAGAAGTAAAGGGCCAAATCATCAGATGGTAGAAAGATGCATTACTCCATTCAACTAAAAAGAGATCCATTTGTACCAGATTTATATCTGGCACTTGTTAGTTTTGGTCTGCTTATATGCCTCTAGGGTTGAAATGAAAAGAAATCCTCCTACATGATTTTGTCAGAACTGTCTTGTTAGGGATCAGCTTGACCTCCTCCTCCTCCAGTGTTCACATTTGGGGCTTTTTTTAGCCAAATCAGGGCCATCAGCAAAGTGAGCGGATGATGGCACAGTGGGGGAGTTGTGCTTTGACGTTTTGGGGGGTCAGGCACAGCTGCAGGATGAGTAAGGACAGACATTAACACAGGATTAATCTTGGTTCATAAACTTGGGATAAAAAGTATTTTGAAAGTGTTTGTTGTAGGAAAAATGATTGAGGAACGTTCTTGATGTGGACTGCATGGGCTGTACAAGATGTTCAGAATAAATGCGGCTGTTGAGCAACTAGTGACACTACATGAAAAGAGCTTTAGGAGGGGAACAAAAGCCATACTGTTTTATCTTAACTGCTGATTAGAGTCTGTAAGTGCTGTATCTACAAAATTATGCACATTTTAAACAAAAATCTGCAAGATGTCACAAGCAAGAAAAACAAGTCACAGGGTACAATGCAAGGCTTTTCTCCAAGGCACTGATGTCCACTCAGTCTGCTGCTACTGTCCCTCTCTCACAGTGAGTATAGTGTCATGGAGTTGTGGGCTTACTGCATTGTGCCAAGCATAAGGCAGCTATTTAACACTTTACTGCGCTCAGAGAGAAATACCAAGTCTGCAGTAAATAGGAGTTATTTAACTGATACTACCTCTCAATGATAGATTGATTCTGAAATAACCCACCATAGCAAACATCCCCTCCAAACGCAAAGAAACAAAAACAGAAGATCAAAGATAAAAAAATAAAACCAGAATGCCATTGGGAGAATAATTAATGATCATGAAACACTGTTAAAGAAAGTCACTCAGTGGAAAGAATTTAGTATAGCAAAAATCAGTAATACTTATACGCAGGATAGTATGTAACAGATAAGGAGATCTGAAGAAACTCTGGATAGAGCTTCACTAAGCATTAAATGATGAAACATCTGTACGTTCCATCCATCACTGATTATGTGAAAGAACATTTGATTCTGCAAATTATAGAGACCTAACCTTCCAACTTTCACAGAAGAATAAAAAAAAAAAAAAAAAAAAAAGACAAGAAGAAGAAGAAGAAAAGGAACAGGTTATACAACCTTGAAATTATCCAATTTTCCATCAATGTACACAGAAGCAAAATGATGCATGCTTCTGCCATTAAAAATATATCAGTTGCTTTCTCCTGGAATGAACAGTTTTCAAATATACCGAGAAGACTTTTTTGTTTGATTCCTTTTGGTTTCTTAATATTTAAATAATATTAATATATAAATAATTTTTAATATATAATTTATGTAATATAAAACTCCAGATTCATAACTTTATGCACAAAGGACTTCAGATCTATATTGCCAAACTTGAAGCTGTTCTTACAGTTTTAGTCTGAACTTCTACCCCAAACTATATATTTTTCCTTGCTAATGTTCATGAAGAACCATCCATAACACTGACCCTCAATGAAATCTTTTCTGTTCATATCCATTTCAAATTTCTCTGTTCATGATTATTAACTTTTTGTTATTATTACATCCTTAGAAAAAACATCTTTATTACTTTTCCACCAAAACAATGAGATTAAGACATCTGGTAACAGTACTCTCACTAGGATAGGTAACTGCAAAGTATCACCTAATTTTATAAGTTTTTGGTCTCGTTCACAAAATAGTAGTAATCCTGACTATTTTTTTAATTTTTTTTTTTTTTTTTTCCCCACAGAAAAATCTCTGAAGCTTATCCAAATGGTAGTTCTAGCCCAAGTATTTATTTCCTGGTCTAAGCTGTAAAGTGCTGTTCAGATACAAAAGTCTTACAAGTTACACCATGATACGTCTTCATGTATTTGCCCTTGCCCTGTTAAATAAATAAGTCAACACTGGTTAAGTTTGATTCTCTTTCATTTTAGGATGGCTTAAGTCAGTTTAACTTGCATTTGCATACAGGGACAGTTAACCACAAACCCGTATACAAGATTACATGCTAAGAAGTTGGTAACTTCACCCTGAAGCTCTACTCTAGACGGCTGAGAAAATAAATAAGTAATGCCATTTTCCATGGAAATTGAAACTTTTTAATTGAATACTTCCACAAGCCAAGATTTTATGTGGCAGAATTGAGAAAGAAGCCTAATGCTAATAAATACAACAGTTAGAGTACATCAGCAGAACATCTATTAAATGTGTCTGTATAACACGCTGCCCTAAAGAACGTCTTCAAGATTGAAAGTCAGATTAGTCTTTACTCAATCTGACATGAAGCTGGGGCACCTGAAATTGCTTTTTCATCTGAATAAAGACTATGATACAACAGCAGTGTTGTAGAGAAGGCATTTTGGGGAAGTGTCAGGAGAATGTCACCTCAGAGAGATTCCTGATTATTTTTTCCAGTCCTGCAGTGTAAAAAGTTCAAGGCAAAAGTTATTTTCAGATCTTGAATCAGGTTGTAGCATTTCCAAAATGTGGGACTAAGCATAAAATGTCATTCACTCAAACCACCATCATCAGAATGTTTCTAATTACATCCCTGACTAATTACATTACTGTATACCTTTTAAGTAGTGGTTTTAAAATTACAACACTTGGCTCAGAATTGATTCCTTATTTTTAGGCAATTCTTCCTATCAGCTTGAACCAACGGTGCTTAATCAGATGATAAGTTTTCACACAGAATTGCTGATTATAGTCCCAAACCTACAAAGTGCTGCAGGAAAGAGGGAATCAGGGGGGAGAGGGAAAAAGAAACGGGATGACTTCGTTCTGTGCTTGAGCTAGGAATAATTACTGCAGTTACTCTATATGATATCCTATGTCCTTTATATACTTTATGTCCTTTGAGTGATATTAAGAAAAGGCACGGTATATCTTAACAGAAAGCAGGCCAGAACTTCGAGATCATTGCTTCCCACCAGCATTTTTGCTGCTGAACAGGACATAGAGCTAGGGAGTCTGTATCTAGCTTTGGCTAGATATGACCTGTGGGAGCAAGCCCTGACTCAATGGGAATATTGTCTCCAAATGCCAGGAGATAAATACACATATACGCATATAAACATATATTGTTGATGGTTGGACCAGATAATCTTGAAGGTCTTTTCCAACCTTTATGATTCTGTATACGTATATGCACACACATACATACACTAGCCATTTTAATGACTGCACCAGATGCATGGATAGATAGTGGGTGGCTCCAAGATTGGATGTTTTATTTTGTCTTCTACGCATGTCTTCCAACAGCAGCCATATACAGTCATCTCAGTGCTCCTCAAGTACAGTTGTGACCAAGTAGGTTTGGCTTTGAAAGCCATTTAAAGCATACCAGATAGTGAATTTTCCTATCCAAAGCTTCTCAAGCATTTTTCAGACCTTTAAGCCAACACCTTGGCTAAATTTTCTGTTGTTGTCTTGCCAAAGGTTTACAATAATAGATATAGATAAATTCTTTAAGTAATATATCATCTCTTGCCAAGATTCTTGGCAATATTTATGCTGTTGTTAATAGTTCTGTTCTTTTACATTAAACAACACTTAAGTGCTTCCTCTTGGGTATATAAACACCATTATTTTATTCATGTGAATATCTCTGCTCAGTATAGTTCTTGTGAGACACCTCATGTGAGTCTAAACCTGGAAAGAACAGGATAGGTAGGTGATTTCCACCCATCACTGGTATTTGTTTTGGAATATATCCGGAAGTCCAGATTTCTTTGTGACAGGTGTTGTACAAACTCTAAATGGAGATGTTATTGCCCAGAAAACTTTTCAGATTAAAGCACAAGATGTGAAGACTGAATTTGCACAGAAATGTACATAGCAAAGAAGTATTGCAATGTTGTCTGTTCTACCCATGCTACTGAGTATGAGACGTTTTTCCAATCAAGTCTTTTTGATGAAAATGAAAAGAAACTGTATCATGTCAATGAAAATATGCACTTACTATTTGAAAAATGGAGAAGCTGGAAAATATTGTTTTTAAATAATAAAAAAAAATCAATTCTACTATAATACAAATGGAGTTTAAGAAACAATTTGAATTACTGTATCTAGGGTCAAACATTTTTTTCCATTTCTAAATAATTTCATCTTTCTTCTCATTTTTTGCCAGCCTGACTAAAAATGAAAGTAAAATGTATTATCAAAAAATTGATTTTTTTTCTTTCATTTCGGTCAGCAGACAATAAGAAGAATGAAATCAGGTTTTCATGTATTTCTAGCATGTTTGCTGTTGCTAATGCAAGGGAAGAAGCTGGAGGTGAGAAGCCAAGAGAAGAATTGGTCTGTAATGACATGAGTAGGTTTTGTGAAAGATGAACTGTAAGTTGGGATCTGAAGAAAGATAAGGTTATAGATGTTTGGATTTTAGTGTGGAGCATTTCCAGTGTCAAACAGTAGCACAAGGGAAAAAATGGAGCTATATAGATGATAAATTGACAGCTGGACAGCAAAGTTTGAGAATATTGCCAAAGGTCAGTGTCATAACAGATTAATGGGTCAAACAGGCTAGTGCTGGGGAATGAAGGGGATTGCCTTTAAAGGCAAAATATTATTTGATATAGAAACGCAAGTGGAGCTAGCATCTGAGTTACTCTAATACTTAGCCAGCTCCTTCCTACAAGAAATACTAAACGTTGTGGATTTAAACGCTATTTGTTTTCCTCAGTTATTCCAGCAGTTTTGCTGTCAAACAAACCCCAGAGTCATTAGGCTTGGTTGGTATAAGGCATACAGGCAACCAGCTTTTCTGTATAGGGTTTTGTCTGTTTGTTTTTTTGTTATTTTTTCCCCTCCAGAAAGGAGAAAAAATAATTTAAAAGATCATATTTCCAGGACTGTTTCTATGGTACTAGAAGTGTACTGTGTAATCTGTGTTATTTCCCATTGCCACCAAGGTCACACCTATCTGGCACAGAGCCTAGATTAGATGTGATTTTACATCACATATTTCAGCTGTCCACTATAAAACACTGTTTTACTGTTGTGTTATACTGTTTAAGAACCATGCTCACCCCCAGATAATTTATTTATCTTTATTACGCTAAGTTTATATATTGATCTTTACTACAGTAACATCTAACAGCATGTTCAGCATCTGTGCTCTCTCATGCAGGACCCTGCACAGCTATGAGAGAAGAACAAAATTTAGGTAATATATCATATATATGACAATATATCAATTTATATATATAATTCTATGTAGAGAGAATTTAGAGTTATATATATATAATATAAAATTACATATGCATACAAAGAAGGATTTTTTTGCCCTGAGATCCCATTGACTGTAAGATGTAGGGGGAAGAAAAACAGTAGCATTTTTATTCCACTTTCAAAAGTCCCTCCCCCGCCCCCCCAAACTTTTGGGGAACTTCTCAGAAATTTCCTACCTATTTTACTTCTCTGCATCCCTTCCCTCCCCAACCCCTCCCCTTAAGTATTCTCACACTTCTTTGAATTTGGAAGGATATCAAAGCACTAGAGTCCTCATCCTACTTTCATTGGGCCTTTCCATGAAGAAAAATATAGTCAAACATATTAGGTGTAGAAGAAAAATTAAGTACTACTTCTCAGAAGAACATATAAAAAGTGAGCCTATATATGTATAGACTCACTCGATAAATGACTCGATACATATTTTTATTTTAGTATTTGCAGGAAGATGGATCCCAGCCCATTAAAACTGAGATTTCCAGGCACTCTGATGTATCATCTGTCAAGGTAAGAGTACTAAGAACCTCTAGCTGACTGATATGATGGATTTTCATTTTCTTACTCACTTTTAGAAGAAAGCGTGGAGCTGAACAGCTGGTAACATTTGCTAAAAGATTATGGTGCTGAGATTCCGATTTAAATTTGACTTCTTGGCCATAAACACATGAACAACACATGAAATGTTCCTATTTCTTAGCATATTTTTTGAGAATTACTTCAACTGCTTCTTATATAAATATCATAGAGAATTAAAGAGCAAAGTGGTGTCCATATGAAGGAAAAAATAAATAAATAAATAAATACAAATCTTGTATTTCCTGTAAAAGGGAGTCATGCATAATCCTTTCTTTAGGGTAGCTGCTACCACCTTCTGTAAGACTGTTGAAACACATGTAAATGAGAAGAAAGGTTAAAAAAAGTTGTTAATGTAGTAAGCCTTTTCCCCAGAATTGTCCCCCTTACGCTTAGAGCTACAAAAGCCTTTCCTCATACAAGTGACAGAGTAACCAAGTCAAAATCTCTCTGACTACTCTTCCGTATTGATGCAGCTTGGAAATATTTTAGCAGTGATGTGAAACTAGCCCATATGCTGCCACAAATACTGTTAGCACCTCTCATATGTGCAAGTAAAGAGAGTAGATTGTGGTATTCACAGTCTCTGACCAATCAGTATGTAAACTGTATTAGCTATTTTGATAAGTTTAAGAAGCAGATATTTGCTCACTAAAATGGTACCAAGACCACTACGCCCATTTAATTAAAGGCAAATAAAGTCATAATGTCTTCCAAGCTTTGTCATCAGAAGGGGGCTATGAAGGTGCCATCCAGAGGTGAAAAGCTGAACAAGAATGCAGAAACTAATCTAAATATGTACAAGCAAGATACTTGTGTTTTTCTGTGAGGAATGTTTGCAAGTGTAATGTGAACAGAATCAACCAGAAGTCTCTGAAAAAAAATCTGCATTATAACTGTACTGCCTTATAGAACTGTGATAAGCAATCAGATGGCATCCCTACACTACTTATCAGTGAGAGCTTTGAGTTATAAGAAATAACCACAGTGAATGGCTGGTTTCAGAGAGTATTCTGAATCAGTTGACAAGATGGTCCAACTTAAGCTACTTGGTTCACTAAAACAAGGTAAATGTCACAGAAAGACAGAAACTATGTCAGAGATATCAGATCTGGGACCACATCATGCAGTGACTAGAAGGGTATTTGGATCCATAGAGGTCTGGAATCCTTCTTTATGGTTAAAAGCTAAACAAGATTGATTTATTTAGTTTATCTGAGAACAGATTATGATTAAGTCACCTTCTAATCTATAAAGTAGGAACACAGAGAGAAGATTTCTGATAATGGAAAACTCTTTAATCAAGCTGACAAAAGCATAGCAGAAGCCAGTGGGCAAAACCATTTAAATCATTTTGGAAATAAAACACACATTTTTAAGCCACTGATGTCCTGTGTAACAAATTACTAAAGCATGGTATTGATTCCCTCATCATTTTAAGTCTTAATGTTGGGATGCTTTTTTAGAAGAGCCCCAACACTGCAAGAAGTTATAGCCTTGATGCAAGAAGTGCTCAGGGAAAGCTTATAGATTATGAACTGTACCAAAGGTTAGACTAGGTGAATGTAATTGTCTCTTCTGAGTTTATAATCTATAAATCTTCAATATTAGGCCACAGTTTATGCACTTTTGTAGCTGGTGTGATAAGTTGCATTGTCCTTTGGGGAAAATTAAAACAGATAATTCTATTGTTTTCTTTCCCTTTTCATTTCACGCCATCTTCCTATCTGGCTGGCTTGTTTGTGCTTGCTGAAAAGGAGTGTTGGTATCATTCAGCGCTTCACAAGCATGTGGCATATGTTCCCAGGGCTTCATTTTATACACTACAGTTCACTGACTCTGAGAATTAATATCTTCTGTCCTTCATTCTCCCACGCACATCAGTTTCTTATTTTTTTTTCCCCTCTCTCTGATCATCCTTGATTTTTTTTTTGAGAAAGTCAACAGAAAGCTTCCTGCAAAGCAAATGGTACCTAAATACTCTAATAGGCTTCTGTCGTATTTTGGGTCATGTCTGCATATATTGCCTTCATCTGAAATTGTGGATGCTGTTTTAAAAGTTCGCCTCAAGTGGGAGCAATCTGTGTGGGCATATTTAAGGATGTCACTAGGAAGGAAATATGTTGACAATCAGATCCGTTTATTGAGCAGCAGGCAAGAGTTTAACAGAGCTTACTAATTGTTAATCACAACTTGAAAGGGAGAAGTGGGAAAACTTGATTAAATACCTGCTGTACCTGCAGCTATATCTCCTTGCATTACAATTTTCTGAAGTTTAACAGGCAGAGTAGCACCAAACTGGTAATGATATCTTGCCTTGCAAAATACTCCCCAGCTGCTGGCTATCTTCCCTCTGCAGAATTTCAGGCAAATATTTCCTGGTGATTAAGAGAGAAAGATGCGTTGAAATCTACTCATCAGTAGTTTACAATTGTTTCATTTGGTGAGTAAAATTAAGATAGACTATTTACATACAGGAAAGCAAGTATAAATATCCAGTCAAAGGGCTGTTTGTGGAAGGTGTCTTAAGTTGTACTCGTTATAAACTATATTGAGCAGAGGTTTGATAGAAGTCCTCAGTGCTAGTGATTGGAATTGGTGAGAAGTGATTTTTTAAATGGATAATTCAGGAATGGGCAGTAATTTGAACAGTTCTGCTGGCTGGGACTGACTCACTCCAACAGAGTAAAGACTTGGTTGTTAGAAGTACTTTCACTCACATTACAATCCTGACTACCTGAAATAATCTCATATATAATGGCCCACATTGTAAGGGCAGGAAGCATTAAACAGATTGGCCAATCCAGTGCAAATAGCCATACTAAAATTTATTGAAAACCTGTTCACTAAATGGCATTTCCTGCAGTTAAATTCAGCAGGCTTTAGTCTCTGCGTACCCAGACTCCATGTACCTTCAACTCAATAATATGATTCAGTAAAATTTCTTTGGAAGATTGAACTATTAGATACGTTGGAGCAAGAACTACATAAAAGCAGAAGCGACAACAGAATTCTTGTTCTACAAAGATGAGGGAGACCAGTACACTAGCAGAATGATTCATTCTCCTTAACTTAAGCCATCCAATAAGTAGGTGTTGAATCAAAGTTAGTCATCCCTTTTTTGTCACTTGTGGAGGAAGATGCATCCTTCCTGCTTTAGTGAGCTACTTTGGGATTTGCTCTTTAAAGACTTCCCTCTCACGTTGCTAGTAGAGGACGCCCAGAGGAGCAGCCATGGGAAAGCTACATTGTCCAAAATAAATTTAGACAAGAAGGCTCATCCTAAGGCCCACTCTGTGCTGAAACCAAGGATGTGTGGTTCAGTCTGTTCTTTGAGAAGTTAAGGGTGCATTGTTTTCAGCGCATGCACAAGTTTCAATTATAATAACTAAATAGAAGAGAAAGGAAAGGATTACCAGAGACTAGGTAAAATTAAGTTAACCACAGACCTCAAGAATCACAGTTGCCTCGTCAGCCTATAGGAAAACTAAGAACTCAAACCTCATTTTGAGGAAAAGTATCCAAAGAGGAGATTCAACCAGCACACTTGTTAAAAAAAAAAAAAAAAAAAATGCAATAAAACAATGAAAAATATTTGGATTGGCTTTTCTCTTTTTAACAGCTCCGTGGTTCATAATGATTTACTGCAGAGTTTGTATTGATTTACAATTATTAGACATTTATTGTAATTTATGTTGATAAAGCAATAAGAGTACTGAAAATATTTATTAAATATGAGAAACTCGGTAGCACTTGTGCATTAATCATAGAGTTGATCATCTACAATACACACACTAATAAACCATTAGTGAATATGTAACCTGCAACAGTACAATAAGCTGATAGATTACCTCCTTTGGGAATGGACAGCCTTGGTGGAAGCTTAGAATTATTTTGCTTGCAACACATCACAGGATTTAAGAGTAGGAAGCAATTTTTGCCCTGTGACTTTCTTTTTTAGTGTCTGAGTTCCTTAAGAAAAGAGATCTAGAACTAATTTTTTCTTCTTGTTGACTTAAACATTAGCAACCTGGGGTTTTGAAAAATTCTCAGGGATATTTATAAGAGTGAGTCAGATACTCTATTGTATAATGTAATCAGGTGGTTTTGCTGATTGTAATGCAGAAAGCATAATAAAACTTCAGTATGAGAACAACTGCATGAGAAAAGCCAGAAAGGACTAAGGCTTCTCAGCTTTTAGAGGCATCAGAGACTAGATCTATTAAGGGCTGGTTTGGCAGTTGTGTAAGTGTCCTAATTAATCAGAGATTAGGTGTTCATTTGTTCAACAAATGGTACAGAAAATTGGGCTTGGTTTTCTCACCAGACGAGCTAGTTTCTTGCTAGGCAGATCTCCAGATTAGGGGACACACCTTTCATGCTTGCCCTTGTTCTTGAAAGAGTGCTGTAAAGTTCCCTGAATAAAAAGGAGTTAATCCATTAAGGCCTCCTGGTTGATTCAGTCTCTGCTTCAACTCATTTTAATTATCATTCCACTGATTGTTTCCTTTCAGGAAGGACGTTTGTAGAAAGGTTATCAGCTTCTTGGAAGGACACACTACCAAAAGCCAAGCACAAGCCTAGCCCACTTTTCCAAATGAAATGAGCTGTAAGCAGCTGCAGACAAATCTTGGCTTCGTTCACATGAATGGGAGTTTTGCCGTCAATGAAGACCAGAATTTGCCCCCAAGCAAAATGTTTCAGCTCTGACTGACATGCATATTACAAGCGTTAAAAAAAAATGGTTGGTTTTAAACTAGGAGTAAGGAAAAAAAGAAATGGGCTATTACAAACCATATTCAGTAATAGTGGGCCGTATAATAAAAAGCCAATAGTAGCAGCAAACTGCTGTTATCAGGGGAGCATGGTGTAGGATGTGAAACATTAAGCTTTATAGATATGTAAACTCACTACACAGAAGTTAGACTTATAATTACCAGAGGAAATTATAACATTATGGCAGATACTGAAGACATCTATGATGCATTTATTACAAAGAAATCTGTGTGAATTACTAAGACTTCATTTATACCATTATAATTAAAGGTCTTCTAAGACTTCTGTTAGCATCTCCCCACACATACTCTTGCCCCCTTTTTGGATAGGCTGCAAAAGCACACTATGTACTAAAAATTTCTTCTGCAAATTCTCAATCTGTGAACCATTAATATTTCCCTTAGTTTAGCCTGCATGCTATTTACAAGTGAGAATTGACTGCCGATGTAAATGGAGGTGTTACAGACATTTATTCCATTATACAGAAGGATTGCTTTTGTTATTCCCCCACCACCACCCCAGTCAAAAGTGCCAAACTATACTGCTTACTCACAGTAATGACTCTTCACGAGGTTTTTTTTTTTTTTTTTTTTTTTATTTCCCCAACCACAATATTGATACACAATATATTCATTTCTTAGGAGGTATTCATGGCATACACTGTAACAGTCCATCTGTTACTAACACCCTGCTATGCATAATTTTTAGACTGTGTGGCTTAGGGGTAAGAATGGTTATTTATTTTGTTTGAACCATACTTATCATTTGCTTAGCACAGTGGGCATGCAGGCAGGAGAAGGCAGCCTGGCTGACGTGCTCATAGGTGCTGCTGAAGTGGATGGTTGAATATCATCAACATTAAGTGCCATAGCAGTATATGCAACAACATGCAACAACATAATCGAGCATACCTGTAGATTAGTGCAACTGTTAGACAAAGGCCTGGTCTTAAAATAAACAAACTATATCAGAATGTCTCTGTGAGGACCCTGTTCACAGATGTCACAGATGACAGAGGCGTTACCTGTCTCAGAATCCTAGAATCATTAAGGTTCAAGAAGACCTTCAAGATCATCTGGTCCAAACACACCACTGTCACCCATTGAACCATGCCCAGGCCCAACCTTTCCTTGAACACCTCCAGGGACAGTGACGCCACCACCTCCCTGGGCACCCCGTCACCACATCTGACTGCTCTTTCTGAGAAGAAATGTCTCCTCATTTCCAACCTGAACCTCCCCACACCTTGAGGCCATTCCCTCTGGTACTGTCACTAGTTACCTGTGAGAAAAGGCCAACCCCCAGCTTCACACCCTTTCCTTTCAGGCACTTGCAGAGAGCAATGAGCTCTGCCCTGAGCCTTCTTTTCTCCAGACCAAACACCCCCAGCTCCCTCAGCTGCTCCTCACAGGACTTGTGTCCCAGGCCCTTCACCAGCTTCATAGCCCTTCTCTGGACACGCTCCAGGGCCTCGGTGTCCTTCTTGTAGTGAGGGGCCCAAAACTGAACACAGCACTCAAGGTGTGGCCAAAATATACCATGAACATACCATATCCATTAACAGTGGCTCCCAAACATTTTCCACACCATGTTTTTATTCATGGTTCCTCTTACTGTCTCACTTGGACATTCACAGGTACACTCCTGCAGTTGTTCAATGTATAGACAGCAAGGGGACCCCATGAGGAACAAAGACTTCTGACACTTTTTTCTAATTAGTAAATAAAAGCTACAAACAAGAAGCTGCCAAAGGCTTCCCCACGCACACCCAGAAGGACCACATATCCATTTATGTCTCTGGATATTCTGGGAAGTGGTAGTGAGAAGAGACCTTATTACGTACATGCAGTGACTTTCTCTGTGGTGGCATTTAAAAAAGGAAACAAAAGTTAATCCAATATGTGCATCAATATGGTACATTTTAGACACAAATATTGCTTGCCCTCCATGTTTTAATGAGTTCCAGGTGGAAGTTCTATAGCCTCAGTGATTCAGCAATATCTGGAGATAGCACAAACCCATCAAAGGTGCAGGAATTATCCCAACCCTTCCTTTATGTTGCCAGCAGAATATGCAGCTAGCAAATCCCAAAGCCTCCCTCCAGCATTTCTCTGTTGGATTCACATAACATGTCAAAGAAATGATTTTTCTCTTTGATTACTGCAGTAAAATAAAAAGCACTGAAAAAGCAACTACTCAAAAACTTACATCGCAGTTACGTGACACATCCAGCTCCCTGCAAAAGGCATAATAACGAGGGAGTCAAAGCTGTACCTCCAGCCACAAGCAAGCTCTTTCACTATAGCTTTTCATTATTACAATGCCATTTTGAGACCCTTGCAGTAGGAAAGTAAGAAAGGGCATGTCAGCCATCAGCTTCATAGACCAATAGACTAAGAGACATCAACTCCAGCTTTAATGCACTTGGACTCTGCCAAAGTTCTCTTTGTTGGTTGAGCTGCAGAGAACAGAGGAGAACATTTTTCTATACCATTGATATTTTCTATCTCCTTCTGCCTAGAAGTAGTATACAGTACTTAAATCAGGAAACGGAGATGAGGCTTTTGAGGTCTAAGACTTGGTTGTTTTCTTCAGAAATTATAGGCAGCTTTTTTTTTTTTTTTTTTTTCTTAATTGTATTTAGGTACTTAAATCTTACTAAGGCAATTTGGAATTAAGCATCTAAATGCCTTTCAGAAGCTTACAGATTCTTTTCATGTTCAGGTGCTGCTACTTTTTTAAATTTCTAAGACAACAAGGAACATCTGTGTTAGTGGCTTTATTTTCAGCACTGCCAATTACGTGCTGTTCCAATTAGAGTCAATGAAAGGTGTGGGCTTTTACTTTCCCTGAAAAAGAGCATTATCAAGAGAAACAGGGCACTTTGTTCCAGCCTTCTCACTTGATTCAGCACTTCGCAGGTGCAGGGTGGTGAAGATGCGAACACACCTTTGGAAGAGCTGAGAATTAGGAAAGCAGAGAGAGTTCATCTTGTGCACCAAAGCAGTGCTGCAGCTGTTTGATTACTGTGGTTGTACAGCAGAACTGTACAAGGGAAAGGTGGAACAAGAACACGCCAACCCTGAGACTTCCTTGACCTCCCAAAAGGTGCAGGTTCAGCTGTGCAGGACTGTAACTACAAAGTCCTTAAAGGTCTCCCGATATCCTTTTCTTATATTTACATAATATGTAACAATTTTGTTATTAGGGTGATATTTTCAATACCACAAGACATTCAAGGCCAAGACTCAGCAAGAGCTTCTTTACTGATGGAGCACTGGCACAGTTTGCCCAGAGAGCTTGTGCGGGCTTCTTCCTGGAATATCTCCAAAAGCCACCTGGTCCTGGGCATCCTGCTGTGGTTGTACCTGCTTGTCCTTTCCTCCTCCCAGCTATCGTTACTGCTACTTGGCTAGCCCCACACCAAGTTGTATGGCTATTTTTAATTTTTCTGCACTAAATAACAAGTATAAAATTCAAATTCACAAATAAAAAGGTAGGGAGGGGATTTAAATCATCTGGGAAATTCAGAGATTGGAAATGCCTATTTCTAGCACAGGGTGATGGGTCTTATTGAGTAAAAATACTGATGGGTGTTATTGAGTAAAAAGCATTCACCTCTGCTTTCTCACCCGTATTGCACATCAAATAGGCCTGCATCTACATTTACCTGGGGAACGGTAGTGTTTTCTACTCATGTTTTTTTTTCAAAGAGCTTGTTACAAGACAAAGATTAGCTAGTGTTGTAGCCCAGACATCTCCCTGCAAGTAATACAGTCAATAGAGCATAAAACTATGTTTTACTGCTTGAGGTGCACTCAGGTACCAGGGAAACAGCACAAAAATACACCGCTTTTAACAAGACAGGGGAATAACTTGTTTTTCTCATTGGGTAGGGAGATTCATTTACCTACATCCCCCGGATCCTAGGTATTCAATAGGATAGGTTCCTCGATAAAATCATTTGTTTTATCAAAGCTCAATGGATTGAATTCTTTAGGAGATAGCCTCCATTCACATATATGATGGGTTACACCAGATTGCTAGTTTGAAGATTTATAATATATATATGTGTGTGTGTATATATATATATATATTTTAGTTAAATTTATGAAATATAACATGCCTATTTTGAATCAACAGTGAAGTTCCCAATGGGAACAGATCTGACTAGCATTATACCCTGCAAAGTACCTCAAATTAGTTCAGTCACCAGTACTGCGAGCAGTTGGGATTTAACATAAAGCATTAGCAGAAGAGAGCATCTGATGAAACATCATTCAGAATAGGAAATAATTACAGTATTACCAATTCTTTATGGCTGTGGGATGCTTTCTAATTAATCATTCAGGCAAAAGGAAGAATAAAACCGCTGGTTCTCATTGCAGCTACAGAACAAAGTTACTTAATGAGCCACCGTAAAACACAAATAAGTTCAGCTGGCATTATGCAGATAAACAGAGAACTTTTTCAAGATAATAGTTTTTTTTTTTTTTTAAAGGGACATACTTCAGAAGTTATAGCAACATTACCTCACAGTCCAGCTGTTTGCATTGTACCTCCAGCTTCTTTGAAACGGTACCAAAATAAAGTAAATTTGAATATTATCTGCAGAGAAGTTCTCTGCGGAATAATCACCAGAATGCTTTTCATTATAACACAATTATATCATCAGCTTCTAATGATCAGAATGCAGAGCAGCTGATTATTTTCATAATGCAATTACTTCATAACAAACATTTCAGAAAACTCAGCTGCCTGCAGTTCTCTCCAAATACCTCGTTTGTCTGATTAATTGTATGACGGGAACTCCCCTCTCTTGCCCCTTTCTAAACGCTCACCTGTTTTCACTGTGTTTCTGTGCTAACGTGGTCATTACAACAATAAACACTCGGGAGGAAGGGGGGAGACGGGTTGTTTATCTAAATATACAGACTGATGCTAATGGGCCGATTTTCAAAGCGAGCCAAATGTAATTCTTCACAGATATTTGCCCTTGCCATTTTTAATGCGAGCAAACCCCAAGGTATGCATATAAATCAGGTTTTTGTGCAGGGGTTTTATTAGCTTACAAGCACAGATAGCTGATGTGATGCTCAATTGTATACGCACCCAAATGCTTGATATGTCTAGTGGGTATTTTTATATACAGAGATTTCCAAATAGCTGACTTTAACCCTCTGGTCCTTGCTGTCAATACAAATCTCTAAGGTTTTTGCTAATAACTGCTGTCTTTCATGTATATTTTAAAATAACTGTAATCCTAGTGGAACTAACCGCATAAGAAAATATAAAAGGCTGCAGTATTTGATTGTTCAGCAAGATCATTTATACATACATGCTGGAATAAAAATAATTAGCATTTCTAGAGCCTTTCAGCCAAGGATCTAAACCCCTATTTATAAAAATGAGCGATTCTTTCATTTAATCCAACCCTTTTGTAAAAAAAAAAAAAAAAAAAAAAAAAAAAAAAAAAAAAACAACAAACACTGCCTTAAATAGAGAAGGCACATTTGGGGCATTAACCTGTTTCACTATTGAGGCATTTTTTTTTTAAAGGTGTTTTACTAAAGTTCACAAGTCTTAAATGAGAAGGCCAGGAATAGGATTGCATCTTTAGACTCCTCATCCCTCTCCCCGACAGATAAACATGTTACATCTAGGGATCAATAACATTCTCAGAAGGTGAGAAGTTACAAAAGCAAAGATTTCAGGCTAGTCTACTGAAACCCAGACATAATGAGCATGATATTTACTTGAAAGGGGCTCTGAATTAAATGTGCATATGAGAAACTGGCTGAGATTTTCCAAAAATATTTATTGTAACAATTATAACGGTAATAACAATGCTATTAGAGATAAGACCCCTATTGTAAATGCCTGTGTCATTTTGGGTGGATAATTTATTCATTTTAATTTCTTTATACTGAAAGTATGCAGATTATCAGCCTTACTCTAATGAATTTCTTCACAATTTGGAAGGGGGAGAAAGTAGTAAAATTGCAGCTACTTATGGTTAAAATCTAATTACAGTTAAAGAATCCCCTCTGCCTAACATTTTATTCCACATTGGTTCAAGTGATGTCTTCCACACCTGGATTTCTCTACAGCTATTAGCACTTCTGCATTTTAATTGTGTTAGGTAAGGTACGAATGGGAAGCCTAGGCTAGTTTTTTGAATAGAACCCTACACTGAATGCATTTTTACTGTTTTCTATTTAAAGAAGAAAATAAAATGCCACTGATAAAAATTCCTGCCTGTACTTTATTGAAAGAAGTATGGATCTCACTTAAGAAAAATGATTTGTTTTAAAACAGTTTTCCCTTTTCTCCCTGAACATTTTGAGAAACTACTTGTCAATATCTAGTACAGTTTTTCTGTGCATTCCACAAAATCCCCTTCAATATGTGCCACATGGTTCTGCCCAGTGGGAGGCATCACATCAGGAGCATAAAAACAAATCAACAGCGGGTTTTGTCTGCCGCTCTGACTCCGACCCAATGCGTTAAAGTAGTTGAACTGGCTCTTCACACACATTCAGTTATAGATTGGGAGAAGTTCTGTAAAAGGATTGATCTAAAGCCAATGTAATAAGAAAAAAAATAGGAAAAACACTTGAGAATAAATGAAAGAAAAGCCAAACAGTTCAGAGGGAGCTTTTGTCTGGGCTGTAGTGTATGTATGTACTTTGTGGGTGGATTTTAATGCATTATGAAAGTGCAGGAAAGCATTTTAGGGAGCTGTAACTGAAGCTGGAGCTACTCATGACTTTAGCAGGGGAAAGTAGTAGCCTCAGTGCCTCCACTGCCTGGTTTCAGGCATGCATCAGGAGCTTTGCATATGCAAAACACATCCTGGTGAGTCAGTAGGACATAAGCATCTTCTTAAACCTGGAGCCAGGCTGCCTCTGACCGAGTAGTAGGCAAGCTGCTGCCTTTTCCCTCCATGTACTGGCAAGCAGATTTGGTAAATATAGAGATAACTTAACGGATTCTCCTTCTTGGGATTCTCCTTCTCAACTGCTCGTATTCCTAGCAGCTCTGTGAGGCTGTTAGTTAGTTGAACGCCTTCCCATTTTCTTCAGCACTTTAAATCAAGCCATTTTCTGTTAGTCATTTTTTACACTGTTTTTTTTTTTTTTTTTTTTTTTTTTTTTTTTTTTTAAACACGTTGTCACTTCTTAAAAGAAAACCTGCGTTTGTGACAAATAAAGACCTTAGATGATCATTTTGGAAACACTTGGATAAAAATGACCTATTTTTTGAATATCTAGCAGAGCAAATCTTTCATCACATTTAAAGGGACAAAAAAAAGCCTTTTAGACCTTCTCAAAATAGCATAGGAAACATTTTGATATAATGTAGTACTAACTTCACATTCTACTCAACTAGCCAAAACACAGTCATAAGAAGTATCGATATCCTTCAGTGAGTGCTGTATGTGGACACCGTTTAATGAAGCATGTCACTGCTTGTGTACCAGGGAAACAACACCCTGCACAGATCTTTCTCTCTTTTCACTCAACTGGACTTTTGCCACTGGTTTCAAAGACAGCATGTTAGCCCATAATTAGAGAAAGCCCAGCAAAACCAGAAAAATAGGTCATCATGTTCAAAACAACTACGATTTGATGCTTCTGGCCACTTATTTTCATATGCTGTGATTAATTTAAATTAATTTAATTTAGCTTGCTTTAATAATTGCATAACTTTTATCCGGATGCCCATGCCAGATGGCTCAACCAGCCTGAAAACAGGAAAGATGCTGTAATCGTGGCAGTGTAATAACATTTATTTACTACAAGTCTGACTGTCTCTGGTGCTCTTGCTTTGTGTGCTTTGCAGGATATTTCTTCAATGAATTTCCCTTTTATTCCAGAGCATTTTTTTTTCTCTTGAAATTATTTGAGTATTTTTTATTTTAAATGCAGTTTTCCCTTTTATGTGCTTTGTGACAAGTCTGTCATGTTGGCTATCTCCAGCTTCTGCCTCCACGCTGCTGCAAATCATCAGCATTACTTCAGGGTTAAACTGGTGTCAGGCTCCGTTCTGCCAACTGTAATCATTGCCTGTATGATTTCTATGTTTCAGGAATTCTCTCAACACTTGTGTTAGAAGATTAATACATCTGCAGGTTGTTAATTCCCCTGTACAAAACTGTGGATATATTCTGCCTTTGAGTTCTTACACAAAATCTTTCATCTTAGAGGTGGAAAACAAAGAACTTGCTGCTTCTGCTTGAGTCTGCTCTGCTGTTACATTTCCTTTGGCTTGTTTCAGCTTATTTAATTTACGCTTGCATGTGGTAGGAAGCAAAAGTCATTTTAACCTTTGATGTAAGCTTAATGACTTTTAATGATCCTCTTCTCTCTTCTGCAAGTGTGAGTCCCATTTGCTTACGTGCATCCCAGAACACAGGCTAAAATTCTCCCCCACCCGTGATTTTTGAGAGACTGAACAAAGACGTAAGAAAGATGAAAATAACACTGGATTAGCTTGTTTGGAGGGAAACATCTGAATGTTGGAGTGATTTTGGTGCATTCAGGTTACTTTCTCTTCATCACTGCTTTGTTGCAATTACTGCGCTGCAGATCATCTGCCCTGGCAGTTTGCTAACCCACCTGGATGCTCTCAGCAGATGCCAGTCCTTCCTCTGCCTGAGAGCACATTTGTGCAAATTGCTGATGGTGCTGGTCTGCTTTATATCCATTCTTTGCAGGCAAGGTATACATACCAACGATTTCTGCTCTCAAACAGGTCACGAGCAAAATTCTTGACAGCTTCAGCTGGAACATGACCAGGAGCCCAGTACTCTGAGCGAAATGCTGACTCTATCAAGCCGTGTACAGACTATGGATTTTCCAGAAAAATCAAACACTGCTACTAGTTTGCTATACTTACGGAGAAGAAGAGTGATAAATACATATCATTGAGTATGCTGATGAATGTGTATGCAAAACTTTTCTTTAAATAAAACAAATGCATTGATATGCACTTATTGGATCATTTGATGCTGTCACACCCATCCATGCGCTAACAGGGATCCGCATACTTTTGCCAAGCAAATGTCAACAGGCCCCGGAGAAATATTTTATTTATTTATTTATTTATACTGCTTCTAAATGTGTCACATTGTTAATCAAATAAGTTAAAATTTTTATGAAGCTCTTTAGGAAATGGGAATTGTTTTCATTGCAGAAGTGAACCAATACTCTCCTTAGGAGGAGTAAAGTCACTGATTTGAGAAGAGAATTCATTAGCATGGATCAAAACCCATTTTCACTGAAATCAGATCAGTAGGAAATTAGCTATGCATGATCAGGGCCCCACATTCTAATTGCAATTAATCAGTTATCCGGTGTATTTGGCTGCTCTTTTTCTGTTCACAAATGATTTGCAAATCACACTGATTTTCTTGCATACTTATTTCTTATTTGTAATTGTTCAATGACTAATTTAAGCAAACACATTTCATCTGAAGATGTGTTCATGCACTATTTAGTTAGATTTCAGAGGGGTTTTTTTTGTTTGTTTGTTTTGTTTTTTGCTAGTTCTGAATGAGACATGCTAGTCTCCTTTCTTTGAATAGATGTCTGGAAATTTTAAAGTGGGGATGATTCAAAAAGAAATTATCATAATTCATTTGGCACACTCATCTTGTGTTTGTTGACCAAACAAAATGTATACAGATTTTAATTTTCCTTCCCTAGTCACAAAATTATCTATTAAAAGCCACGGGGAAGAGAAAGATTAGGAAATGCGAAGAAGATGATAGCCAGGGATAATGGTGTGTCTTTATTTTTTCTGATTGGCAAAAACAGTGCTGCAAAATGCTGGGTGAAGTGAAAAATATCACTCTTCTAGAAATGGTGGTTTTGTAAAAAATATAATCAGTAAGGTCTAATTGGAGGATAATGAATGATGAACAACAAATAAGAATAATATAATATTGTACACATGAACATATAGGTGCAGTACAGCTGTTCACTGGGCAAATACCTGATTATGGAGTTTTTAGTGATAAAAGGGGATACAGGCTTGGCAGAATTGAATAACCATTCAGATTCTAAATGAATTTTTGTGAATGCTGATTTTACAGCAGTTAAGCAGCTCTAGACTCACTCTCTTGGGAATGGTTAAATTAGGATATGATCCAATGCCTATTGTCAATGCCAGTGTCAATGGAAGAATTCCCTTTGATATGAATGGACTTGGGTCAAGAAAGGAAATAATGAAATGCAAAACTGAAGAATTAGTTGTATGAGAGGCAACTGTTAGGTCAAGTAAAGCCAGCCCATAGATGGGCTCTTGTTTTTATTTGCACAAGCCCCGGTTTTCTAAATACAGCTCTGAATGGCTGCTGATGCCAGGGGACTGGCATCATGTGAACATTTGGTAGCGTATGAAGCAAAGACCTTATGTTTCAACAGGGCTAGATTCTATACCTTACCTACATCCAGTCTACTCCAGGTAGCATATCATCTAATCTATCACCTTCACTCTTGGCATTTTCACAGTTTTTATATGTCTTTTAGGAAAAATTAAAAAAGGAATTTTCCAAACATCTTTTAACAGATAACCAGTTTAATTTGTCTTTATGGTGTCCCAAGATGATTAATTTGCTTCTCTAAGTGTTCTTTGTATCTCAGATTCCTGTTATACTGAATGTTTAGTGTTACCTCTTTGTTGCCTGATAGTGCACCTGCTTCTAATTATATGCAGATGATGTACAATCACATTTTTAGAGGGATTCAAATGACAATATTTCTGTGACTTCTAGTGCTGCCTTTCTGACCTAAAGCTCTGGTTTAGTACAGGTATTAACAAAGTTGAAATCACTTAATCATGTATCTTGTATATAGGCACTGTGGCTGGAAAAAAGAAAAAAAAGAAAAAAAAAAAAAAAAGACTCTTAATTATGACTTTGGCCACTACCAGAGGAAGATTGCATGAATATTTTAATTTTAAGTGATTTGAAATCACAGCGGTATTTTCTTTTTGATAATTCCCACTCTCACAAATAACCATACCAGTAGATTTTGGGATATCAACTTAGAAATTAGTAACAGCCTCATGAAACTTAATTCTATGATTTACAGCCATCCAGAAAGTGTTTTTAAGTATATATAATAATCGTGTTGAGCATCGCTGAGTCTTTGAATATGGAATCATTACAATCAAACGTTGACTAATAAGCCATAGAAAATATTCAGCTACTTGTACAAATAATGTTTTCCAAAAGAATGTATAACATGGATAACTCAAAAAAGAGAAATAGGTAGAATTCAGCAAATACGTTTTATTATAACTATTATTATGTGTCACATTTCAGTAGCTGTTTTCTGCATGTATAAACTAGAACATGTCAAAATGCGTGTTTGCACTGGGCATTTACTCATTGTGCATGCAGTATTGCCGCTGCTACTTTCAGAGCAGAGATGCATCAATCCTAAAAATACCTCCACATTCTCTCCTACTGCCAGGTGTCTTCATCTGCATGCTGCCAGATCTGCAGGCGGATTGCCAGGATGCTATGTCACGCCAGGAAACACTGCATTTCCACCGGCCGGCTCAATCTTGACAAGTAGAGATTAATGGCTGCTTCAAGTCCCTTTTTGATTTACATAAACCATTTTGGAGTGACATGATTAAAGATGGCAGCACAGCAGAAACTGCAAACAAGCTGTTGTTACTAAATAGTTGTGCAGGATCCGAGAGCAGCAATTAAAACATCCCGTTGGTAATAGCATATGCAGACTGGCAAAAGGAAACCATTCCAGGTACAGAACAACAAATTTACTAACAAACTCAAACTATCTGCTGCACCAGTTTTGGCACCATTCATTTACCCTTTATCTATTAGCTGACACAGAAAGATAATCGTCTGTCTCAGCTGTTCTAGACGTGAGAGAGGACTTCCCCTGCTACATTCAAATCACATGCAAAGACGTGTGCAGACCTATGCTATAAGAATGTCTGGCTTGAAAGAAGAGGGAAATGCTTGTTTCATTGCACAGTGGCTTCCATCCTTTCATGCCAGTTGATGAAAAGGCTTGCAAACCTCTGGGAGGGAGCTTTAGTTTGAGTGATTCCTAAATGACACTTTCCATATCTGCCCTTCTATTACATTCTCTTTCCGTCTCGTTCACTTATCACAAAGTGTAACTGAGGCTTTGGAGCTATTTATTATCATTTGCAGTGGAATACAACTGACCTTGTGTTTGGAGAAAACTTCTTTTGACCCATTCACCTTAAAGAAAGAAAGCACCAACCTCCAATCAGTTTAAAATGGTGAAACAGAGGGAGAAATACAATAGTAATGATGAAATGGGCATTAGGATACTTAGGCTGCATTTTAATTCAGTCATGGTGCCGTTTGCATCTAATAACATTCCTCTCAGGAAATTTTTTAAGTTGACCTCTTCAAAGTAAATCACGGCGTGATTCACTATGTGCCACACAGCCAGTTTTCATAATCACAGTATGTGAGATAAAGTAAAATTGCAGTGAGGCATGCAACTAGAGGACAATTGCGAACTATGATCCCACTAAGAACGAGCAGAGAAATTCAATTAATGTTCCACTTTAAGAAGAACCAGTGAGGATGTCATTGTATTTGTTCAGAATAGGAAATGACATTCAGGATTTGGGCATTCAGCTCCTAGCACTGCTACCATCCCTCTGGAGGTGACTTTGCTAATGAAAAAATCTCGCTTCTTCTCTGGTTGTGGCTTTCTGTGATGATCTGTGACCATCTCTGCGTTACTAAGCATTGTGATACCATCAGGGCAGATTTTTAGGGTAAAATACTTTTTGCTGAGCACCCACCATCCACACTGTGTCTGTTTCAGGTGGCTTTAGGCTGGAATAGTACTAGTCCTCCAAACATAACATCTAGAAGCTGCTCCAAGGCCAGTCCATTCTATGAATTAATATGAGCTAAGTGGGATTGAGTCATTTCCAAATCAAGTGGTTATCCAAATTAAACATGCAACATCTTTGGACGTGACTTGAGAGCCAAGAGGAGAAGCAGATACCATCCATGGATTATGAAACATCCCCTCATGTGGCAATACTTAAATGATGTACAAACTACATTTTTTGGCTCTATAAACTATGGGTGAAATCCATGCTGGTGATCTGGGAAGACACAAATTTTAATGCTGAGTTTTATACTCTAAGATGATTTGGAAAAAAAAAAAAAAAAAAAAAAAAAAGAAGAAAAAAAGGAAAAAAAAAAAAAGAAACACACTTCAAAGAAGTAACAGCTTTTAAATCCTTCTTAACTTAAGCTCCACTTCCTTCTTCCCAGTCTTAACACTGTTTTATTTACTTTTTAGATAGGGATCCACTTATAGGATGATATTGGATGGTTGCCTTATACAGGCTCTGTTAAAACTATATTTGCTTAGTGCATATGGCATGTTATGAGGCTTAAGACAATTTTAAAGAAAAAAAAAATCAACTGCAGTTGCTGATATTTTCAGCCGTATGGTCCTAATTTCCCCAGACTCAAGGATCAAAACGCAGAGGGAGAGAATGCTGAAATAGCAGACTAATTTATAAATTTTATAACAGCAAATACGAGATAGAAAACAGACTCTTACCCAGTAGTTGTGTGAGTGCAGGCAAGACAAGTAAACAGAAATTGAATACAATTTATCCTAGTGAAATTGCATAGGCAAAAGGGAAAGGGAAGACATTGATCCTTTCTTCCTTATCGTATTGATCCCTACCCAGCTATCAGTTTTCACCTCGATGGGAATTCCTGAATTCTGTTTCTTGCAAAGGAAGGGACATCCTTGCCTCCTTATTGGGTAGCTTGAATTGATTGCAACTGCGGCTGTTGGCACACAGGTTTTCTTCACATTAAAATCAGATTTTTTCCCACTAAGTCGCTGTGGGAAATACACATACAGGCCTGTGGGAGTACAGTCAAACTCCAGAAAAAGAAATGAAAACAACATCATAGTTATTTATAGGGAAGTTCCTGATGAGTCTGGAGTCATGAGTTGGACTGACTCACTATCTTATACCTTTTTCATGTCTTTACTAAGTTTCTACTGCCTCATGTCTGTGCCTCTCCTTATCTACATCTGTGACAGATGGTAAAGATGTTTGATTTGTTCTTGTATAATTTACTCTATTTGCAGGTGATGGGGGAAGGAAGACTCTCCTGGGGACCAAGAGTACAGTTTTTCAAAGCAGTTTTAAAATAGCTAAGTTTTAAAATAGCTAAGTTGGAAGTCAGTACTGGAGAAAGGGTCCTATCCTGCATGGACATTAGGAACAAGAAGTTTTAGTCTTCGTTGTCATCTGTCTCACCTAAGATTTAAGATTTCCCTATGTGTTGAGCTTTCTTGTTCTAGTATAACATTTTGGTGTTGCAATTAAACATAGCACTTTATATTAAACACTGCACTTAGAAATTTTTGGGGTCTCTGCTTGAAAATGAGCATGACAAAAATGTGTCCATGTTTTTGGAAACAAGATGAATTTCTGCTCAAATTTATAGATACCCCTCACAACCCCTTTGGAAAGGAGAACATCAACTTTCCAATTTGCTTGAGGTTCCGTTTTTGTACTCCTTTCATGGTAAGAACTGCAAAAGACACACAAGGGAAAATCAACATCCTTTGTCATTTTTTCATATTCATTTTCCTTGTAGTTTGGTTACATTCCTCTTATTTTTAGCTTGATCTCTAAGTGCTTTCTCAGAGTGATACTGGAAAACAAAGCTCTGGTCTTGAGTCACCAGATTTCTGTGGACTTCAGGGGAGTTGTAATTTTGAAAGTGGCATATCTGGTCTTCTGGTTGTAAGCAATGTTAATGCTATGTGAGATGGAGACAGGTCTTTTACCTATTATCACACCCCTGAATCCTGAGAAGACAAACCACAGAACCACAAGAAGGTCAGCCACTATATGCCTAGCTGGTCAAAAGACATTTTATCCCCAGATGAGTTTTAACAGCAATCTCAGCTAATGTCCAGAGAGTGTGTGGCATCTCCATAGCAGCCAGCGACATGAGATAGAAGAATTTAGAAGACAAACAGAATGGGAACACAAGACTGCAGAAAATACCCTGATACATGAAGACAGCCTCATCTGCACAAGTGACTCTTCATAACACAAAAATTCTCCCACGGGAAAATTAGAGGGAATGCAAAATGATGGAATGAAACTCTGCAAACATACCTGCACACACATCCTTGAACGTACACTGGCCCGCACTCTCCATTTTCTTGGAGTGTATATTCATTTACTGTTGTGCTAAATGTAGATAAAATGTTAGCAAACCAGGATGACTCTGAGTCGTCCCTGAAAAGGTGCCCAATTTGACCACTCCCATATTGAATCAATATCACTCTCTCTTATTGATCCCCTCTTGCTGGGGAAGACAATTAAAGCATTGCGGATACCTTGCAAAATAACAGTGCCAAGACTGCCCCAGAACCAGCAGCTGGAAAAAATCAACTTGTTACTTTGAGGTGAGTTTTTATATTTTTTATTCTATTTTAAACTATAATTCTTACAGGGAAAAAGAAAAATCATGAGGAACATAAGAAGCCACTATAACTTCCAATACTTTGATGTTGCAATCTGTAGTACTACATACTCAAAGAGACCCTTAAACATTTCAAATTATTGGCCTTCTACCTATTTTTGTCAAAGTGGTGGCGCACCATTCAGCTCTCATTAAAAGCAAAATATCTTTCATCACAAGCTTTTTAACACTTTAACTTTGAATTGAGGAAATCTTTAAATGCAATCAGCACAGAACCATTTTTTACCAGGGCTTTCTTATCACTAATTCTTCTTTGTGTTCTTTATTGTGATGGCTATGTATCTCAAAAGAACAGCATAGTGAATGCTTGGCTGCCACTAGCTGTGACTGTATTTTAGGCAGGAATGGTTAGCATGAAGAACTTCATTCAGTGTAGAAAATAAATAAATTCCCACATACATTTCAGTGCCTGCCAGAAATCATCTTTCTATTTACAACTGAATGACCTGAATTACCTTTTTATGTATATAGATGAACCAAGACTCAGCAGGTAATCAAAAGACCATTGCACAATTTTAGATGTCGATCTGTGAAGCAGAATGGCAAGAAGTCCAGAATTTTGATTAGTGGAAAATTCAGGTTTTGAAATATATTTTCCAGTCAGATGCAGAACATAACTAAAATTTTGTAAATGTGTTTTCAGTTACATCTCCCAAACAAGACCTTGCCTCCTCTAGAATACATGGACGGTCTTGTGTCTAGAGCCCTACGCTGAGCTGCGGAATTACTGGAGTCAAATTCTAGTCTTCTCAAATGAGATAGAAATAAGTGTTCCTGGGCATTCACCATCTCCTGGATTGTTCTATTATTATCCTATGTTGGTTTTTCTCATCCTTTAAAAAATGAATACAAAGAAAAATTGCATTTGATGGGGGAATTTTTTCACTAAAGTCAATGCATTTCTTGGCTCCTTGGAAACGTTTTCATTTGGACAAATTATTTAAAATTTTGTGTGCACGTCCATGTGAAGGTGCCCTTTTCCTTTTCCCCTTTGTCTGTGCATTCTGCTTTCCACTAACCTGGTGTGAGTATCATTTTGGGCTTCTGCTGGCAGAGCAGCATGTCCTCCATCAGAGAAACAGTGCTCACACACTACCCAGCAAGGCTTGCTAACAGCTATACCCCCTGGACCTTCATGAGATGTGCCAATTCTTACAAGATTTGGTATCATGTTATGTAAAATACATATTTATTTATTTATTTATTTATTTTACATTTTATTACAGCACGTTCAATCCCATCATCAGCCATTGGTGGTCTGCATCACACGAACTTTAGAGAGTGCCTTCCACTTTTGCTTTTCAGTTGTGAAAACCCACCCAAGATGTGCTGTTTCACTGCTTGAGGCTCTATGTCATAGGAGTTAAAATGCATATTGGAAGTGAATTGTTTTTTTACTTTGAATAGGAGGAAAGTCATAGATGGGGTAGAGAAGAAATAATAAATTTGCTTTCTGGAACAAATAGCATCTCTCATGGTTTCCAGCAATAAAATCAGGAAGAAAGGCCTGAAGACATGAACATTTAAACAAACAAGCCGAAGAACTTAAAGAAGAAAAGACAGTGGGAGCTCTGAAAATACTTGCCAACTTTCCAAGAAAGCCTCCTTTGTTTGTTTGGGTTGTTTTTGTACAGGAAGGGGGTAGGGAGAAAGAAAGCATTTTAAATAAGAGCTCCCTAACCACATGAGTTGAGGTGGAAGACTATGCTTTCATGTTGGTTACATGCAGAGAAATAATTATTTTAAAATTTTAAAGGGGAAGCTGTTTAAAAATAAACAGGGGGCAGAAAAACAAAGTGTAATAACCTAACTGGAAAACCTCTGAAATGTGAAGCTTTGGGGAAGAGTAAACAATCAAAAATAGGTCACTGCAAGATGCTTCCCTACCATAAGAAAAGTTCATCAGGAAGAAGATGCCCAAATCTCTTCTTACTCATGCCCTGTGCACTCATTAGTATCTGGAGACTCAATCAAGTACATCCACAAATCTACATGCCTTTGTCTTCTGAGCTACATGGGTTTAGGAAGCTGTGCTTTATAACCCGTGATGTATGTCTTTCCTCTTTACTCTTCTGATAACCAAAAACCCACATGCAACCTTTTGTCTTGCATGTAGGTGTGTCTTCCTAAATCAAATGTTTGAAGAAGAAGAAGAATATAGATATATTGTGCATTCTATTTTGCCTCTATTTCTTTATTTGTTTCATTTATGACCCTTTTGCAGGTCTTTGCAAAAAGTTAATCCAACAGATGCTCAACAAAGACATTTCTGTTGGAGAAAGTGCCTGTCACAAAACTGATTTTTTTCACATCTAATATATTGTTTTAAAATCTGCGCACTTTATTTGGAAGCTAAGAAAAATGGACCAAGCTCCCCTATAATATTTCTTTAACATTGGTGGAGTGACACCACTCCTTTGATGTGTTATGTTATTTGATATTTATCCACAGACTCCACTGTCAGATGCCAGCATTCTTTCTAGAAAAAATACTATTCAAGTTAAGAACTCACATCACCATTTAATTATTAATTGTGCTTTAATTGGCTGTCATAAATTCATTTGCCCTTTTATCTGCAACAATGATTCTGTGGAATTGTTATGACTGTCTGCAAGTATGAGTAATGAGTTTGACTTCAATGCAAAGATGTTAGAGCAGTGTTGCTGTTACAGCTGAGGTGACTGAAGAATTTGTGTTGTAGTGGTAGTGGGAGGATGGAGAAGTCTCAGTCTTCCAGCATCTCACAGCATGATTATTTCACACCAGAGAACAGATAGGTGTAGACCAGCCAGCCTGAATGCTGACTGCAGTCTCCACTAACATCTGTTCTTGTAAATGAAAATTAACTGAAAGTAAAGAAAAAAAGAACAGAGTTGCTAAAAGGTGCTGCCTATAAAAAAAAAGACAGGTCAAGTTAATTGGCAGGTCAGGTAAAGTGAGAGGTTGCTGGGCATAGCTGAGCTCTCTGGCTGAGTCACAAATCTGAGATGGCTTAACGCGACATAATTCTGATACTCACTACAGATCTGTCAGGTCATGCTTTATAAAAGGTGCATACTGTTTTCTGAGTGTGGGGCCATAGCACACTGGAATTAAAGTGAAGAGCTCTTCAGATGGCAGTGCTTTGTCCTCAGAGTCCAGTCCCCTGGCATGAGAGGTCTGGCAATAGATGAGTAAGATGAGCAAAGTTTCACATCTCTTCCATCACTCCGCCACCTCACAAGACACAAACTCCTCCACCAAACACACTAGAACACAGATGCTTGTACAAAATGCCAAAAGCCACAAACCTATATAGAAGCACATAAAAACAAATCTTTTCTACTCTTATATATATAAGATTATATATGTGTGTATATATATATGATATACATATTCTGTAAAAGTATATTATTTTCTAATTTCTCTAATAAGTTTTCCATTGGAAAAATGCATGCTGTGAACATAATGGTGTGTCTCAGACTTCACTAGCACCAGCCACTAACTTCTGTATGAGCAAGTTGGCGGCAGATTTGATCCAGGTCAGTAGTTAGAGCAAGAACATCCAATGGAGTTACATAACTTGGCATGCTCCTTCCTTTTCCAGTCTCCTGCATATTCAATGTACCTTACTCCTAGTGACTTGAAAGTACAGGCTTTGGGGGAAGATTTAGCTTTTACTTTGGATTTTCTACAACCAGCTCTGAAATAACCTCACCTCCTTTCACCACGTCCCACACATTCACTCGAAGGAGGTCAGAAGCTCCTTTGTACGCTGCAGGCTTTTGCTTGCATGGATCCCACCAAGCTGAGGGGCAGGTAATGATTGGCTCTGTCTGCAAGGAGGCATCACGCTTGCTGCTGCAGAGATTGCTCTTCTATCTCCAAGGAAACAGGCAGGAGAGACGCTTTCACTCCCCAGACGCTGCCCGCTGCCAAGGGGAGCACACTCACTCCCCAGGGCACTGAGCCTGGATTTTCCCATTCTTTCACTGACATTGCTCCTGAGCTTGGGTGACCTTGGGCTGAGTCATTCCCCCCCTCACTGTTTGCCTTTTCTAATTTTTAACCCACTCAGGAGACTTGCTTCCTGCATTTATTACTATTGTTATTATGATATTGCAATCTTAAAATTTTCAAAACACTGAGATTTTATGACATTCTGAAGTACTTCTGCTACCACTTCTTGGAAAATTAAAAGGAATCTACTTAAATGTCTGTGCTGGCTGTCTTCAAAAAGCACCTCTGGTGTCCTAAGTGAATAAACAGATCTAAATGCCAGAGGAATTTGAGGAAAGAATGAAACTCCATCCTAATACAGGATTTATCTTTCTTGCACCAAACAGTAGTGAAAAAGTGTTCAGTTGTTTTGTACATCTGCATATAGGGGGTGGGGGATGTTACCATTATATTCCATTTCACCATATTTATAGGTTGTTTTTAATTTCCTCTTGAAATGAGAGGGTCAGCGTGACACTCAGAAAGATTCATAGAGTATTGGATCCAAAGACATCTCATCCCATGTGCTGAGCAGTGTCTCTTGCACTGGTAATCTCCAGCCTTTTGGTCTCACCTTGTAACACCTTGATTCATCACCCAGAAGATGGAGAGGGTCCTTGGACCACAGGAAAAAAAAAAAAAAAAAAAAAAAAAAAAAAGAATTAATTAGTGCTCAAAAGGTGCTTGCAAGAATGCAAAATGTTTGGATTAATGGAAAAAAAATCAGTTAAATACAGGAAATACTAAATACCTCAGGCAGAACTGTGGGCATCTGTTGGAGTATATCTTCTGATTCAGTCTTTTTCCCTCTGTATTTCTATTCAATGTTGCAATGCATGGGTAGGAATCCATTTTCAGATGTTCTCACTAATTATATCTGCCACTATTTTTGGACACCAATTGCCTTCACAGGGCTATGCGTATCTGCAGGCTTCACTGATTTCAACCAAATTTGTTGGCACTGAGTACCTTTGGTAGTTGGCAGCCTTGTATGTGGACCAAGTTTTTTCTTTTTATTTCTTTTTTTTTTTTTTTTTTTTTTTTTCCTAGATTACAGTAGTTTTTATAATTTAATCAAGGAAACATAGAAGTGATGTTGTTATAGAGCAGGAAAAAGAATCCAGGGTCCAAACTCCCTGATTTAATCTCAGAGAAACATTTTTGTAAAGTATTTCTAGCAACATAGCACATTTTCCATTTTATTAAAAGGAGAGGCAGCATATTTTCATTACCAGAAGTAAAACTTTTCAAATGAAAAAGAAGCCATGAATGCACACCCTTCTCTTCCCCAAATTCTCTTCATTTAATGGAAGCCTTACATAACCTAACTCTCCTATACCACTGATATCAGACTTTATTCTTTAGTAATTACTGGATGTGCACACAGTCATTAAGCATTAGTGCTTTTTCATCTCTCTGAAGGATTGAAATTTCCATGTCTAGCATAAGCAGTATTCTTTGCCTTTGACTCATTTAAACTCAAAGCGTTTTGCACTCAGAGCAAGTGCAATAATTTAAACAAAGTGCTTTTTCTCAGCAAAGTCTCGGAGTCGCTAGTAATGACAGCCTCAGAAATGTGAGCTGTCTCGAGCACTTGCAATGGCAGCGGCTCACATTAGTGTCCTGTGGTCAGTCACATTTGCCTGCATTTGCTCTCTTTAATTTAGCCTTACATCACCTCCTCATGGGAGCCCACGGGCGACTTCAGCTGCAAGTCGCCCACCAGCAGTTGAAAGCTGCTCATCTCCATATAAAACCTCCATCCTACTTAACCTCTGTATGTTCGGAGAGCTGGAGAACAGGAAACAATGATTCACAGCATGAAAAATGGGGTTTTGGGTAGCTGTGCAAATGAACTTAAGTTTACACTGATTTATTATTATTTTTTAAAAATTAATTTATTATTTTCTTCTTCGCATTGTGTCAAGCTTCCTTCAGGTGCAATATGTCATTTTTGTCACTTCTCTCCAGGCCAGACTTAGCTGCTCTCATTCCCATTATGACATATGTTTTGCAACTGATTTTAGAGGATCTAAAGAATAAAGCACTGCTCAATGCAAGGAAGAGGGGCTGAATGACACCTGCAAATGCTCATTCACTTAAATCCTGCATCAGTTCATCAGTAGATGGAAAGCCTCAGGGACAATACCATAAGCCTCAGTGCTGTCTCTGCCAGCTGCAGATTTTCCAACCTTAAACAGATTTGTAGCAATCAGCAGTTTCCAATTTCCAGAGGGATACAGCTACATGTTCCTGGATCATTGCTGATTTTTCATCCAAAAGCTCTTCTCCCCCATCAAAAAATGCCAGGGCAAAACCTCATGCAACAGAAGAACTGCCTCATTTTTCAGGTTCCCTTGAGCCTGCCCCACATCTATCAGCCTGTTATCATGGCTGCCCAGCACGATGAGCCTCCTCTGAAAAGCAAGACCAAAAATAAAGCATAAAAAAATGTAAAAAGGAGGGGATGGAAGAGAGGATGTTGGACAGATGCACTATCCCTCCCAAAAAGTGATGCATCAGAATGTTAATGCAAGAGAATCTTATATATACTAAAAAGCTTTTAGACTTGGTTTGTATTCTATTTTTTTTCCCTTGTAGATATAACATCTCTGTTGAAAAGTGGCTGGTTTAAAAAAGCCTCTTATAAAAAAAAACAAAACCCAAAAAAACATGCCCTTTGAAATTATTGACTTTTGCAATGTGGCCTATATTTTTACTGCAAATATTTTTAGTGCAAATACAAGGCTAATTTATTACAGCAAAATACATGACACTGCAAACACATAAGGACGTAAGAAGAAAAAGTATGTATTAATTCCACACAACAAAATGGAAGCCATTTCAATTTGCAAGAAAGTAAATTTCCTGTGTTTTTACCTGTTACATCTGGACATGTTGAACAACTGGAATATATAAGTTCTGACACATTTTTGAAGTTACAAAGCCCAAAAAGAAGCCAGGGCTGCCAAGTTTCGTAGTGTTTGGTTTGTCTAGTGTTTATATGACATTAAGATTATCCAAATAAAAACAGCACTTCTGAATTGTTCATTTTAAATAGTCCTAGAGTGTACACTGTGAATTATAAATCCCCTAAAGTAGCTGAAGGAATATAAAAGGCAAAAGTAGATACCAGCTCATACAGATATCTAAAGTCAGAAGCATTAGTTAGAGCTTTATTTGACTTGCAGATAAAAAGAAAATCAGCAAGTCCAAAATATGTACAGATACAGGAAAAAAATCTTCTGATAGGCTACAGGAATGTCATCTAAACCCTTTCCACTTCAGGCAACTAATTGATCACCACTGCATTTTGGCAAAACTCATATCCAGTATGCAGCAACTGGCAAGAGAGCCTCAAGACCCTGGAGAATATGATTCCTGATGTAGATGACTCCACTGTTTATGCTGGAGGGCAGATCCCCATAAGGAACGGAAACTCAAAGAAGGACTTGTGTGAAACTGAAGAACATAGCTCCCAAATTACAATCTATACAATTCCCAGCTCTGCTTCTAACTTTGCTTAAAAGCATCTCAAACATGCAGGTCTTCATACAGATCCATCTGGTCTCTAATAAAGAATTTAACGTGTTTTCAACCTAAGTTTGAGTAGAATCGAGGAATGTTGTGGACCTCCAGCTAACAAGTACATTCATAAGATAACCAAGGATAGCTATTGTTATGATCTTTACCTTAAAATACAGTAACTTACTGGACTGTGCGTTCACTCATGAAGTATGGGTCTTGAGCTAAAATCAGCCTCAAGCTTGAGAACTTTCAATCTTATTTTTCCCACCTTGCTGAAGAAGGCAAAAAACACCAGCTGACATATGTGGATCATATATGGGATCACGTGGGAACACTATGGCCTAGATACTTGGCAATATTTTATTTGAAACTGCTACTTAAAACCCAAAGAGTAGGTTGTAAAACTACTCTTTACAACCAAGAATGCAGAAGTCAAGATGCCAGGAAAGATAATCATGCCAAAAAGAGGTGACTGAATTTTTTTGCTCTCAGGTCATATAAAAAGCTAATTCTGGGTTCTCTCTCCATTATCTGGACAGTTTAAGTGTGTTATACAATGGCTGTTAAACTACAGAAACTGTCCCAGCAAAACAACTAGGAACACAAACATTCCTATATCAAATGAAGCAATATGTAATAGAGATGTGTTTATGCCATTTTTCTCTCTCTCTTATGCATGCATGAAAAATGAAGTACCTTGCACCCAGAATAGCCTAGAGTCAAAAAAGATTGAAATTGTATTCTGTGAGGAGAAAGATGTGGGCTGAAACACTTTCAGAGTGAAAGGGGCACTGAGCTGTCTTTTGCTTTCACTTTGAGTTCTTCAGCTACCACTGCAAAATAAGAAAGGTAGGTAGAACCACAGAATGGTTTGGGTTGGAAGGGACCTTAAAGACCATCTAGTTCCAACCCCCCTGCCATGGATAGAGATACCTTCCACTAGATCAGGTTGCTCAAAACCCCAACGACCTGGTCTTGACCACTTCCAGGGAAGGGTAGTGCCACAGTGCAGTTTTAAAGGACAGCAATGAACTCTGAACATATTCTTCAAAGAGAGGTTAAATATTTGTGCATTTTTAATGCATGTTTTTGGCATATGCATGTAGCTCTGGGATTTGTACAGGACATAATCCGATAATGCATCAGGTTTATTCTGTCTCCCAACAAGTCTATACAAACTGAGGCACCTTTCTGGATGAATAGTACTGACTCCCTAAGGCTGAACTGCTCAGAGTTGTCAAAATATGAAGACAGTGAAGGAGGCTTTAGAGAGAACCAAACCCATGTTTAGAATGTAGCAGAAATGCTATAGAAACCATGTATTAGCTCATCATATGAAAGTTTTGAAGACAAACAGACAAGCAATGCATTAAGCTTGGAGCTGCCAAATGACCTGTTCAGTGGGCAGAGTCATCTCTCTCTGGTCCTCCCTTTCCCTGAACTGCAGGGAACTGGCACAAGACTGAGGGGCTTGCAAGAACAAGACCAAAAAGGTACCAAATACTAGCAAACAGGGTCCCATTTACTGTCTCTTCACCCTGGAGCAGGCAGAAGCTGAACTCTGGGATCTTTGTTGCTGCTGAATAGCAAAGCCAGGGTACGGATACAAAAGGTTGGGCACCTCCACCTGTGCATCAGCTGTTCAGCACCAACTCTCCCTGCAGTGGTGCATATGGTGTATGTAATACTTCTAATGCAGTGATACTTCAGCTTAAATGCAAACCAGAGATTTATGGATTGTGTGAGACTTCTGTTAGAAAATCTATTGCTAAGAGATTTATGGCCCACTGACTCATTTTTGTTAAAGATGTTCTGTATTTAATGGTATTTAGATTTAATCTCAGTGAGTTTAATTTTGTTTTGATACTTGTAGGATATCTCCCAAATGATTATCAAAGGGCATGTTTATTTTTTATTTTGTGTTATCCTTCTTCTGTGCAGTATGGGTAATGGGAGTAGCATAATTATTTTGCCCATTTGCCCTGCTCAGGCGGCTAGGACAACTCTAGGTTTTGATCATTTTACTAGCTTTCAATGTGTCCATTTGTTTAACATTTCTTATGCTGAAAGCAATTAATATTGTATTAGACTCAGTGCTGTGACAGGTTCACTAGGTCAGTGGTGAGACATTATTGTATCAGATTGCAATATAATGCTAAACTGCTTTTGCTTAATCGTGTTTTATCTTCAGAGGGGCAAATGCTCTCAATTTCTCCATTTTTTTTTCAACTATAACAGGTTCAAAAAGATGCCAACACTGCTCTGAAAATACATAAAAATGTAATGCCTCATTTCAGAACTACAAGGTAACAAATCAGATTTTTGCCCTAGAAAAATGGCTACAAGAAATACACAGAGTCAATGAAACCAATGACTGTATACATTTATTTCTAAAGCAGCTTCATTTCTGCACTTTGACATAAGCATAATTAATTGTAGCATTGTGCAATAGAGCAGGGCAAATACAGAGGAGAAAAACATTTCAAACATTTGTGCAAATAAAAGACTGACCAGTTTGTTGCTGAGGTTTTGTTCAAGAACATTCAGGTGAATGCACTGATACTTTTCACAATGAGGGCAGAAAACAAATGCTTTCCCATTACTGTAAGCATGCCAGAATAGTCTCAATGGGATTGCTCTCACAAACATTTTGGAAAGCTCCCTTTTCAAAAAAATCACTATGCTAGTGGATTACATACTCTTGTGGCCATGTCTCATTCTTGCATGTGATTAGATTTAGTGGATCAGTGAAAATGATTTTGGGATATGCAGAAGTTGTGCCCTTGCTGCACCATGAGATGGTCAAAGGGAGAACAAAGAGAAATATAATGGTAATCTGAGAATGTTTACACATGGACAGTCATTTCTGCTCCTAATGTTAGAGGCTGGGAACTTCCAAAGCCTGGAGTCTTGATTCACCTTTTCCAGTGCTCTATCACCAACATCATATAAAAATGCTTCCTGATGTTCAGGCAGAACCTTTTCCTAACACTCAGCCTGACCCTCCCCTGTCCCAGCTCCATGCTGTTTCCTTAGGTCCTGTCGCTGTCCCCAGAGAGCAGAGCTCAGCGCCTGCCCCTCCGCTCCCCTAGTGAGGAAGCTGCAGGCCGCCATGAGGCCTCCCCTCAGCCTGCTCTGCTCTGGGCCAAACAAAACAAAGCTCCTCAGCTGCTCCTCATACTCCTTTCCCTCTAGACCCTTCGCCATCTTTGTAGTGCTTCTTTGGACACTCTAATATTTTTATGTCCTTTTTATCCCGTGGTGGCCAAAACTGCACACAGTGCTTAAGGTGAGGCCGCCCCAGCACAGAGTAGGACAACAATTTCCCTTGACCAGCTAGCAATGCCATGCCTGATGTAGTCCAGGAAAAAGTCAGCCCTTTTGGCTGCTATGGCACACTAGTGACTCATATGCAGCTAGCTATAAACCAGAACCCTCAAATCCCTTTCTGTGGGGCTGCTTTCCATTAGCCTTCTTATCAGCAAGGGCACATTGCTGACTCATGTTCAACTTGGTGTCCACCAAGACTCATAGATCCTTTTCTGCAGAGCTGCTTTCCTGTTGGGTGGCCCCCAACACGTCCTGGTGTTAGGGGTTTTTCCTCCCTGGATTCAGGACTCTGAATTTTTTCATGTTGAACTTCATGATATTTTTGTCAGTCCACCTCTCTACCCTGTCAAGGTCCCTCTAGATGGCTGTATGGTCCTCTGGTGTGTCATCCACTCTTCTCAGTTTTGTGTCACCCACAAATTTACTGAATAAGTTATTTTCATGACTTACTCATACTGAATAAGTTATATTCATAACTTACAACGAAGTATGGAAAAAAAAAAAAAAAAGGATTTTCTTAGTATAGACATATGCCATAGTGATATATCCTATAGAGGTATGCCATGGATAACGTTATGTTTTCTTCAAGGAAGATAAGTCTAGAAGTAGAAAAGTCTTCCTACAAAAGGTAATTTGGTATCAGATCATGGAAGAAGTTGTATTCTTCATCACTACATATTTTAGAGAAATGGTTAGACCAGTGCTTAACAGGGATAGTCAATACAACATGCAATCCAGAGCAGCGGGTTTATCTCTGTGACTGGATTCTATACTAAGATCCATATCATATTTTTCATATAGGATTTTGATATATAGGAGATGTAACTGGATTCAGGAGGGAGTGGGAGCATGGCTTTCAAACTTAAGTAAGACTGACACTGTAGCATATCGCTTTTGAATATGCAGTGCTTGTGCCAACTCTGAATGCCTCATGGAGTAGATACTGCACAGAAAGCTCTCATCCAGTTTATTATAGCCGTATGGCAGCTTGGTGGATGCTATATCTTAAGAGCAACAACTGAGGCATTTACAAATGGTTGACTGCAAGTATAAGTTTGTCCATTTGAAATTAAAGCTAAAGGTATGAAGATTGTTTACAAAAACAGAGTGATTTATCTTGATCACTTTATCAGGAAGCCTACTGATACAAAAGGATATACTAAAGAATTTAAGGAATTTTCTAGCAGCCTACTCTTGTAACAGATTTGTTGATTACTTTAACAAGCTATCAGGACTATTGCATAGTGATTAGTGAATGAGAGTAAATTATTATCTCCATCCACCAAATCATGGCCAGATAGGCTATTAATAAAATTTACCATTTCTCTAAGTACTTACAACAGCATTCATGAATCACACTGATATAGGAAAAAAAAAAATGCAATCAAGAAATCTAAAGCTAAAAATTGACTAGCAGCCTTTTTTATCCCCTTTCCTTTTTTTCCTTTCTCTTCCTCTCATGTGGCAAAAGGCAGTGGCAAATTTATACCACTAAGCTAGCACTATGAGATGCTACATGCGTAAGTAATGGCAATTGTCTGTTTTGTCACGTAAATAAGCCAGAGGGCAGAGAAATATCTCCAGGTTGCTAGCAATCTAGAGGAGAAAGAAGGAGAGCAAAGGTTAATAAAGTATGGTCTGTGTGTTATTTGGCTCATATATCACCAAAATAGTTGGAGGACAGCAGTTTTCCATTCATCTTTCATGAAGGCTGTCTGTAACTTTGAAACCATCCTTACTGAGTAAAACCTTTACTTCCTATTTAAAGATGGCCTTCAATACCTTATTTATGTCATCTTTTAATGTCTCATTGTATTTAGTCATTAGGTAACTGCTGCTTTCAACAGCTGCTTCTAACTACATGTACAGGATACTCATGGTGACTGCTTGATCCGCATGCTGACCTTGAGCTGAAAAACAATTTACAAGATGGATGCAAATTGACATTGCACAAGAGCTATGGAATTCAACAAGACAAACATGCAGCACTTCAGAAACAGGTTTTTGTTGTTGTTTTCTTCTTTTTTTTTTTTTTTTTTTTCAGATATCGCCAACTGCAAAGCACTGTGATCATTATACTATATGCTAAGAGGTAGACACCCAACCTAATGTTATAGGGTAAACTCAAGTCTTAACTCACAGTTTCACAGTTTGAAAGGCCCCATATGTCATGTCCTTTACTCCATAGATGCTGTAACTGTTGAATGAATAATCTCATACAAATAATACAGAAATGCTACAGAGTCAGCTGAGGTAATGAGAAGATGATGGAAATGCAGGCCTTCCTGAGAAGCAAAGGAAAGTGTAATGAACTGGAAACATTTAGCAAAACCCTCCACAACATATCTCTCCTGAATAGATGGATTACAGATTCTTTGGGGCAGAAACTATTTCTTATTAATCCTCTGGGAAACTAATGCTTTGACTGTGATGCAAATAAGTTTATCTGAATTAGTCAGCTTCTTGAATTGCTTGGGCAAATATTCACTCTTGGGACAGTCAATTTTTATCAGTTTTCAGTGATGTAGGTCATAATAATAACAAAAAAAAAATGAAAAAAAATCTAACTCAAGGTGGTACACCAGCAAGTTGCATTTTACTGTGAGTTATGGGCCATTCTCTCAAAAAAAGATACTGTGTAAAATCACCATGGTTGGAGGAGACCTGAGGAGGTCTCTAGTCTAACCTCCTACCTGAAGCAAGGTCAGCTGAGAGATCTGACTAGATTGTTCGGGGCTTTGCCCATTCAGCTTTTGAAAGCCTTCAGGGACAGCATGTAGCCATATTCAGGCTCTTTACCTGTTACACACACAAAATAAAACGTGTTAATTTGAATTAAGGTGTCTTTGGTTAACATTTTTACCTTGTATTTGCAATGGGATATCAGCATACAAGAGACCTGTTACTGTAGTTTATCTGTGAAATGGAACTGCATTAACAACAATAACTTTACTGATATTTCTAGAGGGACCTGCCTGTATAAACAGTATTTACTTAGAAGACTGTTGACCCAGCTCAGAGGAGACTCAGCTCAGAGCTTCTAGGTTCTACTGGAAAAATAGGAAATGGACTTAACAATAATTGAAGTAAATAATAAGCATAGTTGTATTGGGTTTACATGGCAAAGTTTTGGCAGCAGGGGGCTGCAGGGGTGACCTCTGTGAGAGCCCAGAAGCTGCCCCATGTTAGATAAGAGCTACTTCCAACTAGCTCTAAAGGGTACCCTTCGCTGGCCAGAGCCGAGCCAGTGATTGATGTTATTTGCATCTCTGTGAGAGCAGATTTAAGAAAGAGGAAAAAAATCCTGAGCAGCAGCTCAGAGAGAAGTCTGAGAATCAGCCCTACAGCCCCCAAGGTGAGTGCAGCAGGATGGCAGGAGGGGTTCCAGGCACGCAGCAGAAGTTCCCCTGCAGCCTGTGGAGAGGCCCCCCAGTGCAGCAGGCTGTGTGCCTGCAGCCCACGGGTCCCACATGGAGCAGATCTCCACGCTGCAGCCCATGGAGGAGCCCCCGCAGGAGCAGGCCCCGGGCCGGAGCTGCAGCTGGTGGAGAGGAGCTCACACAGGAGCAGGGAGCCTGGGGGGAGCCCGTGGGGGACCCGTGCTGGAGCAGTTTGCTCCTGGGGAATGGAGCCATGTGGGAGCCGTTCTTGAACAGCTGCTGCCTGTGAGAGGGACCCCGTATGGGAGCAGGGGTAGAGAGTGACCGTGAAGGAGTGGCAGAGATGAAGCATCAGGGACTGACCACAGCCCCCATTTCCTGTTCCCCTGTGCTGCTAAGGAGAGGAGGTGAATAGGAAGAAGAGGGTGGATAGGGGAAGGTGTTTTAGTTTACTTTAATTGTCTTGCTGCTGTAGTCTGTTAGTGATAGGCAATCAATTATATAAATCTCCCTATGCTGAGTCTGTTTTGCCCATGACAATAACTGGTGAGTGATCTCCCTGTCCTTATTTCAACCCTTAAGCCCTTTCCATTGTGTTTGCTTCCCCTTTTTCTTTGAGGAGAGGGAGAGAAAGAGCAGTTTTGGTGGAGCTCAGCTGCATAGCAAGGTAAAACTGCCATAATAGCATAAGCTAGAATCAGGTTCTTATTCAGTAACCTTTATAAATTGAGTTCTGCCTTACTTAAAGTACAGTTGCAGAGTAGCTTTAATGTTTAACATTACATATTTAATATAATATGGATTATATTAGTGACAGCAGCCACTTCTTTTTGTGGAGGTGGGCTGATAACTAGTGAATGTACCAAAATATAGCTCTACTACTTAGCTATACATATGGGAGTAGCTAGAATATGGAGATGGAGAAAGTATGCATCTGAAGGAAGAGATGGGTAGCAATGTATTTCTAGATTGTGCATATTTTTAAGGTGAGGTAGGTCTGTCTAAAGAAAGGAAACTATGTATTACCTACAGCTATTTGGGGCATTTCTAAGAAATTGTCTTTTCTTTGATAAAATGCACTTTCATCAAAACATTTTAAATATTTATTTATTTATTTTGCAACGACCTTTGGGTGCAGGCAGAATTTCTAGTCAAACTGAAGAATAGGGATAAGGGATCCAGGGACACCATCTGCTATTCCAAAGAGCCATTAGTTTAGTGGAAAAGAGATTTTGGGCACTGCATTCCTAATACAAGAAGGTAAACCTTTGTGGTCCAGGTGCTACAAAGTAACAACATGCACCACAGCTTTTTTTCCTCTTTTCTATGTTCTTTGTTTGTACCAGGGGGTTCAGGAGGAACCTGAGCTCCAGCTGTTCCTTCTTGAGAATGTGTCTGAATCACTCAAGTGTTGTTAACGTGAACTCTTTTGAAAATCTGTTGGATTTTACTTTACATGAAAACGAGTGAACATATCAGAACTTATTTTTCAGTGTATACCTTTCCACTCTCCTAGCAAGCAGACTTACTGGGAGGTATATCTTTCCTGCTTTCTCTCTAGCTGTTCACACCGGGAGGTATATCTTTCCTTCTTTCTCTCTACTTCTTCACAATTAATATTGTTTTGAAGTCCATCTTTACATACACATGAACTGGTCTTCAAATCACACACATTTTTGCAAAGACAGAAAAACTGCTTCATGCCCTGCTCCGATTTTAACTGGTTGGTACCTCAGTTTTGATCCCATTGTTGCTCTCTGCTCATAAATCTTGTTTAGTCAATGGGATTTTGCTGCCTGAAGGAATGCATGATCAACGGCACAGAGAAGCATAAAATAGATTTTTGTGCTTCAGATCCTTAAAATGTTTTTGTCAGGAAATAATTCCCAAAGCAGTATTTGGCTTGTATTTCTTTTCCTTCACTGAACTTTTTTTTCTTATGCTTTTTGCTTGCTGAAGGATATGAGTTTTGCTCTCATTTATCAAGTCCCAGTCTAAATTTTACCTTTCCCTCTATTTTCTGAGTTTATTTATTATAACATCCTTATTTTAAAGTTTATTTTAACACCTTTGTTTTAACATTTTTATCATGATGCATTGTCTTGAAAAGTTTTTTATAGAGTAACAGCAATTCAGTTATCATTGATTCAGGTAGCTTAAGCCTAAAGCAATCCAGCACAAAACCATAACATAACACATTGAAACAATCTGTCAGTAGGCCAAAAAACTATGAGTAATGCAATATGGTAATAATGTACAGTACTTGTGGTGCAAAATTCTGTTAATGTGCTCTTCTGCTGATGTACCTATGTGTGTGCTAGCTATAATACATCTCCATATGATACATCCATTGAAGATGAAGCAAAATGGTCTAGGATATATAAGACAAATTGGAGAATCTGCAGTGCTAAAACCAAAGAAGTCTTTAATGCATATGGTATATATTCAATAACCTGGATTTTTCCTACAAACATCCTTATCTGCCATTCAATTTTATCTATTTGTTTGGTTTTGTTTCTTCTTCATGTTAACATGAATTTAACATGGCAGTTATTTTGAAAGTGGTTAAGTTCTTGAAGTCTTTTTTTTTTTTTTTTTTTTTTTTGTAAGTGCGTTCTGTCAGTTTGTCACTTAGATAGTGGCCAACCCCAAAATGTGAAGTGTATGAGAGGGAAAACAACTTTCCAATATATATGTTTGAGTCACTTATTTTACTGTTACCCTCACCAATAAAATCTCTGTTTTGAAGACGGTGATTTTTTTTCTGAATCCTTTCTATTTTCAGTAAATTACTTCTGAAGTGGGTGACCACAATGGGGCATAATGTTCAAGGTGAGTGCACACCATGCATGGCCATTGCATTATAATGCTTCCAGCCTTTCATTGTAATCCTCTCTTAATACATCTTGACATTTTGTTTGCTTCTTGATCACTGCTGTGCACTGAGCAGATGTTTTCATGGAGTTGTCCTTAGTGAAAGCAAGATCTTTTTCTTCAGTGATTGCAGTTAATTTATAACTCAGCTATGTGTATGAACAGGTGAATTGTCCTTTACAGTGTGTATCACCTTGAATTTATCTGCAGTGAATTTCATCTGTCATGAATGTTGTGCAGACAGTTTAGTCTGGCCATCTAGAATTCTCCAAAGTCTTATTTAGTCTTGACTGTTCTAAAGTATGTGACATAAAATACACTTTTCCTGGCAAAAAATTGTTTTGCTGCTAAAGGCCTTGTTCCAGATTATTAACAATATTTATTGCTATTTGTCTCAGCTACTACTGGGAATAAGCAAGATATTTTCCAAGTCAATATGAAAGCAAGAACTATCCTCCAAGGAGTTCAGCTATTAAACACAGTTTTGAGACAAGAGATCCATGGCCTAACTAGAATATTCAAGATGTTCATTATCTACACCTTCTTTAAAATAAAATAAAATAAAACCAGAGAATCGTGGAATCATTAACGTTGAAAAAGACCTTCAAGATCATTTGGTTAAAATAAGATAAGAAGTAAGCATGCTATAATTTGTAATAACTTTTGGGAAAACAAGTAAACAAACAAACAAACTGTTCCCAGACACTTTTCTGCCTACTCAGTGAACATCATTATTATCCCTGTAGGCAACATAATACAATTTCACTCCTGTTGTGGATTCCTGTGACAATTGTCCTTCTTTGATAAAATATGACTATCAAATCTGACCCTTTTTTATCTTTCTACCAGTTTTTAGCCCCAGGCAGAACTTTAACCAATGATAGATTAGTTTCTTAAGGAGATTCTTGTAAGGAATACCGTTAAAACCTTTTTAATAAATAATGTTAACTGGATCTCCTCTAACCACTATTTTAACAACATCCTCAGGCTCAGATTCAGCAGTCAATCCATATTTAGCTGAACACTTCATCATAGACTAAAAATTAAACACGTGCCACAGTGTTTTGCTGAAGAGAGATGGACTTAAGCATGTTTTCAGCTTTGCTCTGCACAGGGGACTTACAGAGTAGATTAAGCAGAAGCTGAACCTTTCACATTAAAAGTTTATATTGTTATCTTAATCTCTCAGCCTTTTTTTTTCACAACCACCTTCTATGGATGTAATATATTGATTGTTTGTAATCCTCCTGGGATATTGACTTCTTTGCTTTGCTATCTGTCTGACACCTAGTTCAAGAAAACACCCATCCCCACTTGGCTTTTCTAGATGGTATGTTGGAGAAAACTGTACCACTACTGCAAGTAGTGTGGTAGGTAGCAGCCTTTCCAGTAATTTGGAAAGGCACAGAACCCAACTCTTTGATTAATGTATTTAACTCTAATATTTTCTGGAATTGACATAGCCATATCCCACTTTTATTTAGCCTCAGTGGAGTAGTGTCCTTCCATTTTGCCTGAAAATGAGATTAAAAGTGTTCATTCTTCTGTAGCTAATTCCCAGTGAGAGAAAGTTTCAATATCTCTGTTGTGCTTGTCTAACATTCCTGATAGCCCACAGATCACCCAACCATCTTTCAGCTGTAATCCCATCTCTTCCTTCTTTCCCCATTTCATGCCATACTGATATTCTGAAAATTATTTCAATGTCTGGCAACTCAGAAGATTGATGTAGATCAGGGCTCTCAATTTCCCCCATCATCAACTTGGCAACGATAACTGAGCAGAAGAGCCTTTTACAGCACTGAATGAAGAATAAATCTATAAAAATTTAATTAACCTCTAAAGAGCTTATTGAATCCTAACTGAGTTTAATCACAGTTTTTGTAAGTTAGGAAATGTTTGGCATATTTTTGACTGCTGTAAAATAGTTTGAATTGGTTACATAAACAACCCAAATTTGTAAAATTAATACATGTTGCTATTAGGATTTACTGGCATAGAAATTTCCACCTATGTGTACAAACAAAAAAAAAAATCTACTATAAATACAGCTTCTATATATTTTCCTAAAATACAGACAGCTAAATAAGAAGAAAAACCAAAGAAGCTGGCATGAATCAATGCATGGTAACAAAACAGCAACATACATTATTTTCTTCTGACTGGGCTTAACATGGCCTGTGTTCTTTTGCTCCCACAGATGTCATCGTGAGTTATGTTATTTCATGCTGAAAGAGCGGACTGAAAATGAGCTGGTCTGGATTGATCCATCCCCTTACTCTATCTCAAGAGGATTAAGTTAAAAACTTTTAGTCTGGAACTAAAGACCTACCAAATCTACCCTTGTTATTTATAGTTTTTATGGCTGTCACATCTCCATTGCAACATCATTGATCAAAACTCCATTGAGCAAAGTAATATGTGCAAAGGCTGGGTGGGTGGGATCAGATGTTTTGGCATTGAGAGATTAGCTCAGAGAATAAAAGGAGACAAGTGAGTCAGAGGGAAGTACAAGGAAGGAATGAAGCTGGTGGTTAGCCTGGCAGAACAGGCAGCACGGCTCTGTTAAGCTGCTGGAGAGGGTTTAGGAGGCAGCTCCTGTCTGTGGGGACAGACCCACCTCACAGCTGATGGGTCTGAATGAAAGGCAAAGGAGCCCACCAAGAGAGAAGAAAGAAGAAACAGGAGGGTCTGGAGGAAAGATGAAGAAACCTGTCTTAATTATGTTGAGTTTGGCTTGACAGCTGAAGAACTGTGAGGCCAAAATGTTAGCATGAGCAGGAAGAGTCAGTTTTGTAAGAGGAAGATTGATTTATGATTCATCTGCATAGGAACAGACACCTAATTTGTGTTTGTGAATATGATTACTCTCCAAGGAAGTTAGAAGGAGGAAGGAGAAGAAATAGAAACCAAATATGAGATGTTTGTTAGTGGGGTCCTTTTTTTTTTTCTTTTAGTACATCTCACATTTTTCTCCTCTAACTTGTCTGCCTTCTCTGGAAATGACTGTTCAGTAAGAGGCTCTCCATCCCCTGACCCATGTAGTGTTATTCAAGAGGAAGTTATCTCTGTGTATCCTCATCCTTACTCTATAGGGTATAGAGGGAATTAGCAATGATCATCATGCAAGGTACTTCACAAGTACCTTGTTAAGGATACCTGGCTGCAGCAGCCACAGAAAAAGCCAGTGTTGTCCTGCAGGTCTCTGCTGCCTTTGGCTGTCTGGGAGGCTGCAGTTTTTTTCCACATTCAGAAGACAAGAAGCATAAGGGTGAAACATACTTTTCTACTTTCATTCTGCCTCCTTACCCCAGCTGCTAGTGTAATGCAACTACTTTCCATGCATTGGTGCTCCTTTTTAACAAAGTAGAAGGAACTTCTAGGATTTGCTTTTCTTCCTTTGCAATTAATCCTTGTCCAAGTATTTTTCTCCACTTCTAGAAGCACACAGGAAGAATCTTAGCATGTCCCACAATGCTGACAGATCTGAAATGTGTACAAGTCTTGTGCTTTAAAGCAGTCTTATGAAAAAGTCACAGGATCAGTACCATGACCAAGTAATCCTAACACAAATATTACAACTTCTGTCAAGTCCCTCTGTGGTACTTGAATTTCTAATTCTCCCTTCCTCCTGCACCAATCAAAGAAGCACTGGGTTAAAAGGGACCTCAGGTGAGGGCTTCGTCCATTTTCCTGTCTTGGTACTAGCCTATACTATGGCAGGTACAACAGCCAAAATAGCAATGCAAGAACATTGAGAGTCAGGTTCATTCAGTACCATTCAGTATTGTCATCCTAAAGGACAAAATAAGGCATTTTTCCATGAGAAAAACAAACAACAAACAAACAAAAAAAGGAAATGCATTTTTCCCTCCCCTCCTCAGGGCTTTGAGTGAGCACGAAGTTTTTAGTTTTGGAGGTGGTTTGAGGGTACAAACTCCTCAGTAAATTCTGGCCCAGAGGCTCTTGGAGAGTTTCTGCATCTGTTACCCACCTTTCTCAGCTCTCCATTTCTCTCTTCTTTCTCTTTGTAGTTGTCTCTCTTATGATGTATTAATCTCTTTATCACTTTACTTTTCTGCAGACATTTGAGCTTCTCTTCCAGATTTCTTTGAGTAGCATAGTAGCATGTTTAATAAGTCTGAGGAGTGAAGTAAGAATATATGAGTTATCTTTTTTTTTTTTTTTTCTATTAAAAAGACTACTTTTTTAATGAACTCTTTTTGACTAAGCTTTTTGACTAAGATAGATTGATCATAACTTTTCTACTTGTTTAAAGAAAAAATAAGACATATTTGTTTTATATTCATGAACTCACTTCTTATCCTCAAGACTTAGGATGTAGTCTCAGAATAACTAAAAGACCATGTAAATCTCCAGAGTAAATATCATGGCTGAAATGTTCATTTCTTTGTCACAGACCAACTTTCTTCAATACAGTAAAAGGTCAGGTGTGCAGTAAATTCATTGAGGCCAGGACAGTGTCCTTATAAATCTAATCATCTTTCTGTCAACGCGCAGGATACTTGTTTGATTGCTTTTTTTTTTTTTTTTTTTTTCTTCTAATTTTTTAATCTCATCATGAAAATATATAAATTTACTAAAAGACACACAGCCTCCCCATGCCCTGATTAATACTGTTCTGAAAAGTAAGAACAAAACAAACCTCACAACCCTTTTGAAGAGAGGCACTTCACTGCACATACTTGATTTGCTACAGAGACAGAAGGACAAATGTGACAAATGATATCATGTTGATCAGTGTGGTACTGGGAAGTGTTCACATATTATTGAGATGATCTCATTGACAGCATCTACATAAATCATTCTAAAATGGAAGAAAATCTTGGACTAGTCCTAAATGTTTGATGCTACTTGTGAAACTTTAACATTTTTCCCCATTCATTTCTCCAAAATAATTGCTTCTAGAGCTGTTTTTTAAATCACACAGTGTTTCTCTTCTCAGTCTACTCAAAAATAAAAAAACTTTTCAATGATAAAATACATTGTTTCAGATCACCAGCTGGCAAACTCAACCAGTCTCTCCTATTTGCACCATCTGAGATTCTGACCAGAGATGTTTTCCTGCCAGTGCATAGTGAATAGACATTCATATGAAGCAGTAAGAGTAACCTGGAAGCTACGGAACCCTCTAAAACTATTTATAGCTAGAACAAAACACACGATAAGTGTTCTGTTTGTAGAATCTCTTCACTTTTGGACAATTCTGTGGGGAAGAGGGAAGCAGGACTGCCCACACTTGAAGTGATGTGCTTTTGCTACCATTAGTCCAGCTAGAACAAGAGGTAGGGGAAATATGAGCAGCTGATTAAAAAACAGGAAAATAAAATAAAACAATGTTTTCCATAGTTGGAGGACAACACACATTATGAATCCTGTAGTTTGGGATCTAGATGCAAATGCTGCACCTGTTAAGGAGCTGGGGATTTTCATTTTGTGATGGCAAAATTCCTGTACTTGCTTATGGACTCAGTGAATCATAAGTTATTGGATTTTCAACTTGCATAGAAACACTATTGTTCATTTTGCATCCAGCTGAGAACACCCTAAGCTCAGGCAAGAAAAATACCGTGTTTAGACAAACTAAAAATTTTACATATTTATATTTAAGATAATATATTGACTGCTTGAAGCTATTCAGAGATTTTGAAAGTTGGAAGGAACTCAGAGAAGGAAATAGACTAAAGGGTATGGTGCAGGTGAGGAAGACATAAAAATGCAATTTATCATCTGCTTATGAAGTTTATTACGTGAATATCAACACCAGGTGGGTTTTTAAATGAGATGTGCATATACTCCTCAGCCTTTCCAGAAAAATACCATCAACCTTCACAGTAGTTTAGCACTGGATGCAAGTGCATTAGTATATAGGATACTGGCACTTCTCAGTATATAAAATATGTATACTCACATTTTGTAGTAATGGTCATTACCATGGGCTATAGGGCAAATAGGTTTCAATTGGTCTTTTAAAATTCTATTTTAAATACTGCCAGGAAATGACGAATGTGCTATCTAGTTGCAGGGAGAGCTTGAGAAAGGAAAATGTATTATCTAAATGTGCATTTAGCTCAGAAAGGGCGTTGAATACTCCTAGAAATTGTGAGCAATGCCATGAGATTAGCTCACTACAGGTTGTCAAGGACTTGTCAATTTATTATGTTTAATTATATATATCTTATGTTATAATTACACTTCATTAGCAGTTTTGGTTGTCCTATTGTCAAGGCATTTTAATGACTCCCATTTCCAGATAAACCATAACCAAATACAAACAACCTATTAAGATGATTATCCTTGCTAGTAGAAAGCGATTTAGCTCAAAACATTTTTAAAAAGGCTACTAATTATTTATTATTTTCTGCTTACTTTTATACGGCTTTGTTTTGTTGGCTGAGAGTAAAGGTATTTTCAATGCTGGCTCTCAGCCAAGGAAAGGGAAAAGCCTCAGGGTAAAAGGGGAGAGAACCTCGGTCATTGATCTGCAGCCTCCAGGAGTATAAAAGCATAACAGTTATCTATCACTTTGTTCTGCATTCCCCAGCTAGGAGAAATAGCCATTACTAAGAACAAGGATTGCCATAGCTGGTGATAGGTGTCGAGTATAAGCATTGCTGTCAGTGACCTTAAAATTACTAAAAATGGGATTCCTTTCCAAGATAAATTTAATTTCATTTTCCGTATATTGTAACATTTCCCAATTTTCCTTTGTTACTCAAAGCAAAATAACTCAGGATTCAGAGGTTGCATTCTACTACTTCATAGTTACTTTTTTATGGAGAAAGGCACTTTTACTATTAGATGCTTTATTCATGAGTTAAGTGTTTAGTGTTTGTTCCACGTATAAATGCTGGAGAGAGGCAGATACTTAGCTTGGATTCTTTGCCCTTTGGAGTCCCTGTGGGACATAAAACATGCATTAGGGCATAAGTTAAGAGGAGTAAATATCTTTTTTATAACCGCTTATCAAAAAGTACCCTTTAAGACCAGGATCCTGCTAACCTAAATATGGTATAAACACACAGGCTTTGATTACCCAAAGAAGATACAAATGTGTAGAAATCTGAAATGGCATTACTTAGGTCATAAGTTGAAATCTTTTGTTTCGATCTCAAGAATATCCTCTCTCTTCCCCCTTGGATTTTCTTTACAAGTTATTGGAGGGAAAAAAAGAATGGAGTGCATAAATGTACCCATTAACACCAAGAGGAGACTCCAAATCTTGCTCTGCTCTGAGATCTCTACAAATGAGCTCTCTGTGTAGAAAAGTAAATACAGTATTTTCATCAAAAAGTAGGAAATCATTAATCAGTACTTTGTTTATATTACAGTGGTTCTTTAGCTGTACTAGGTCCCATGCAAATGCACAGACTCAAGTCAGGTCCTCGGGTGGTGGATGTTATTGTAGTTTTAATGGGTGCTGGATTTTTACTTCACGGGAATTACTTTGTTTGACACCAGATGTAAATGTGATTTACATTTTCCTAGCTAGCATTTTCATCAGGAGGTCTCTCATGCCTGTTCAAATGATTCTGAGGTTATAAAATAGATGCTCTGAGAGCACATCTGTTCTACATGGAGAAAGGATGGGATAGAAACTTCAAGCAAGGTGAATAATAAAGAATTTATCAGTATTGTGTTGGCTATCCATGGAAACTTTGCCATTCAGTAGAGCATCACTGTTAAAAACAATATGAAAACTATATATGAGACTAGTATGGGTTTAGCTAACTTATGTTCTTACAGAAGAGTCATGAATAGAGAATTCAAAATGAAAAATGGCAGTGTTTTGGCTGCATCATTCAAGTGTTTGGGAGGCTCTTGCATTTTTTTTAAAGGTAGTAATGTGCAGCTCTTCTAGTTGACTGGAGCTTTTCCACTGGCTACATGGTGACTGGGAGTGACTAGTGTGGAGTGACTGGGAGCTAGAAGCATTGAGAGACTGTAATGGGAAGGAAGGAGAATTCAAAGTGAAGTCTAGGTGGGATTGTTACATGGCTCTTGAGTGAGTCTTAAATATTTATAAAACATAACTGGGAGCTATGCCATAGCAAGCATAAAGTGGCACAGAGGAACAAGTAGTGCTTGAGGTTTATTTTAATGATGTCTTCCCTGCATCATTCTCTGTAGCAGGATTTTGGATGTGAAGAAATAAGATCAGTCTCTGTAGTGATGTTGGGAGACCCAACTGAGAGGAGCTACTGCAAGAAGGAAGGATCTCTGTCTCTGAACAAACTGATCCCTGAAGCACTACTCTATTCCTTTGCACATTGTAAAATTGAAGTCAGATCTTCCTCAGGATGAATTCCTTGAATTTAGGCCTCAAGAAATTGAAATGCAACCATGATTTGGAGACACACTGGGGCATGTGCACATTCGCATTTAAGTAGGTTCCCATCCTGATCCCAACACCCAACAATGAGCTTTCAGGAGCAGGGACGTGTCACAGGCAATAAATACTTTAAGGGAAGCCTGTGCACACTAGCGTACAGCCAGATTCTCATCCATGTGCTCTCTGTGCCTTTCAGCTCAGGAACAACTAGTGATTAATGAGGCCCCAAGCATAAGGTGTGTCTTCTGAACCCATGTAACCAGAGGGCAGCACTTGTACCCAAGGTCTTAGTGTGCTTCTCAGTCCTCCCCTTAGCTCCTGTAACACCAGGGGTCCAGAGCAAGAGCCTCAGTTACCAGCAGGCAAAATATCATGGGATATGATAGAGCAGGGCAAGCTTTCAGGAAGATGGAGAGCAGCAAAAAATTGCAGAATAAAATTGGGGTCATTGTGGATCTGCTTTGCAAACATGCAGCCACTACTTGATACAGTCTCCTATTAAATAATGATGACTCACTCTCCAGACAGTAATTTATTTATATTCCTGCTTTAATGTTTTGCAAATCACTGCTTAAAAAATGCCCAGCTGGAAGACAGGAAGGCTTGGGAGACAGAGAATCAGCTTGATAGAGAATCGGATTAAATAAAAATGACATGGAATTTGACAGTGAGTGTGCGTGGCTGGAAATAAAAAAAACATAGCCATCCCCAAAGCAGAAATGCAGCCTCATTGCTGGGACTGGTTGTCATAGCTTGAGAAACTAAGTTTTTACGGTATCTACTGGAACAACAACAACAACAACAACAACAACAAACTGAAAAAGATAGGAAGAAGAAAAGAGGCATTGACTTATTTTCAGTAACAGCATTTCTTCCACTAAAACATCCAGTTAAGTTTATAGTTTTTCAAGCCAGAAAAGGCTACTGGCTTGAAAAGCTTATGGTTTCTAAAGCCAGAATGGACTAACATAGCCTGACCTTTGAAAAATATGGCTATGCTTTGTAAGGGCAGAACAGCGGAACCAGTAAGAGAAAGAAGAAACCTTTAAAGTGTAATAAATGTCACAGAAATGTATAAAGCTCTTGAATGGAAAATTAGCATAGGGACCACAGGGGACGCTTCTGTGCTTGTTGGAGCAAGTACAACAGTCTGGGTTTGGTATCTGGATTGGAAACAAGACAAGTACAAGTGGGTGAGACAAGGGTAAGATTCCTATTTGATTTCTAGGCCACATTTCTCCCACTGAGGGTCTGCCTTGCCCATGTCCCTTGGTTCCCCTAAAAGTGTGCAGAGAGCAATGCCTGCCTTTGTAAAATGGATTCAGCTTCATAAACATTAACTGCTTTATGAAAGGCCAGTGTGGGGGCTTCCAAGGAACTGACTGTTTCAAAGGCAATGGGACAATCATACATATGATAGGTTCTTTTGAAAAATCTCTTCTAATTGCAATTAATTTGAAAACAATTCAGCTGATGCCCTCAACCACTGCCCCACATGGTTCCCTCATTCTCCTCCTGCCTGTGACTTGCTGGATGTTACTCCAGTAGCTGCATGGCTTGGAACAGCTCAGCTGCCCTTGGCATTTTCAGTGTGATGCTTATTAACTTTTACACATATTGCTTTTATTGACACTACTTCCATATCTATCCACCTGCCTATCCCTGTGCCTTGATGCACAACCTGCAATCTGAGCTACCCTCACTGTTCTGAACTGCTGCTTAAAACCCAGACATGGATTTTATTGTTTGCTGGAAAGCAAGAAGTCGGCCAGCTACATTTGCTCTCTTCATAAGCTGAATTACAGTTGCTCCGACGACGTGGTCAAACAGCAGTGTTGCCTATTGTTGCTCCTGAAAAGGAGTCAGATGCTTCATTGCAGATTTAAAGGTAACCAAGGTCACGCCTGCATGGGTGGTGCAGACAGTCCCAGCCTCCTCTGCCCAGGCTCTTAGCTGCCTGGATTTGAGCCAGCTGCTGTCAGGAAACCATAAAGCCCCATAAGTCTGACACGGTTAGCCCTCTCCAGAAGTACTAATGCACTAATGTGATTATGCAACTTCGGGGCTGGAGTGTAGCAAGAGAAAGGTCTTGGTTCACATAGATATAGTAAAGCCTTTTCCTTCAAACATCCACATACTGATGGTTTGTGCTTTCCAGGAAGCTACTGAAAAAGTCTGAACCCTTATATCTTATCCCCTCTCCCAGCCAATGACATACTAAAACCTGCTGTCTGCTGCACATAATTTTTTTTCTTAGGGTTATCCTGTACTCATTCAAAGATGCAGAGGACCTTTGGGGGGAGGCCAAATGCAAGTGGAAAAAATGTTTTGTTAATTGTCTGAATTCTCTTCATTCCAGATAATAAAGGAGCATAGAATGGTGTAATTTTAATGTTATCATGAGGAACACATTAATAAATCAGTTAAAGCATCTTGGGATAAATCCAGAGGTGCAAAATCAACCTGTGCTCTGAGTTTGTGCCACAACTTGTTCTCATCTTACCCACTTGCCCACGGATGTATGTTCATCTGAGATGAGAATCACGTTGCCTATCTTCAGCCTTTGCAAAATTAGTCATCTTATCTTAAGGAGGCATGCAGTTTAAGGATAAGATGAATGCACATCTGGCATCACCTAATGCTCTCCATTAGCTATAGAAGGAGCACAGGCAGTTGATTTTGAATAAATTCCTAACATAACTATCTACAAAGTGATTCTGGCTTAGGCAGGCACTGGTAATGCTAGTCCCTGGGCACAGACATGACTTGGTGATCTGATGTGCAACTTGAATTCAGATGTTTTTACTGATAACTTTAATTTAAACACTGCTTGTGAAGATAATTAATGGGGAAATTAAGAGGAAAACATATAGCAGCCAATGGTTTTCTTACATCAGTTCTTTGTTCAGGTGACTCTGAGCTTCATGTTATTTGTGCTGAGCTTTGGCTGTGGACTTTGGTGACAGAGCAAAATTCACTCTGATAAATGCTGCACAAAACCTGTAGCTGCTTTTGTACTTTGGAGTAAGTCAGACCTCCAGCAGGTCTGTGCTTTTATGCGTGTAATGATCTATGCCAGACCACAGCATAATTCAATTAATGCTGCATTTCTGTTTAGTGCGTTCACCAGCAATTCTCATAAAATCCCTGCCATCAGCTGCTCATAAAGTGCTCATCAATAAATCCTAGCCTAGTGGCTGCTTGATGAAGTAGAAATACGTCTGGATTTGGGGCTGAAGCGTATCTTTAAGCCACTGCCCATGGAAGGCAGGGCAGTATATGGAGGCAGAGCACCATAAGAGAAGGTCTGCAAGCATTGCAGCTAAGAGGGAGATCCCTCCAGGATGTCTAGGACAAGGAAGGTGACCGTACCCTTGGGATCTCCAAGCACAGATAGAAATGGAGGCTCTCTATGGAGGGTCTGCATTTGGCTTTGTGGCTTCTGTACAAACATACACATTCAAGACTCTCATGGCATCCACCTAGCTGTGACCTTTCAAGCTGCAATTCAATTGCTCTTGTTAGGATTATTGCATTGGGTGCTGTTATCTCCAATTTGTCTGCTTTTCTGCTTGTTACTATCTTTCTATTTTTCCTCTACCGTTCTTCTCTTTGTCTGGATGGCTGTTGAGGGCATTCAGTTCCACTTAGTTTTGAGCTCGCTGAAATACTTTTTGACACACAGAAAAAAATCTAGGTTAGGGATTTTGTTCTCTGTCCTTTTTCTGAGGTATGTGTATTTGCTCGCATACCACTGCAAGAACTACAGGTAGACTTTACCCCTCAAGAGAGAGGAAGGAAGAATGTTTTTATCCTCAGTCACTTTGCAATTTCATAATCTCTTTGTGCAACACATTCAAAATTTAACAGCAAGAAAAATTAGAATATGCGTAGGATGGATTATACACCACAGCAGTGAGTCCATGTAATTTTCCATCTTAAATATGACCTTCAGTGAGGCTTAATTTTGATTTTTGTTTTTCCTTCCCTTTGCTCCAGGATGCATATCAACACCACGGTGCTGCTCAATTCCTGCTTGCCAAGATTACTTTCAAGTGGGCCTGCAGTCAGGATGCTGAAGTTTGTGGAATTACTGCTGTGGAAGACTACAGTGAAGAGGGAATTGCAGCTCTTTTTCCTAGGCTTCTCTCTGGATGTTTTCTCAAGAAACACCCTCACTTGGGAAGCTCTTTAGTGGATACCTGCTAGTATGCTCATGCTGTATGACTCAAATTTGTGCACAAATATGATGCAAATTAAAATAAATTGGCTGTTTGATAAATTAGCCTGAGGAACTTGCTGATTTTCAAAAGGAAAAAAAAAACAAACACAAAACCAAAACCAAAAACACGTAAAAATAAGTAACCTGTTGCAAAGGGAATTGATTTTCAGAAAAGAAAAGACTTGAGTTATGAAAAGCACCCTTCTGTTTCCACAGCATGTCAGGGTCCTTTCATACAGACTACTCCTTTTTTTTTTTTTTTTTCTTTTTTTTTCTTTTTTTTCTTTTTTTTTCTTTTTTTTTTCTTTTTTTTTTTCTTTTTTTTTCTTTTTTTTTTCTTTTTTTTCTTTTTTTTCTTTTTTTTTAAATTGTAGATAGATATTTCTTTCTTTCACCTGTCTTATCTCTGCTTAAACACAACCAGGTAAAGCCCAGAATGGTCAGGTAGGTTCTTCTTTATGCTATTGAAATCCAAGCTGGCAAGCTTTAGGCCAGGTCTTTCTCTGTCTTTCTCCTTTTCCTCATCTGCCTGGAGTCTTCTGGGTACAAAATCTGGCATTAAAACTATGCAATTCCAGGCACAAGGACTGCTATCATATTTCCAACCCTCATCTTGAGCACAGCAGCTCCAACAGCAAGTGAAAACAGGTCATTTTCCTGACTTCTTGTATTCTCAGTTGTCATTTAATCCCCACCCCATCCGCCACTCCCCAAAGACAGAAAACGCTATGGAAAAAAGTGTGTGTTGTTTTTTTTTATTATTATTATTTTGATTGATTTGATATTTTTGTGAATCAATTTCAAGATTTCACAGACCATCTTGTCTTGTTAGGAAAAAAATGTAACTTGCATTAGCTGGGAGATAATACATAAGGCTCAGTGTTGTATGTCATTCTGATAATCAGAAGCTATACAGCTTTGTGGAATGTATCTCCCTTAGCCAACTATTTTTTGGCAAATACCATATTGGTTGACACCCTACCAGGAGACATTATTCTCTGCTTGCCTAGTCCTAGTCTTATCTTGCAGGCAAGCTCCTTGCATTTGCAAGTGCTGGGTTGCAAACTCCATTGGTTTTGATAGTGAATTTGAATCTGTTCCTGCTGAGGAATTAATATGTCTGTATTTGTCATGCTGACCTGAACTCTTTACATAACAGGAGCTTAAAGAGGAAAACACTTTATTCTAGGAAGACAAAGCTTTTGTTTTCCTTTTCTTCTTCTTCTCTCTCTTTTTTTTTTTTTTTCTTCTTTTATTTATTTGTTAGAGTACTGGTTGAATAGATAACATTTATAACATTGTTACAGAAGGAAGCATAGATCAATCAAGTAGAATTTTAGATTCTGCTTTCTTAGCTGCTCTAATACATTGGAAATGTAAAGACTGTCTGTTTACCCCAGTCCCAATCTTTATTGTCAGATTAGATGATCACTGGAATCTCTCTTTCATATCTGCATATCATTTTAGTTTCCTTCTTTTACTAAACAGGAATGCTATATTAAATATTAAATATTCTTATTGAACAGGAGTGGCCAGAATTGTCTGCACAGCCCCAGATGAGAAAACAATTCTGCTTTCGACAGCAGAATTAATACTTTTTGATATCTATTTGATGCATTCCACTTGATATCCCTTCGAATCACATTTGTCTTTTCCATGGCAATGCCATGTTGATGGCTCACAGCCATACTCTGACTAATATACCATAGTGTAGTTTTCTATCAGCTGTTTGCACCGTAAAGCTTGCAGCTTTACTAGATAAATTGTTCTTAGTTTCCAAATGTGTGACCTTAGAAGTATTAAATCTCATCCCATCTCTCTTATTTCAGCTCCCATTCAACTATTTCAGTAGATTTCAGTCCTCTGTATCAGTGATACCTCCCAGTTTTTGTCATCTGTTTAATTAACATCCTCTGACTTTGGGGTGTTTATTAGTGAAAACAATAAATAAGATAATTCCCAGCACCCAATCTTCATCAAAAAAAACCTCTTTCCTTCTCCTTCAGGCCGGCTCACTGACATCCTCTAATTGCTTCTCATCCTCTTGTTTACTTTATAGCTGCAATTCCTCCTTTGTTCTTCCACTGAAATAGACACATCTTACTAATAATTTCACTTACATCTAAAGGGCCCAATTTGACAACTAAATCAGTAGTTTCCAAAGGACAAATGTATGTTAAAAACAACTATTTTCCATGTCAGCGACAAAGGAGAAAATGTTTTTCACGTTATAATATCAAGGTTCATAACCAATGATATATGCCATGAAGTATCCTATCACCTTGGAAAGATGACATATATTTTGAGCAGCAGGTTGGACCACACAGTCCCCTGACATTCCCTTCCCAAATAACTTTTTATGTGATAAAAAAAACATCTGAGTGACAAGGGCTGCACAGTCTTCAGCCTTTGTCTAGGCTGGACAAAGCCCCTTGTTGCCTACTTTGATGTTAGAGCTGCCTTGCTTTTAGCAGAGGCTCCAAAGGGGCCTTCCAACTTGATTTTTCTTTTGACACTATGATCCCATATCTTACTTTATTTCATCTGCCCCAAAAAATAAATGTCTATGTGCCACGTTACCTATATCAACAGAAAGATTTCTCCAAAGGCAAAGTTTCCTATATGTACATTCTCAGTTGGAATGAACTGGCTATCACTCTTCATTAACTCCACAGGGGATGCTAAAAGTGCCAAGCTTGGATTATCTGTGACATTACATGATTAAGACTGATGAAATGAATCCTGCCTCAAATGTGGCCCATTGTACCAAATATTTCACAAATTGATAAGATAAAAATGATGTCAAAGAATGAATTTTGATTAGTTACATCCATGTAAAATTTCACTAACATCACTTGACTGACTTTTTTTGTTGTTGTTGGATATGTTTTTTTTTTTACTTCAGGAACTGAGCATGTGAAAAAAGAGAAGGGTCTCTGGATGTCTTCTGGCTTTCTGTCTTTTTTTTTTTCTTTTTTTTTTTTTCTTTTTTTCCGCAATATCATTTGATATGAGAAACACCTCTCACTACTCTGTCTAGAATTGTTAGGAAAAAAGCTTTCTGCATGTACACGTTCAGAGAACATAAAATAAAGCTGTCTAAATTGTTAGAAACAAACCTCAAGATCCTCACATACACCCAAACAAACCACCACGTGCATGTAACATACCGCACTGTCTGCACTCTCTCTCAGCCTATAAATAGTGACTGTGGAGGAAAACATCGCCTAGGGATAGAGGGTTACTGAGATTATGATGCAATGCCTGGAGCCAAAGGCTGAAATTTCTGTGTGTAACACTGAGATGACTTTTTTTTTTTTTTCCCTGTCCTGAGGGTAATATTTCACACTGCAGTTGCTTAAAAAAAAAAAAAAAAAAAAAAAAAAAAAAGCCAAAGAGATATCATGAAGAGTTCCCCGGTCCCCTGTGGTTATTATTTTTATTTATTTATTTATTTTTATTTTTTTTTCCCCACACAAACATGTATTACCAGCATGGTTTCATCTGTTTTGGTTTTAAACACCATACTTACAAATAATGTGCAGGTTGAATGTGTTCCTATATATAACAGAAAATAATCAGAAGAAAAAATAGTAATGCTATAAAGTCAAAATATGTGATGTGAAACTCATGAAATGCCACAGTTAAGGTTGTTCATGAAACTTGACCTTGGCTTTCTAGTGGCTCTCTCTAGGGTTGCAATCATTGCATGCTATTTTTCAAAGGCATATGTTGCAATTGTGCTGCTTCACTCTTCTGCCTTGTGCCCCACGAGAAGGTATCACGTTTCCCAAAAGCTCCTACTCCAAAAGCTTATTTTCACTTCTGGTCCTCAGATCTTTCAACCCTCTTGTCCCCCACTTCTGCCTTTCTTGAAAAGAAGAAATAAATAAAAATAAATGGAGAAACCAACCAATGAAAGTAAGTGTGCCTTGCAAAATTTCTTACCATGAAAAGTAGGAGAGCCAGAGGTACTGCTTACTTTACCATTATTTTGGCCTTTGTGTAAGAAAGCTCTGTTTAAAACCAAATGGAAAGTGGCACTAGAAAACTTCACATCCTTCCACAGATCTTGAAATGAGGAATGTTTTCCATCGGATTATTGGGGTCTGGTGCTGCTCTGAGGTATTTCGTGCTCCAATAATGAGTGCTGCTTCTACAGCCTACAGTAACTCCCAAGGTTACAAAGAGTGTTTACCATTGTAGAGGGAAAGTGAACAGGACACTAAATCACAGCTCAGAACCTTAATTGCAGGACCGCTGTGCTGATTTTCCCATGCTCTTTTCCTTTTCTCCTTTTCTCCTCCTTAATTCCTACATCAAACAGGAGGATTACCCTAGGGATGAGCATGGCACAAACGCCCTGACAAAGCATTTTACACTGCTCATAAGATGGTTTATGAATCTCCTGTGAAACTGCTTCTGCCTGACAGATTTTTGAAAACTACATTTCTCTTTCTATTAGTTTTCTTTTTTAGCCTTGTAAACACATATGGAGTGAATTAATTTTACACAGTTATTGTCTGTCAGTTATTACTTTATGCGTCATGAGGTTTATTTGGAAAAGAAAATTAGGGTGCTGCTCCTTCAAAAATTAAGCAGATGTTTAATGCTAACAGTGAAAGCTGCTCCCCTGAAATCAATTAAATTATCTGTATGTGGGAGGCTAAACAAACCTGTCTGCATTTGCGGGATTAGGGCCGTCTTAGTTAAAAATAGGGTATGCATTGGGTAAACGTCCAAGATTTCCAGCTAAGACAGCTGGTCCAGGACTAGTCATAGAGACATTACTTGCTCTGTTTTTTTATTTTTTTTTTTTTCCTTTTGTTCTCCGCTGACCTCCTTATTAAATCTATACTGGAAAAAGGGCAGCAGATAGACCTGAACACAGAAGTAGCAATGTCTTCTTTTATTTGTCTTTATATTTTCAGATATCACCAGCATATGGTGGCTCCCCCTCCACAGCCAACCTTCTCCTCTCTCAGCTTAATTAAAATTGATTGAGAAGGGAGCTATGAATCTTTCTTTTTCTTTGGCATCACATATCAAAAGGTGACAGCTCTATCATATCACAGCAGTGAACCCTTGCCTGATGCCTGAGTCATAATGCGTTTCTGCAGCAAGAGAGACTTGTTATTATTCTTACGCTTTCTAACACATGTGGCAAAATTGTATAGCACATTGTTGCTGTAAAATATTTAGGAATTTGTGGTGCCTGTACTTTGTTTTGTGTAATGTTGGAGCTATTTCTACATTTTATATTCTTAGAATGAACTGTACATCCATTTCAACTGTTCATATTCATACCTACTACAAATTTTGGATACCTAAAACATAAATATCTGCATTTTTTTGGTAATTATTATTAATTATTGAAACAAACAGGAAAAAAAATATTATTATTAATTTTAATAGCATATTTGGTTCTCCATTACTTTAAAAAACATTTAGTATATTTTTTGTTTTCCTTCTGACAGGAACTAGGAATGGGCTTGGAGTAGACTGAATTTTGTCCCATGATGAGAATTGGACCATATCACATATTTGCTCATGTAGCCTTCCTCCCTCATCTCAGGAAGGGCACAGCACACTGAACAAAAGGTACTCCCACATTACCACTTGTGCACTTGACTTTGCCCAGAGCATTTTGACTTTCCTTGATCAGTGCAGATTGAGTGCATATGGGAATCTCTTCTCTTCCACTCACCCCATCCTATGCCTGAACTCTTTTGTGGGTGTGATTTTTACTTAGCCTAATAGTCCTAATTGAAATCACCCCTTGGCTTACAGCAGTGACAAGAGCTTTGCAAATCCCTCTGCCTTTGTACTAGGGAGCCAGACAGCATGCACTTCCTTAAACCTTTGTATTTATAACGAGGACAGAAAAAGCTGTGGGCACACACCCACGCAAATCACAGAACCTGAGATCTTCACATCCCTCTGCAAACTTCAGCTCCTTTGACAACATGCTGCACATTCTAATTTTTCATGAACAGCAAGTCTCTGGGCCCTGAACCACAACCGCAGATGTAGAAACAATTGTAAGAAAAGAAAGGAAAAAAAAAGGAAAGAAAAAAAAAAAAAAAGACTATTGTCCTTTTCATACAGGCTTGTAGAGCTCTACCCAAGCTAAACAATTATAGCATGAGTTAGTCCTCTTAAATCCAGCACATTTTTCCTCAGGTATTCATTAGCATGAGACTGCAGCAAGAAACTGATGGCATAATTTGACTGTTTAGGTTAAATTTTGCTTAATGCCTTTAAAATTAACAAGGTAGGAAAAGAAGGATTTTGGGAAGGAAGGGGTGAGAAAACAATTGAAAAAAATGATTAATATTGCCATGAATAAATAGCTCCCTTCAGGGGACAACAAACTGGGTTGATGTGCTGTGCATACCAGAAGCTGAAAAGATTTTCAGAGCATGGGAATTCATTTTCTGCTTTTTCTAGACTGATTTTTATTTCCTTCCTCTCACCCGCCCCTAGTCAGGAAAGCAAGCTAGTTCAGGGAGTGGGAAACTGAGAGGCTACCTGCCAAAATCATTCATGCAGTAATATATGTAAAATTGTTGATGTGGAAAAAAACAAACAAACCAACAAACAAAAACCCACCTTACCCTAAGTGACAGCCATATCTCTGCATTATTTATCTTAATTTGTTTCTTTACACTTAATCTACCAAAAATCAGGAGTCTGATTCTCAAAAACATATAAAACAGAAGGTAATGCATGCTTATGCAAACCATTGCAAATTAGGTGGCAAGGACTAACATGAGCTTCACAGTCAGTATTTTAGAGACATTTGAACTCCATCAGAGGTCACAGTGTACAGAATCAGGCTCACAGAGCTGAATTAAAGTGTTAATGAAATGATAGCACCTTTAGTTTCCTTAGCTTCGAGGTGTTGTTTTCTCCTGTCTTCTTTGACATATAGTTATTGGCTTTTATTGGAAGGGTTGAGGCAATATCAGACCAAACTTCTTTCTTCTTGTCACTCACAAAACTCAGATCCGTGAAAAATGAAATATTTTTCTGCTTACATTTTATTTTCCGTTCCTTTATATATTTCTCTCTACATGATGAAGAGGTGAGCTTCAAAACAAAAGCCTCCTTCAAGCCAAGACACTGTAAAAGCAGAAAGACATCCTTAAGCAGATTAATGGAACACAGGGTCAAATTTTAAGCCTACCCTATAAGACGATGACCTTTCCAGGGCATCCACCTTGCAGTCTCATCTTAAATACGCCTACTGCCACCAACTTGTCCTCCTTGCACCCAAAGATTTTATTCAAACCATTTCATATTAAAGATAAAAATGAAAAGGGAAAATCAAAGTGAAATGGAAATGAAAGATTTATTCTTGTGAAGGGGCTAATGTGATTAACTTTATTGTAGGGAAGAGCTAGTGGAGCTGCAGTTTTGATCTCTCTTTAGCTTGGGAGCTGTAGCCATGTTGAACAGCACACTCTCAGATCTCCATGCTCTGGGCAAGGAGACCCTTTGAAGTGCTTTTTCTTTCATTTTCTTTTTGTTTTTATTTTTTTCCTTTTCCCTTTCCCCCCCCCCTTTTTCCTTTCCTTTCTTTCTTGGGTGGACAGGAAACTGGAGAAGATATTTAAACATCTTAGACTAATAATAATAATAATAATAATAATAATAATAATAATTTATTATTATTATTATTATTATTATTATATATTTTTTTTTCCCCCAATCTCTAAGTGAGCTCTCGGTAGGGACAGTTTTCCTGGTTTCTGTTGTGAAAACGAGCATCATGCTTCTTGTTCTGAGCTGCTGGCTTTGGGCTGAATGTCGTATTGGGTTTACGTGGCAAAGTTTTGGGAGAGCCGGCCTGCAGGGGTGGCCTGTGTTAGAATCTGGAAGTGAGATTTTTTTTGCACCTCTGTGAGAGCAGATTTAATAAAGGGGAAAAAAAACTGCTGGGCAGCAGCAGCTGGGAGAGTGAGGAGTGAGAAGCAGCCCTGCAGCCCCCAAGGCCAGTGCAGAAGGAGGGCAGGAGGGGCTCCAGGCATGCAGCAAAAGCTCCCCTGCAGCCTGTGGAGAGGCCCCTGGTGGAGCAGGCTGTCCCCCTGCAGCCCATGGGTCCCACATGGAGCAGATCTCCATGCTGCGGCCCATGGAGGAGCCCCCGGTGGAGCAGGTGGATGTGGCCTGGAGGAGGCTGCAGCCCATGGAGAGCCCTCGCAGGAGCAGGGGGTCTGGGGGGAGCTGCCACCCGTGGGGGACCTGTGCTGGAGCAGTTTGCTCGTGGGGGATGGACCCCATGGTACGGAGCCGTGTGGGAGCAATTCTTGAAGAGGCTGCTGCCTGTGAGAGGGACTCCATATGGGAGCAGGGGTAGAGAGTGACCGTGAAGGAGTGGCAGAGATGAAGAGTCAGGGACTGAGTGCAACCCCCATTCCCTGTTCCCCTGCTCTGCTTGGGGTGAAGAGAGGGTCAATGGGGGGAAGGTATGTTTAGTTTGATTTTAGTTTCTCACTACTCTAGTCTGTTAGTAATAGGCAATCAATTATATAAATCTCCCTATGCTGAGTCTGTTTTGCCCATGACAATAACTGGTGAATGATTTCCCTGTCCTTATTTCAACCCTTGAGCCCTTTCCATTGTATTTTCTTCCCTTTTTCCTTTGAGGAGGGGGAGCAAGAATGCAGTTGTTGTAGTGCTCAGCTAGCTGCCCAGCTGGGTTAAACCACCACAAATGTAAGGATAATTCCTTAAGTCCCAAAGTGCTTTGTAGAGGTAAAAGGATAAGTCCTATTTCACAAATGGGATATCAGGTCCAGAAAGGTTAAGAAACCTCTTCATTTACTCCAGCAAGTCAATAATGGACCCAGGAATATTCATCAGATCTCTAGGTTCACATTCACATACGTTGGAAATGAGGTACAAAAGAAGAAAGTACACAAAGAAAACTACAGAATCGTAAAATACCCCTGCCACCACCATCACCAAAGTGTTAAGTAAAGGGCATATTTTCTTTAAGAGCTGAAGCAACTTCCACTATTCTGCGCAGAATTAAAACTTTTTTTTTTTTCCCCATGGGGATATGTTTATTGTCAACATTGCTGAACCTTTCTCTCTGTTTTGCTTGGTATAATCACAGTGGTGGTTGATTTGAGCTAGATTTAAAGGGCTGAAGGCTATAGTTTGCCAGGAAGTTTGTGTGTAGAGCATTTACTTGAAGACAGTGAAATTCTTACAAAGAAAGCTGACAAATGCAGCTCGTTATTAACTAATTAGTCAAAATTGAGTGAAGAAATCTCCCTTCTTCAAACTCAGTGCAGGACAGAGTAATACTATGATGACCTCCTGTTCTGTGGGGGAAAGATATGGACAGAGCCAGCTCAACTGACCTCAGGCCTTTGCAAGGCAGGTAATTACCTCTGAGTGAGCTGTCAAGCATCCCTCCACAGTCAATGGAGAGAAATAAATCCGCCTACAGCACAATTTATCTCACTGCAAATAGATGACTGAAACATATACTGTGATGACCTGTTCTGTGATCTTCTGTGAAAGCCATTTAAATGATCAGCTCAGATGTGGACACCAGCACTATATAAAGTCAAAATTAAGAAGGAACGTCCAGCCTAAATTTCCCCTGCCTAAAAAAAAAAAAAAAAAAAAAAAAAAAAAAAAAAAAAAAAAAAAAAAAAAAAAAAAAAAAAAAAAAAAAAGAAAAAAAATCTGGACGTCAGGAGGGGGTTCTTCACAGAGAGGGTGGTTGCACACTGGAACAGGCTCCCCAGGGAAGTGGTCACTGCACCGAGCCTGTCTGAATTTAAGAAGAGATTGGACTGTGAACTTAGGCACATGGTCTGAACTTTTGGGTAGACCTGTGCGGTGTCGAGAGTTGGACTTGATGATCCTTAAGGGTCCCTTCCAACTCAGGATATTCTAAGGAAGGTGAATCCTAACCAAAATTCTTGTATCTTCATATCTCTTTTCTTAACTTTATTTCTTGGCTTGTCATGAATATTTCTTGTTGTGTGAGCTTATGCAAGTTTTATATAAGTCTGTAGGTTTGGGCAGAGAAAGAATTACAAGAAAACAATAGGGTGAGGAGTGCAGAAATATGTCCTGAGAAGGTAGTGGATGAAAGTTTCCCAAGGAATAATAAACTCTGGAGACTAGTACGTTCAGCAAGAGCTGATAAATTCAGGAAATAAGAGGACTGTGGTAAAACTGGAAACTTCCTTAGATGAGAAAATAAGCTCATATAGGCAGGTAACACATATGAGACCACACTACTGAGGGGCATGAAGATGCTGGGAATGTATGGTGGGGAATGGTGCAGAACAGTGAATAGATCAGATCGGTGATGTGACACAGTGTACCTGTGCCCTTGACCTGTACAAGGCAGAATGCCAGAGGCTATGAGATAATGGACCTTACCTTTAGCTGATATTACATTTTGGAGCTAAAGGTCCCAAGCATTGTGTGAACTGTTGACACAGAAATCAATAAGGCATCATTACACAGTAGACCAGATGTTTGCAAACTCTTATTATTCCTAAGTCATGGATGCCTCAAAAAATAGATGTCTGGAGTGAGGGGCTATGAAAAGGCATTTTGCCTCTCTTTGTCTTAAATTCTGCTGTCTTTGTAGGACAGTAAGAAAAAATGATCAACGTAACTTATTCATTACTAATTGTATATTTTTTTATTTTTATTTTTTACGTAAGTTATTGCCTAGTGATAGGGGGCAACCTGCATTTTAGGATGCATTAAGCACAGCATAGTCAGCCAGTCAAAAGAGGTGAGCCTCACCTTGAATATTGTGTGCAGTTCTGGTCTCCACAATATAAAAAGTATGTTAATGTATTTGAAAGCATCCATAGGAGGGTAACAAAGCTGGTTCAAGCGCTGGAAGACATGCCTTATGAGAAGAGGCTGAGAACACGTGGGTTGTCTTGTCTGGAGAAGAGGCCGAGAAACAGCTTCGTGGCTCCCTGCAACTCCCTGAAGAAGGAAAGTGGAGACAGAGGTGCTGGTTGCTTTTTCCCTTCTCACTGATAGCAGGATTCACAGGTGTGGCACACAGGTGCACCAGATCACATTGGACTTTAGGAAAAATTTCTTTACTTTGAGAGTTGTCAAACACCACAACAAGCTTCCGTGTGAGGTGGTTGATGTCTCGTGCCTCTCATTGCTCAAGAGTTATTTGGATGATGCCCTCATTAATATGCTTTAACTTTTGGTTAGCCCTGAAGTACTCAGGCAATTGGATTAGATGATGGTTGTGGGTCCTTTCCAACTGAATTACTCTACTCCACTCCATTCCACTCCACTCCACTCTACTCTACTCTACTCTACTCTACTCTACTCCACTCTACTCCACTACTCTCTCTGTTCAAGATAAAATCTTAGTGATGCATTCTCTCTTCTATATGCTTTATTTTGCTAACACAGATGTCTCCTTGATTCTAATAAAATGCAAAACGCTAAAGACAAAGTTTTATAAAGACAAGGTTCCATGCAGAGTTTCAGCATTGGAATGAAATGTAAATACCTTACAGAGACTCTTTTCAGGCTAAAAGTTAAAAATAAGGCTGTAACAGTATATCCTATTGGGGCCCACAGCTCACTGTTTCCACCACCAATGTCCCTCTTTTATAGGATTTATAAATTAGCTTTGAAAATTTTCTTCAGGCTAAATTTTGGCATAGAAGGTCACAGCCAAGACTTGGTTTCACTAAAACTCATTAAAAATGGTTTGATGTTTTAAATTAAACTGAAGCAAGAGGGGAAAACTTCTATTTCTGTGGCTTTCAGCATTTCCTCCCCCGCAGTCCCATCCAATTTGAATTAAAATGCATCTGAATAACTGTGTTGTGGTACTACTTCCTTTTTTTTTTTTTTTTTTTTTTTTTTTTTTTTTTTTGTGGTGTTGCCATCCAGCCTTTTTGTGGGCAAAAGAGCCCTTTTCTAACTTCCAGAATGTGCAGCTCAGCTGCTGAACATGGTTGGAAAACATTTATGTTTCAGAAGTGGTTTTCTGCTTTGAAAATGTTGTAAAATATATGGGAACCTAATACCATCTGGGTCCAACTGAAAGTCCATCTAGTTCTCCCTGCTAGCTTCACTGGACACTGGAAGAAGCATTGTAGGAATGAATTGTTACTTCTTTAGATTATTTTCTATTTAAACTGTGGTATGGCTGACTGGAAGAGGGAATGACAGATGAAATTAAGCATTGCTATACACAAAGTAACCCATATGAAAAGAAAAAAAAAATCGTAAATGTCCATTCTCATTGGTGGGCTCTATGTTAATTAATGCCACTCAGGGCAAGGATCCTGGAAACACTGCAGACTTGTACAAAACTTAAAGAGTCTGGATAAAGGCAGAAGGCATATCAGGAATGATTAGGAGAAAAATGGAGATTCCAAATGGATATCAGAAAAGGAAGAGGGAACCCCTGAACTCCTCCTCCTCCCTCCCCCCCCCCCTCCCCCATTATAGGAAAAACCCTATAAAATAGCCTCTTTAGCTTGGATGGATACAAACAGAGATGTAGAAAGCAATTAATGATACTGAAAAAATGAACAGGGAATCATTATTCTTCCTTTCTTGAAATATACGTAATAGGGGACACACAATTTAATTATCAGGCAACAGGTTCAAAACAAACAAAGTGAATTACTTCTTCATAAGGAGCATAATTAAATTGTCCCAGAAAGTTGTGGAAACTTGAATGAATGAGCTCAAAAACTGACTAGACTTTTTCAATGACTATATATCAGTTAGGAGCTATTAACTGCAATGTCAAGTCCTTAAGCCACTGCCTGCCTGCAGGATTTGCCAGGGATAAGATTTCACTATAAATGTCTTCTTAGATATACACTTTCCGTAAGGATCTGCCACTGACCACTCTGTATCTGTCTTTATACAGCTGTTTTTAAGTTCTTTTCTTATTTTATTTTTGGTTTATGAATTCCAGAACTGGAGAAATGTGTTTGATTAATAAAGGTTTATAGCCTGTGGGAAGGGAAGTCTGTTCTGAAAGGCTTAAAAAAGCACATAAATCAACCAAGGAATGTTCAACTTGGATAGACTATAGAGATGGGGATGGTTAATTTTGAGCAATAAATGTAATTGGATGCACCCAGTCATTCTTCCACTTAGCCTTTACCCTGCATCTTTTCAGGCAGCTTCTACATCCACAATGAAGTCTCCACTTGTCCTTGCTCTTGGATGGTCAGGATACTGATTGTAAAAGAGTTGGTCTCATCTGGATGAGATTCACCTGAATCCTATTGCTGAACAGATGGAAATTGGGTGCTTGGTCTAGGTTTCCTCAATAGTCAATGATATCATGAAGTCAATGAGTCTTTACAGATTCACCTTCAGAGGCTTCTTTTCTTTGCAGACAAGCTTTCAGCTAGGTTCCTAACTTTAAGAAAAGTTGGAGATAGCAGAGATAAAGTCTACCTGAAATTCTAGTTGTTTACCCAACAAACAAACAAAGAATGTGAAAGGACAAAAACATACGAGAAATCACCAGGTAAAAGAACATGATGTACAAGTCATCACAAAGAATGTCAGGAAACAGAAAGTCCCTACAGAAGAAGAAGCTCAGAAGTGTTGTGAATTCTGTAAAGAGATAGCTATGACTGTACACCTTATTATTGCTCCCTGATGTACACATTGAGCTTAGTCATCCTGGAGTTGAAAAGATATCTGTCAGGAAAAGAGAATTAATTTTGTGGTAGTGTGACTGATTTTCACCATGTGTTAACAAGAGATTCTTGTCCCACAGTGCAGGTTTCTCAAGAGTTTCTTTTTTGAAGAAAAACCCTTATTGAGACCAGGCTGAGTTATTTGTTGACTCTTGTCACATGATTTACAATATCAGGTTATTGTTATTTTTTTCTTAGAGCATCAAATTGTGGAATGTAATGATGTTTTTGAAGATGTCTGCTTTTGCCTAGAAAGGAACTGCTGTTCTCATAGTAACTGGAGAAAAACCTGAAGAGGCAACCTTACAGAAAAAAATGATTCTCAGAAAATAAATAAAAAGTGTATAGAACTTTCCTATTGTAGAAATTTCACGCTGCAGGGGCCAAGCTTCAGGTTCTTAATACCTTTAGAAATAAATGGTTTATTTTTTTAAACATCCATTCCTTATTTACTCTTTTAAAAACTTTAAAAATAATTATGATGTACAACAACAAATTCTGAAGATTTGTATTAAGTGTAGAGTCAAATAAAGGGAACATAAAACCTCTGCTGTGATTCAAGAAGTCTGACTTTGCTAAATTGCCCCTCTACAATCTATCATGCTCAAGAGAAATGAAGCAGATGCCTAACAATACAGTTCTTTATCTGCAAGGACTTAGCACATGCTTAACTTAATGCACTAAGAATAGCTGAGTTCATGAAGTTAATCTTCAGAGGTAGTGAATCTTCATAATGAAGACTCTGCTTTTTCTTAAAAAAAAAAAAAAAAAAAAAAAAAAAAAAAAAAGAAAGAAAAAAAGAAAAAAAAAAAAGTTTATTGAAGAATATCAATTTCCTGTTCAGCCTGAACGTGTTTTTTTTTTGTTTTTTTTTTTTTTTTTTTTAAATCTTGTTTCTCTTTGGGCAAAAATAGCCACCAAACGTCCTTTAAGATCCCAGGATGCATCATATTTCAAAATGGGTCACCTTAATCCAAATCAGCAGTTGAACACAATCTTAAAACAAAAAGGAGCTTCTTAACCCATCTGAAATATTTTGTTGTTCTGAGCAATTGTACTTCAGTTTTAGGGAGTTCTTTTTCTGAGAAAAATCCAAATTATATATAAAACTCAAGAAACCTATTTCACATCAGAAATTCTCATTAGTTGAAAATTGGTTTAGACTGGTTCTACGAAATGTGTTCCTAAAAATGAACGCCTGTATAAGCTTGTTGCCATGGACTTGGCTTCTTACTTAAGAGTACAAATTCATGTTGCTTTTGAAAAAAAAAAAAAGCACACTTCAACACATCCACATTTCTAAACCTCTCTGTGAGAGTTTTAGGTAGATGTTGTCGGGTATTATGTCGGTTGCATTTAGTCAGAGCATAATGAAGAGATTTTAGATGGTATTGACAACATCAGTTTAAGACAATTTGATTTTGTTCCAAATATTACTGGGCTTTTTTGCCCTAAACCATAGCAAAGTCAAAGTAATGAATTGCTAGACATGAGCATTTTATGGCCTTTCGTTATTGCAGTGGAAAAAAAATAAAATAATCTGGCTGTATTGTGTTTAATAGTTGCTGTGCACCCAACCAACAATTATTAAAAGATGCAGTCAAATACCAGTATGACCTGAAATGCTTCATTGCATTATGCTACAGTACCTGCAGCTTGTGCTTTATAGACCATATTCACATGGATTTAAGTGCTAAGCCCAAGTAATATTTGTGTGACAGTGTTCCCCAAGGAAAACTCAGACATTGCAGTAAGTGATGTTGATGAAACAGTTAGCAGCACTATTGATTACACCTAGGCAGGATAAAGCACTCTCTCAACATGGTGCAAAGGGCTGCTAGCTCAAAATTATTCTGCAAAGGTAAGGTGGTATTAGACTAAGAGTCTGACTGGGTGAATGTACTATAACACATACAACGTGCATAACACATACAACATTATATATATATATATATATAATGTGAGACGTCACAGATATATATCACATATATTGTATATATGATATATATGACATATACCAGAAAACTGAAGCAGTTCCATATCCCCAGAATGATGGCACAGCATCCTGCTACTTCATATTTATAAAGGGGGAACTGTTATTAGGTATTAGGTATTAGTTAGCTGACACTAGCTAATACCTGACATTACCAGATATTCTTTATTTTGTTTGTAGAAACCTAAAGGTTTCCTACTGGAGCTGTGAACCTTGAATAATTAATACATATCTATTGAGTCTGTGCTGGCCAGGAGGCCTCTAGAAACTCTCTGCAGACTACCCAATACTTGCAGATCACAGGATGAAAATCACTTTAATTATCCAAACATGAATAAATTTGGGATTTAAGTTCCTAATTGCAAGAGTGTGGCTGCGTGTCAGAGCTTTCCAAAAGAAGGAATGGCAGCATCATTTCTAATTGGCATCAAACTCAAACTTGATTGATTTATGAATGAGATGATAAAAGTCCTAAGAATTTAATTTTAGGACTATCTGATAGCTATGTTTCCCTGTATGGTGCTGTTGAGCATGACCCTAAGGGAAAAATTAGATAAAACTAGAGAATATGTGCATGATCACACATTTAGAGCTGTTTTGTAGTCAAGATTTGTGTATGATATATACACCTACCTGTAGCTCCTGTCACACAATGCTGAACACACAGCCATATACAATAATTTGGATGATTTTGGAAAGCATCAGTCATTGCACAGATTTTGCATGCTTGGATGGACCTATTGCACTTGAGTTGTTCAGCTGGTTTCCATAGAGGTCTTCCAATACCATAACCTCAATTTCTAGATAGTTTTTACTAGTTTTATACCCTAAGATATAAGAATACAGGCTATAATAAGTATGGTTTAAATTGTAAACTACTGACTTGAAAAAAATCAAAATATATTTGGAAAATTAAATGCAACAGAATTAATGTATATTGAGAAATCTCTACCTACTCCATGAGATACAGTAGCTGAACATAGTCTGATTTTAATATCACTTTTATTTTGAGTTAAAACAGTTTGTCTTAAATATTCCTGAGTATGATTTACCTAACCCATTTCATGGCATAGGTGGAGCGACTTGAGTGTGGCATGGTCAGGAATATCCTCCCTGTCTGTCACTGACTGTAACTTCCTTTACATCCATTAAGAAAAATGTAAATTGTTTCATGTGGATTTGCAATATGCTTTCAACATTTTAATTGCTTTAAAGGACAATTAAGTTAGACAAGCACATTTTTTAACATATGCAATGCACTCTTTCCAGGACGTCCTTCTGATGGTGTGAGCTCTGTTGCATTTTTAAATTCAAACAGGCTGGGATGAGCTTTATGACTGAGTCCTTTTTTTTGTTGTTGTTGTTGTTGTCCTATTGAAGATAATGGCAGAAGTCCACTCACTTCAAGGGGAAAAGGATTTGGCACTACTGAAGAAGATTGGTTAAAGTGCCTGTGGCTGAAAATGACTTACTAGGGCTATGATCACTCTTTTGCAGATGGTTTATATTGCCTCTCTAGGATCTGTCTGCAAATTTTATACTTAATGTTATCTGGTTAAAATTTTAATGAAGACAGTTAAGTTAAGCTGCTGTCTTACAGAGCTGACATCTTATTCTTTTACTGACTAAGCTAGAGTTGAGGGACACAGAAATATCACACAAGTCCTGGTCTCTGGGAAAAAAAGATTGTAACCTTTGAGGCAGAGTAGTGCAATGCAGTGCCTTGATTCACTTTAATATTGAGCCAGAAAGTGTGACCTATGTTTATTAAATATCATATGTTTATATTTGGCCTTTAGGATATATTTCTGCTTGACCAGAGCCAGAGTCAGGAGAGTCAGGTAATTCAGACAACTGCTTCATCTTCTTCCTTTTTTTTTTTTTTTTTTTTTTCTTCTTCTTCTTCTTCTTACTTTTTATTCCTATCGCCTGAGTCTATATACCCACTGGGTTACAAAAGGTCTTTCATTAAAAATCCAGACATAAATCCTGAGGAGAACACAACAGTCCCTTCTTCCACCTGCCCTAAATAGTAGCCAAAAAGGTATTTCTTCTGATTAATGGGTGTCCCTTCATCTTTGTGACATTAACACTAAGACGAAGAGGGAGTCTTGCTTCCTTGCAAAATATCTTAGAAAGGTCCTTAAAGCTTGGCTGTGGAAGGACACAGAAGTAGCTTTCTATCTCCTTGCACTGAGGTAGAAATTAAAGTTATGTTACCCATCTCCTGGGAGATTGATTTAAACACTACTACTGTTTGAAGGCTGCTGATGTGCACTTTTTGCATAGATGACCTTAGAGATAAACGTACTCAACCACAGCTCCGTGGGAGGCAGCAAGGCTTGATTCCCAGGGACAGGAGCTGTGACTTTGTAGAATGCTGGCTACAACATTTAGGTAGGGGTAAGGAAACTAGGTTTATTTCCTATGATGTCCTTCTTCTTTTCCTTACCATTTCCTTAACCCAATAGTTATCAAATGTAAAGTATGTAATCAGTTGTGGGAGAAGATAATGTCTCAACTGAAATGGTTTCTTGGTCTTTAGCTCTAAATTGCAGCAATGCAGAGCTCTGTAGCTGCAGCCCTCAAAGAGATGTCCTCATCCATACAAGAGACAGCTTAAGATAAAGAAAGAAAAGCAAAAGCAAAAAAAAACAAAAAGGAAAGAAAAAAAAAAAAAAGAAAGAAAAAGAAAGAAAAAGAAAAAGAGAAAGAGAAAGAGGAAAAAGAAAAAGAAAAAGAAAAAGAAAAAGAAAAAGAAAAAGAAAAAGAAAAAGAAAAAGAAAAAGAAAAAGAAAAAGAAAAAGAAAAAGAAAAAGAAAAAGAAAAAGAAAAAGAAAAAGAAAAAGAAAAAGAAAAAGAAAAAGAAAAAGAAAAAACACTTCCTTTTGACATTGAAGTACTTGTCTGTGTTGCCCTATGTCCTTGCACTGTGCACACTTGAGAAACTTCTTTCTCTGTCTTTTCAAACCCTCACACTACAAAGTTAATGACAGATCTACCCTATGACTTTTCTTCCTAAATTTAAGCAAGCCCAATTCTCTCTTTCTCTTCTTGACATTCAGATGCGATAGATGCTCACCTGACTATAGGATGCCACATAAATATATAGAGAGGAACTTCTCTGGAAGGGCTCTAAGTGGCCCTCTTGTCACTCCCTCTCTCTCAAGACAAGGACAACTATTTCCAATCCATATCTGATAGATTTTATTCACCTTCTTCTGAAAAGGTATCCTGCAGCGGAGATTTCACTGTCCCCCTGAAGGCTGGAGTCATATGATCAGTCTTGATCTCAACCTCCCTTTCCTTCAGCTAAACAATTCAGTCAAGCAACTTGGTCACTCTCAGATCTCCTTTCTGGATTCTCTCCAGCTCGACCACAGTTTTCTTCAGTTATTGTATCCATAAATGGATGCAGAGTTCAGTGAAGCAGAAATCTTTGTTTATGTCTCCCTGAAGGGTGTTTGTCTCTGCAAATACCTTTCTTATTTCCAAGTTTTTCACTAATCCTGGGGATCCAGCCAACAGGCATCATATTTGCTTAGGAAACAGCAGGATGTAAATGCGTGGAAAAAGCCTGCTTTGGATAAAGGGAAATATGTATCACAATGTTTTGAAGTTTTTCATGAATAAGGATGTCTGGAACAACTGTATAATGTCATCTCTCAACCTTGTATGAATGAATACATGTCCCTGTCCACTTGTGCTCTGCAAATCTGGTTCCATCACTTCCCACTCTCTTCTGCTAGGTACAGAGACGTATCATCCACCCTTGATGCAAGGAGCACCTCACATGGTGAGGTGCAAAATGCTAGGCTGCCACTTGGACATGGGCTTGTCAAGTTAGAAGATAAGGTTCAGTTTGGACTGATAACTTTAAGAGTTGTTGGAGGATTTGGTTTGAACCACAGCTGGTTGACAGCAGTCTGACAGAGGCTTATGAACTTTTCTCTATCCATCATCAGCTCTTTCTTTGCATAGTTGTTTATTTGCCATTCACAGCAGTAAAGTTTTATTGAAATCAAAAGCTTGGACCAGAATTCAGTCTTAATTCCTACAAATAAATAAATAAATAAATTTAAGACTTAATGCCTAAGTAAAGAAAAAAATACTAAAATATATTAAAAGGAAAAACAACAACAACAGCAAAAAGAGAAACTAAGTCCTCTTTGGGTTTCCCTTGAATTTTCCTACACTGTTTGAAATACAGTCTCTTTGTGACAGGCACTTATCTTGCATCTCTAGTGTATACAGTAGGTTGCAGGCTCCAAGCTGAATCACTAACAATAGTTTCAATACCTTTACATGTGTGTTCGTAACTTTACATGACCAAGACTTTCTAATCTGGGAGTATCGAGCTAGACAGTTATACACAATCATTTAAGGAAATGTCCTTGATTTCAAGTACAATGACTCAAATGGGGGTTGTTTTTCTAGGAATTCTCTACAGAACCTTCACTCACAAATTGGCCATTTGTGGGCAATTAATGTCAGGCACTCAAGTATGAATCAGTTGCCTACAAATAAATTCTTTGGAAACTTTGGCTGATTTTACTTAAACCTTGAATTTTATCCTGGATATAAAAGTACCGTAAAGATTAGATCTGCACATGTCCAGATCCACTGTACATTTACTGAAACAGTAACAAAAACAAAAACAAAAAAAAACACAGTTTCTTGTCAAATGAAGAATTTAAAAGTCTTAGATCAGGAAAAGCTTATGAGTTTGTAAAACATTTCTGGAAGCTCACCAAAGCTACAATGCAAGCCTGTCTTTTTTAATGCTCAATGAATTGTATTATCAACCTTGGAATAAAAAAAAACTATAAGACCACTTTCAAATCTTATTTTGATAATTAACATGCACAAGTCATAGAAAGCAAACAGCAACCTTCCCCTGGACACCTACTCCTCATTTGCACATGCTAATTGCTTACATTTGCATACACATGAAAACAGAGCACTTTCCCCATTAGTGCTGATCACATTCCTCATTAAGTTAAGTAAATATCCCCAAAATACAAACACAGTTGTAGCTAAATTTAACATTATGTTACTTAGATTAACAGCCAATGAATTCTTTTGGCTTTTGGCTGTCCTGGGTAGTAGTTTTAGTGGAAAAAAACAACTGCATGCCTTGTTGTTGGAAACAAGACAGACTCTGGCCAGGTCACCTCCTGACACTGTTATGGGTTTGGTCTATAGCTGTCAGATATTGGAAAGCTGAGCAGCTGCTGGCACAGACTGCTCATCTGCGTGCTGCTAATATAACATTTCCTCTGTGTGACTTGTGAATACAGATCTATTCAGAGCTCACATTGCTTCTGAATCAACATGGTGTCTGCAGACCCTTCCATTATAAACAGTGAGAAGGTGTGGAGAGAAGGGTGCAGAGAACCTTTGCCTGGAAGTTAGGATGGACATTCCAGTATGATAGATGATAGTTTGTGGATGGCATTTTGGTGGGTCTGGTTAAAAAGCATGGAGATAGTTTGTTTTAAAAGTGCTGTGAAATCATTCAGACTACAAGACAAACACTTTGATGATACGGAAATTCAGCACAGGAGATAACAGGTGAATAGATCATCACACCAGGATGGATCCAGGCTGAGGGAAGAGCGTCTGGAAAGTTGGCTGGTGGAAAAGGACCTGAGAGTATCAGCCAGCAATATGCTCAAGTGGCCAAGAAAGCCAACAGTATCCTTCCTGGCCTGTATCAGAAAAAGTGTGGCCAGTAGGACTAAGGCAGTGATTGTCCCTCTGAACTCAGCTCTGGTGAGGCCTCACCTTGAGTGCTGTGTTCAGTTCTGGACCTTTCATTACCAGAAGGACACTGAGGCCCTGGAGCATGCCCAGAGAAGGGCTACGAAGCTGTTGAGGCCTGGAACACAAGTCCTGTGAGGCTGAGGGAACTGGGGTTTTTTAGTCTGGGGAAGAGGAGGCTCAGGGGAGACCTTATTGCTGTCTGCAACTGCCTGAAAGGAAGCTGTGGGGAGCTGGGGGTCGACCTCTTCTCCTAAGCAACAAGCAGTAGAATAAGAGGAAATGGCCTCAAGTTGTGCCAAGGGAGGTTTAGGCTGGATATTAGGAAAAACTCCTTCACTGAAAGGGCTGTGAGGCACTGGAACAGGCTGCCCAGAGTAGTAGCTGAGACACCATACCTGGAGGTCTACAAAAGACACATAGTTGTGGTGCTAGGGACATGGTTTAGTGGTAGACTTGGCAGTGCTAGGTTGAAGGTTGAACTTGATAATCTTGGAGATCTGTTCCAGACTAAGTGATTGTATGATTCTGTGATATTTAGCTTAAATCCACATCTTATGTTGGATGAATAATACCTAAGTTGTATACCACAGACTTTGAAAATAGCTTGGTGTTTACATGTTCTGGATTTTCCAAAAACATGGCCTATATACAGGTCTCTAGAAATGGCCTGAGCAAGCCAGCTGAGCTGAGCTTACATTTGCTTTGCACCAGCATTCACAGAACACCAAGATATCTGTCCTAGTCTGCAAACTTATTGTTCTGTCCAGGTGTACTGCTGCAAGCACAAGTGCTGGCCTAAAGAGAGTAATCTGCTGAAACCCTTCAGTATTTCATGAAGGAGGAGGGACACGCACTCATTTTTCCTCATGGCAAGAAGCTATCACTGGGCAAGCTGAAAGATGCACCTCCAAAAATGGTTTTGCTTAAAGAATGCTTTGAAATTCTACAAGAGATTTTAAGCAGGGTAGAGAGGAATTTACAGGTAACAACCATGATGGTTTTCAAGATAGAAGAAATCTTAGTAGAAGGAGCCTCCCAAGTTGAATAAACAGCAAAGTCAATGATGAGATACAAAAATAGTGGTTGAAAATAATACGTCTTGCAATACTGATGTATATTTTATACTAGTGGCTGCACAAATTCTGCATTGACTGTTTCAGCTCTAATAGAAGATATGTGAGTCATAAATAATGAGAATCATGCTTATTGTGGAGGCAAGGTCAAATGAATAAGATTGCTAGGATGCAAAAAGTGAGCAAGGGAAATTATTAAAAAAAATACAAAACCGTATAAAATAAAATGCTCCTTCACCTTGAATACCATGTGTAGTTGGACACAACAGAAATACAAATGATTCTATAATGTGTGGCAGCAATTATTAAAATGTGAGATTATTTCACTTACATGAGAAAAAATGAACCAGAGCATGATGAAGGTGTATAAATAAAGAAGCTGTACAGATAAAGTAGCTGGAGAATTCTGGTTAGTACTTTCTTAAAATTCTAGAACAGACAGAATTTTTTGAAATTGAAAAGCAGCAAATCTTAAACCAGAAATCAAAATAATTTTTTTCCAGTAAAAATCACAATTAATACCCTTGGAATTTATCGCTACATGATATTGTGGTGATCATAAAGTTAATAACTTTAAAGATGTTGTTTAGTAGAGCTAATGAAGCTGAGATTCCTACAGATTTGTATCCCAAATCCTTCCTGTTCCCTTGCCTCAGTTGCAACTTCTCTTGCTGGATTAAAGAAGTGACTTGTGTATTCCTGATTCACATCTGTCCTCGGCAGGACTCACAAATTGACTGGGTAGCAAATATTTCTGAAAGGGATAAAATTAATACATTAATAAAAACAATTTTTCCTCTTTTTTTTTTTTTTTTTTTTTTTTTTTTTTTTCTTTCTAAAAGGCTGTTGGAGCTTGGTAATTTGAAGACTTTCTTGGTTGTAACTGAGCAAGATGTTCAAAAGAGAAAATGATAAAGAGGCTATCTGATCAATAAGAACAAGAGATCCTGCCTGTTCATAGACAAATGTGATTTATTCTGTACTGCAGCTCAGTTTTCACCCTGGAGAAGCTTCTGAGACCTAAATACCACCAGGTCTGGGATGCTGTAATAGATTTTGCATGCTTTTCCAGTATCACTTGAGCATTGAAGCCAGATAATGCTCCAGCTGAGCAAGGAGGCCAGGAATAAGCCACTGATGAGGACTACTCTTCTCTTGTCCCGTCCAGCTTCACAGCCAGCTGGAGGAGCACGGAAGAGATGGAGAGCCGTGCCTGGCTGAATGCAGAGGCACTGGACCAGTACATTTCCTGGGGGAAAGCCAGGGCTGGAGCCCAAATTTGACATGTGAGAACTTGAAAAAGTAACAGAACATCTAGATTAGGAAAATTTGCTAACATATTACTGTTGGAAACATCACATGTCAAACTAAGCATGTTACCACCATCCTAGCTGCAAGTGGTATATCCCACAGTAGCTGGGGATATTTATTTTACATTCAGTTAAGCTTTCTATTTTCTCTGACCTTTTCTCCAAGAAATAAGGATATTTCTTTTGTTTCTGATTTTTTTTTTTTTTTTTTTTTTTTTTTTCAGTTTGCAATACTAAAAGAGCATATGCTATTTCAAGAGACTGATGAGTGTGTACTTTCAATCTAACATAATTTACCTAGGATAAAACAAAACTATGTGCAAGAATAAAATATCTGCAAAGGACATTTTATTGTGTCTATCTTTTCTGTGCAATCATCGAGCAGTTTTAAAAATAAAATGGCTTCTGCCATCACACAGAGGTTGAGATTCTTCATAATTTGGAAGTGAGATAAAGGACAAACAATCCCAGAAGTTATATGAGGTGTGAGACACCCTACGCAAGTAAACTTTTTTCTTTTTTTTTTTTTTCTGCACCATAGAGCATTATTGACATTTTTAATCAGTATATTTTCATTTAGAGCCCTCTGCATTGTATAGTTTGTGCAGAAAACTTTTCCATTTGTGTTCTTTAAGCCCATGATGAAATGACCTTTGGAAATGAGACTCCAGGCCATATTGTGTCTTCTTGATCCATCTTTACTGTAGGGAGCCCATAAAAGATTAGATATTGCAGTTAAGTTATGAAAAACAGGTTTCAATGGGTTCCAATGAGAATAGCTTTCTGTGGAGAAGTCCCATTTGTTACTATTTCAAAAATCTGTGTTTGGTGAATTTAAATGTGTCCCTACTCTTGCTGAGTATCTGTACAGTATTTCTACTCTTACTGAAATAGCCTTTTTATGGGAATTTACAGGAATGGAAAAAATGTAGAAATGAATGAATTTTACTAATAGGTCAGACAAATTTGCAGCTTATTCAAGGGATATTAAACAGCAAGGCTTTGATGTGGGAGGTGTAAAAATGCATCCTTGAAATTCTCATTTTTCTGTCATTTTAGGAAATGTATGTGCATGCCAAAGTATCTCGTTGTTCTCCTGATGTTTTTATCAGATCCATGCAAAATGCAGTTGGTTCCAGCCTTGAAATGCAAATTTGTCTTACACTGCTCTTGCTGCCAGTAGGAAGACTAAAAATACATATGTAATGATGTTCCTGGAACGTTTGCAAATGCCTTTAGATGACGATTCCAGTTTTTTGCTGCTATCCAGAATAATGTTAATTTCACAGGCTCATTTTCACCAAAATGTATAGAATTGTATTTAGAAAAAAAATAATCTCTGAAGATAAAATGCCTTAACTATTGGAAAATCTTTGCCAAGTAGGTAGGTCACCAAAATGGAGCCTGAACAAAGAAAAGAAGAAATAGTTTTGCCAATTTATTATGCTTACATCTGTTTTCATGGTTTTCTTGTTACTTTAAACATTCTCTGCAGAAACCCAGAACAGCCCACAAGACTGGTAATTCAGGAAGGCTTATAATTGAGGCAGATCTATTTAATTTCATTGAACAGAGAAAAATGAGAAAAGCAACTAAAAAGTTAGAAAAAGAAGCATAATCATCATAACCAAAGGCAGTTGTTACAAAGGCTTCTGACTAATGCCAGCAGAGATTTTGAAAATGGAGATTTTTTAAAGCTAGTGCCTAACAATATGGATTTAGGAAAGCATACAAAAGCGCTTCCTTAAAACTTGTAGTCAGGAAAAGTTTTTGCTAAATTAAAGTTTTAAAACCATCCTCAGCAGAACTATATGGATTTCTAGAGGCAAGGTACTAGTTTTCAAGAAGAATTTATGTCCCTATGTTGATTTTGATGGGAACAGGAACCACTTAGCTCTTCTGAAAAACAAACATTTTATAATTTTGATCTGTTAAACGTAGAATGGCAAGACAGGACACATTTACTCAATCTCTTGTTCAAATAAGCTCTATGTCATATTTCTAAATATATATATAGTTGTGGAATTCATCTTGCCCAACTTAAAATAATAAAAGTGAATATTGCCATTTGACTTGGTTGTCCATATTGCCCTCAGTCAATGGAGACAAGAAGCATTGATGAGAAATGATCACATTCTTAAGTAGATGCTTAAAATTGGTCACATGAATTTTCCCCTACAAGGGCACATTTTTCTCCACTGTCTCTAAAAGGAGTTTAGGTAGGATGGGTGTCAACACCACAGATGTCTGAAATTTGAAGAGATACATCTTGCCCTGGATACTAAAATCCAAGCAACAAGCTGTGAATGTTTTAGCTCTTTTTTTTTTTTTTTTTTTTTTTTCTTTCTTTCAAGCAGTTTTTTCTTTCTTTCAAGCAGACATGATGATTCTCCTTTTAATTACTTTTTTTCATGCTGTGCACAAGTGGAAGAGATTTATTCTACTTGGTGAATTTAACTTCATACTTGGTGCAATAAAGAAAGTGAAAGTGCACTTAAGAGATATAAAAAATCTTGGCTCTCAAACCATAAAATTTGTGCAGTGTGGGTATTTCAGGTGTCTTATTACTGAAGGTGATTAAACCAGCCTAAATTGTCATTGATGATAGGAAATCAGTATCAGTGGTATAGTAAATCTATATGTTGTCTGGATAGCAGTGAGAGGTTAAATACCAGAAGCAATGATATCTGCTAACAGTATAGAAGGAGTTTTGAGAGATACTACTTACAAAACTCTGGAGAAAGAAGCTTTAAGGTAAAGCTAATAAAACAAATAATGTGGCTAATTTTGAGTGACTCAAATGGAAACTCAGTTCCCAGAAAATTCTTGGTCCTTTGATGAGAGCAGACTTTGCTATTGTAACTATAGTTTCTAAAAATGCATGGTAATATCGCCCATACTGAAAACTAAATGTAGGTTGACAATTAACTGCAGAAAAGTATTTAAAAACTGTACAGTATTCACAAAGAAAACAAGAAACTGAAATGCCTAGTAAAATTACAGATTTTTAATGAGAATCAACTCGTTCTTCACTTCATTTTAAATTGCTATTGAAGGCTGTTTCAGTTACCATCCTATATGCTAAAAGGCACACTCCAAACCTAAACAGAAATGAAGGATTTGAGGATTTGCAGCATGTTACAGTATTAGACATTGGTGCTTAGGAACAAGTCTTCTTGAAGGCTTCTGAGATGAAGGCAAATGCCTTTTTTTTTTTTTTTTTTTTTTTTTTTTAGCTATAGCATGTCAATTGATTGAAGAAAAAAAGAAAGGAGAAAGCAAAAGAAAAAAGCAATCTATTTCTGAAACATAATAATGCATCAACAAAGTAAGAAATGGGATTGAGAAAGGAAAATACATTTGCAGAGGAAAGAATCAGACAGGAGGAAGAATTTATAGCACTGTGCTAATTTTGTAATCTTGGACCCTGAGCTAGACGGAAGAATGACAGAAAAGGACTTTATCTAATAGATGTGACAGAAGCGATGAGAGTGAAGGATGATAATTTTCATCTGAACTGCTACCAGAGATTCATATTCATAGATTTAAGTGTTAAACTTTCTCATAAAAGTGAAGTGTTTACACTTAATATGTTTAGATATTAGAACCAGGAAGAGCTTCTCCTTCCACCTCATCTTCTATATCTTTTGGCATAAATGAAGTGTCTTGAATATGCTAGCAAAATCAGGTAAGTGCCTGCTGAGTCTGTTTGCTCATTCACTCACATTACCAAATTGAAAGAGTTGTAGATGTGCTTGTAAACAGCAAGCTATGGGCTTATGAACTTATTGTGTTTCAGAATTATGCAAGTCACATAGTCTTGCACATTTACTCGTGCAGCATTTTCAAACCAGCAAGATCAGGCAGGGTTTCTAAGGGGATGGGAGGCCCACTTGCTGAAAAACATTAGGGTCAGTGTTTCAGTAGTTGGCAGCCTGCCCTTTTAAATAGTGGAGCAATAGGCAATGAATCAGCTTTACCAGTATTGAAACCTCAGCCTTTTACTTAATTGCATAATTGTATTTTGGTCAAAGTTTTGCTTAAGCTTCTGAAAAGCTGAAGAAAACTGCCAGGATGCCTGAACTGCAGCATGGCTTTCACACTCAACATTTTGACACTCTCTCTGTAATTGTAAGATAAGCCCAGCCAGCAGCAGCTCATCTTTTACATTTCCTAGCTTGGGCTATGGTGTTGTCCACCTGAAAGTTCCAAGTAGACCTCAAATCTGTATAGTCAGAACTGTTGTTGTTGTTGTTGTTGTTGTTGTTGTTTTAATTATTAATATTTTTCCCTATCAAACATCCACTCTCTGCTTATGCAGCCATGGGGGATTTGTGTGTTCCTCTCCTCTGTTGCTCTGTCAAATAGGTTTGGCTTGATTCTGACTTGTCTCTGGGCCCTCCATGAAGACCTAAGACATCTCTAAGACCTAAGGTATGCTGCTGTGGGGAAGGTAATGCCTCTAAGATTTGGCTTGTCTTGTCCAAGTTGTTCTAGTGTCACACCATCATCTCCTCCACTTACCCTTGCAATTTTTTCACACAACTATATCGTTTTGAAGTAGAGGAGAAGCGACTGTTCTTATGCTTCATCATTAAAAGGAATAAAGCACCTTGCCCATTTTATTTTGCATTCCTTCACTGGAAACCTACCACAAAGCACTTGGCATTAAACACTCATGAACTTTCACAGACTTTCTCAGCCTATCCCAACTCCACTGATGGTGTCCTACACCTACTGAGGTGTTGCCACACGAATGCAGACTTTATGACTCTCTATTAAATATATTTTTCATTTGTTTTCTTCCTTTCTTCTCCTCAGCCCCTGAACAAGAGAAGGTGAAATAGCCTAGATGATCACCTCAACTCCTTTCCAGTCCTGTTTTCTGTAATTCCGTAGGTAAAAATTGCAGTCTACTCATACAGCCAGTTCACTACTCACCTTCACGTTTTGCTTGGAAATCCTTTGTTGTGTTGCCAATGAAAAAGGAGCCAATCTTGGCAATGATTAGGCAGATAGTTTAATGAGGCTGCTGCTTTTCAGGCTGATCAGATTGTTTGATGATTCTCTCTCTGTCTCCTACCTTCTACAAAGTCTCTTGCCTGAACTCTCTGTGGCAGCGACTCCCTCTCGGTCTGATATTTGCACAGTACCCAGTGCAATGAAGCTCTGGCTCCCTGGTGTTGCTAGGTAAATATTCCATTTTTATCTTTAGAAAAGTAATAGTTCTGAGTGGACCCAACTTGAGGCTTCACACCAATTATTAGCAAAGATAAAAGATCCTGTCGTTCGCAGCAGTAAGAAGTTCTCACTGAACTATAGCTTTCCCTTTTTATAATGAGTCACTACGCCAAATAATGTGCATGTATTGCTCGAATAACAGAAATGACATAGATTAACAAAATGAATCTGGGAACTTAATTTCTCTGCCAAATACTGGTAGTCAAGACTGCAGAAAACAAGTATCTACTACTGCTCTTAGGCATTTCTGTGAAGTTTGGTAAGTCTGTTTACCACTGAAATATTTTAAATTATGTATTTAAAATAAAACTCTGCTATCAATGTCTGAATGCAATAATTGGTAAATAACAATTTACCTTTTAATAGGTAAAGATTTATGGTTATAGCCACAAACAACAAGATCAGGCACAGATCTGGACTATAGGCCTGATGCAACGCTATTTGCGTTGGTTATTCAGGTTGATTCATTCCCATCACCAAGTCTGTTAGGTCACAAAGAAATTCAGGTCAGGTCTGAGGATAACATGAGACCTGAGAGCAGAATTCACGTTTCTTCTCTCTCTCACATAAACCTAAATGATGAGATGAGTTATACAATATCCAAAGTCTTTGCTGGCTCACTTCTCTCCCATCAACGATTCACACTCTCAGAAGTTCAGTTCTTCTTGAACTTTTCAGAAGCTGGGACAGCACACTGTCTAATACTGATGGCGTACCTTCAGCATGTTTGAAATCACGAATAAAATGAACTCTGCCACCCAAAATACGTGATTATTTCTGCATAGCCATCTTGCTTGAGGCATTCTGCTGTCTTTATTGCAGACCAATCTTCACGCTTACATGGATATCACACATTTATTTTGCAACATGAATGTGACTAAATATTTTTTTCATGATTTGGAAGAAAAAAAAAAGCACACTTGAAGCCATTAGAAGTGGCTGCTTTACCTCTGGTGGGATGATGTCATGATGGTGAGAAAAGGTATGAAATAATAGAACAAAAAATAGTATTGGCTCTGGGTAAGGTAGAGACTTAGGGTGGCATGATTTGTTTAGCCACTGACTGATTAGAAGAGAGGAGTGTAGAGACTCCTGGTAAGGCAGTGAAGCAGATGGGCAACTTTGCCCGAACTAGAACTTTTTCCTCTCATAGAGAGAAATGCTGGAAGGATCTGTGCTAAAGGAAGTATAAATGAATATTTTAGGAAATCAGAAAGAGTTGGGCTGTGTCTTACCTGGTGCAAACTGGAAAGTAATGGAGCAGTGATCAGATGAGGATCACTTTTGCAGGGGTCAGACCTATTGGAGTCTTTCTTTCTCTTCACTTTGGGTGAAGTGGCTCAGAAAAAAAGCAAGGTCACCCCTACCTTGGTCTGTTAACACCAGTGCATTTGCATGGTTTATCGTCTAAGCGGGGCGTCAGTAGTAGAGCAAAGAGAACATATTCCATGATATATGAAGCATATGTAGCAAGACAAATTGGGACATTAGATTATACTTTGCAAATGTATTCCTAGCCTTAAATAAAACATTTGCTACTAAAAGATCCATTTTAAGAAGGTAACCCAGAGCCAGACTGTGGGCTGCAAATCAGTGAGATAATCACATGGCAAGGCTTCCCGTTAGAAATGCTAGGGTCCAAATTCAGCCCTTGTGCAAGCTGGGGCAATTCTTCTGCTCTCTTACACGGGGTATGCATCTGGCAGCCAGGCTTTGGGCTTCTGCTGCATCCAGGGCACACAGAAACATTTATTATTACAGCATGCTATTGCTCATGGGCTGCTAAAGGATTATCGGTAATTCAGGTGATTTGCAGAGAACTCCAGTAACAGTCTTTCACTGAGCCCTGTGCATGAAATAACAATGAAAATGCATTTCAGGATGGAAATATGCCTCCTATCTCTTACCCAGTCAAAAGCAATTCTACAGCAGTGAGGTGCTGTACTCTGAGATGGATTTTAAGCTCCCTTACACCAGTGGAAATTGGAGAAACTTCAGGTAGAAACAGTAGAGTTGCAGCAACATAAATCAATTCCTTTTTTTCAGCTGTGCATGTAGGGGAGAGACTTTTTTTTCCAAATAAAGAAAGACTGAATGGCAGAATTCTCTCCTTATATTTCTGTCCCTGTATATATACAGATGAATTTCAGGTAGAATGAATCAAGACAGGGTGAAGCACAAAGGAGATCAAGCAGTGTTGACAAGACATAGTTGGTGACAACAGTGGTTAATACCAAGGAAGCTGAGAGAGGATTTAGTGGCTATGGCACTAGTACATGGAGGCAGATACAGCAGAGACAGTCAGCAAAGATGCAGCAGGGATGGATTCAGCAGAAGCCAAAAGAAATGAAAGGAGCATCTCAGTGATTTGAAAAATAAAAACCTCTTGGTGGTGTTTGTCCCCATCACCTCATGTGCTCAGCTGATGGTGCAATGCAAGAAGACTGTGACTTGGCAGGAGAATCGAACTCTTTAAGCAGCAAGGATATTGGCTGGGATCTGTTTGCCTAGATAGCTATGTGGCCTCCATCACCATGCTCTGTGATGGAAGAAACAATGTAAAAATTCAAACTGCTGTATGCAGCTGAGATTACCCATTTTGCCTGGCAAATAAGCAGAGGGAAAGTTTCACTTTGTGACCATGTGGTTGGCTGGTCTTGCAGCTCTACCATTTGATTTCTACTACTATCATACATGGACTTTATACTATAATGTACTCTTTTAACCTGTGTCAGAAGATTATTTTTCATAAGGTCAGTGACATTTTTCAAAGAGCAAAACAGCAATTTTTTTGCAGGACACTGCTGACACTTCCTGAGCACAGAGTTAGAAGCTTTCCTCAGCCACGCAACGGGGTGCTCAGAGCATTTCTGTACCAACATGAAAGGGCAAAAAGGAATTTCCATCATGTGCCTTTTAACTACTTGGAGCATTCCTTTGGACAACAGATTCAAAGAATTGGAGACAACATGCACAAAACTGAGCTGAATAGGGATAAAAGAAACACAGTTCCAATGCTTTTGCCTAATTGAGAGCATCCTGCTGCAGTTTTCTGACAACACTCTGGTGTTATCACTTACTGACTGTACAAAAAAGGTCTCTAAAGCCCTGACCATGCTGATGGGCACACAGTTGAAGAGAACAAGCTGCCAGGCCCCCGCATGTGTTCAGCCAGAGGACTGATAATTTATCGCTTCTCTCTTGAAGCACTGGAGGCCATCACCATGGTCCAAGACCCCCCTGCAGTTCAGTGCTGATCCACTACAAAGGGTGAAATTTTAGTTTTTAATAAGACAAAGCAGGTGGAAGTTAGCAGAAGAGGACTCTTAGCTATCAGACGTGTTTGCTTAAATGTATTTTATTTATACATAAGAGAGGTATTTGTTCATGTGTGTTTGGCTGTCCTTCCAGACAAGGAACAATTTGAAAGAATTCACCCTGCAAGACCAAATCCTCTCCTCCCATAGCTGAAGGACTACTTTCTTTTCCTCCATTACAAGCAAATAGTTTTTCTGTATGGAGTTTTCAAATGTATAATATTAAGAGTTACACAAAAAAAAAAAAAAAAAAAAAAAAGAGAGAGTGAAGAACATCCTTCTTGCATTTTTTTTTTCCTGCTCCTGCTTTTAACTTAAGCCAGCTGCCTCCAAATCTGTTCTGGCAGCTGGGTACCAGCAAGCCAAATCTGGACACATGCATTTCCAGCAACAGCCCTTGATCATCAGCCACATCCCTCATCCTGGTCAGGGTGAAACCATGACTGTGGCCATACAGATTTTTAGGATTGCATCCACAGTCCTCCTGTTGTCACAGTGATCTGGGGGCTATTTTTTTACTCACAACATGCTGCAAGACAGCCCCATGGAGCTGGTCAGTGTAATGATTTACATTTGGTGCAAGCATCACCCAGCTCTCCGCAAAGCCATGCCAGAACAGTGGTGAGAGCTGCGCTGCATTTAAATGAGAGCTTGAAAAGCATTTGGAGCTGTTCAGATGGTAAAGACGTCTGCATCCATGTCCTTAGTACATGTTTATAAAATGACACGTATCTCTAAGTGCCAGCGCACAATTTTAAGCTCACCAGTGGCTTGCAAAAACTAAGACAATACAGTCTTGGCCACTGATCTGTTGAATCTATTACCAAAAGGAAAAAAAAAATCCTCAAGAAACCATTCAGCACAGATGATTTCAATGAGACTTGCCCCATCTCCTGCAGCAAGTTAATTTCCCACAGAAAATAATTGACAGAGAATGACATTTGCAACCCTTGTGTGAGAGAGACAGTCTCCGTATCTCAAAGCATATTTTTATGAGATTCTGGAGCAGAGCTGGCCTGGGATAATTGTTACTGGAGACACTGAGAAGCACTGAAAACACCAGCAGGCGTTTCTGAGTAAACCCAAGAAATTCTTAAAACGAAAAACACAGTGTAGAAGAAAAAAAAAACAAAAAAAAGGATAAAAAAAAAAACCTCTCCCCCCAACACAAACCTTACAGTTGTGAAGCAAAAGGAGCCCTCTGAAGACAGACAGTGATGCTGACTCCCTTCAGCTGAGATCTCTTGCCATCAGGGGAGATGCAAGTGTGAATTTTTCTCTCCTCATGCTCTGCCAAAAAAAGTCTTTGATATTCTGGAGGGAATTAGAAGGAAAAAAAAAAAAAAAAAAAAAAAAAGGAAAAAGAAAGCAAGTGAACTTCACTAACAGCCTTTTCCCCTTCCCTGCCCCTTGGCAAAAGTGCTGGTACTAATTTTTGCAGTTGCTGTGTAGAGCTGGTCAGATATTCTCTGACAGAATGCTTTCCTGTTAGAAAATGCTCTTTTGCCTGACATTACTTATATTTCTGGAAGTTTCTTGTCTTTCTGAAGCCTTATTCATTCATATTTCTTAATGTCCAGACCTGTCCCGTGTGGGTATCACCCAGATTAATTGTGCAGCTGCAAACAGAGCTTAGAAAACTGTGATGCTGAGCTGAGAGTGCTAGCACATGCAGAAGACCTATAACCATCTTTTAAAGACAGCAACAGAAATCTGTAATGCCTTTACCTCAGTTGCTTCACATAGTTTATTACTTAGCTAGGAAATTCACTTGCCCAATACACACTTCAGTTATCCAATGTTACTCCTTTCCTCTGAAGGCACCAAAAAGAAGACAGCCCTTTCTTTGAAAACCTCTGTCTTATTGTGTGAAATACAGGTAGAATTTTAAGCCTTTCCTGTACAGCACTTAGAAAATGAGCCATACATGTAATACATGTGGGGAGCACAGCAGCTCTTTTCTTGGAATGTCACATGGGAACTTTTCCTCACTCGATAGTTATTCCTGCCATACAGGGACTTTTGAATTTCCCTGTCAGCCCCTGGCTGGATATAGGACACCCCAACAGTGTTTCCCACTTACTGCAAGGGAAGTGAGTGTTTCCCCAGCTGATGTTTAGATCACACATTGAAACAATTAAAACTGACATCAGCCACAAAAAAGTGGCTATGGTTCCCTGTTAAAAGTGATGCTTTTTCATCTCTGAGACAAAAAAAAAAAAAAAAAAAAAAAAAAAAAAAAGTAAAGGATTTTGCATTTGATTTTGCAGCTTTGCTCTGTACAGTTAAGACTCCTTCATGCACCTGTCAGTAACATAACATTGCCTCAAGAAGGAGATTTCCTCTAAACATCTGTCTCAGCTGATTGAATATTCTCTTACTGTATAAGAGTAGTCTATTGCCTGATGAATACATGTTATTTAATTTTTGAACAACATGTCAGGGACTCCTACGGCTTCTGTATGCAAATTCTTCACAGCTACAAAAGACCTATCAGTTTTGCACCTCGGTGAATCACATTTTAAGGGATTTCACAGATAATTTACTTATTATATGTACATTTAAATGTTAAAAACAAACAAACAAACAAACAAACAACAAAAAAAACCCACATGAATTAATACAGAGAACAATTAAGTAGATGTGAAAAGTTTGCAAAATTAAGAGCGCTGGCAATGCAGATTGGGTTCACTCACAAAGAGCCTTTGTTGTGGACACATTTATATTCTAGATAAGTCCAGACACTTTTTTTTTTCTTTTTTTTCTTTTTTTTTTTTTGGTGGGGCTTTTTATTCCTGGTTTGCTTTAGGGCTGTAAATTTCTTTTTTCTGAGGTTGTCTAAGGTTTTACAGTAGCAGTTCTGAGATGTACAAATTACAGTGCTAAACACACAAAATGAAGTGGAAATGGGAAATTAGTATACTGCACAGTAAAGTCTTGCTGATAGATTGCTGCAGCTCACTTGAAGCTTGCTTTGAAAACAATGCTCCTTTAGAAGTCATCTTTGTGATCTGGTTTTCCATCTCGCTTAGGAAAGAAAAGAAAAAAAAAAAAAAAAGGAGTTTTATTCTAAACTTGAATTGAATTAACTTGGTATCATTACTATGAGATAAAATTCTAGCAAAGAAAAGGCAGCATGGCACTCCTGCACTGGTTACCCATTTAAATTTAAGCCTTCCTAAAGAGGCAGACCCAGGCTGATGTAAATCAGGAGTAGCCAGCCCAGGGGCTGGGAGAGCATGCTTTAATCTCGACAGCATCTGTGGGTCTCATGACTATCAGAGCATAGGAGGTTGCTGTGGCTACAGAGAAAAAAAAGTGTGACTTTTCCAGGACCTTTCCCACAAATCAGCAATATCCAGTGCTGGTAGATTTAGCAAATGTGCTTCAAGCTGACATATAAATATGACTGGCTGGGCAGGAAACCCGGTATCGAAAAATCCTTAACAAGCCCAGTTTATCTTGGATGCAGCCTATTTGTCTGCATATCATCCAATCCTTTAATAGCAGCAGAGCAGAAATGTTGGCTGTGTTAGATCTTGAAAGGGCCAGAGGCAAAGTTGCTCCATCAAGGGTGAGCGATTCATGGACTGGACATGCTGTCTACAGCGAATGTTCAGCATTACTGTAAACCTGATACAAGCCCATTCTCAATGAACCCTTTCCCAACTGGATGAGCAATTGTCTCTGTCAAGGCTGTTTGATAATGCTTTAGACCTATCCTGCATGTCTATGAGGTGACACATTTTCAGCGAGACTAGAGAATAACTGGCTGCAGCAAAAGCAGCTAATAACAGTCCCTTGGGGCCCTTCAAAGATGGAATTTTATTTTTACTTAAAAAAAAAAAAAAAAAAAAAAGAGAGACACTATCAGTATTCCTACATTGATGTCGTGTAATGCAAAGATTTTCTTTTCTGCAAGGAGATTTAAGTACCGTAGACAGACTTGCATTTTATTAAAACAATAGGGATTTTTCTTCATATGCTGGTTTATTCAGTCTCCTTTAGTATGGAAAGAGCTGACCTGTCAGAAAACATTTTGGAGCAGTCACCTGCAGGACTCAGGCCAGGCTGTAGCTATTAAGGGGGTGCAAAGAGCTCTTTAACTGTGTGGCCAATCTTGTACACAACTGCAGGGTAATCAGGAAAATGAGAAACCCAGAGTCCCTCTGGTCTGCTGGGTAGATCCCCTCATACAAAAAGAAAAAAATAAAGCCTCAAGAAAGCATGGAAATAATGCAGCTAAAGGCCAGTTCTTCCTATTTACTGAATGAATATTGTCATTTAAAGGAATGGCCAAACTGTGTCTCTTCTCACCTGGGTGTTATAACTGAACAATTGTGGCAAGACCTTTTGTTGTTGTTGTTCTTCTTCTTTTCTCATGATTTAATTTCTGTAAGCTTTTTTAGGTGTCAGTCACTGCCTGGGTGCTGACAGTCTCTGCAAAACCTCACTTCTGCATCTATCAGGCCAGAAGCGCTTCCAATGTATGTAATCCCATGGGGAAAGGGTAGTGGCCTGCTCCCACGTCATGGGCACATCTGGCCTATAAATATAAACCTTCTCCTCATTCCTTTGTTCTCCCTGTTCATTTGCTGAAAGTCTGTTTTCTCCCTTTTATGCTTAAAAAAAAAACAAATTTCAAGCCTAATCCTATTGCTTGACAAGCAATTGACAATTGACTTTGTGCCTGCGTTCCTTTCTACTATTTCACTGACAAAAACTAACACAAACTACTACACTACTAATATCCAGAAATGCAGCAAAAGAAACAATGATTCCAGAGTTTTATCTGGATTTACCTGTCAACAGAAACTGGGCAGTGATGTGCTGAGCTGTACATGAACAACTACAGTTCTTTCACTGAGGACATCCCAGCCTTATGAAGGCAGCAGAAAGAACAACCTTTATTAGCTCGTTTTATGAATAACAGAGTTAAAGCTGCCACCAGCGTTACCCAAGATGATCCTGAGTATGAGGTAAACACTAAGACTGACAGATATATCATAGCGTGCTACAGACAGCTGGAAGCCAAGTGCCTCTCTCCAGAGCATCTGAAGTAGCACTGGACACCTCTGGCTTTCAACATTTGAATGCAAACTTGCGAGGTTTACCTGAAGCCACAGAAGTTTATAACAAGGCTGGGGACTGAACCCTGCTCATCCAAACCCATTGCCTTATTCACATGGTCCAGCCTTCATCTGAAATCCCCACTTGTAAAAGAGGAAAAGGATGTTCAGGTCCTTGCGGCCAGGTTGCCTCTTCTGGAAGTACATGCTGCCTCTCCCTCTTCGTAGCCTGGAAGATTACAGCCAAGCTTCTGGTAGATGTTACTGGGAAAATACAGGAACGGCTGCACATTGCTATCACAAGTGGTAGTTTATCATTGGATTTGACAAGGAGTCAGTTAGCAGGGAGTGTGTATCCACATGGGAGGTGAGGTAATGCCAGCAGAAGCATTAAGTTTCTGTGGGTCACATTTTCATAGCTGATGGCAGAAAATGCAATTAGAGAGGAGAAAAAAAATTGGATTTAGTGACTTTCCATTTACAAAAACATGTGCTCAAGCTGCATTTTGCACCAGCTGCACAGTAAAATGCAAAGCATCTAGTAATTGTATCATCTGAGAGAACAGCTCCTCAAGTCTTAGGCCAAAATAAGAAATCAAGGCTAGTTATCTCAGTTTGGAAGAGATTAAAAATTAGAGATGTCTTTTTAAATATTCATAGAGAACTTGAAGCACTCTGTGTATATCAGTGCAAAAATAAATAAATAAATAAATAAAATCTAAATAGTCATAAAATTTCATTCTGAACTAAAGAATAAGCGATTTTATATCCTGGACCAGGGATATAGTAGTCAGGACCAGGGAGGGAAGATTTGGTCGTTTGTTGTAGGTGAGACAGTTTCTGGCTGAACTGGACATTTTTTGTGCAAACTTTAGGAAATCACAACATCCACTTCCTTAAACACACTACTTAACCTTTTTAAGGTTAACGTTAGACAGGTGACATCTGGACTTTATTCAGTTTTAAGAGGAAATAAATGGCCTAGATTTTTCATCTTTTTCTAAGATTTTGAGGAATTAGGGACTCTAAGATGGAAGGGTAGTTTGCAAAATGAAGCTCTAATTTCTGTTAAATCTTCTGGGAGATTCTGTAATGCACTTTCATAATAATGAGATAAACTTTTATTTTTATCTAAAAACATTTTCAATGAAAAAGTAATTGAGTTGCATTAATACAATATTTATATTTTAGAAAGCCCCATGATAAAGTATTTGCAGTCATCATATTTTTTTTTTTTCTTTTAAAGTGCAAAAATTAAGAACAGGAAAGTACACTCCTATTAATGTTTTTGTTTATTTTTCTATTTTTTACTCTGTCAGTCCTTTGTGAGTCCTCTGGTTGGCTGCCAGTGACAAATGAAAATGTTATAATGTATTTCTGAAATATTGTAAATATATGTCGAGTGATAGTTCTGAGAATAAATGTGTTTCTTGAAAGGAGAAAAAAGATTGCTTTAACTCTCAGTTCAAACCATTAGACTGAGGATTTCTAAATGAACCTTAGTCATGTAAGAATTAAGTGTTGAAGAGTTAAGTGAGTCAGTTGTCTGTAGGAACAGTGACGTGATGAATATTTTTATTCTCTTCATCTTACCCAGAAACAGATAACCAAATGAGTAGCCTGAGTACCATTAGGAGAGCCTACCTGTTTCTGGTGAGGGATTTACTTAATAAGATATGACTTAATTAGCCTGCATCTGATGTCTGCCTGTTGGATAAATCCTACCAAAGTGAACATTTTTTAAAAGTCAGACTAAAACCACATCACAAGGAGTATTCACATAGACAGGAAGACACATATAAATCAGACCATTTCTCCTCCTTCACAGATATCATCACTCACAAATCATCTTCTACGTCTGTTATAAAAATAATTAATGGCCCAATTATAAGTTATTTTATTCCACAGTACTTCTTTTACTTAATGTGTATAGGCATGTTTTGAAAATCCCAATAATTGTGTGTTTACATCTGTTGGAGCCTGGAGATCTTTGAAAATCTGGTCCTAAGGGGATTTAAAAATGCTGCCCTGAGTTTTATCCTTTATTATGTGAACTTTTCTGTTGTCATGTTCATCCCTTACACTAATGAAAAGTAATGTGGTAGAAAGAGTGAATGTTTTTCTCCAAATATGTTTGGAAGCTACACAGCAGCATTTTCAAACTGCTATTTGACTGGAATGATTGGAAGACAGTGATTTGCTTACTTCAGTAATATATGTACAAATCTGGTTTGCTAAAGACCAGCTTTGCCAAACAAATCACTGACTACAACAGCTTGTAGTAACTTACTCAGAATGTATGTGTTGCAGGGATGCTAAAACTTGGACTGCTTATGCAACAAGAAAAGATGCTGGTAAATCCTGTAATGTTGCTTTTGTCTTTAAATAAAATACGGTGTGAATTTAACAGAAAAACAGACATTAAGCATGCTGCCTGATAATTTGGCTTGGTTTCTAATCAACAGCATGTTTACTCAAGTGAAACATGGTGATAAATACACTGAATCAGAGGCACATTGTGATTCACTGCAAAATCCTCAGTGTTAAATTGACTCCCTTCCCCCCTCTCTCTCTCCCCCCCCCCCCCCCCCCCCCAAATGAAACTTTCATTACAGAACAGAAATAACAGGAAACTATTTCTCCAGAGAACCTTGTCAGTCAAACTCTGGATTTTTTTGAAGGCTACACAATGAGCCTGAAGCTTTTAAAAGTTTATTTGTATAAAGAGAATTATTTAAAGATGATTTGCATTGAAACTCTTATTTTTGGTCTTTTTTGTTGTTGTTTTGGTTTGGTTTTGTGTGTGTGCATTTGTTTTGGTTGGTTTTATTTTTTCTTAACTTTTCAACAAACTCTCTTCCTTATAATTTTCTCTAATCTCATTCACAGAAGTGAGGATGAGGAATATTACAATGGGGTCATGAAGAAGTATGAAGGGAAGAAGTCTCCATGTGAGACCTTTAAATTTCCTTATTTTCATATTTGCAATGAAGACATAGAAGATTACTTTCTATCCTCTAAATACATAAGAAGCCAACTCTTCTCACAGCAACTAGCAAAAATACAAATTCTTCTGAAAGGACTTTCCTATTTAGGCACAACTTTTCTGATTGACAGAGGATCAGAAGGAACGAGGAACCCCTGCTGAAAGCAGCCAGCGAGTCACTATGTCTGCTGTTCTGCTTTGCTCAGCAAGCAGTAAGCCACAAATTCAGAAGTGCTCAATTCTTCCTGTGACATTTATGGCCAGATTTTCCAGTTTAGTTCACTGCCTCATGTCCAATGTCCCGAGGAAAATCTAGTCTTTAAAGTCATTCTTCTTGCATGACTTTCACTCAAGTCCATATGTTAGTGGTCTCTGAAGGCCTGGAGCCAGCCCAAAGGACATATCAGGCTGAAGCATGAAGACAAAAGCTAGACCAGAGGAATTTGGACTTATTTTACTTCCTAAATAGTTGCCGAGTTCTTTAGAAAACCTTGTCTTTAATCTCAATTCTCCATCTGCATGAGGTAGGCAACAGTCCATCTTTGTTCTGCTATTTATGCACCATGTTGCTTACATTATAAACCCTTTAAAGTAAGGATGGTCCTTTGTGAAGGACAGTAAGACCTTGATGCCAGGGAATTTCATAGATGCTACAATAACACAGATATTGCAGGATGATTTCAGTTCCCACAAGTGAGTGTTGTGCATATAATGTATCGATTTTTTCCCACTTAGTTCCCATTTTCTCTCTTTTTTTTTTTTTTTTTATTTTTCTCTCTGATCTTCTTGATGGATAAAGAGGATATAGGTTTATGAGGTCAGAGGCCTAACAGGGAATGAGTGGTTTAACTGCACAAAAATGAAAAGAAATCTGAGCAAAATATCAATCTGCAAGGTAAAAATATTCAAAAGATGAAACAGAAGCTGAAGACAGACCACAATGGAAAGAAAACTCCCCTATCAAGGAGATGGAAGAAGAAAGATGAAAGGCAAGTGATCTTTGAGATTAAAACGAAATACCCAAACAGAAGTCCAACATAATTTTGTTTTGAAGTAGTAGAGGGGAGAAAAAACTAAATTGATTTTAAACAAGAGACAAGGGAAGAGTTGGAGGGAATTATAAGTCAACAGAAAACAATGATAGGAAAGAGGAAATTGGGGGAAGTAGGAATTAACAGAAAAGGAAGAGCCTTTTTAGGCTAAAAAAGCTTGGAGAGCAGAATATTATTTTGAAGAGACAGATCACTACTTCCTTGATATTTGAAGGATATGGTATGAAGGTCTCAGCTGTTTTCTTAGATATATACTCTGTGATTTTAACTGAGCCCTCTTTCCCAGCAAAAAAATCATGATCAAGAGGCTTACTACTACAAGGTAAAGATGAACTTTTTGAAATTAATTTTTTTTCACAAGCTGAAAAGTGTTCATTCCATTTGTATTTTCAATTCCACTGTCAAACCCTACATGCTGGACTGCAAAGAAAGGACACAATTTTCTTTATAAAGCAAAGGAAGGCTCACATATGCTTATATTCATTACTGAATGGATGAAACCAGGCTTTTGGTCCATTTCTTACCAAAAGAAATCTGGACAGCAAAATCTGTGGAGAAAAAAAACAAACAACATTTTCACATCAAAGTTCATTGATAATGGCAACTCTGTGTGTGAGCAGATGATTGGCAAATTGCTAATATCTGTTTAAAAATGCCTTCTTGAACCCTCAAATGAAGGGAAGCTGGGTGTACACTGCTGAACAAATAGACTGGAGGTACCTGGGAAACTTTACTTCTTTGAAGTTGAAATGAAGAATCGTAAGCCCTGACCTCCCGCACTAAACAAAAATGCATATAAGCCTAGCTGCAAAGATGTATTGCAGCTATCCTCCCCTATGCACACAAATACATGAGTTTTGTATAAAAAAATTCAAAGTAATTTACAAGGCAATTTTTATCTTTTCTATCAGTCATTTGCCGAATAAGTATATGTCCCAGAAGTGGGTAAATCATAATTCTTATCTTTCTATGTTAAGAAAATTTCCCATTTTCTTTTGTAAAGTGTTTGCTAAAACATTGACTTTGTTCTTATATAGACATTGAAAGTGAAGACCTGTCTGTGACCTGTGAAGCGCAAAGAAATAATGTTAAAGAATGCATGATGGGTCCCTGTTAGCATGAAATATTAATAACGTGAGTAAGTCTGTGTGGATATTATCAGCCTGCTGCAATCTAATTAGAGCATATTATCTCCTAGCAAAATTAAAATACAAATGTTTCCCAAAATGTATTCCCAAATTCTCTTCTCCCCACCCCCAAAGTGCCTGTATGAATTTAAAATCTGTGTTTTTCTTTTTTTCCTGTTTATTTGTTTTGGTTTTGTTTGTTTGTTTCCATGAAAAAGATGGAGAGTTTGTTTATCATTAAGTGCCAGATATGAGACAATGCTGGAGGTCAATCCTCCTGGGAATTCAAATACATCCCTCATACAGTTCTTTTTTTTTTTTTTTTTTTTTTTCTTTTTTCTGCTACAACCTAAAGTAAATGCAAACAAATCTTGAAATGCAGAAGAAAAGCAGGGTCATTTTATAATAATTGAAAGCAAAAACACTGGAAATGCTAGCATATAGGTCACTAGAAAATCTGTCCCAAGACCTTAGCCCTGTAGGATGCTTCAAATGGCAGAAAAAGATCTGTGATTCGGACTGATGACTTTGCAGGTTCAAAACCATCTCAAGGTTCACTTGACTCAGACAAGTCCTTCTCTCAAGCTTATTAATCAACATATTTAAATGATCTTAATGACTGTAGGTCATTAGACACATTCCCTTTGGTATGGCCTGGTCCAACCACACTTTCTTGCGTAAAGAGATGGACACTTCTAAAATCTGAGCTGTCACCAGAAAATACTTCCTCATACTTTCTCTCCTTTGTCTAAACAGGCATATACATGTGAGAAGGCTTTTTGTTTGTTTGTTTGTTTTCTTCCCCCTTCCCTATACTTTTCAATTACAAATATAATCTTAACTCTGTGGACTTTCTCCCCAGTCTTAACTACGGAATGTTCAGAACTACCTTGCTTATACAAAAAGAGTGTATGAGAAAAAAATAAAACGGGATTAGAACACTTGAAATCAAAACTCACACTGTCAGTACTGACAATGAGTGTTAAAAAGTCATGAGCCATCCTCAAAGTACAGCAAAGTTGACTTATAAATAACCTATTAAAACTAGACGTTTTGTTTCTAGCCCTGCAAATGCATTTGGGCTACCTTTTCAAGTGTTTCCCCTCCTCCGCCCCCCCCATGCTCACAATATTTTCTCGTTTCCTTGCCTAACTTTCCTCAATGCCCCACTTACCATCCCTTGATTTAGCTGGCTGGTATCCTCCTGCCAACAAAATGTCAACACCTCAACAGTGTGATAGTACATAGGGCACTGTGGGACCAAGTATGAGAAATGCTTTGTCAATGTAAAATCATAATTACTGTAGTCAAAGGTTCATGCACATCTGTCAGTGCAAATCTGGCATCAAATTTTTTTTCAGTAGGTCATTTCACTTTTATCACCTCACATGAGCTTTTCACACAAAACCGCCTTCTTCTTCACAAGGTATAGCAGAAAATGTTTCAGGTCTTGCCAGATGGCCACTACTACAGAACTGGGAGTAGTTAGATGACAGTCTTCTGGTTAACTGTGCTTTTATACCAGCTCTGCTCAGCCACCACAGTCAGTGAATGACTTTCTGCCTCTCTAATAGTAGTGTTCAATTCCTTTAAAAGAAGTAGCTAGACTCCAGCTTCGCTACAAAGACTGCGTGTATGTAATAATAAATCACAAGAATATATTTGTTTGCATCTTCTATCTGAGGACTGCAAAGAATTTCACATGAAATCTCCTGTTTGAAGCAATGCTCATGAAAGTGTTAACTTTAAAAAGGAAAACTTGAAAAAAGAAACTGCTGGGAATTTGCCTGTGATGAATGTAGGGCAAGATCAGCCATTGAGAATTTACGGTGTTTCTCACATGGTCTATTAAATGTGGCTGTCATGTCCCATCTGACAAGATCTCATTTCTAAGTTAGATTTTGTCAGTGATAGTTAGGGCTTTTCACGTAAATGAAGACAGTTTCAGCCCCTGGCACTGATGGTACTTTCTAGGAAAGCATCCGGTGTTCTGAAGATAATACACGAACCACACTCTGCTCTCATTTGTGAAGGATTTTGTTGCTTGAACAAGCAAGAATGTCTCTTAACAGACTCAGATTGTTCAGAGTCCATCCCTCCCTTCTTTTTTTAGGAAAGGAAAGGAAAGGAAAGGAAAGGAAAGGAAAGGAAAGGAAAGGAAAGGAAAGGAAAGGAAAGGAAAGGAAAGGAAAGGAAAGGAAAGGAAAGGAAAGGAAAGGAAAGGAAAGGAAAGGAAAGGAAAGGAAAGGAAAGGAAAGGAAAGGAAAGGAAAGGAAAGGAAAGGAAAGGAAAGGAAAGGAAAGGAAAGGAAAGTACTCACAAGAGATCAACTAGGATGTGTGTCATGAATCACTCAAACCCCAGAACTTGCTCGTGTTCTCCCAGACCATTTTGCATATACAGATAATGAAAGCACCCCAATTTTTGGTGTTCATAGTTTTCATTTATTGTGATCAAGGGAACTCCAATTCTTATGGTGACAAGTTACAGTTCAGCTTACTTCATCCAGACCTATCTGGGAACACTTTGCAGCCAAATGTGTGACTTTGCTCATTAGCATCCCAGACATGAGAGTCATCTTTCTAATTATCATCCCAACAAGAATATTTGAGCAGGTGTCTTCTCTGGGGGGAAATGATAAATCTAGGTCCCTTATAAATACAATATTCATTAGACATTACTTTTTCATTTGGTATTGAGTTTTTTTTATTTGGGTTCTTAATTCTTGGTTTCTTATAGCTCTTTAGCTTCTTAGGCTATGTGGACATTGCACACTGGAGTACAATGCACATCTCCCTGATCTATCAAAAGCTGATCTATCTGGTAAACTCAGACCAATAATTCTAAATCAGAAGTCAGCTGAAAAGTAGTGTGTTCTATAGTTATTGTAACAATGCACTATTTTTTGTATGTTGTTGTGAAGACCTTATGATGTTTCAGTTTGGTGCTGTATTTTGTAAAAGACGAATCTGGGAACAGTTTCCTTTCTATCTCTGCTTTCAGCTCAGATATTGTCATTCCATGATATATTAAAAATAAATTAAAAAAAAAAAAATAAAAGGGTCTTTCTTCTTCCTAGTAAGTGTCAACATAACTGTCAAACTAGGTAATCTATCAGGAGTGTGAGCAAAGACATAAGCTGTTCCAGAAGATGACCTAGGTTTTAGGTAGAAATACTTCTTTTTCTCTCGTGACTCTAGGTGAAAAAGTTCCTAATGTTCCTAATGCCCACAGTCAAATGACATGAGTTAGAGCCATCTGTGATGGGAAAACTCACCCTCTCTTAGTGCTATTCTAGCTCATCATTTTATCTGTGATTCATGGGATCAAATATCAAAGCAGAGTTCCCATATATGTATTCCATAGTAGGGGTAAGTCAATGTTTTAGTCTGTAAAATGGGATTACCAATAGTGGCCTTCAAAGCACTTTGAGGGATATAAGGATATATAAGATGGATATAGAGAGTATCTGACATACCTGATCTTAATGACCACTCTTGCTTTGTTCTAAGGCCTTGTTCCACACCAAAGAACAGATTTCTAGCATTAGTTAGAAATTAAATGCGCCTTTAAGTTCATAAATATTTTTAAAACATTGAGAATCAAAATAAACAGGAAATATACAGGTGTAACATATCAAAGTTTTAAAAGAGATTTCCAAAACACATTATAGACAAAGGCAAAAAGAGAATCTTTATGATTTTCTTCTTTGTTACTTGTTTTCAACAAGTAGTAAGAAAGTAGAAGCTACATATTTGTTTGTCTTTCCTCTTCTGCACAGCCTCAGAAAAGTATGTGTTCCCTTAACTGTCTTTTGTGCATATATTTATCATCTGCATCTATCTAAAATGTTTTTGTTGTTTAAAACCTGTTTATATTTATGAAGATGAAAAACAACTACCCCTGTGGAAATAGCTTCTTGTGGAAGCTAGTATCAGAACAGTGGAAGAAATTACATATCAAGCAGTCCAGGTCTGAACAACTGTGTATCATGATTCATATTCTGAAGGGGCTTGCCTATATTTTCCCTAATATCTTTTATGTCAAAAAAAAAAAAAAAAAAAGTAATAATGAAATGGCTAAACCATGCAGGAGAAGCAGACTTTAATAGACATAGATTTAAGTCTGCCAACTTCCTGCCTGCATTTCTTTGTTCATCAGCAAACAACATATGCTGAACTTTCCCAATTGTCCTGAGTTCAGTGCAAGATTAGACTTGCACTAATCTTTGAAATTGGGAATGACCTTAACATTTACTGTGAGATGAGCTCAGACAAATATGGGAAGCATCTGAATGCCATACCACAGTTAACTGCACTCTTCTGTGTATGCACGTACATGTAAGTAAATAAACAAGGACTTACTTTTTTGTCTTAAAGATCCCGAGGAAGATTTTCTCAGCTCTGGAGTGACAAATTCATTGTTTACTTTCATATACAAGCAATAAAAGTCTGCATGCTTCCAAATCCCCCTCCTCATTTTCAGCTTCCTCTCCCTTGCTTCACATTTCACAGCTGTCATGTAATTACCTGAGGTGTTTACAATCGTTGCCAAGTGAACAACATATTTCCGTCTTCTGCATTATATTATGTATATGATGCATATTTAAACAGGAGATTGTAAAATATGTGAAGACAGAACAAAGAATTCAGTAAGCTTTTCTGTAGTCTCCAACAAGCCAGCCAGCTGGATACTCTGTTATAACCATACTTTGACTTTGAGTTAGCCCACAAACTCTTTCTCCGAAGTGAGTATCTATTAATGCATAAAATCTTCAATAAAACATGACCACCCTTTTCTTTTCTTGGAAAGCAACCTGACCCTTACAGCTTTCAGCTATAGCACTACCAGGCCTGTTTCAAGGCTCTGCAAAAATGACAAGATCTGTGTACACTGATCATGTCACAAAACCTACCACCTTTCCTTTTAGTATTCCTAGTGCTAGTATGCCACTGAGTAGTTCCAGAAGTAGCAAGAATATATGGTGAGCCCAATAACCTAATGATCAGTCTCAAATTCCACTGGGCATATTAAAAAATGCTCAATTTCTACTTCTGCCACAAAGCATTTAATCATATGCTTAACTTGGAGTCCCATCAAAGACGATTACAGTTGAGTGTGTGCTTGGATATTGGACTCAAAATTCATAACCTTCAGAAAAGAAACCTAAGTTTTCATTTAAGGTATTTGTGGCTTTTTGGGAGGTGAGAAGGGATTTGTGACACAATTTAATATCAACCCTCATAAATAAATCAACTGTAGATGAATAATCATAACACAATTTGTAAAGGAAAGTTAGCTTTTATTGAATTAGCTCCAGACCTTTCTTTTTTAAGCATTTGCATGAGTGTTTGTGAATGTGTGGTAGGGGCTTACACTCTTTCCTTTTCCTGAGTAATCTGAATTGTTCCCTCTTCAAACTCTAGAGCAAAATACTACCACATTCAGCTCTGGAGCTCCCAGCACAAGAAGAACATGGGCCTGTTGGAGAACAGGTCCAAAGGAGGCCATGAGAATGGTCCTCTCCATAGGAGAGAAGCACCTCTCCTGTGGAGACAGGCTGAGAGAGCTGGGGGTTTTAGCTCTGGGGAGACCATATAGCAGCCTTCCTATACATAAAGGGGGGTCTACAGGAAAGCTGGGGAGGGACTCGTTGTCAGAGGGTGGGGTGGAGGCATTAGCAATAGGACAAAGAGTAAAAGCTTTAATTTAAAAGAGGGTAGGTGTTGATTAGATTTTAGGAAGAAATTATTTTATATGAGGGTGATGAGGCACTAGAATAGGTTGCTTGTAGAAGCCGCAGGTGCCCCAACCCTGGCAGTGCCCAAGGCCAGGCTGGAAGGGGCTTTGAGCAGCCTGGGCTGGGGGCAGGGACCCTGTCCATGGCAGGGGGGTTTGGGAGTAGATGATCTTTAAGGTCCCTTCCTACCCAAACCATTTCATGATTCTATGAAAATCTCCTTTCAGTAGGGATAAGTATTACTACTCTGTCTAAAAGACCAGGACAGAGATGTCAGCAGATTCTGTGTTGTTCACTTGAGATTTGATAGTGAGAACAATAGGTTTCCTCTTGCACAAGATACTGCAGATCCCAGTCTGGTGATACTTTTCAATACCTCTTAACTTTAACTTGTCTATTTTTTTTCCCCTCCCCTTTTCCCTCTCTAGTGAGAGAGAATAATCACATACTAACACTGAGTACCTAACTGCAGTCTTGGCCATACTGAGTGCCCTGCTCTGAGCTGTGAAGAGACCACTTCATACTTCTGCATGCATTTAGTCTAGTCTTGATATTAAGAGTAGTCCTTAATCAACATTTTCAGAAACACTCAAATATGGGTGCAAATCTATTTGATGGATAAGGAGAGTAGCTTTCTCAGTCACAACATTGTTGGACAAGGCAGTCCATGTGAACTTGCACTGAAAAATATTAAACATTTTAAGGTCTTTGTAACAATCTGCAATCATTTATCAAATGCCATTTTAGTCAAATGCAATCTCTGAATCCTCTGTCTGAAGTGACAGTGTATGGGTTTATATGCAGTGTAGTAATATTATGTAACAATTCCTTTTACAGTTATAACAAAACTTCTTCTTAATCAAAATAGTTAAAATTGGGAAAAAAAAAAAAAAAAAAAAGATTGCTGTACTTGTTTCTTAGGGTGAAAAAATAAACACAACCTCTACTAGTCCAGCAAGGATTCCTAATGCTCACATTTCTTTTAGTCATGGACTAGATTAATTCCTGGGTTTATTTATTTATTATATTATATTTATTATTATTAAGTTATTTATTATTAAGATAAATGACTTACTTCCCAAGGAAAGTTTTATACATGCTTGTATGTTTGATCCTACACCCATACTTAATTCACTGTTATTATTTATCTTATTGCTATGAAGAGAATCTTGATCTGGCACTGCAGCTTGTGTTAGTTGCTGTAGAAACACACAATGAAAAGCCAGTTCCTTCCCCAAAGAACTTGAACTTAAGAGACCCAAGACAAGTGAATAATACAGCTACCCTGGGAACTAGGGGTAAACAAAGACAGAACTGTTCAGTATGACAGGACAGAGTCTCAACATGACTCATGAATGGTCAGAGGAAAGGAACACCTCTAGGAATGCATTTACACTGACACTGTATTTTCTGTCTTAAAGGTAGGAAAAACTGACCCAGGGAGGGTTCCTATATCTCTTCACCAACTGCCCATGGAGCTTAGTTCACAAGCTTAAACTAGACACTAAACCTAACTAAACATTGGTAAAACCACAGAAGATGAAACCCAGGTGATGGCAATTTGGATTAGAATTTTGCCTTGAGGTTAGGTAGGAAAGGCTGGGATTTTTAAAGGTATTTTAAGATAATTCTTCCCTAGTCCCCAACCTTCCTTGCCTGAAGGTTAATATGAACAGAAAATGATGTCTGAACTCATGGATGAACACAAGAACAGCTATAGAGAATGAAGATAGACCAGAGGGATTACAGAAAAGGATTATAAACCTTGTTCCAACCTTTCTGAGGTTGAACTGGTGCATACCCACACTGAAGATGTTTGTTTGCCTGGAGATAGATTCTAGAATAGAGGGATAAGTCAGTGAGCTTTCTGCTAAAAATGGTGAATATTTGTGAGAGATTTACCTACAAAAGAGTAGTAGATCAAGAAGAAGAACCAAGGAAAACAGCCTTATGAAATCCAGGAAGCATTCAGCAGAAGGGAGGAGGAGGCAGGGTGAAAGACAAAGTCAAAACTTAGATTTTGAGCTAGCATGATGACACCATTACTAGAGCTAAATTTCCTCTGTAAATAGTAAGTTAGTATTGGGTTTATGTCAGGATTCAGAGGTTCTGAAATTCATCTTCCAGCAGAAAGGTACTGGGAGGCCTTTCTAGATCTTCAGAAGGTTTCTAAAAGTTGTAAAAAATAACTACTTACATGTGCATGTAGAAGATACCCTAATTCAAAACCAATTCCACTGAGGTAACTCAACCATTCATCCAACTGTATACTTTTCATTCCAGCAGTTCTTCAATGTTGTGTCTCTATGACCAAAATAAGTTGGAAAATGAAACTTACAGTAGATCCAACAAGTTTTGGTGAGGTTCAGGAGGAGCTCACATAAGTATGTTTTACTATGCCAAGCATGCTAGAGTGGCTTTGGAGAACTGCACAAGGTGGAAAGTAAGTTCACACAACCTCAAGAGAAGTCATGTTCCCCAGAATGAGCCTGGGCACTGCCTGGGAGAGCACTAGTTGACAAGATCAAAACTGCAAAAGAGCATGTTACTAATTAAACAGCTTGGACAGTTACAGATTAGTGCTTTAGCCAATGCCCTGTTTTATTGAACGCTGTTTAATTAGCCTGAGAAACTGGAGCAGTAGCACTATCTGGCTGTCCTTTCTATGCTAACCTGGTGTTTCTGAGCAGCCCCTGTAGTAGGTTGAAGTCACTTTTGGCAGACTTGGGATCCAGATATTCCTATTCTCTTCTGCCACAAGTGCCACATAATGCATTGCTCTGCTTCCTTTTTTTTTTTTTTTTCTCTCCAGTAAACATGAGGAACAGCAAGAGCAAGATAGTCTAATCTAGCAGCTTGAAAGAAACTTGGAGAAAAACAAAAGAAAGGAAATAGAACTTGTGTTCTGCCAGTCACATCTTTGCTCTGATCCACCCTACTTGCCAAGAGACACTTAACTAAGAATCACAGAATCACAGAATTTCTAGGTTGGAAGAGACCTCAAGGTCATCGAGTCCAACCTCTGGCCTAACGCTAGCAGTCCCCACTAAACCATATCCCTAAGCTCTACATCTAAACGTCTTTTGAAGACTTCCAGGGATGGTGACTCCACCACTTCCCTGGGCAGCCTGTTCCAATGCCTAACAACCCTTTCAGTGAAGAAGTTCTTCCTAACATCTAACCTAAAACTCCCCTGCCTCAACTTAAGCCCATTCCCCCTCGTCCTGTCACCAGGCACGTGGGAGAACAGACCAACCCCCACCTCGCTACAGCCTCCCTTGAGGTACCTATAGAGAGAGATAAGGTCGCCCCTGAGCCTCCTCTTCTCCAGGCTGAACAAACCCAGCTCCCTCAGCCGCTCCTCGTAGGACTTGTTCTCCAGGCCCCTCACCAGCTTCGTCGCCCTTCTCTGCACCCGCTCAAGCACCTCGATGTCCTTCTTGTAGCAAGGGGCCCAAAACTGAACACAGTACTTGAGGTGCGGCCTCACCAGAGCTGAGTAAAGGGGGACGATCACCTCCCTAGCCCTGCTGGTCACACTGTTCCTGATACAAGCCAGGATGCTGTTGGCCTTCTTGGCCACCTGAGCACACTGCTGGCTCATATTCAGCCGACTATCCACCATCACTCCCAGGTCCTTGAGAACTAAGAGAACTATACTAAGACCTAAGTGATCTTAAGCTTCCTTCAGGGTCAGAAGGAGAAAGGACGAGAAATTAATTGTTTAAGAAATTTAAACTCACTCTTCCAGAGTTGTTGACCCCCCCCCCCCCCCCCCAAAAAAAAAGAAAAATAGAAAAAAAGAATCAACATTTTGGCATATTTGGTAAATGTTTATTCAAGCTTTAATACAACATATCATGTAAAAAATATTTTTTGACTTGTTTTACCAGCAATTACTATTTTATAATTATAATCAACATAAGTTTTAAGACATGAATTGTCAAATGATTCAGAAGTTGGGATAAAAAACTACCCACCCATGAAGAAAAGTTTAATAGCTTTGAGATGCAGGAAAAACAAGGGTTTTTTTGACATTTAAATATAACTGCTAATGAAAAAAAAAAAAAAAAAAAAAAAAAAAAAAAAAAAAAGAGGATTTGTATACCACAGGAGATGTAGGAGAAATGCTAAAAGAGTAAATATCTTATGCAGAGAGCAAAGATGTCCATTTAACTATAGGTCATGGGGCAGGAGAAAGAGCTTAATTAATTGCAATAATAGCACAACTAATGTATTTGTAATAAAGATTGAATAAATATTAGAAAAAAAAAAAAACATTACAATTTTACAGTTGCATAAAATATTAAAAAAAATATATTAAAAAAAAATACAGAAAATTCAAAGATCATCGAGGAACACAAATTAAGAATGAATTACCTGGTAAAGCAATCAAACTGCTGCTTTTCTCTTGGAGGAACCATTACTGCTATAACCAGATAGAAGGAGATGATTTGCCTTCCACTGTCCAGAAGTGAAGGTATCTGCTCCACAAAGTATCAAAAGAGGTATCCAAGCCTTATCTCTCCTACCTCACCATAAATGCTGGACCCACTCAGACTTTGAAGAATACTACCCTCGTTTCCACCTGCATACTTGTGATCTACAGCCATAAGCTATAGTGGCAGAACAGTACATAACACATACTAGCAATAATTTCCACATCTAGGTTTGCAAAAAATAAAATAAAATGGGAAAACAAAACAAACAAACAAACAAACAAAAAACAAAGAAAATTCTCTATTCATTTTCCACACTCTTATCCCATTCTCCACCCTCCTAGGCTAAGATGTTAGTGTGCATATCACAACTACCTAGCACACCTGTCCACCATCTCACACCCACAAGCCTGTTGGGCATCTTCCCCTCTACATATTACTCCCCCCTCTTTATCATTCTAGCTCTGCCCTTAATCCACAAAAACAAACAAACATATTAGTTTCGTCACAACCCCCCTATATACTTGATGCAGACCTGGTCCCAGAACAATCAACAGGAAATACAGGTGTTAGCACCACTTATGCCCATCCCACCAGTAACAGAGCAGAATGGGAAGCTGTGGCAGTTACAACTCATTACTCCTGCTGTGCTGAGCAGTGTTAATCACTGGCTGACTGATGGGTGTGTTCAGGTGATCACCTAATGTCACCTGCAGGGAGGTCAGGATTAGAACATGATCAGTGCTTGCCTGCCTGGGAAATAGCACCTTGCAGCTCCTGTAAAAGCCTCCCAATCCATCCCTGTGCTATATGTAACCATCCAGAAACTCCTGATCTATAGAGCTTTATTCACATGTACCTAGAAATAAAAATCCACACATACATGCAACCCCACACACAGAGAAAGAGAGGCACCAGGACATTTTAAACCATTCTAAATCAGGTTTGCTGTCATAATGTCCTCAATCCCATTCTCCCCACATGGTGTCATTTTCTGCCTTGCATTGTCAGTACAGAATAATGTCGTTCAGGGAAATGGATGGGCTGAAAACTAGCCTGATATGACTGGTTTCTAACTGCATTGGCTCCCTGAGCCAGCTCACTGCATGATACTGCATAAAATATCAACCTTTATAATAAATCTGCTAGTGCCAGCTCAAAGCTGAAGGTAGGAACATGCAGCTGGGAGTGAAGGAGAGACTGAATGCAGTAGCTCTGATTTACATTAGCTAAAGCACCATGGAACTGCGGTCTCAGAGTGTGGTTAGGGTTGAACAGTGATTTATGAGCATCCTAACGCGCTCACACACACACACAATCACATGTGATAACAAATATAACAGAAGAGCTTAGACAGAAAGAAAAAGTACTGTTAACAAAAACTTTAGGGAATGATGGTACCTAGTCTGTCTGCATAGTATCTAGCATACAACGGCAGTTGAAGAAATAAAATAAAAAATGAACCAGCCTCTAGAACAGAGGAGATTGGTAGGGGAAATGTTCACAGCCTCAGAGAGTTCACAGCCTCTGTGTGGAAATGAGGTGTGAGCCCTGCCATCAATTTAAACTGTAGCACAGTTGATTGAATACAGCAAATGTGCTCCTGTTAAGGTGGCAGAGACAGAACCAGATGACTCACGGCCACATGGTTTTCATCCTATTAAATGGAAATGAAGCATCCCCAGCTGAGGTGTCAGCTCAGGGGAGGATTGTGGTAGTGGCCGTAAAATAGTAATGGGTGAGTGATTTTCCAATTATTCAAACAACGGTGAAAGAGAAGGGCTGCTTGCCCACTCAGAGATGTCATGCATGCTGTGGCCACAATCATACCTCCAGAGGTTATTTACAAACCTTTATAAGCTTCCTCCGTTTAATTGAGAACTTTTGGGCTATGAGTGATATGGGTTCATACGGATGCAAATCTTCTCACATCCCCAGAGTTTGCTCACACTGGAGACCCAGATTACGGGTCTCCTAACTGGGGTCTGGTCTTCTACAACCACTGAAGAGTTCGTCAGGACAAAGGGAATTCCTTTAATTTTCTTCAATCATCTGTGGATCAGGCTCTTAATGAAAACATGTGCTCCAATCAGACTTCACAATACATGTAGAAAGCACAGTTTCAGAGGAAGTATGAGACCATTTCTCTTCCTTTAATTTTCCATCCTTGTGAGTCCTTAGGTGCCCTAGAAAGAGTTGACCAATGAGGTGCAACCTGGAAGGCATCAATGATGCTCTACCTTCTGGCTTTGGGCACCTCCATGGAAAGGTCTGTGTTAAGTGCTGTGATGGTCCTTTGGGCTTGTAAACACACTTTGGAGCAAAAGATGTCAGACCTGGACAAAGGTGACCAAACAGAGTCTGCACATCCTGTTGGTGGTCCTACTCCACATTATAAAACCTGCTTTCCACCTCATAGGTATCAAGGTATCTCCAGGTTATCATATTTGAAGGGGAAGATAAGCCACTCTTCTTGATACCTGTTCTTCAGGGAAGGATCCCCTCTCCTAGGTTAAAAAATAACCCAATTGTATCAGAAGTTGTTTTTTTATTGATTAGGCAATGTTCATGGGTGTCCAGGGCTCTAGATGGTATCGAATGACCTCTAATAGCTCCAACAAAGAGTCAAAAAGTCATCTCTTTACTCAGGAGGTGTTCCTGGAGTTGTTACGGATGCTCCTTCCTGAAATGAATGACGTAGTTCACGGCATGTGGAGTTTACTGAGGTAGAAAAGGCCTGGGACAGAAGTATCAGATTTGAACCCTTTGAGGTATCCAAAGGCATGATGAAGTGGAGAAAGAAGGGCAAACATCTCACCTCACCTCAAGACTAGATGAGGGGCAGGGCAAGGAGAGACAAAGAGAAGTGGCAGAGAATATAAACAATTACCAAACTAAGCAATACTATGGTCTACTCTGGGAGTTAGGAGAAACTGAATATAAAATATACAGCTCTACTGGGATAGGTAAATATGGGACGACATGGAATAATAAGTGTGTCCTAATGCTATTGCTGAGGTGATAAATTCATAGCAGCAGTTCAGGTACAAGCATACATAGGGAAATGTGGGTATTGTAAACCTACCTCTTAGGCTTCATTGCCTTGCCAGGTGCAGGGCACTGCTAAGTCAGTTCGCTTTCAATTTTGATGTCTCTTCCTTAGGAAATTGCTGCCATAGCACAAGTACCTTCTTCAATCAACAGAAACAAGCTGACATCTCATACTGAAGTAAGAGAGCTAAACAAAATCAAATCAAATGAGATAAAAACTAAACAGAAACAAAACACCTCCCACTAAGCTTGACCATCCTTAATGCAAGATTCAGATAAGCAGGAGAAATATTGTGACTTCTTTTTCACAGCTCCTTCTGTCCTTCTGTCTAGGTGTAGCAAACGTAATTGCTGAAGACTTGTTGCTGTTGTTTCTTTCTATGTATATTCTCCCATCTTTGCATATAGGATGGCACATTGGTTTTTTTCTTCCTTTTTTTTTTTTTTTTTTTTTTTTTTTTTCCCAAATGATGGCATTTCAGTTTATTTAGCTGAAGTCTTGACTCAAAGCCAACAGTAGTCATTCAATGCTAAAAAAGCTAGATTTTTAAATCTACCTTCACAGATATATAGGAGTATTCTGCTTGTCAAACAAATGACCTGTTGTCTATGAAGGTACTCTTGCTCTGAAATAACATTATCACTGCCTTTTGCATAACATACCCAGTCAATGACAGCCTTCATGTATCCAGGATCCATATCTAAGGATGGGATGAATCACACTTCTAGAGGTGCCAACCCTTTTCCATTTACTACTGAGAAAACCTAAGCAATGAGCTTAGATTGGACACTGTAATTTTAGATGCATCTGGATAAAGGAGTAGCCTTTTCTGTACATTCCCAAGGCTTTCAGTCACTTTCGTTAGTGAAAGAGGAGAAGTCCTTTGACTCATCTTCCCTTCCCTCTGATATCCTCTGCAAGTCACCCTGTGGTTTGAGCCATGTACTGCTTTACAGACAAAATTGAATACTGCTAATGTGATTTTTTTTTTTTTTCTGAATTTTTGGAGAAGGGCTGTAACTGCTCTCCTTTTTCTTTTCATTGGAGCTGCAGTAAGTAATGTGGTGAGATATTAGCAGAGAGGAAATAACGTTGAAGAACTCTTGGTAGAATATGTTTGTCCAGTCATGTCATGTGGGAGTGATGCAAAGCTAAACTCTCCCCTAAGGTGGAGATAAAAACATGTCAGGTTGCAGCATGAACAGACATCCTAGGTACCAGGGGCATCATTTTCAAATAAAGTGTTGCTTTAGGTCATTCTTAAATCACACTGGCTCTTGAAATCTCAGGGGTATATAATGTGAACTGAGACACATTGATATTCATACTGAGAAAAAGAAAATTACTTTTTTTTTTTCCCCCTCTGCATTAGTGGTCAAAATATTGTGATATAAAATACCGCATGGCTATTTGACATGGGTAAAACATAGGAAACGTATACAAGCTCATTACAGAAAAAAATTATTTGGGGTCCCACTGAAGTGAGTGAGACTTTCATTCACTGCATGAAATGTCTGTGAGAAAGCTTTTGAGCACTTAATTTCAGAAGTACTCAGATCTTTTCCAGGCTCCTAAATGAAGAAGGAAATACTGCAGCAAAGTTGGTGTAGAGTATCTTAGAGAAGAGGATGAAAGATTCTTAATGTGTTTTTGCTGTATACTCAAACTGGGCTTAAATCTGCACAAATCACGTCGGAGGCCCTCTGTCTAGCCACTATATTTCTGTTTACTCTTTATTGTGATCCTCTGTTAACAGTCTAACAATTTTCCACTGATGTGCATTGAAGTAACCTTTCTTTAAAGCTAATAATAAAGTAAATGTGGGTGTAACAATGCAAATGATGTATTGAAATCTGAAAATTCTTTCTGTTTACCTTTTACAGTTAGCTTGAAAAGTATAACGAAGTTAATATAGTGCCAGCAGTTATCTTTGAAAAATACAGCTGGGTTCCAAAGATAACAGATCAAAACCGGTCACTGAAATCAGCAGCACAATACTGCTGGTGAACAAGACGACCTGATAGTTACAGGTCATTTTAAACGATAATGAGGGTCTGTTTCTAGCCCTGATATGATCACTTTGCACCTAGGTTGCATTGCAAATATACTGGATATTAGCTGTATGTCTTCATCTGATAGGAACCTTCTGCTAGTGGCTAGCTGGCATAATTGGATGATATATTGCCTTCAAGTACTGGATGTGGCAGAAAGATATGTGAAGACGTGAGATAAGAAGGTTGCAGTCTGAGCTCTTTGGGTAAATGAATGGTTCCTTAAGGACCTTTACTCACCAATATAAGTCAGTTGTCCCAAGGGAGAAAGAGCATTTATAAAAGCCACAAACATAAGTAACTTCAGAACAAAACATCACACATAAAAGCTTTGGTATGAGAATGTTTACATCTTGTGATTGGAGCCTGTGCTCTTAATTGACTGGGCTGGTTGGGCTTAGCAGAGATGACGTGCTTGCAAAGAGTCTCCTGACCTTCCCTCAAATAAAATATCAAAACGTATTTGTGGTAGCTTCTATCTACTAATCCGAGCTCTACTAATGATATTTTAACTACAGCTAATAGCAAATGTTCAGATACTGGGTCATATAATTCCCTAGGCACATAAAGACATCAGAAAAGTGGAAGTGCCTTTTATCTATTTGCAATTCATAGCAAAGAAAATCGAACAAGATTAAAACTGAAAAGTATAACTGGTACTTTTTTTTTCTTTTTTTTTTTTTTTTTCCTTTTTCTTCTGAAGCCAAAAAAGCCACAGCAGGGCAAGTAAACATATTATGTACAGGTATCTTGAAAATTCTGACAGCAGAAAGGAGATTCACCTTGAGGTGAATGAGCATATTCTTTAAGAGGTTCATGAGCATATTCTTTGCAATAAGGACTGTGCTCAGGATCAGGAGCACTAACAGGTACTAAGACCTAGGTTATAGCATGGATGTAATTTCTTTCTTCTATGGTTTAGCTGTTGTCAAGATATCAAAAACAGGTGGAATGGGGTAAGCTACTTTGAATTGGATCACCCAAAATCTCCAAAAAGTTAAGATAACAGGATATCTTGACAAATATGTACCTTTTGGGGAAATATAACTGTGACTCCATAGAAATATGTAATTAAATGTTTAAGTAAGATTGGACACCCTTGGATGACATTTTGGGAATGCATGGATTCAATGCTTTACAAAATGTGTTCCGGAACACAATTGCAGTGGATGACACAATTGCAGTGGATGAAAGTGTTGACAGTTATACTGAGGCTCGAAAAGATACAACTGGATAGACTGCATGAATGTCACTGGAAAGAACAAACACACTAAATTTTCATCAATTTATTTATAATTCACTGGCAAGGTACTTCAATAAACAGAAAAGATTTAAATTGAATATTTAAGTATGGATTTAGTCAGCAGAAATGAGGCACCACAGTCCATCTACCCAAACATTGCATGGATTTTGGTCCTAATGAGCATATGAAAATCTTGGAGATAGAACCAGAGGGGTGTTTAACACCTCTAAAATTAGATCATTTTAACTGAGTGCTAAATACAGGAATGGGTGCATAGCTTTGTTCATTGCTGTTAAAAATTTTGGCCTCTGGTCATAATTGTTTATGCAAATCATAATCCAAGATTAAAAATATCAAAAACAATGGGTTTTAATGGCAAAGTTAGATAACTAAACAATGATCTAAACTCACAGGGGTTCAAGATTTCTCAAGTGCACTGTCCTGGACACTTATCTATGAAAGAAGGTACAATTAATCTGTATATGTTAAAATCCTAGTCTTAATGAATGCACAAGTTATTGAATGATATGAGGGAAAAAGAAGGCAACATTTCTCAAGCACTAAGCAACAGTTTTTTCTCTACTTTTTGACTCTATATGAGGGTTAGAATGGAATGAAAAGAGGAAGTAACAGGGATTTATTAACTAAAAATATTGCAAGCACAAATACATCTGATTGATCACCATCTGAAGCACAGAAAGAAGCATAAGGCAAAGCTTGCTTCAAAGATAAAACACATACTAAGAATTATGTTAAACTTTACCCTTTGATAATGTTATCTGACATCCAGAATCTGTGCTGCATGTCTCTGCCCTTCCAAGACGTTGCCCTTTATGTTGTAGAGTGTCAAATCTCTTTGACTGTCATCATAAGGGTTTTCCCTTGACTGCAGCCAACAGAGGGGCTGAGTCTGCAGTAAAAGGGGAATAAAAGGAAAACTAGATGAAGAGCAGGAAGAGCCAGGGTACAGAGTGGGAAAACATAAAAGAAACAGAAGAGAAGGTCTGAGGTGAGGAGTGACCTTTTCCATGTTCCCAGGGGTAAAACACTGCAGTGTAGAAACTAGAGCCAGGAACTAGAGAAGCCACCAGACTGATAGTGATCCAGATTCAGCCTCTCATTCTTCACAAGGATATCTGAAGGCAGGATCCCTTTATAATATGTCGAATACCTATAACATTTTTATTATATGTTTCTTTGTTGGAGACAATCTTACAGGCTGAAAAACCTCTCATTTGGAGCTGGCTATAGAAGTTGTACTTCTCTTCACTAGTTCTGAGAACAGAGTTTTATGCACATGGCAGAATTCAGCACTGAGAAGAGGTACTATTAATTTTTGAGGCATGGATCATGACTTTTTGAATATGGATAGCTGTCAATAGTTCCAACCTGAGATATTCTTTGATTCTGTTATTCTGTGATTCAGAGGTTTTCAAGGCAGGGTTGAGGTCTCTTTTCACATTCCCATCTTGTGTACAGAAGGTAAAAGTGTCAGAAGTAGCTATGCAACTGTGACACATGTCACAAGAAGACATTTATCTGTTTGGCAAGGAAGGATACTTGCAGCCTGCAAGGACCAGCAGCCTTCATTCCAACTAGCAAACATAAGAGAAGGACAATCTAACACAGAGCTTAATATCTTCTCAGCTGGAAAGAATAGGCATTTCCAGGTGGTGATTCAGAATTGAAGAGGTTGCTGTGTGTTGGAGATGCCTGTCTTGCACTATGGCAGGAGAGGATCCCGGAGTGAATAAACTTCTGAATGATGTGCCACACGATGTTAGATAGGAGCAGTCCTGTATGAACTCGGTGGTTTGCACATGGTCAGCTCTTCACTGCTATAAAGACACAAAATTCCAGCAAATGATGTTTAAGGCAATACTTACTGGAAAGTCAAATACTCAAAATAAAGAATAGAGAAAAAGGGGATTTTTCCCTTTTAGCCGATCTCCTCCCAAGGAAGCTGAGGAGAAGTCAGATAGATGCTCAGTGGGCAGCGCACACTGGTTGCCACATTACAGCCCCAGTCGAGTTTTTGTTTGTTTGTTGGTTTGTTTTCCTCAACAAAAATATTATTTAAAAAAAAAAAAAAAAAAAAAACCAACAAAGATTAAGATACGTAAATTGGCCTTTCTACCCTAGATTACTTGAGATAAGGTATAATCTGAGAGTTATGTGGATAGCATTAGTGCTAAAGCAGAAAAACCACAGATCAGGAGCACCAAGAGAAGAAATGCGGATGAGTACAATGCTAAGGGAGCATATTGTGCTACTGGAGTCCCCAAGAAATCCCGCATCTCTGTGGCCAGTGGTTTAATTTTCACTGCTTCCAGGTATGACATTTCAGAACAACTACCCCATGAGCAATGTTCTGCTGATAGAAAAATTGAAACCAAGTAAAATGATTAAAAATATATTTTTTTCTTACAGTCTGAATTGTCTTGTTGCTGGCTGACAGTCTAGAGCAAGACACAAACTTGGAACCACCTCTGAATCCAAGTGGAATACTATTCTTTGTCAGAAAAATATTTAGAAAAAAAAAAAATTAAAAAAAGGCTACGCTCATAGTTTTCCCGTTGTTTTTGTCATACACCTAATAGTTCCATAAACTGACATTTTCATGTACTGATATTACATCTTTATGTGCATTCTGTTTGAAGAGCGAATGTGAGGGAAGTAGAAATCAATCTGAGAAGTTAATTTTAGACTTACAAATACAAGATCATTTTATATAAGTTCCTAAGTGGATTTCTCTTCCCTACTGTCAGGAAATGATGACAAATGAATACAAAAAGGGTAAGCTCAGCGTCAAGACAAAATATAGGCAGTTATAAGTCTTTTAAAATTATGGTGAGATTTTCATAAAGTTTGGGTCAGACTTTTTAGTGCATTGTGCTTACGAGAATAAAATAATACTGTGTGTCTTGAAAAGGTACAGCAGAGTGTAATTAGGCTTATGTGGGAATAAAAGGGATACATATAAAACTGCCAGTAGTCAAACAAATATATTGTGTAGCAGTGCATTATTTGATGATTGAGTGGTTAATTCTATAGGAGAAATACAATTCTAATGCCAACATGGGAATTAGACAGATCTGCCCTGCTGGAACAGATCACAAATCTGTCAGAGATGGTTTTATTTGACTGGAAAATGGATGGTTTAAAAGGAATGTGAACACACAAAACCCTATCAAGGGATCAGAGTGACATTTGCATTTCAGCTTTCATTTTAACCAAAATGATCCATGTTTGGATGCTGTTAATATTACTATTCAGTTTAATAAATGCTTAAAACAAAACATATAATACAGCCTTTTAGGAATGACCTTTTGTCCTGGTTCCTGTAAAAATCCAAAACAAACAATATCAATCCAGCAAAACATAAAATCTAAAGGGCTGATAAAATAAATCCATCTGTGGGAATTTAAAATTCAGTCACCGTCAGAGAGCACCCGGAAAGCCAAGAATTTTGAAAGCCACTAATTATATTCAGAGCATAGTACTTTCTGAAATTCAGCCTTCTTCAAGGTGTTTCTAGCTAGGTACATAATGCCTGAAGCATCTGCAATAATTAATTGCTTTTCCAACACCAGGATTAGGAGCCAAATTCCAGCATTTGCCTAAAGTCAGGACAGCAATATCTGGTCCTTTAATGAGATTTCTTTCTCATGCAGCACTTTTCTGAGATGCATGTTGTTGAGGTACTGTACGCTTCTCAAAGTGGTACTGAAACTTGTACTGAGTTTGGAAAGCTTCCAGTACTATTTTAGATGCTATCACAGTACAAACAAATCCAACAGTAACAAACCCTGTTTGCTATTACATATATTTTTTAACTTAAATGTGGAGGAAAAATTGTCAGTAAATTGGACCATCTGAGGCTTTTTACTTTCCTCCTGATTTATAGTTATAACGCCCCTGCAAATTTTAAACTAGTATGAAATCCCTGCAGAATCTTTATCCTTCTTAAACCAAATAATTGTCTTCTACAGTAATACCAATTTTACCGTGCCTCTAGGCTTGCAGGCTTTGATAGAAAGTTCTTTTGGATGTTAATTTATTTGGTTACAGAGAGATAAATCTGTTTGCAGCCAGTTCCTGGTAGGGCAAAGGAAAATAAAATCACATCACCAGTGAAACATTATGGAAACTAGAAACAGGAGGGGGAAATTATAACAGAATTGTCCTCCTGAATATATGGGACCCTCCAAAGTAGCAAGATTATTCAATCTACATGTATGTGCTAAGGGATACAAAAGATGAAGACATTAAAATGTAGGCTTTTTTTTTTTTTTTTTTTTTTTTTTTTTCCAGTGTGCAACAAGAGCATTAATTAACACATCTATTTTTTTTTCCTCAATAAAATACTTTAGTATGACTAACAAATTGCAGATTTATGTAGCCATGTTTACCCACAGTGATTAGTAAACCTGATTTGTAAAATCAGATATTTGGCTACAGATTTCAAAAGGATTATACTTTTAAAAATTTGTCCTCAAGCAACCTAAATTCCACTGACTTAAAATCCATATTCCCAATGATTAGCCTATAAGGGATGATTAAACCTTTGAAGTTACCATAGTGAATTTAGACCAGGACAATAACGTGGACACCCTTGTTCCTGGCAGAGTGTAAAGGGTGTTTCCTTATGTTCCCTTATTAAGAAGCAGCTATACCAGTATAAGCAAGAAAATATCCATATCAACCAGACTTAGTAGCCAAATCCTTAAAAGCAATCACGTATCTGACTGATAATACCATATTTAGGGATTGGCTCTGTTTTTTCCTTTCTAAAGAAGCTTATGTTTTTACAATACATGTATTTTTCAGTTTTATTTCTAGGAAAAAAAAAAAAAAATCTGGTATTTAAGCACCTTGTTCTGACTAAACAAAAGGAGATCCAAGCTATAAATCTTCAGCTTACTGAGTTTCTTTGTGTTTCTCCTTTACATGCCTTTGGATGTAGTTGAAGCAAATTCTTTGTTCATCTGCAGATGTTTTGGAAACAAGTCATTGTTCGTGGAACTCTGTAGGCTGCAGGAAATCACATTTCTGAAGCTGTATTGGTCTCAGGAAACCAGTATTTCAAAATCCTTATTAACCATAGGTAGCTGCTGCTCCAGTAGCCCTATTGAGTTCTTTGCTTTTGCTAAGCAACAAAGCAATTAACTTGACCTATGTCTTTGTAAATTTAAGTCAGATCTTCAGCAGTTAATTACAGCAAAATGATAGCAACATTACACTTCAGGCTGTGCAGTTTTCATTTCACTAGGGGTGATAATGTTTTCTGAAAACCTGTATGCACTGAATTATAGGATTAATTTGAAATGGTTATTGTAATCTGTGCATTGATCAAAGTTTCTAGGACAATTTGAAGGTAAAAGAGAAACCTTAGCTTTATTAAGACAGAAAAATATTTAAAATAGTCTAGGTGACAGTCAGATAGTCAGATTCTGAGCTATATTCTGTGCTGAAATGCCTTCCTTGAAGCCAAGGACAATTTTCTCAGTATTTTCATTTATAAAAAGTACCCTTTCAGATACAATGTAAAATTACACTCCAAGCAAATCATTTAAGATTCTCCACTACTTCAAATTTAAAAATCATGTGATTCCATCATTTATCTCCTTTATGAATAAGTCAGAAATCAAAGTTTTCTCTTTGGGATTCTGCTCTTGATGCATATCATATGATGTGGCATTTTCTGCATTTATGATTTTGCAGCATGTCCACTTGAAAAATCCCACACCATTTGCAAAATGAAAGTGGTAAGTAGTTTTTGTAAAACTTGTTCTCAGCTGACATATCAGGTATATATTCTCACTCATTTAAAAAAAGAAATCAATATTTCCTAGGACTGGTGGCATATTAAGTCATAAATTGCATAGTTGGCTTTCTTTAAACAAATATTAATAAAATATGCAATGACTTCTTCTCCTTGGAAAGTACCTGTAAATTGATCTATGCAGCAATGTGCTGCTGTGGTTACAGACCATCATATGCCTAAGGAATTTCCTGCCTTTTTTTATTGAAATCATCTTGGGGTTGTTGCTGCTTGGACTGCTACAAATACAGCTCAGCTTTGCATGCTTGAGTTTTAGTTGCCCTTGGTTCTTCGAAGGCCATTATTATGTGCCACTGCACATTTGGCTTTTAAACAAAACTATAGCTACACCTGTGTGACTGTATCAGTACAAGCCCTCGCTACTTGGGAGTAAGTCAAGGAAAACCACTTTCTTACCACTGCAGCACATCTGTATCATATGGGTTCATGCTAATTCAACTCAGATGCAAGCAACACAGTTACATCCATACAGAAACCTAATGCAGAGGAAAAGCTCTTTACCTCTGGAAATCATTGTTCCTCAGAGTAAATGTCATTATAATATCACAGTATTTTCTGTTATAGTCAGTGCTTACTGTGTTTTAGCTCTTTTTGAAGTATTCTAGAAAAGGAGATACCATAAATACAGATGATAAAGCTTCCTTTCTCTCAAGCCAGCAGACAGCTTAACTGTGCTGGGAATGTGGTGGATCACAGAGCAGCTCCCAACAGGCACAAGTTGAGTGCCAACACTGCAGAGAAGGCTGCTCCCCATTTTTTTCCCCACTAAGACCAGATAACACCAACTTCTTAGAAATGAAAAGTCCATTTCCAGAGATAACCTCTTATAGAACCAGTTTTCCACCCTTGCATATGGACTCGCTCTCACATCCTCTTCCAACCTCCTCCCTACCAGTTCTGCAAGGCTTGCTACAATTTAGACTTTGGCATACCAGCACAATAACTTAACCTCTAGATGTTTACTTTCTGCCTGTGATTTCTTTGGTAAACACGATTTTGTGGTCTTTCATCCATCTAAACGAAACGTTAGTGCTTCTGATAATGCCATTGTGGGGATTGTAAAAGTAGAGTATGGAAAGAAAGGCAAGGGAGGGTAAGAGGGGAAGGAATCCATGCCAAACATTAAGCTCTTAAAGCAGTGCACAAGGAGCACTGAATTTTTTCTGTGGCTGGTGCATTCACTAAATGAATTCTCAAAAATACATAAAGCATTGGTAGCTTGCATTGGTAGTTTAAAACTAGGCCTATCACAATTCTGAAACACCTAGAAAAAAAAAAGTTTTAAAAATCTACCTACTGGCTTTTTAATCTCTTCAGAAATGATCCACTTTTATTCTTTTATATATATATATATAACATAAAATAGTTATATATATATAGTAAATATGTATATATAAATCTAGCAAACATATATCTAATAAATATATATAAATCCATTATAAAAAAAATGGGTAGGGGCATAAAAATAAAATAAAAATAAAATGGGTAGGGACAGCTGCTGACCCTACCTGAGAGGCTGGAGGGGCCAGAACCAAAGTTCTATTGCTTGAGAATATGAACTAACATAATTACAATGGGCTACTTGCTTATTTCTGTGATTTTTTATTATTTATTTATTTATTTATTTTTTTGTCAGAGCTTAAAGAAAAGAGATAAACATTGTGCCATTAATTTATTTCTTTCTATCTTCAGTCATGTTTGCATCATTGTCTGCTTTAAAAGACATAGCAATGTGATCTTAGGTCTACAAAATCAGATCTCCTCCTGCTCCTCGCTATATCCCATGGTGACTTTAAAACTCATTAGTCAATCCCAATCAGATTTGAAGGGAAGGAGAGAGAAGGTTGAGTGAGAATTCAATATTCACAAGGGTGGTGAAATCTGATGTTGGGGGTGTTGCATTAAAGTAATTGGGGAAAGAGAATTAATACTCTCTGGATTTAAAAGAGAGGAAGAACTGATATTAGCCAATTTATTTGGTGGCAGCTGGCCAGCCATGCAGGTACCAGCCCACAGACTGGCACACATAGCTCTGAAATAGGCATAACACACATTGCTTCTCACCCAGCAAGACACTAGGAGTCACACAGAGATAGCATCAATCTATAGCAAAGCTGGTGTGCTACCTCCTCTGCTCACTGAACAACTTCTTTCATCCTGTCTGTTACTGAACCAGGAACCACATCTATTTTCATCAAAAAAATGTTACTGTTAATGTTAGAAGAAATTGGGGAAACTTAAATTATGTGACCTAAGAAAGCCCTCAAGCCTTAAATGCTGTGAAATTATGGAAAATACATAGATCAAAAGTGATGTATAAAGTGAACTCTAAAGTGACCTATGTCGGTAGATGGTAGAAATTGACTGTTCGTGGTCATCCAGGTTGTGCATTGAGGCCATGCAACTTCTACAGACAGTCATAAATAAGCAATAAGCAATATGGATTACATTTTAAACATCCCTGATCAGTCTATGGCATTCAATTTCAGAAAAGGTAGCTGTCAAGTACAGCAAGTTCATTGAATAAGTCAGTAATCATGAAATCATTTGCTCAGCTCTAATGATTTCTATTTTCATTATGCATGTGATTGGCAGGAATGAGATTTTAAATGCAATGAATGAAACTATTACAATAGAGAGCACCTGGGAGAGGCAAATAAGACAAGGTAACTAATGCACACTTATGCTTTAGCTTTCCACCTCTGGAGACTTGATTTTCAATCTCTTTTTGATCACAACAGGAAAGAGGAGAGAGAAGAAAAAGGGGAAAATTGGAAGCTGCCGTTAAAGTCACTGTATAGTATGCATCCCCCTGAGTGGTATTTGCTCAATGCCCTCACTTGCACCCAAAGATTACTCCCATCAGAGCCTCCAACCCTGATGCTCCTGTGTGTTCCCAGTAACACAGTTATTCCTCGTTTACACTGATGTGAGAGAGAGGGGAATCTGTTGCTCTCGGTATACAGTCACTCTCTGCATACAGCCCCTCATGAGACACCAACAGGGGACAGAGTGTATCAAAGAGGATTGCTTTAAAGAGTTGCTTAGTTTCCTAGAAAAGTGGGAAGCTTGCCTAATCCATAATGACCCAAATCGTTTCGCAATACGTTATTTTAAGTGAGTTTGGCCATGTAGTTTCTCACTGACAAAATCCTTTGATTTTCTAGGGGTATAGAGGAAGATTAGTGCATAAAAGAACATCTGTCTCCTTGCTGTTGAGAGGCTAAAAGATGGTGCTATTTTTTATTTTTATTTTTTTTTCTTTTCTGTGGAGAAGGTTGCAACCCTCCCAATCTGGAGGCAGCAAGCATTTGTTATCTCTGTGAAGCACCAGCCTGCAACAAGCATTGCCTTCCCTGAGATTTGCTGCATTGGGATTAGCACCTGTCTGCTCACTGGGTTCACCTGTATGTGAGTTTCTGGAGCCTCTCACACCCAGGAGACCCAGACTCATATACCAGCTATTGGTGTATTAGCTTCAAGTCTGGATATAATAACGTCTCCCCACCAGGTACACAAGCTGGCCTTTCAGCAGGAAAACTTTCCTTCCCAATTACTGATAAAGTCATCTGGGAAAGAAGGGAGATTTTTCCACCTGCCAGAGGTAGAAAACCAGATGCTGTTTTCTCTACTGTGGTCAGTTCTGTGCAATGAGAAGGAGAGAATTGGTTGATTTTTATTATTGCTTACACTAGTGTAGCTTTTGGAGCCTAGGGCCCTTCCGTGCTAAGCACTTCGCAAACTCAAAATAATAACCACTTCCCATCCTGGGGGACAGTAGTGTAAGAAGGTAAGCCAGGCCAAGAAAATTAAGACTTCCATCTGTGTTGTGGGGGTGTAAAACAGGCATGAAGAGAATGAACAATCTGCCCAGAAAAAAAATATAAATAAAATAAAAAATAAAAAGGGGTATAAGGTCAGTGGTGGGAGATACATTCAAAAATTTTCCCAGTTCTCTTAACTGCCTTATTTCTCTGCAGCCTTCCAGTCAGGGTTATTCATGTCCTTACATCCCAGGCAGGTGTTTACACTTGTGTCAAGTGAATATAAATTGACTTCGTAGTCTTAGCATTTACAACAGACAGGTGCATAAGGATAATCCATACTTGTGGGTTTCTCTGTCCTTGCTTTTGGGTGCCTCATACAAAATATAGTTATTTGTCCCCTTACACATCTCACATGAGGTGGGCTAGTCTGTTATCAAGTTAATATTTAATAGTTGCAAAATGGAATGGTATCCTCAGGAAAGATGCTTTTAAATGTAAAGTGTAATCTCATATTTGGGGAATTTGAGGTTTGCACATGTCACTGGATCAGCTGCTGCTACTACCAGATAGGCTTATCTAGATACTCACAGAGCTAAAAAAAAAATTGCATATGTGTATCACTTGGATTGTGGTCTGAATATCCTATCAGCCACATTCAAGTACTTATTTCTGGTGATCACTTTTTTCTTGGAAAGGAAACAGATTCTTGCCTGCATGTCTTTTGGGTATCTTTGTTATCAGCATGCCCATTTCCCCATCCATGCAGCATGGATAATAAGGTATGACTATGACTAGTATGAAATTGAAATCCCTTAACTTAATCATGATATCTAACTGCAAGCCTCTGTAGCATTCACATTCCTGGTAGGTCACTCAGGGCAAGAGAGTGCTTGTAATACTTCCTTCGTGGTCTACATATTTTAAGAATTTTAAGTCATAAAATGTTCCATGGAAACAAAGGCAAATGTTTTAACTAGCAAAAGGAAGATGAAAGGAAGAGGGAAGCATGGAGAAATGTTCTCCTGTCTTCCAGGTGGAGAAGGGAAAGAGGCTCCAGTGTTGGGTACTCAGAGTTCCTACAGCTTATAAGCAAATACACATTCTGTGGCAGATTCGCTTTCTCTGGAGAAAGTAGCTCTAGCTTTCAACAGCCAAACTCTCTGGGCTCTCCAAGCCAGAGCTTTAGGAGTGCTTTTATTTCCAGGGCAATGCTGTGTCAGAGCTTCCTTCACAGCAGATGTGCAGCCTAGGACCATGCCACATCCCTGGCTTGCTTGGGAAAGCAACAGTCACAAGTCACATGCAGACTCTGAGACTGGCTGTGTTGGGTCAGGTCATAAGTCCTAATCATCCTGTTTCAGGCTGTAATCAACTCTGGGTGCCTGGGAAGAGCATAGGAACAGGAATGAGTGTCATCTTTCTTCCTCAGAAGACAGGCTCAATCGCTATTACAATGTGGCTTAGAGCTGTCCTAAATGAAGGGTGCTGTTTTCATATTTAACTTACCTCAATGGAAGGCTTTTTTTTTTTTTTTTTTTTTTTTTCCTATAAATCTCTTCAATTCCTTTTTGCACCTACATAAATTTTCAGAGGGTCCTGTAACAAGGAGCTCTGCAGGGGCATAGTGTAGTGCTGCACTGCCCAAAGGGTCAGTCCATTTTGTCCCCTGCTCTCTCAGGCTGACCACTTTACAACTGCTCTTTAATTACTTGGTCAAACATGTGGAAGAGGCTTTCTGTTGTACAGAGAAGATGGTTGAAAAGACTATTTTATGCCCAGAAAGCCATACCCATTTACAGATAATACAATCTATCTTCTTACATTCAGGAAGGAGGAGATGCTGAGTTTTAAATGCCTGCTGACAAGTGTGTGAAATGAACAGGTTTGATTTATAATCCTAAACTTTTTTTCTTTTTTTTTGCATGCTTCATAACCTATTCAGTGGAATGAGTTCAAGCCCATTTCTGACACTGTGGCTGCCCATTTTCTATCTACAAAGTTCTTGCATTTTCTTCTACTTCTCCCCAAAGGCTTCACTTCTGCCACTCTTATTTTAAATAGTAAAACTCATTATTGTTGCAGAGTTGGCAGAAACAGAGCAACGTATGTGCAAACTTGTGTCTCTACATCCATCCGAGAGGGGCAGCTGTAGCTCTAATATGGTCTTTCTTTCCTTGCCAGCAGATTAGGAAAGGATTATGGAAAAGAAGGATACTAGAGGGGGGTGGGGGGCATCATCTCACGTCTGTACCAAGGCAGTGCTCCAGCTGGCATCCGTCACTATTTACTCTATATTTTACATGTGGGATCAACAAAGGAGGTGCAAAAAGAGAGACTAGAAAGCCTGGAAGTGGAAAGCATATTGTCTGGTGGCTCTCATTCTTTTATCTTTAGTGCAGTGCCGGCTTTCCAGGCAACCGCAGTACCTACAGGAAGCATGGAGGAAGGATTTAGACACTAGCTGACATTCATGTTCCCGCTTTGCCACAGACTCTCTGTGTATCCTAGGGCAAACTATTTAAGGACAGATTGGAAACCATAAGGTGTGACCACAATGAACAAAACAGAGGTGTGAAACGGACATTCAGGTGAGGTATGAAGTCTCCACAGACAATACAGAACCACACAGCTCAGGGCTGGCAAAGGGAAAGCTGACAGAGAGTTTTCAAACGTGGCTACTTCTGGTTAACATGGCAGAAATATGGATATTTCCACACCAGACTCTTGCAAAGCACAAGCAATACTGGAAAGACAGAAAGCAGAGAAAGCAGGTTCCTAGATCCTATGCTCTTGAAAACCTCTGTTTTAAACTTACATATTTTTGTTTTGGGCCCCTCGCTACAAGAAGGACATGGAGGTGCTTGAGCGGGTGCAGAGAAGGGCGACAAAGCTGGTGAGGGGCCTGGAGAACAAGTCTTACGAGGAGCGGCTGAGGGAGCTGGGCTTGTTCAGCCTGGAGAAGAGGAGGCTCAGGGGCGACCTTATCGCTCTCTATAGGTACCTCAAGGGAGGCTGTAGCGAGGTGGGGGTTGGCCTGTTCTCCCACGTGCCTGGTGACAGGACGAGGGGGAATGGGTTTAAGTTGAGGCAGGGGAGTTTTAGGTTAGATGTTAGGAAGAACTTCTTCACTGAAAGGGTTGTGAGGCATTGGAACAGGCTGCCCAGGGAAGTGGTGGAGTCACCATCCCTGGAGGTCTTTAAAAGACGTTTAGATGTAGAGCTTAGGGAAATGGTTTAGTGGGGACTGTTAGCGTTAGGTCAGAGGTTGGACTCGATGACCTTGAGGTCTCTTCCAACCTAGGAAATTCTGTGATTCTGTGATATTTATTAAGCATTCAAAATGTTCCCATTTTGCCTTTTTTTTTTCCAAGATAGACTTGTCCTGGCTGGGCAGAGTGGCATGACACACATTTTGTGCCCTAGCCTGGCTGATGCAGAAAACATCTCTAAGTCTCTTAGGTCTTCTTAGACTGCAACTAACACAAAGCAGTGGTACTGGGATGCCCACCAAATGAAATCAGGACATACTGTTCATTGTGAGGGATGATTTAAAAATAACAAACCCACTTGTGTGCAGGATGTAGCACTCACATGGGAGCCATCATGCCAAGTTCTGTTGCCATCCTGCCTCCATGTGTCCCAAAAAAGCAGAAGGTGTCCTCATCACTAGGCTGTACTACCCCACCTCTGGAGACCACACCAGCATCCAGGAAAAAATTCAGGATCCACTGGACTGGAAAGAAAGTGTGTGACTAGATATACTGCGAAGTATAAAATCTATGCAATCAGAAAGTTATGGGCTATGAAGGCTAGCGTACAAATGGGAATAATTCCCATTAATATCCCAATTTAGGTACTTTGGTTCTCTCTCTCTCCTCTTCTGTTGTTTCTTAAGGTTTGTTGAGGCCCTTGGGACATCACAACTTGTAAAGGCACTTGCTCATTACTGCATGTTTGGGTTGAAGTCTCTTTCAAAAGGACCCAAGTCTTTGTGGAAGGAAGGCTGTTGTGCCAGATAACAGCAAGTGACACATTTTAAACCCACTACACTGGTACTGTTAAAGTCATGGAACTTGTCTGAGGTTTAGAGTGAAAAATTAGTTTCACTGGATCTTCTGTGTAAAATCAGCCAAATATGAGGTAGTCAGTCATCTTCTAGGACACAGAAGAAGTGCAAAGCAGTGCAACTTCTAAAAGGTGTTAGAGAGCTGGGTGCCATTAGGAAAGGCATCACACAAATGTACGTGAGATCAGCTAATAGGTCCTTTATTTTTTTCCATTTGAAATACATGAGCTAGAAGCAAATATACAAACATCAGGGCCACCTCCTACCACCATATTATTCAGAAAGGATAGAGTCCAAGCTCTGCCACAAGGAAACGCTGAGACTTTCTCATCAAAATGCGACTCTCTGGCAGAATGAATACTCTAGGAGGTCAAATGCATTACCAGTCAGTGCAGTATCACTTCCAACGGCCTGAATGAAGGATTAACGAAGATGACTTGACATTTACCTAGATTCGTGTGCTGCTAATAGGGTTGATAAAAGTGCTCCATGAATAATTTATGTTGGGTAATTCACAGATGGAAAGATTCATCATCTTCCCATAAGCAGAAGGGAAGAGGGAGGTTGGGAAGTCAGACAGAAAAAATTGGTCTCTAGCTTCATAATACCTTTATCAGTGGAAAGTGAGGTTAAGACTTCATGGTTTAGTGTCATGCTTCCATTAAGGAAGCAATTTTTAATTATGAAGGAGGTTGCAGCCTCCCCTCAATTTTTGGGGGGATATTTAGAATAATTAGCAAACTAGATTGCAGCTGAAGTCCTTCTTTATAGATGGAGGGGCTGAGCACCATGTCAGAGTCAGAGAACAGGGACTTATTCATGTTTCAGGCAGCAGCTAACAGGAGCAAACATCCACTCTCCTCTGCAAATCATGGAAGGGGTGACAACAATCTGTCAATATGTATCTGGGCCTTTTTAAGTTCTTGTTAAACCTCACAGCTATTTGAGAGAAGTGCTTAGAGAAAAAAAAAATGAGTTGCCTAGAGCCAGCATTAATGAGGCTGATTCCTACTTGTGGCTATAGCACTCTGATTCAGTTTGGAAAGTGTTGTTATGTTTTTTGTTTGTTTGTTTTGTTTTTCTTTGTTCTTTTCACTACTGTGATGGGACTACAAATCAAGCACAGCTTTCAGAAGGATGTGCCTAGATTATTTACTAATATCTCCATGAAGACCACAGTGCCTTGTAAACTCAAAGCAGACTAGAATAATTACCTTTTTAATCAGAATGATTCAAAGCAATTAAGTAAAGCAAAGCAAGAAGTTGTTTTTGAACAAGATTCTTTGTCCTTGTTTCTCCTTTTGTTTTCAGTCAACTCAGTGGTTGTCTGGCTTGCAACAAATTCTGTGCAATTTGTTTTCTTCAGCAATCCCCCAGTACTGGCCTGTAGCCTTCCAGGTTTTTGCTAAACTCTCAGTTTTGGTCCTTTCCTCCACCTGCCATCTCTTCCAGTCTTGAAGTCTTCTCGAGATGGTCAGTTTAGATCTAAAAGAACAGCTCCCTTTCCCTCAACAGATTTTCATCTGACTTTTTGAAGTCAGACTTCACTGACTTTTTAAAGGAATGTAATACATATTACAACTCTAACAAGCCAGATACCCTTTGCCGTAATTAATCAGCCAAAAAATCTCTGTCACGTTCATGCAGCATGACAGTGGGCTGAGTTTCACTGGTGATCTAAATCCTTCGTCCTCCACAGCTGGGTACTCAGGTGCAATGTCCTCAAGCCCTTGACCCAGCTGGTTCCATCTCTACATTACAGCTGGCAAAATCCCTCCTGCTTTTGATGGAAGCAAAATTTCATCTCTTGAGTTGATTTTTTCTCAGTCAAGAGCTCATGCTCATCTTGGTAAATAAGAAGAGGCATAATCAAGCTGTGTGAGAAACTCTAACCAAATTCCCTGTGGCTGCACAGAAGGGCTAAGACTTCAGGGACACAAAGTCAGGACATCTGCCTCCCAAGACAGAGTCTGCTTCTACCTCAGTAAAAGGGCTTGGGCATGCCTTGATTTTAGTAGCACAAAGTGCACAAAATTCTCATCAATATAAATGGTCCTTGTCCTCTTATGCCACCAGCAAGAGACCTCAAAGTAGACCAGTGATAACACTGCTAAGAGTAAAGCATTGGAGCTCCATAAAGGGGGTCATCGCCAAGTGGGTTGTGGCTACAGACTGGCCACGTGCAGGTAATCCCAGTATTGTCAAGAAAGGGAAGAAGAAACACAGCACTGAAAATGTTAAATCATGTTCTGCACAAAACACTAAGAATTATGTGGTTTCTAAAGCATGATATTTAATTAGGGGCTGGTTTCTTTTTCCAGAACACATTGTCAGAGGTATAGAGCCCTCCCTGTGGTGCTTTGTACCGCTTCAGTCAGCCCAGGCTCTGGCTCTTTGTATATTCAGATGCTGGGCGAGACTGTGTCTGTCAGCACATGTAACAGGGACTGGCAGATGCACCTCCTCAGGGACATTTTAGTGGAATACCAGCTTTTTAGGACAAATCTGTCTCTTCAATGGGCAAAACAGAAATCAGCATGGAACAAACCCAAAATGTCTCTGGGATCACACAAGCCTCTCCTTTCCTGGAGGATTTGGTAGCAATGCACCTCTCTTATCTTGCTAGACCACCAACATGTGCAAGGTGAAATGACATGCTGAATGTCCTCAGGAGGCTGAGACCTCTTTCACTCTGTCGGATGAGTTGTATCCCAAGCAAGGTTTCCACACTGCTCCTCTGCCACTCTGATACCGTATCCAAGGCAAGGTTTATTGCTGTTCTGTAAACTGATGGCTGAATTTTAACAAAAGGCAACTCCTAGCTCAAGACTGAATTGCTTCTGAATGTATAGAACTGAATGCAAAAGGATCTGGAGTTCAACTATAAGTGGAGAGTGAAGTGATAGTTATCATTTATATAGTACATATAAATATATATTTATTATAGATAGCTATACAGGAGTGGAGCAATAAATTTGGTGAAAACTGAAATGAATGAGACAACATGAACATGTTCCCTTCATTCCTAGTGAAAAATCCTCTTGTGAATACAAAGATTAAATATTTTTAATCTGCAGCACCAGGAAGAAAATCAATGAAGAAATAAATACTGTATTCCCTAAACTGGAGAACTGGAGAAGAGCAGTTATTTCCAATCCCCAGCTAACCAAAACACAGTCTCTGGATGCAGAGGACTCACATATTTCACCCTTTCTTTTGCTTTGGTGGTCTTGGAAGCCGTGTCTCGTCCTTTTATCATTCTGCTGTTGGGTACATGGGGCATAGCAGCTTCTGTTACTACTTTTCCATTTTACTAGTCCATTCTTGGAGTAGATATTAGGAGAGAGGTGTCCCATTTCCCATGTGAGTATCCCACCTCATGCCTGGGTTCAGGGAATTTCGAACACAAAATGGGACCTGTCCAACAGGAGAATTTGAGGGAGTAAATGTCACTACAATACTCACCTGAGGCCGCAATCTCTGAAACAAGCAGCGTGTAGATGTAAAGTGAAGACTCCAGCCTGCAGGGAATAATGATTTGCCCGTGGATGCATAACCAAGTCTGAGCTGGGGCTCACTAAATTGCTATTTCACTTTCACTGGGGCAGGGAAGAAGAACAAGTTTAGCAGTCAGGACAATTAATAATCAAACCTTATGGTAGGTGAAAGTTTAATTAGCAATGCCAGATGGAACTGCATCAACAAGAGGCACTGAGTGCTTTCTCTGCCTAATGGGAACATGCCACGTCGTAGCAGCATGGGGACTCCTCTGGGAGAGGTGGGCTGAAATCTCTCCAAGCAGAAGAAGAAGTTGGATTTTAGGTCTGGAACCACTGGTTAACAACTGCTGTGGCAATTTTGAAGCTCTAATGCTCCCCTTTCTCCCCTTTGTTTTCTGCTTTTCTGTTTCTGCTGCAGCCACTTAGCGAGCAGTCTGAAATCCTAAATTTTTGGGGGAAAACCCACACAATGCTTTCTGTTGGTAGATTAACTTCTTGCTCTTCCATTTCTTACCCAGCTCTCAAGTTTCCTCCTCCATGGAGGAAACATCCATGGTATTGTTAAAGTGATTTTTTTTTTCTTTTTTTTTAAGCAACCCTTTAGTAAATAAACTGCATCACTGCAGTCTGCTTACTTCCATATTGAGGAGGTGGAACTCATCTAATAGTCATTACAGTACAATACTTCCCCTCGAAGCACTCCCAGGAGGCTCTCTTTATCTGGGAAAGGGTAATGGAATATTCACACCTAATCACCACGGTACAGAAATACAGTTCTTTAAAGGGGAAAATCAATTTTCCCTTAATATTTAAAATACTAACAATGTACTTTGCTGAGGTTAAGCAGTTAGATAAGATTATACATTTACTGCTGATGATCAGCAGTGCAGTGTCTGAAAGGGAAGTAGGCAAAAAGGAGATGTACTCTGGGGTCAAGTAATAATAACTGCAATTAAAAAGCACTTCATTCAAAAAATAATAATAATGAAGAAAACTGAAGATTACTCTCCTCATTTCAGTTCCACATATAGTTTGTTTCAGTTAAGATTTATTCCTTCCATGCCAGTGCAAAAAAAAAACAACAATGTTGATGCCTCGGATTAAAGGACTGTTTTGCCATCATTTCTGACATTACTAGGGCTTTTATCAGTCAGTGGTATCTGCTTGGATCAATGACACACAGACAACCACTCAGTGCCCACCTGGGATTCTTGTCTCTTTTCCCCTTGCCATACCCCCACCAGAGCTTTGTTTTGTGAGTCACTGCAGTGGCAGCAGTCCTGTCCCTTGGGATCATATTAGGAACTTCCACAGAAATTCATGTCATAGAAAAATGGGTTGTCAACAAAATCTTTTTTTCTTTTTAATGAAAAATTTCTTTCTGTAGAGAATTTGTAAGTTCTGTTAAAAAAAAAAAAAAAAAAAAAAAAAAAAAAAAAAAAAGAGAGAGAGAGAGAGAGAAAGAAAAAGGAAATAAAAGGAAAAAATGACCTTCCCCCCAAACTAAACTGTTTCTATCTCAAATATCTGTGTCTGAAAATCTATAGGTCTTTTTATTTATTTATTTATGAAAAATCCATTCTGCTACTCAGTGAGACCACATGTAAGGCTTAGCAGACCAAATTTAACCTATTTCTTCTCTACAGTACCCTTGCCTCCTTGGTTATGTCCCTTTCTTTTTCCTGCAATCACTCCACTGTGTTTCCTGCCTTTATTCCTTCTTTCTCTCCTTCTCTCTCTTTTCCTTCCTTCCATCCTTTCTCTGTTTCAAGGTCAGATTCAAAAATCCTGCTCCATTAAAAAGTGAACAAATCTAGCATTCTGTATTACCGTAACCCTTAACAGAAATCAGATGAAAATCATGAAGCCTAAAGATTCTGTGTATGTGTGCCTGTAATAAGTATGATTTATTGGAAGTGTCAGGGGTCCATTTCATCTTTAAACAGGAAAGCCATGAGGTGTGACTTGATGACTTATTAAAAGAACGTCACACTATCTAAAGAGAGTGACACTGTAAAATACTTAAACACACAACAATTTCTGGAGAGGGTTTTGCCAGAATACCATCTAATGGAAGAAAATAATTATTCACAGAATGTTAGGGCCTTTTTTGTTTGGTTGGTTGGTTTTATTTATTTATTTTTACAAAAAATACAGTTATTTTTGCCATATCACTTGCTGGTGTTTACAAGCCTTAATCACTCCTTTAAAACAACCCAACCTTCCCAGGACACACGGATTGAAAAGGCATCATTTTAATGGGCTTGTAGCTAATTAAAAAGTGTGACATTCAGAATGTGGCTGGAACATGGCATAAAACAGTAATTACAGTACAATAATTCATGTCACGGACAAGTGCCTAAATGTGAGCATGTGCTGGCAAATATTATGTAGGTAAAGCCAACTCAATCTAGGCTCTTGTATACAGCAGGGACCCTGCATGCTTCATCTGGACAATAGTGCTGGATGTGTTTTTGTTACAGATAAGTTTCAAGACGTGTTGTGAAATCCCTGCAAGTTTCTGCCTTTGAGGCAGCAGTGCAGATTGATCTCTGTCCTAGCGGTAGGCAGGCTTCTGGCAAGCACAGCGTGGCAAACGACTTTGGATTCCTGGGGGGAGCATTTTGTGCAGTGAGCAGCAAAGATTTTTGTTCTTTGTCTGGTGTTTTGTATTGCAGACTTCTTGGTCTCCCTGACTGCACCTACTGGGTAAATAAATACGTTTTCCTTGATTAGTCCTCATCTGTATAGGCCATGAAAAATGAGCTTTCCTAAGAAAACAAGGGCTGCTGTATTTTTTGGGTGGTGCTCACCCACAAAACCAGCCCTCAGGTTTGTTGAATCTACTAAATATATTATATATATATATTTGGAAATCCTTAATGACTTTCAGGATAAGGTCCTGGTTGCGATGTCTTCCTATAGCAATATCTGCAACTCAATAAGTATGTTAATTTTGAGTCTCTTCTCACCCGAGCTGTCTGTATCATTACCGCTATTTATGTAGATCACTATAATTATTCTTTGCATTGCCATAACATCTCTGAAATGAGATGGAGCAGAAATAAGGTACCTACACAGAGCTGGTGCTAGAGCTGGCTGCAGAGCAGCTAAAAGGAAGCAGGGAAGCTCAAGAAAAGAACAAATCTTCTGGAAAGGAGACAGGACAAGGTTAGTCTTATGTGATTTCTAATAAATTTAACAGAAAAGAAGGACTTTAAGGAGGGTTTTGTCAAAAAGGTAGTAGAGTCAGGTGCCGTTCAGTATGTAGATCATTATAACCAAGGTCTCAGAATAGATGATGAAATGAAATACTGCTGAATAGGCTGATTAAGTAAATTTATTTATATTTTTTTTTGTGCTAACCTTCTTCCCTCCTGCTTTCGAAACTATTTCTATTTATCACATAGAATTAATTACTTTTCATTCTTACCTATGGATATTAGCTGGCAATACTATAAAGATTAAAGGGTTTTCAGTATTTCTATTTAAAATCTTGTTAGAAATAACTCCAGATTCATAACTTAGAAGTCAAAATGGACTTGATGCTGATCTCAGCAATTCTTTTTTTTTTTTTTTTTTTTTTTTAACAATAATTAAGAATATCTATTTGGCTCTTTTTCAAGTATAGCAACACAAGGAAAAGGAAAAGAGAGAATAAAGAAAGAAAACAAAATGTTCCAGAACTGTTAGATTTATTGCATTTCTTATAATTTCTTTGTCTTATGTAAATTTAAATGCTTTTTTTTCCAGCCCATTAATCTATAATATAGACTAAAGTCCTCTTTGTACTTAATTAAAAATGGATAGATTGATACATAAAGGATGAGATTTTCAGAATTGCTCAATGTTGGCCTAACTGCTTTGACTGAAGTTGGTGGTGAAATTCCTGCTGAATTCATTAAGAACAGAGAGAACAAGGTTGAACATTTCTGAAAATTGTACCCAAATGGAGTGTGGGAAGGGATCATTTTCAAAGCATTACAAGCTATTTAACATTGTGGTTTCCATTAAGTTTAGTTTATTCTTTCTTGGCTAAAAGTGGCTGGTGCTTTTTAAAATATACATTCCAAACAGGTTTCATGGACTTAAAAGGATTCTCTTGAGCTGTTGTGGTTTGGTTTAGTAATTCAGATTGGTTAGAAGAAAAATACATTAAAAGCATATGTAAAGAGAATGGGACATATAGTAAGTAGTGGTGTTTGGAAGCTGAAACAAAACAAATATATACTACAAGAATGGACTTAGAGCTAATGGATTTGTTTCTATGGGCAGCAATATCTTCCTCACCTCTGGCCACTTGAAATCCAAAGTGAACACCAAAAAGTATGGATGAACAAAGCTGGATATATGAATTCTGGTGCAGAGTTTGGAGAGATCTACAGTGCAGCATCAGAGCTGATGGTGCAGTGAGATCTTAAAAACTCATAAAATCTACTGTAACCCAAGGCAACAGGGCTGGTGGTCAAAATTTTAAGCCACGCTATGCATTCTGCTATAGAAGCCCATTTGGTTTATCCTTACCATTGGGGAAGACAGCGTGTATTACAGAGGACCCTTTCCTAAGGGATAAGATTGAGAAGAAGATATAAAATAAAACAACTGACCTGCCGCTTATGTCTATAAAAAGGCTGTGCACCTATGAAAACAAACAGTCCCCTTGCCACCACAGAGACTGCAGGAAGGGCATCTTAATGGTGTTCTGCACAGAAGTTTTAGAGCCTTTCACACCACAGATATAAATGATACATTTCATCTTTATGCCACCCTTCTAAATCACACACACACAAAAAGTAACTTCCATTAATGCTGAAAGGCAGAATCCTCAAGTTGTTTCTTTGCTTTGCTATTTATAGTGCCAGGGCCAGCTCTGGCTTTATTTCTGCCCAACCAGGTAGAATGGAAGACTTGGAAGTACTTCCAAGCTCTCAGACATTTTAAGACAATCCCACAGCTTTTACTGGAAGTTGTTTTTGCAGCACACTGATAAATAATCTCAGGGAGAGCACAGTCATCCGCAAGAAAACATGAGCTGTAGAATGAAAAAAAAAAAAAAAAAAAAAAAAAAAACAGGAAAAAAAAAGATAAAAAGCAAACAAACAAAAATTAGAAAAGGGATGTACTGTCATTATTTTTCCAGCAGATGTCTTTGCTGAAGTCCCTCCCTTCCCTACTCCATTTCTGCCATGCTAATTGTCATAACTATCCCCTATAGTTCCTTGGTAGGAGAATTGTAACAATTAGCTCGTGACTTTGCACCAGCTGTCTTGGCGTAGAGGAAGCAATGGGCTTTGGATTCTGAACACCTGCAAACCCAGTGCATGGTGGATGCTTGGATGCTAAAGCAAACAGCTGTTATGTTTCAGATTCATTCTCTTGGGGAGAATGGAGGAGGAGTGGGAAAAAATGTATTTATGTCCTAATGCCATAATTTCCTTTTTTTTTTTTTTTTTTAAGATTTATTCTGTGCATTCCCATCCTGTATGCTGCATTCCAGATGATTAAGGGATGGACCTAGCAGTTATCCGAAGATTATACAATCAGTAGAGCTCCATATGTTTAAAGGCTTTGTGAGTAGCTCTGAGTAGCTAAATATAGTTTGTGTATGTTGGGGTGTGTGTGTGTGTGTGGTCACAACCCCATCTTTATCTTGATTTTTTTCCATTTATTCCATTTTCAGAGCTCTTTGAGGACAGTTTAATTTGGTTTGTACACTTCTCGATTAGTGTGATCTGGAAGCTGGCAGTCAGCACTTTGGCAGTTTTACCCCAGTGAGTTTAATAACCAATGAGAATTGCCGAGAACAGTGGTATCAAATTTACAGAAAGAGCCATGAATGCATTTCTTTTCCCCAGTAACTGTTAAGTGGGATTATTCAAGAAAGAGATTTCAATGTGGGTGGCACCAATTTGAAATGCAGGTGGTGTGTCTTATTAAACACCATTTTAGCTATTTGTAGTGCTCAGAACAGTATTTGCCCTGAATTTAAATAACGATGCACAGTATTTGTTAAAAAACATGCTTGGGCATGTTTTGTTTAATTAGCAGCTTGAAATTTCCTAGCATATGGCCTGTCATTTGGTAAAAAGATATGCAATTATGAACTTCCTTGAAGTTTTACTATTTAAATGCAAAATTAACTTACTATTTTCACCGGTTAATGGCAGGCCATTAAATATAGTATTTACTAAACAAAAGACGTATAGGAGCAGCCCAGTGCGCCTATGCCATCTGTACCTATAACACTGTACATCTTCTGGTTCACAGAAAGTAGACTGGACCCAATCTGCTCCCATCATCCATTACCAGAGTTTTCTGCGCGTCAGTAGAAACAGCATCGTGTCGGTTTATTGTCTTTAAAGGCCTGGATGCTGCTTTAGAAACATCAATTTAATTTTTATTCATCAGGAAAGCAAACAGACCATCTGTTTAAATATCCAGTACTTTCTGAAGTACTGCAGATTTTTCTTTCCCAACAGGTTTTGGATGTCCTTTTAAAGTTTTTGGAACTTTCAGTTGCTTGCTTGTTCATTTTTTCATGAGGAAATGGAAATGAGAGGCTAGGAGACTGAAGGATGATGCATATTTACTCTTTTTTTTCCATAATTTACCTGCTTGGTTCCTACTCCTCATCACGACAGATGACTAATTCAGTGTCTGCCTCCCCAGCTCGAGCCAGTTCCTCCATCCACCACCTTCATCACTCCCCCAGTCCCAGAGGAGTTGATGAAAAGACTTGCCTCAGGCCTCCCAAGCAACCCTCACTGCAAGCAATATTATACACTCGAATAATTCACAGATTGCAGGATTCACATTTTTACTCTTGAGAATGACTTATCTTAGAAAGCAAAGAGAGAAGCACTGTGAAAAGAATGACCCTCAGCCCGACACTTTACTTTCCTTCACAAGGCTTATTTCATGGCTTTTTTTGCACAGTGCACTTTTCCAGCCACAGCAGGATTCATCTCAGTGTATTACGGAAATATCTACATATGAGCCAGGACCTCCTAGGCTTAGTGTTTATTTATAAGAAAGAAATAGGCTTTTTATAAGGATTTTACCTCTTCTACACATTTCCCTCTGGATGAAATGAATGACAGCCCTGAAATGCCTACTTCTCTCCATTAACTATGACGTGTAGGTATCTACACACCACGTGTCTACTTTTGGAAGTACAGGCCCCACCTGAAAATTTCACAAAATGTCATGTCTGAAGTTCTGACTGCTGACATCAGTGACAAATTCCTAGGGATTCTGGGAAAGTCAGGTTTCCTTTCGATTTTTTTTCCATTCTATTCCTATCCATTCTCTTCTCAGTTTTGTCCAGTGACAGGACAAGAGGCAACAGGCACAAACTGAAGCACAGAAAGTTCCTGCTGAATATTTCCTTCCTTATCATCCTTGTGCCTTGGTTCAGCAAGAACAAGGTGCCCAGCACTGTCAGAGGGACAAAAAAAGCCATGATCCTTTCTAGGATGAGCTATGAGGCAGATGAAGGAGAAAGGAAATAAACATGAAGACAAAAACATGAGAAATCAGAAGCAATAACTCACATCTCTGTTTCCTTGCTATATTTAGGTTTCTTACTTTGGCCATGTTACCAGTATATTTGCCAGTATTTTTTCTATCTTCGTTGTCACTACCCTGGCCATGCTATCCCACCATCTCACTAACCTGCCTCTCTCCATCTTACTGTAACTTCTTCAAGGTTCACCTTGTGATTTACATACAGTTTTGGCTCTACTCCATTTCTTCCTTCTGTTCACTCTTCAGTCTGCCCTCTCCATTCCTTTTCCTGATCATAGTTGTTTTTCTACTCCAGCTCCATACTCTCTTCTCTGATACTTTTTATATGACTCTGGCTTGATGTCTCTATCTAATGAACAACTTCCCTGTTTCCCAGATCTCTCCTGATGTAGATGGACAGAGCTTTATCCCTTCAGTCATGGAACTCCAGGCAATATCAGATAGCAAAATGAACTAATGATACAAAAATAGCTCCATAATATGTTCACTCTTTCATCTTCTGCAATAGAGAAAGTGACTTTTTCTCAAGGGGAATGTTTCATCTGGTCCCTAGGTTTGTCTCCTTCTTCTCTTCTCAGGAACAAATTATTTTTATTTATTTTTATTTTTATTTTTATTTTTATTTTTATTTTTATTTTTATTTATTATTATTATTATTATTATTATTATTATTATTATTATTATTATTATTATTATTATTTTGTAAGCATAGAGCCAAAGGTTACATGCAAGATCGAGGGCAAGGTGCTCAGCAGTCTGCACAAGTGTACAGCCAAGGTAGGGATTGCACCAGATTGCAGTGATCATTGCTTAACCCCATCTTGATGTGGTTTTATAAGAGATTAGTCCATGAACTTTTCAAGGTAGAGAACTTATTTATTTATTTATTTATTTATTTATTGGGTATTCATTTGCAGATTATAGTATAAATTGTGAATTCTGATCCAAACTGACATCAAGGCAGGCCAGACTGTTAGAACTTTGGAGGAGGGGATTTCTAGAACAATGTGTGCATGTATATGCAATGTCTATTTAGAAGGGGTCTAAGGACTTCTGCATCTGATACTGACCTAGACGTTGTTTGGGAAAATAAATAAATAAATAAATAATCACCACCTCAGGCACAATATTATGATTTTATAATAGAAAGCTCTATATTCATTTTGGACTCTAATTTATCCTTCTAATGAAGCATTTTTTGAAATCCAGCATCCTTCAAACAACAACGTCATATTTCCATTCCAAAGACAATTAATTCTGAGGGCTTTTTTTGTTGTTTGTTTGTTTGTTTGTTTTTCCATATCTGTTACTGTCTAAAATCCAGCCAAGATCAGACAGGTATTTCCTGAGATTCTTCCAGAGCTCTAATGGCCATCTCCCTTTGCCTTAGTTGGCAGCCACTGCCTGGGCAATTCTGAAAATCCTGGTAATGTTTTTGTTCTTTATGGAAGAAATAAGCCAGATTTTACTCCTCCTCAAAGAGATGTGCATGGAAACAAACATCACAAAGAATAGTTTGGCTCTAGGAACACATTTAAGATTTTAAATATTATACAAAGATAGGAACAATTCATTAACCTTGGGGAATGTTTCTATTAGGTGTTAATATGGCATTACTGTAAATTCTGGCCTTTGAATTGGTCTACATTTTGACTAATTTTGTCTTAGGAAATATTTCATTTTGCATTCAAACATGGTGAATTGAAGTTATGTTTTATCCTTGATAATATATTCTCTACTGAACAAAGGGCCTTTCCTTTTCCTTTTCCTTTTCCTTTTCCTTTTCCTTTTCCTTTTCCTTTTCCTTTTCCTTTTCCTTTTCCTTTTCCTTTTCCTTTTCCTTTTCCTTTTCCTTTTCCTTTTCCTTTTCCTTTTCCTTTTCCTTTTCCTTTTCCTTTTCCTTTTCCTTTTCCTTTTCCTTTTCTTTTTCCTTTTCCTCTTTTTCCTTTTCCCTACAGAAAAGAAGTAAAAATGTAAAAAATAAAACAATGTGCCAGGTCATCAATACTTTATGGCTTTATATTATCACTCCAGCTACAAAATAAGCCCATACACATTGGAAGAAACCAATGAGGCTTGACAGCAAATAAGAATCTATCACACAAATGGTGAAGGGAGGAAAGAATTCAAACTTAAAAAATAATAATAATATATATATATAAAAAAAAAAAGTTAAAAAATAGAAACTATAAGTTTTCATCCCCACCCTCCTACACCAAAATGAGATTCTATGTGATGCCTTTTTGACCTGCCCATCTACCCCAAAGTCTAAGCAGTGTTTAAGTCATCCATCCAGACACATCTCCAAAAACTCAACCGCTATTAAAAAGAAATAGTACTAATGATTCACCATGGGAAGCTCTTTCCATTCAGCTGTTGTTAACCAATATTTAAGTGGGAAGTTGGGGTCATTGTGTTTCTGGATGTCATTTCTTAAAAAGAAGACATAAAAGACACCTTGACAAGTTGTCATTAAAGATTTCATGGCAATATCTATAAGTGCAGGGATGCCTACTCTGTTGCCGTGGCAAAATTCACATTCAGATGATTACATTTTGCCTACTTACACTCAGCCTGCATTTTAAATTCCATATGTCATTCTTCTTGTCTTCTCCTCTTAAATTGCTGTATGGTGCTGCTGTGCATTATTAAACATTTGCCACATTTCACCCCACTGGATCTTGCATTTATATGATGGATTTACAAAGTTTATGCTGCTTTGTTAAGATTGCCTGTACAGCTGGTTGAGAGTTTTTTTGTGGAAAATACATTTCCTTTAGAAATAGAGTTGAAAAATTACTGTTTTTCATTAAAAGTTGTCAAAAACTTTTAAAATATTTTTTTCAAAAGTTTGTGGCTTTCTAAATTCAAAATTAAATTAAGTATATGTTGTATATATAAGACAGTGTAAATAATTCAGTATAATTATTAACAAAAGAGAAAACAGTTTTGTAATCAAATATTGAAAATATTTGATTTTCAATATTATTTTAAAATATTATTCAAACAGTGTTTTAGACATCTGTTTGTTGGATTTTTCCATAAACTGAAGAAACCAAAGAGGAATGAATTTCAAACAACTCAGAATGAAAACAATGTTAGGACTACAAATATCACAGCACAAAATCTTTCAGTTGTTTCCAGCAAGTTCTTTTTAGGCATCATCTTCTGAAACTTGCAAAGTGTTGTACCATTCAGAAAGAAAAACTGCCTTTAATTCTCTTTCTCAGTAGATGTATACATAAAAAGAGACTTGAGTGCAATTTGTTTTTTAGATTGCAAACTCAATGAGACAGGGATCACTGCTCCATGAAATTAAGCACATTGTATGCAGGCTAGAGATATGTTCCTAAAAAGATAGGGTATTAGGATCTGTCCCAAGGAGGATACAGTGGCTGTCTAGGGGGTTTGAAAGAAAGGAGAACTCCATTTTGGGCAGTGAAATAAGAAAATATATATTTGTTTGTGAGGTGGTAGAAATTAGATACTGAAGAAAGTTATTACCTTGTAATATGTTATGTTTCTGCTTCTGTTTAGTAGTGGCAAATGGAGAACTCAGATAGATTGGCCCAGTCAGGGAAACCATCACAGTGTGCAAGTGTTGTGTTATCTTGGGAGTACAATCCCCAAATGCAAAATTAGAGCAGTCAATACCCTCAGAAGAGAAATTAGAGCATTTTAAGACATGTGGTAAGATCCCTAAGGACACAGACTCCCCAGAAGACTTTAAGAAGCTTTCATGCTGTTCTTTTTATCTGTAGATGGCTTCATGAAGTCGGCTGCTAAAATGTGTTAAAATAATGTGTTGCAGTGTCCTGTTAAAAATTTATATGCCTATATATAGATATATATATATGTATATTTCGCAGGATCAGACTTCTAACCAGGACTGAACATTTCACTCAAAGGTAGGTTAATAATGTCTGGTGTGGCTCAAAACATTGACTTCAAGGAGTGCCCTAAACAGATGATGTTGCAGAAATATTGCAGGTCAGCTTGCAAAGCAAGAGAAAAGCCAATATGTACCAAGCATTTAAGGATATTGTGTCCTGCTTAATAAATAAATAAATAAATAAAAATTAAAAAAGCTCCCTTTCTATCCCTTCTATCCCTTTCTATTTGTTAAGACCATAGCCTCCTTCTCTGACCATAAGTAGTTTCCTTCAGTTCTGGGAACAGTTCTGGGAGAGGAGAAGAGAGGAGAAGAGAGGAGAAGAGAGGAGAAGAGAGGAGAAGAGAGGAGAAGAGAGGAGAAGAGAGGAGAAGAGAGGAGAAGAGAGGAGAAGAGAGGAGAAGAGAAGAGAAGAGAAGAGAAGAGAAGAGAAGAGAAGAGAAGAGAAGAGAAGAGAAGAGAAGAGAAGAGAAGAGAAGAGAAGAGAAGAGAAGAGAAGAGAAGAGAAGAGAAGAGAAGAGAAGAGAAGAGAAGAGAAGAGAAAAAAGAAAAGAAAAGAAAAGAAAAGAAAAGAAAAGAAAAGAAAAGAAAAGAAAAGAAAAGAAAAGAAAAGAAAAGAAAAGAAAAGAAAAGAAAAGAAAAGAAAAGAAAAGAAAAGAAAAGAAAAGAAAAGAAAAGAAGAGGTCTTTTATTATGATCTGTGGTGCATCCAAACTATGTTTTCAATGAAAAGTGAGATTGCTGTCAAAGAACCTGATTTAGTGATTTAGTGAGCTGGAGCTCCAAGCAAAACATCTGTGATGAATTCAGGAGTGAACGTACTGAAGTTTGAAGAAAGCAGTACCCTTCATCACACTTGCAATGCCGTTTTAAACAGTACCAGGGGCTGACTAAGAGATGAATTATCCCTCATCTTGTGGCCCAAAAGGACAACAGGTAGGGGTTCACCAAAGACTGTAATTTCTGAAGGAAGGGCTGTCCATGAAACACTCTCTCCAGCTGGACACAAGTTGTAGTTTAGAAGTGAGTTCTAAACAGTTTTTTGTTTGTTTGTTTGTTTGTTTCTTTGTTTTGTTTTTCTACATTGAACAGCATTGAAAGAAGTTGCCTCACAAATTAGACAGCCTTCTAGGTCAGGATTAACAACCAGAACATAGATTGCTGGATGAATTTTGAGGGGCTGTTTCCATCCAAGTTCAGAGAGTGAGGCAACATCTATCTAAGCTATATCTTCAATGATTTTAAAGAATAGACATTCACATGAGCTATGTGGTAATCCAGTTTAGAGGTCACTAATGTGTGGTTAAATGAGACAAGGTTCCTACTGGACAAAAAGACTTGTATGGTTGCAATCTGATTGTGTAATGCATTTTATTTTCAGATCATTCCATGAACATCGACAAATTTATCCTCACACCAACATGGTGCAGAGAGCAGGGAAGGACTGTTTTACAGACATGTCAGTAAATATATATATATATGTTCTTCTATACTGTTTTTTCATATATATATTTTTTTTTTTCATGGAAAAGTTCCATAGATGAACTCATTGATAAAGAGGGAACAACTGTGACATGATACATAGGGAATATTTTCAAAACATAATCCTCCAAGTGACAGAATTCTGCAAATAAAAAATTACTTATTTCAGTGGGACACTGCAGAGAACAAATGAAACAGTAAAATATACGGTGGCACAGATGCTCAGGAGACTTGCTTCTGAGACTTCCATTTTATCTTTAACTACAAAGGCAAGATTGTCCCTTATGCTCTGCAAAGATGTGCCAGAGGAGGGTTGCCATGGCAGAAGATAACCAGACTAAGTCTCCCAGCCCCCAGCATGTCTGCTCCTATTTCCACCCACTTACCCATATGGCCAGGTTGCAGTGAAGGTGTGATGCCTTGGGGCTCTGCACACAGGCTGCAGAGAAGTCCCACCAGGGAATTCTTGTCTGGGCAATTCATGGCTGGCTTTTGACATTCCTCATCACCACCTGTGCTAAGGGGTCCAGACCCAGTCTGTGATTCTGGCCAGATAGATTTTCCACACTGAATTATACCCAGGCACCTTCCAGCTATACCATCTGGGACTATGATTTTGTTGAACCCAGCTCCCTTGCACGGTCAGGATTTGTTAACACAGGATCTCTTTTTTTTTTTTTTTTAATGTATTATTTTTATTTTTTAGAAAGCACAACATGTTCTCTTGCCAAATTCTGTATTTACAGAAGATGAGAGTAAACTTCCCTTTGTCTTTACAAAGATCACCTTTTCAAATTACCCCTATACATGTGCTGCATTAGGGCATGCGAAGAGGTGATGGGCACCCTTGTTACATTGAAAAGATTGAAGGCTGGAGTCAACTTAGCACTTTTCAGGAGCAGTGCTTCAGGGCACACTATTTTCCACTGGAGACAGAATCGAATCCATACTTTGGCTTCATGCTAGAAGGAATCCTGCTTATTACAGGTGGCTTTCCTTCAGAAGAAAAATGCAAAGCCAGGCTGCTGGCTAAATTTCAGTGTAGATAATTACATTTTGCTCACATAAATGACTTTAATAGTTTCAAGGAAGGAAAATGAGTCTTTGCTTACTCTCCCAAAACTACTTGGTAGTGTTATGAACTGAAATGAAATGGACCAACCCACTGGCGAGTTGGCCGCAAATTAATGGGGGATGAAATTCCCCCTGTACAGTACATATTTTGTGCAGGGAACTTCAGTCCACATCCAGCCTACATGAAAGATGGAGAGCTATTAACATCTTTTTGAAACCTTACCACTCTTCAGCCTGTAATATATCTCCCTCAGCCCTTCTCCCATGCATCAGACTGTCTCTCTGACAGCTCTACTGGGATGGCTTAATAAGGGCCTATTCTGAACTCCTCATTTTCCCATTGTGAGCTTGATGGTTTCCTCCTTTTCTCACTCCATCACCAGCCCCCTTCTGACAAGATCCACTCTGTCACTTGGACAGTCGTCTCCTGTTATCATCCACTGACATCCTGGCTAGCTGAAGCCTGCTTAGTTCTGCATCCATCACATCTTGAAGAGCCAGGCTTTTGCAGAAAAGCTGAACCTCTTGTTGACCTACACAGCCAGTTCTGCATAGCACCATCCATCCTCACCTCTGCTCGTGACAAAGTGCAGCTCCCAAATTATTCCCATCTTCTTGAAATGATCCTTCTAGAACATGATTGTGGAAATGATGTTTTTAACTGAATATCTTAGTCCTTATATTTTTCTGATATAAACCAATTTGTACCTAGTCCAGTATTTCATTGTAGGCATCAAATGCATCGCAAGTTCCCTCTTCCTTATTCTTTTTTGCTGTTACTAAATTTCTGCAGTAATCACATCTACTGCATTGGTCATTTTAGCCTTGATATTTCCTTTGTCATCGCTTTGTTTGTCATTACCATCTTTGGAATGCCCTAATTTTTCACATCCCTTAAGCCTGTAATGCAAAATGACACTCCTCCTGAAGCAGGAAACTGGTTGTATTATAATTATGATTATTCATTAAACATAAATTTTAGAATAGCTAATACATATGCATAAACTTGTTGTTCACAAGGTCTGATTGTTTAAACACTCTTTTTGTGAATTCATTACCACAAGATGAAATTTCTTCAGTGTATGAGGAACAGACCAAAAGACACATATGCGGGATGAGAACATCTTGAAGTGCAATGTGAAGGATTGTCAAGCAAATGGACATGGTATTTGGAGGCAAGGATTATGCTGCTAAATGGTACCACATGACTGTTTTCCAGCTGCTTCTTCCAGCGTGAGTCTGAGTGCTACAGGTACTGGGATGGTTCACTATGTGGATTATCCCATCTGCCTAAATAGAGAAATCATGACACCCTTTCTCCCTCCCAGTATATCCCTCCTGCCATATATTGACCTCATTCATTTGACCATTTGCAAAGATATATGTATGTCTAATCTGAATATTGTCAATAGTCCCTTTCATTACAACTAATAATTGCAGGAGAAAAGTATTGGTCTATATCCTTGCGTAGTCTGGGCTTTCTTTGGGATTGCAGATAATTCTACTCACTGGCTAAGGACTGATCTCATTGGAAGTGTTCTAAATGATTTTTCAAATCTTATCTTCTGCAAAACAATCTGCATTTTTGTGGATGTTTTAACAGTTTTAATGGATTTGAGGATTCTGACTTTCCACTGTATTCATACACAAATGAGTGCCCAATGCTAAAAAAAATCACAAATGTATTCCCCAAATGTCCTTATAAAAGGAGAGAAAAGAATCAATGAAACATTGTATGAAAGTAGTTTCACAAATATTTCCTAGGGGGAAAGAAAAAAAAAAAAGTTTTGTTATGTCATAAAGCTAGTTTTGAAAGCTGTGGGTGTTGAATATTTCAGACAATAGAAGATCTTTCTTCCGAGTCACTGTTTTTATTAGCTACTAACATACACGGCACTTGCCATTTCTTTTGAATATTCCCATATCATTAATATTTTCTCAGTAAATATTAAAATACTTTTTTTTTTTTTCATCATTTGGTGCATCTCTTCTCCCTCAGTCATCTGATGGGTTTAAATGTTATATTTACATATTTATGTAATACTGTGAATTGATGAAACACCAGGATGCAAGAAACACCATGGGTGCTGGACAGGCTATGAATGCAAATTGAAGACATCTGCCATGAATTATAGCAATGCTTCAGGCTGCTGTACTCCAAGAGAGTTTTGTTAAGGTCATCTATGTATCATTCCATAGCCAAGAGCCACCTTGAAATGAAAAATCATGTTCCACAAATGATCCTGAAATCTTGGAAAAATGTAAATATTAAATAAATGGCAAAAGGAAAATGGTTGGTTTATTTTGTCTTACTGTTCTATTATTATCATTATTGTTGATATTATTATTAATAATTACATGTATATGCAGAATTTAAATATGCCTGCATTTCATTACAAATCCATGAAGGTATTATGATCACTCCATCACACCAAGACTATTTTTTTTATCCAAACTTGAAATTTGCTTCCCACTGTCCCTGACTTTTTGTTGGAATGGGCTGGAGAAAGGGAACTGGAATGCTTTCCTCTGTGGAAAACAGTTAAACAGAGTGCCAAGAAGCTTGGAAATTGGTAAAGTTTCTTGCCAAATGCTTGTAGGATAGGAAATTTGATTTTTATTCAAAGGATTTGAAGTTCTGGTGCAGTTCTCCTATGAAAAGAAACCAGATGAGACTCCAAGGTCCTGGGAAGCTTACAAATGTCTGATCCTAAACCATTCAGACTGAGAGCTTCCTGGAAATCTATGAGGTAGTCAAGGAGTGCACTGTTATTTTTAGGCACTTTTTTTTTTCTTTTGTGGTTTTCACGGATCTTCACTGCAAATAGATAGAAATTCTAACTAATAGACACAGATTTAACTATACAATTTCCAGTGAAGAAGAATTTCCTCTCAAAACTCCTAGCTCTACTTATACTATGTCTCTTCAGAGCTTCAGTGATTTATTCCAAGCCACAGTCTTCACACTGGGTTAACAAGTAAATTTTGACTGTTTTGGCTGTGTTCTTGTGCATAGGGAAATTTCCCCTTCTTTACAGGTCACTGAGACTCATAGAGCTGAAGAGGAATACTTTCTTCCCAAAAAACATTCTATTAAATTCACAGAACATCCTACTGAAGTAATTATATATTTTGATATTATCTTTGGGATTGATGTTTTAAGAAATCTTCCTTTGTTACCAATTAAAATCTGAGGAAATGTCAAATGAATATTGGAATGAATGAAGTGAAAATGAGAGTGCTAAAGTATGGATAAAAGTTGAGGAAATGGTCAGAGGGACACTAAAGATGGTACTGTTTTTTGAATAGGCTAAAAGTAGTGGATTTAAGCTCAGATGTGTAAAAAAATGGCTGGGGTGTCATAAAATGCTACAGAACTTGTCAAGGCTCATGATCTGAGAAGGTGCAACTAGCCTGAGTGCCAAGAATATTTTGACTTCATATGACTTTTAGCACTTACTTAGACTCCTTACTTTGAAGTCCTTAAGTCAGAAGTCCTTAAATACCTGAATTGCAAAACACAGATAGTTATTAGGTATGTCCTGTAGTTGGTTAGAAGGTGATGAATAATTATTTGCTTCAAAACCAAACAGTTGGTACTGTGAACCTCTAGGTAATAATGAATGCAAGAACGGGAGGAATAGTAATAATTTAAATCCACAATGTATCCAGTTGCTGGTTTAAATCCTAAAGAAGTAATGTTTTATATATTTTTAAATGATAAAATAATTTTGACACTTTTTTTTGACATTCTATTTAAATATGTACCGAGTCAAGACAGTCTGAAAAAAGTGTCTATGTATTTATCTCTTTATTTTGTCTGTGCAAAACTACTTTAGTTTGGGGTAATATTTGTCATTTGTTTTAAAAATTCATCTTCGAGAACACTGTGTGTTCTTAAGAACTTCACTGCCATAAATCAGCATAGCTGCATTGACTTAAGAAAGTCTGCCATGCTTTGTGTCAGCTATGGATCTCTTTGGTGATGGGTGCCAGCACAACAATCCACTGAAGTTTACTACAGTTTCAATATGAAAAAAATCTCAGTATTTCTTTTTCCATGATGAGAATCTCCACTGCATTTTTAAGAGACTGGTTCTGCAAGATGCTAGATCCCACTTTTCCTTTTATTAGTAAAAGCTTCTCATCAAGTTCAGAGGGGAACAGGGGCTCTTGGTCCTTGGCAGGATGGGACCTTGGTAGCTGGAAGGAAATTGCCTTGCATCTTGTACAACCTGCTAATGTGCTTGTGCATTCATGCACAGCAATTGATCTTACAAGCTCCTGAATGTTCACTGGACTTGCCATTATATCATGAATATTTTATAGCAGCATCACTATAATAACAGTAATTACTTTTGCCCTTTTACAGAACCTTTTATCTAAGGATTTCAAGGTGCTTTATGGATGTTAATTAAGCCCCACAGTCTTCTTGTGGAACAGGAATTATTGTCATTCTGCAGATGGGGAAGCTGAGGTACAGAATGTCTGAACCTGACCTTGCCCAAGGTTGTATTTTAAATCCTGGCCAGGACTAGGAGTCAAATTCAAGGGTCATTGCCCTGGACTCATTGTAGTTATTTACTTGATTCAGACTATGCCGCCAGAAGAAGTAAAACATTTAAGGTTGAAAAAAGCTATACAACTCTTTTGATATGCTTCCTATTATTTGGAACGTTATAATTTTTTTTGCTACACTGAAGAGTCACTATGTCCCTCTGCACTCCTTTGCTATATAATCCACATGTCAGAAAGTACTCACTGAACTACATTTGAGGTGCTACTCTCAGAAAACCTGATTCTATATACAGAGATACCAGCAGAAACTTCACTAAGTATCAGATCAGTCTTGCAGGTACCAACACAAAACCGTCATGAGCTGTCAATGTCAAGGTGAACGAAGTCCATGGTTCAAAGGCACTCTTCTCTTCAATCACTGTACTAATAGTTAAACTTTGTACCAAGGTATATTCTAATGTCAGTGGCTGTCATTTAGATGAATGAAAATGACTCGCTGTTATTACTTCTTCAATAAACTGATTTACTATGAAAGTGTTAGCCCTTGATTACTTTGCAGCAAAGTAAAAATAAAAATAAATTATTATACAATGATTATACAGGTAGATTAGTGTCTGAAACTAACATGCAAAGTACTTATTCATCCAGGGAAAATGGACACATTTCCTGAGTGGAAAGGTGACTACAATGCCAATGTACTTTATTCAAATTGGGGTGCATACACACAGTCACAGCAAGACATAGCTAGACTTTGGGAAGATAAATTTTCAGAAGGAAATTCCAGGTCAGTGAGCCCACATGCATAGCAGTAGGAAGCTGCAGTGCTTTTAGCTCAGTCACAGTACTGAGGGAACATGAAATATCTTCCCATACCCAGCTTCAGACTTAAGGTGAACAAAACAATGTGTGGGATTTCTCTGCAGCTGGAGAAAAGAGATGTGCCGGGTTATCCAATATGGGAAACAGGGAGAGTGCACCCTTTCCTCAAGTTGCTGCTCCCCATGGTGCTGAGCTGGTTTGGGAAATCTATATTTAAATTAAAAATATTCTCCACTTCTTGAAGTGGAGAAAATCCCGACTTCACAGAAGTGAAAGGAAATTATCTACAACTTCAGCCCATCCGGTATGTCCTTCAGGGGGTTCAGAGATATCTTTACCAGTTAGGAGGACTGGTAATTACTGTAAATGATGTAAAATCCTTTAAGCTGTAAGAAATTTGCCCAGTCTAATCAATAGCTTGCAATAACAAGATTGAGCCTAATAAGAGCTATTATGTAGCAATAATATTGCTTATGATTGATTCCACTTAAATTCCAAGATTTCAGGACAAAAAAAAATATGTCTTTCAGCAAAACTGGATCAAAAAGCAGTGCTAGTGGGAAGAGACACTTGGATATTACCAGAAGAAAACAATTTGTTCCTGGCCTGGGAGGAAGCTGGGAGGAATGGGGATGAGTGGGGTGCCAGCACATGCAAGGCACAAGAGCAGAAATAAAGCAAGGAAAACCCTACCTCAGAGAAATGGCTGGTGCAAACACAACATACCTTGAAAAAGGAGGTATTCTGTTAGCACAGGTTTCCCCGTGCTAACATTACTCTTTCTCTTTCTCTTTCTCTTTCTCTTTCTCTTTCTCTTTCTCTTTCTCTTTCTCTTTCTCTTTCTCTTTCTCTTTCTCTTTCTCTTTCTCTTTCTCTTTCTCTTTCTCTTTCTCTTTCTCTTTCTCTTTCTCTTTCTCTTTCTCTTTCTCTTTCTCGTTCTCGTTCTCGTTCTCGTTCTCGTTCTCGTTCTCTTTCTCTTTCTCTTTCTCTTTCTCTTTCTCTTTCTCTTTCTTTCTCTATCTCTTCCTTCCTTCCTTCCTTCCTTCCTTCCTTCCTTCCTTCCTTCCTTCCTTCCTTCCTTCCTTCCTTCCTTCCTTCCTTCCTTCCCTCCTTCCTTCCTTCCTTCTTTCTTTTCCTTTTCTTTTCCTTTTCTTCTTTGTAAAAAGCTCATCATGGAGAAAACAGCAGAAGGATAGTACTCACTATCTTTGGTTATAACCAATCATCTAGAATAAAACTTTGGACATAGCAACAAGGTACTGAGTATTGTGCTACAAGTTGCCCATAACAGTTCTCTGAATTATACTTTGTGAACAGAACTACATTTTAAGTTCAAGATCTGATTTACAAACACCTTAGTACAGCCTGACAAATTCACTGTTGCCTTTTACTTATTCATTTCAGCTCTTCTGCCTTGCCACCTCTCAGCTTTGATGCATTGAGAATCATTAGTAAGTAAAGCACATTTAATCTATGCTGCAAGAGTTTATATTTCTGAACAGAAGCAAAATCTCATACCAATTAATTATTTACTGAGCTGGAGACTTCTAAAATATATCTCAAGGAAGTTCACAGATTTATTAATTTCAGTTCATCTTATTTGCAGTTTTGCTAATGGGATTTTCAGCAGGTGAATAGCTGTTTTATTTTTATATGCATCATACTCAGTTTAAATCCATTTCATTAAAAGCTGTTTATGAACAAAACACTTGAAAGTAAATGTGAACTGCCCAAAGCATTTTTCCCTATTGCCTGTGCTTAGGCAGCTTCCTGAAATCAGAGATTTGATGGATTTTTGTTTTGTTTGCATTACAGGATTTTATTCCATGCATGTAACAAATGAAAAACATGAGTTGAAGTGGACATTGCTTTTTGAAAACCACAAAGCACTTGATTTATTCAAATTATGTTTACATAAGAATTATTTCACCCATCAGTGAAATGCAGCTGCCTCTGGCTTGGACAATGTCAGTCTTTAAAAAGCAGCATTGCTAAGTGAAAAGAACTTGATCTAATATAAAACTTGAGGAAGAATGTAGGCTTGCAGAATGTAATTACTCATTTGGATCTTAGCCCAGACACCAAAGCTATCATTCCCTCTTTAGCAAAAGTAACTTGGAATCTTAAGTGGTTACAGATAATGAAAGCCTTGGTTCTGCAACCTTTCTGGAAAATAAAAGTAGTAATAGTAGTATAATACTTCCCAAATATTTAGATGTACTTCCATTTAACATTTAAGCAGCACTTTTAACAAGGGACTTTCAAATGCTCTATAAATGTAAAGGTGTGTTTGATTATCAGGGTAGCTCTGTTCACTATTTTTGGTTCTCTACATTTCAAAGCCTGAAATATGTCATTATAAGGCAAATAATTGACTGTATTCTGGCCTCTGAATTCACGCAGAACTTTGCAGTGTTTCTGACAGTGAAGTCTTATGCATGGATCATTGGCAGATGTAGCTACAAGGATGTGGTCACACAGTAGTGACTGTGACAGTCAGGGTTGATTTGAAGAATCATTTCACCTTCCAGCCTATTGATTTTAGGTTTTGTAGCAGCATATTTAGCTCTGGTGTCAAAGTCATGGATGGGTTTGTGATAAAGCTTCCACGGTGTTTTAAAAGCAGTGAGAGAAAGACTCCTGTGTGGGCACATCCATTTTATGTATGATGTTCAACCTCTATGCAATAATGTCTATCTAAAGCAAAATGTAACCTATCAGTTGGCAAGAATGTTTCAGCAACGGAGATTTCATCTTTTTCCTCCTGTATCCTTGACATTTTCATCAGTTTCTCCAAAGATTTCTCTGCCTTCCCTTCCTAGATTTTGAGCTATTGCCAGGCAGCCGTCTGAAGAGCTATGTTATTTTACATTGTCTTGGGAAAATATCTGTCCCATAATAGGAGAAGGGAAATATTATCCAAATGGTACTAAAATCCATATTTTATGTACTGCAGCAGTTTCATAAAGCCTGTTCAGGAGAAAGGGAAAGTGCATAAAAATAATATGAAAATGAAAAGAATGAGTTTTGTTGTTGTTGTTGTTTTGTTTGTTTTAAACAAAGAGTCTAAATATCCTTAAAATTATTTGACAGAGATTTACTTACAAGATGTTAGGGAATCTGTCATGGTTGTTCTCTGGCTCTCTGTAAAAGCAAAAAAAAAATAATAAAAATGTTCATAACAGTTTATGATATATCAGTTTGTTTCTGTGAAATTGTGAGAGCCATACATGTATTCCATCTGATCACATAAACTTAAGTGATTTCACTACAAATCTTGGTGTTGGGTAAATTTTTCCCACTTCTTGTAGTACAGCATTAGTATTTCCTGAAGTCTGACCCTCAACCCTGATTAAGTCAATTGCCACTATATTACTGAGATTGGTGCCATGAAATAAAATTTGAAGTTCAAATAAACATCTTTGATAAATTAACTTATCTGTGTGATCAAAGGAGCCCACAGAGGAGAAAAACCTTTTGTTATAACACAGATTGGGTACTCCCACACTTTCAAGATAGAAGCTATAGTTCAAGATAAAGGCAGTAAAGAATTTTGGCAGAAAAAGTTACTGTGACCTCAAAAAAAAATAAAAATCTTTATAGATAAAAATCCTGATTTCTAGATATGCTCTTCAGTCTCTAACTGTTCCCTCAGAAGATCAGGAGGGTCAGTAGACATATCATCTTGTGGGACTGTAGCTATGAATAGAAAGTTTGTTTAATTCTAGAGGTCTTTCTTGAGATCCTGAGATCTCTTTTAGTCCTTAGAAATCTAAAGACTTAGAAATGAAAGGAAAAGTCTGGAGCAAGGAACATGTACCCTTGGTGGAAGAGGCTCAGGTAATGGAATACTTAAGCAAAGACATTCACAAGCTCATGAGCCCGGATGGGATGTACTTATGAGTGCTGAGGGAGTTGGCAGATGTCATTGTGAGGTCCCTCTCTATATAACTGAACAATCGTGGTGATTAGAAGCAGCGCCCAAAGACTGGAGAAATACAAATGTCACTCCTATCCTCAAGAATGGGAAGAAGGAGGACCCAGGGGATTACAAGCTGCTCAGCCTTGCTTTTATCCCTGTGAAGATGTCGGAACACCAGCTTGATGAACTTGTACAAAGAAATTATTGGCCTGGTAGGTGAGAGAAGAGCAGTGGATATTGTGCTACCAGAAGATCCTCAGACAAAACATAGATGTATGGGCTGGGTGGGCAGAGTGTGAAGTGGATTGAACACTGGCTGAAAGGCTAGGTCCAGTTATGCTGTCACCCAAAGGGACTTTGATAGGCTGGAGAAATGAACTGACAAAACTTCATGAAGTCCAACAAGAAGTGTGAAGTTCTGTACTCAGGGAGGAACAATCTTATGCGCCAATACATGCTGGGGGGAGCACCTATCTGAGGAACAGCTTTTCAGAGAAGGACCTGAGGAACCTGCTGGATACCAAGTTTAACATGAGCCAGCAGTGTGCCATTGTGCCAAAAAAAGGTCAATGTTTTGCCAGCAGTCCAGGGAGATGATCCTTACCCTCTCTTCAGCAGGACTGAGGTCATGCCTGGAGTACTGTGTTCAGTTTTGAGCTCCCCAGTACAAGAGAAACATGAAGACTCTATGCAAATTAAGGGACTGGATCACCTCTAGTGTGAAGAAAAGTGAAGAGAGCTGGAACTCCTCAGCCTCGAGAAGGGAAGCTTCGGAGGAGTATCTTATTATTCTATATAAAGGGAGAGTGCAAAGAGAATGGAATGATGCTCTTTTCAGTGATGCCCAGACAAAAGAAAATGAGCACAAATTGAAATAAAGGACTATCCCTCCAAACACCAGGAAAAACTTTTTCACCATGAAGTAGCCCAGAGAGGTTGTGGAGTCTCCACCCTTGGAAATATTCCAAAGCCAACTGGACATAGTCCTGAGTAGGTGACCCTGCTTGAGCAGAAGGGTTTTACCAAATGATCTCCAGAGATCCCTTCCAGCCTCAGACATTATGTAATTCTGTGATGTGGTAATTCTGTGATTCTGAATCTAAATTATCATCATCTCTTCAAAACTGATTATCTTGAAACTAAATCAGAAATGTAAAAACATTTGGATATACAGATATTTCCCTGGATGTTAAAAGAATATATTTTACTAATTCTAATAGCCGGTCTGAAAATCGTCTTCCAAATGTTTCAAATAATTTTAACACCTGAATTAAAATGCCCTTAACTAAGTGTACTAAGACTTCTAAGTGTACATTCCCCCTGGCAAGGAATATCAGAGGTTTCCCTGGTCATACTGTTGGATTTCATCCTGACCATCAGAATCAGGGGTAAAAGATAGAAGAAACATGTTAGCATGAGATAGAGCAGAGAGTTGGAGGAAGGAAAAGCTGATAAGGGACTCTAGAATTTGCTGGTAATTGTGCTCCAACCCTTGAAAAATTTCTGTCAAGAGAAAGCACCAGACACACATTATTTTTCAGTCTGTGAAAAGCTTTTTTTTTTTTTTTTTGGTATTTCTGACCACATTGCAGAGGTAGGAAGAAGCTATTCATTTTCTTATGAAAAGATATTTGAAATATTCTTTCCTTTTTAACAAACTCATCCATCTTCACAGCACCTTTGCTTCTAGGCAATTTCTACAAATCAAGCTGAACATTCCATCTGTGTTGTTTTTAATGATCTTTCCTGGCAATATTTATAATTTGCCTTGAAAGCTGAGGCAGGCCATGAGTTAGATATTTAGTATTAATTAATGTTTCTCTTCCCAGAACATGCACATGTCTAGAAAATTAGTAGGAAACATGTTTAATTCTACCAAATAGGTTGGAGGCACTTGTTAACTGCTAATATATCCAAAAGGTGTCCCTCCCTATCTTTCTTTGAAGATGGAGTTCTTTTCTTCATGCTCTCCTCCCTCCTTTAATTGCTGCAATCTCAATTCTCCAACCTGAATTTCACATCCTTCTTGTCTACACTCTCATTGCCTCTGAATCTGGCACTTGATTAGAGCCAATGAATTAGTACTCTTTCTAGCACACTTGTTAGAACTTTTTACAATTGTTATCAGTGATGATACAGTAGCAAAAAATGGGGAAGATTGTGAAAGGTGAGAGAATGTTCTAGAGAAAATTATCCCAAATGCACAAAGAAGACACAGAGGAAACTTATCCAAAAACACATGGGTTGTTTCTTTACTAACAAATAAATTAAGGATAAATGTGTTCACTGTGCTAAAAGTCATTCAAGGAAGACCAAGAAAATTTCTTCCATTAATAAATTATGGTTTAACAGTAAGATAATGGATAGAACATATAGGTATTTACAGACCAATAGATAATACAAAAGAACCCTATGAGACAGTTCTGGTCACAGTAGTAAGGAAACTGTAATAGTACAGTGGAGCCAAAGATGGTCAGAAAATCAGCCTTTGCCCTCCCTTTTCTTTAACATACCTAAACTCCAGAACTTCAGTAGCTTACGGATACTTAATAAACAAGGTTCTTTTTGCTCTTGCAAGTTTGTCCTTGCTACTAGGAGGCCCTGTTTACCTCTTACCTCTGTACCCAACAAAATCTGCATTGATTTTGAAAATCTGCAGTTCATGAGGTTTTAGTCTACACTCAATGTAGTCTCAAGCTGAAGCATGCTCACTTTCATGCAATGGTGTTCCAGGTGATAAATGACCAATGCAGTAGTGATTATGCACATATATTCTCCGACTCCTGTGTTTATTTTCTGTTTTCCTTTTCTAAAACAAAATTTCGCACAGCTTATACCAAGCGTGTCTCTGTAGAAGTCAAATAATTCAAACAGAAGGAAAGTGAAGTAACATTTTTCTCCTCTCCAGCACAATAAGTCTCTTGGAATTGTTATTAGTGGAATTTGTTGGACCTTTGACTTGTCTTAAGCTTGGTTCCTGTGATTTCCTCTGGAGGGTAGGTAGCAGAGAGTAAAAAATGTGTGTTGGATTTTTAGCTTCTATGTTAAATGTCCTGTAAAAGTCATTAGTTTGAATTGAACTCCTAATTTTGATTGACTCCTTTCTGTCTTTATTATTTTCCAATAGATCCCCACTGCCGCGTACCCTTTTATTTTTCCTAAAACTTTTCCTTAGGTCACAAATACTTTTTTTCTAAGTTCTTCCTTCTCTCCAGCTGTCCTATTTGTTTGTTAATACCTTCCTTATCATCGCAAGAGCAAGTTAGTGTATTTTTAAGGTCTGTTTTCCCCTTTCTGGATCAGTGTGGGATTTATAAACCTAATTATAGTTGCTGTTGATAATATGATGTCATAGATTGAGTTAATAGAAAAGGAAGACATAATGATATGGTTTCAAAATCTACCATCCTCTGTCCCAGGAAGTCCTTCAAATGGGCATGAACTGAATGCACTGAGATATTAAGAGATATTAGCAAATCACAATTAAAAAAAAAAAAAACTAGATTTCACAGAGCTATCCATTTCCTGAGCTCACTATTAACTAACCTCCAGTATATTGGTGACATGCCAGCAGACTGATTTGCAAAATTTCTGTCTTTATAACATGCTATAAAGTACTTAATGTGAGCAAAGACAGATATATCCCTATCTTAGAGAGCTTTGAAATTACAGCTTAATTAAAACACTGTGGTACACAAAGGGAAGACAAGGGCACAAGATAAAAATCAGAGTTTTTTATTCTTGCACAATGATTTCCTATTACCCTAAAAAGAATCATATCAAGGAATATATGTCTCTCAGCAAGAAATCTTTTATGACACTGTAAATACAGCTAGTAGATGCTAAGGTTTTCATTTTGTTGGACAGGGAGAAGCGAAGGTCAGTCAGAAAAGAAGAGAGTCTTTGAGGTATAAAAAGGTCCCTGGAACAAGGTGACAAAGAGCCTCTTCTGGGCAGATTCCTGGCAAAAAGGCAGCAAATCTGGGTGGTAAGAGCCAGACTAATGCAATGAAAAGACATGGAAATAAATCTCTGTTTGTGCTAGTGGAAGGACCGAAGTCACCTCCACAGAGCTGCAAATTTTGCATCACCTTTGGAGCTTCACTGTTGTGGGAAGCAGCTTTCTGTGCTCGTTTAACTCCTGCTCTGTTTATCTTTGGGTTTGGGTGCTCATGCAGAACCTATTACACAAAAAGTACACAGAGTGGAGAGGAGGATGATAAGCTGTATGATAAATGCATGTTTATGTCATTGCATTTTGAAAACGTGATATTGCTTTTATCAACAGAGCAACAGCCAAAATGAAGGCTTCTCAGAATCAATAGCAAAACAGCTGCTTATTTCAGCCTGGCCCTAAACACTTACCGGAGATAAGAAACATTTCTGGGGACATGAAAAAGCAGTATCTGGCTACTTTTTAGAGACATGACTGTGTTGAGGTGAATCTAAACTGCCAATAAATATTAAAGCTGCTAGGCTTACTTATGGAGAGCTGCAATGCAGGAAGATGAATAGGCCTGTCTTGGTTCAGGGTGTCTGAATGCCAGAAAGAAGCAGGGCAAATGACACTCAGAAACAAGCAAAGAAATTATTGATTAAGGTGAACGGACTGATTTAAAAAGAAAGAGAAGATGAACCTGGAATGATGTAATGCAGGTTGCTTTAGAGTTTCTTCTGCATCAGAGACATGCTGCTGCAATCCTGCCAGGGCATTTATGTCTGTAATGGGCTTTGGGGTTTGGTTCCAGATTCAGAATACATGTTTAATCACTTATATGCAGGATTAGTGTTTGGGGTCCTCACCATTTCATACATACATACATTTCATATAAAATATGTATATGAAATTTATCCCTGAGTGGGAACTGTGGGATACTGACATTCTTTGTCTAGGCAAATGAGTTAGGATTTTCTACCTATGTTAGAGAAATGAAGCGGTACAGAAGGTGATATCATACAAGGTCATTCTGAACAGCATAGCATGCTGGTTTAATTCACAACCCCATAATAGTAACTGAAATATCGTTAGCCAAACTGAATTATGTAGTAAAAACACCACAAAAGAATTTCAAGCCAGCATGTTTTATTTTGTAACTGAGATGGGCTGTGAACCCAACTGGTGGTTTTCAGGGATCAGCCAGTGAGCAATAATTCAGTGCATTCAGTCATGTGTCCACCTTCACATAATTCAGGAACCAACAGAGGGAAAACCAAAGCAAATAAAGCCAAGGTGTTTTTTCTTTCCTTCCTTCCTTCCTTCCTTCCTTCCTTCCTTCCTTCCTTCCTTCCTTCCTTCCTTCCTTCCTTCCTTCCTTCCTTCCTTCCTTCCTTCCTTCCTTCCTTCCTTCCTTCCTTCCTTCCTTCCTTCCTTCCTTCCTTCCTTTCTCTCTTTCTCTCCTTCTCTCCTTCTCTCCTTCTTTCTCTCTCTCTTTCTCTCTCTCTTTCTCTCTTTCTCTCTTTCTCTCTTTCTCTCTTTCTCTCTCTCTTTCTCTCTTTCTCTCTTTCTCTCTTTCATTTTTATTGAACCAAAAATAGAAGTATGAAAGGAGGTTAAACAGGCATTAAAACATATACACAGGATTTTTTTGGCTTCAATAAGAGGATAATTAGAAACAGCCAAAGTTTAACATTAGCTTATTTGTACTAGTTGCACATCAATATCAGAGCTTGAGACTGGCCAACCTGAAGTAACTTCCTTCTTGTGGGTACATGTTACCTTGCAAGAAAAGAAAGAAAATACCTAGAGCAATGCATAATTAGTTAATATCAGGAAATAGCTCTTCTTTTCTTAAAATCATCAGTTTTGTTGAGATCCAGATGTGGATGCCTCTTGGGCATTTTTTTTTTTTAGCACAATTTATTGTAGCTGATGGTATTAATTGTCTTTTGCATTTGTATGTCAGATATGGTAAGAGTTTTATTGCATCCACAACCTCTTTCTGATCTTTGTTTTCAGAAGTAAGACTGGGGGAGACTGAGAAGAAGATCAGAGAAAAGTCAGCTCCCCATGTGGAAAAGCCTCACAGATGTCCCAGAGGCGGCTTACGGTATTCAAGTTCAAACTTTGTGGTAATAATGGGGTATAGTTTAATATTTTTTCAGCCCCGTTTTCCCCCGAGGGATTTTCCCGAGTAGCCCCGAGGGATTTTTTCAGCCCCGTTTTTCCCCATGCCTAATTTTCCCTATGTAGCTTTCGATGCTGCTGGTTCTTAGGGATAATAAAACATCAGATGTGCTCATGGACAGCACTCACTTCACAAAGTCTCAAAATAGCAACATGTATTGATGTGTGGATTATATTGTCTGTCCCAGAGAACTGTTAGGAGGAGTGTACAAGTTCCCACTTTCAGCCCCAAACATGGCTGTATTTGATGGCACATGCCATCATGCACTTAGAATCGAGTGCTCATTGTAACTAGCCCATAGCATAAAGCCTGTTATAGGGCTGTAGTCTCTGTTTCTGAAATATATGCTGTTATAGCTTAGGAGTCTATAAATGCAAAAGCCAGAATGGCTAGTGCAATCATTTTCTGTTACCGTTTTTACAACCTGTGCCAGAAAAAAGCCTCATGATTTATCATGCATCCCATAAACACAGAGCCTGCCTGAGAGGTCTTAATTGCAGCCAGTCTATTCTGGCCTGCACAGGACATGGTGGGAGCATTGAATTAACACGTGAAGAAAATTGAATAGGTCATTACTCAAAGTTCCTCCCTGCCTAGCAATTTGTGTTGGCATTTATAGACACACAGATTAAATCCTGAATGGGTTTCTTATGGGATGAAACAGGACACCGTATAAAAACCAAGATGCACTTTACCACACAAGGAACAGGCAGACCTTACTCTTCTCATCCAGTTTCTAATTGTGCTTGTCAGTGGGGAGTTTTTCCATGCAGACAGATAGACAGACAACAGCAGAGTACCAAACAGAGTCTGCAAATGTAAACTTTGTGTTTATCAAAACTAAAATCCATTGACAACCTTCACTTGCCTTTGCACAGGGCTTTGAGCAGCCTGGGAGAAAAATCATCAAAATGTTGGCAGTTTTAGATCAAACTGTAGATTTCCCTTAAGTCATGCTACTATAGTAGGATGTTTATTGCCAAATTTGGAGGAGTAATCAACAATTTCCTAGTCTTAATTGGAAGCACTCAACTGGAAAAAAAAAAAAAAAAAAAAAGAATATGAGCACCCAGCTTTCAAAAACAAGGTTTGTTCATGATGCCAGTTTAGAAATGAAGAACTCAGGAATCCTAATTGACTACTGAAAAATCTGGACAAGTACAACTATATCTTTATTGTCATGGGCCTTATTATCTTAGAAGTTGAGAGCTTGTTATAGTGTAATGCAGCATTTAAATATTTTTTAAACTTCAAATAATTATCTATTTTGATAACAAAATTCAGGATAAATAATTCCTAAACCTCATTATATTCAGATGAATTATTAAATTAATCTGTTTGGTTTTTTTTGCTTTTAAGATTGTTGGTAGTATTGTTGTAGGACTCGAAGACCCCATGGAGATGAAGGTCTTCCTGTGACAACTTCAGTTTTTAAGATTTCAGCTGAATCTGCCACAGTGACAAGGGATAGAGAGGGAAACAAACACAGAAAGACCATGAGTTTTGTGCTCACAGAAACAGCTACTAAAAATCATACCTGTGTTAATAATGGATAAATAATAATATTTATCCAACAGGTAACACAACCTGGAAATTAAAAACCTACTCTCTATTTGTTGACTTACTAATCCAGCAAGTGTTTGCTGCAGAAGCCTATGATGTGAAAAACAATTTTAATTAACAATACAAAGATGTGTTTTGAGACTTTCTAAGTGACTCTATAAGCCATGATAAATCTGGTATAGAGAAAGAGAGAGAGAAAGAAAGAGAAGAAGGAAAGCAGGGAAGGGAGGAAGGGAGGAAGGGAGGAAGGGAGGAAGGGAGGAAGGGAGGAAGGGAGGAAGGGAGGAAGGGAGGAAGGGAGGGAGGGAGGGAGGGAGGAAGGAAGGAAGGAAGGAAGGAAGGAAGGAAGGAAGGAAGGAAGGAAGGAAGGAAGGAAGGAAGGAAGGAAGGAAGGAAGGAAGGAAGGAAGGAAGGAAGGAAGGAAGGAAGGAAGGAAAAGACAAGCCTGAAACAAGGTGGAAGATAGAAAGATAAACTCAGAGGTTGACTTAAACTTATTTAGCAGCTAAAGAATCCAAAGATACCAACTCTCTGTTATCAATGTGAGCTGTGCTTCAGGCAAAATTTTCTTGGTGCATTATTGACCTTTAAAATTATATCCTACTCCCAAATATTGCTCCATGCTGCTATCTTTTATTATACTTGGCTTTCTTGCAGCAATTGTTTATCAGTCTGCTCTTCTGTGTTTACCTTAAGCCTTTCAGAAGCAATTATATAGAAGATGGACATAACCCAAAATAACAGGCACAGCACAAAGCAGAACGCATGAAAACAAAGCTCAAGGTAAGGGGGAAAAATGGGGGAGGGGCTAACACTGAAAGAAGGAAAAGGTAAAATAAATAATATAAAACAATCCTTTCAATCCTGTTTGCTTCCTAGTACTTTGACAGTACTGCAGCATAAGATATAGGAAGACACAAAAATGAGTGCCCTTGATCAGACCACGCGACAGGCACACAATCTCAGTAAAGCAGAGCTGAGGGAGGCTGATTTCACAGGACTAAAAATGTTAGACTAAGACCCTAAAGTTAGCCTAAACCACAATTTCAAATTTTAAATGCCATCTTGTGAAGTGCAAAATGATTGGCCCATATATAGTACAAGGAATCACTACTACAGCCAAGCAGGGCTTCCATGTGATTTCAGACACCACTGAGATGCTGGACATGGGTTGGTCTTCCCTGACTGCTGAGTTTTGCCTTGAATATTACAGTAGATGAAAATAGAATATAATTTCCTTCTAGATGTGACTTTCCATGAAAGAATTGTCTTTGTGGGAGTGTTTCCAGACCATAGATATCCAGATAAAAATTTAATTGTTCCTGCTCCTGTTAACATCAATCTAAAGATTCCTCCTGATCTTCAATCAGAGAGGTAAAAATAATTCCATCTCTCTACATAAATGGCTTAAGTACTAGACTCATAAATGAAGCCAAGGGGAAGAGAGCAGTGCGCTGCTTTCCTGGGCCATTTGTAACGCCTCATGTGGTAACAAAATGCTGTTAAAAAAAAAAAAAAAGAAAAAGTTGAAAGCCTGAAAAAAAAAGTAAGCCTGTCCTTAAATCTTCCTTTGATTGATATGACAACTAGCTCATTTGTCAAGTATAATTTTACTGTCACATTGGACAAGAATGACATATACACAACGAGTTTTCAGCAGGCGCATGTCAGCCACTGGAGGGACACTAGGCAAACAACAGAGGGATCTTCCTTTATTCCTTGTTCTTCATTTTAAATTAATTTTAGAATTATGAGAAACGTCAGATTGACAACCAAGCAAGCACTGAGCAAAGTCATGTGGACAAAAGGAGAGATTATCCATATTTTGCAGCTACTGGAAAATCATTCTTCAGTCCCTGAGAGTTTCTATTAAGAAGCTTGGTTTCATTCTTGGCCACTGGTAAGATTCACACACCTCAATAGGTGACCAAACCCAGGCAAAAATTTGTAATCGTACCTAGGGGTCACCTAAGCCCCACTTATTTTCTACTTTGTATCATAAACAATTCATCACTTACTATGCTGGCATTTTTCTCCTGTGCATGGAAAAACTAAGCACTGAGTATTGAAGAGCTAGATTCTGTTTGGTTGAATTCAAGAACCCTTTGTAGAGTAGTCCCTAGATCTGTGGAGGCCTGCTTAGATGACCCATCTTCTCTAAAGCATTCTCCTTCTGTAAAGCGTTATGAAGTAGCCCTTTGCTGTCTCACAAGTGTTATGCAGATAAATACATTGTAATGATTACAAGGTGCTTGGAGACCAAGAAGATATTAAGCATCATTAACGAATTACAATGTGGGAGTGTCACTGAGACCCCTAAGCTCATTTTCATGTAGACCTAATCGGTGCTTGTCAACAGCCAACTATTTTTTACTTTCGTCAGCATAGACTAAACCCAAGTTGTGGTGTACAGTTCATTTGTCAGCATATCACAGTCAGATGAATTCAAATGGGTTACCCCAGGCCTTGCATTCAGCTTCCCCAGTGCATATGTTGAAAGAGGGCAAATTCAGGTGGTGCAAGTAATCAGAACAGTTGTATTGCCTAGTTTCAGGCTGACAGACTTTGAACCATAACATTTTGCTTGCGATTTAATACAGGGGTGTACTTTTTAAGGTGACAAGACACTTCTTTCACTTCACTGACTACCTCCACTTATGAATATTCTAATTCTGGGAGAGGGAATATTTATTTTTTGAGAACTGGTAATCAGATTTGCTCATGACTCAGAGAAGAGGCCACTGAGTACAACAGGAACATTTACATAGACTTAATGGGCTTTGTGTGGGATAACATAGTAATGTGAGATAACATAGGGTATTATTACTTCTTCACCTAATAATCCCACACAGAGACGGCTTTACACATATTACATTGCTTTACAAGAATAAAATTAACTACTTGATCAATTTAGCCTCCACATTAAATTACACTGTAAATTATTTTTCTAATCCTTCTTTCCATCATGATGACTAGCATCATAAACACCATTTCCATTTATTTTGAAATATCTGTGTGTGATGTCTGAAGTATACAAATCCTCTTTATCACAACAAACCACAAGGGAAAATGTATATGTGTTGGTGCGAGTCTTTGTGTGTTTTATTAGGAATTTAACTCATTTTACTCTGATACCATCATGCACTCCTGTGTGTTTTAGGACTCAGAAAAATGCATTCTTCCACTATTTCGTTAATCATGTCAGACCTTCAGTTAAATTTAATTTTATGTACCAATCTGAAGAAACTCATTTTGTGGATTTTATCATTAGGCAGAACAGTTAGTGATTTAATACTGCCCTGTAGAGGAAACAAACAGAGCAAAACATGCAAGTGGTAATAACTATTGCTTTCTCATTTGGAAGCAGAAATTAATAATCAGCTGATTTTTCTGCTTTAAATACATTTTCTCTTAGTTAGTCTTGTGAGGGGATTACAAATTTGGGGAAAGTATATCTGAATAATCCCTCACCTTTTGTAGCAGTAGACACAGCATTCTATGCAATGTTAACAGTGAGCATGGTAGCATTCTGAAGATATATTTTAGACCTGTGGACAGCCTCTTGGCTTACCCTTTGGCCTAAATGGTTCTTGAACAGTCAGGTGCATGACAGCTGCTTGGACTGAGTCCAAAACAGAAGGAAGCCTCACTGTGTTAGGGATCTTCTCCAGAAATAAAACTCTTCCTTCTTCACACATGACCCAACTCTCCTGCATACTAAGCTTGTACTTAATGTTCTGGCCACGCCAAAAGTCTTTAAATTTAATGCAGATAAAAATAATGTCCTTCAGGACAGACCCCACCCTCCAAAAGCATCAGGACAAATATTTCTTTTAACTGCAATTAAGAGACATGTTTGGAAGTGTTCTAGAATTGGTATTTTTTTTCAAGGCACATGAAACAGTACAAAGAAATGTGAGTCAGGCAAAAAGTTTTAATATCTTCCCATGAAACTTCTTCATATTACATTGGTTTTGCCCTTTTAATGGAAATAAAAATTATTACTCCTTTTTCATCCCTCTGCCTGTGCTCACATTTTGGACAACTATGTAGCTATCACACAAGTGGAGGGTGATGGATTGCCATTGGTTGACAGGTTGGTCTCTTCAGTTCATTGCACCTTTCTCTGTGCCAAAATATCCATTTCGGATCTTTCCTGACTTTCCTCCACATCCTTTCTTACTACAGTTCACCCCAATGGGTTTCTTCTTCTTTCAAGAAGGTGGATATGCTTACAGTCTCCCTCTAAGAACTTACTCAGTACATCACATCCCTCCCCACTCTTCACAAACCTTCTCTCATTTTATTGCTTGCTAGTAAGGACAGAGAAAGGATGTAATTTCTGTGCACAGTTATTACTACTACAATGCACAATTATTACGATTACAATGTAGACAGAGCCTTTGTCAACAAGGAGCCACATAACTCAGTTTTTAACTTTCCCTCAACTTCTTCTCACCTCTTCTCTTTTGCTAAAGTTTAGCAGAAAATTGTCTTTACCTTGTTGGTCATGCTGAGTTAGCTATTAGATATGGGTATGGGATAGGGCCATGGAAGTCTTCATTGAATCCTTGTGATATCATAATCTTCCTTTAATGTCTTAATTTTTTTCATGAGAGTGGAGTTTTCTTTGGTCCACAGGGCAGTTCAGCATGCAAAAATAATTTGAACCCCTTAGGATAATTTGGGGCTATTTATGCAAGACCAGGTTGAATGAGAAGAGTTATGATCATGTTCTTTCTTACTCTGCAGTAATTCTCCATTTATAGCACAGTGTTTTGCTTAAGTATTCTTTTAGGAGATTAAAGTTTGAATCCCTTCTAACAGAGAAAGAAAATGAACCTGGAGAAGTGTTTTAACAAATCAATTTTAGGTTCAGTGGATTGATTTGTAAGTTCTTTTATTTGCTCCAGCATTTTGATCTCACATCCACAGTGCAAACCTGTTAGATAGCTCCCTGGTCTCCTCAAGTAGAACTACCAGTTCTGGACTCCCATGGGTATTTTGAGTAATGACTGATGCCCTCAGGCAATGTCAGAAGAATGCTGACAAGTAATTTGGAGATTAATATGGGAATTAGACTTGAAGCAGATACTGGCAATCACACTCTTCAATCCCAGTAGAAATGACACTTAAGAGCTCAAGCAGAAAATTAGGTTTTTTTTGAAAAGTTTTGAATAAAAAATTCCAGCACCCTCAATATCTGTGTATTTGCTATGTATCAGTTTGTAACAGTAGATGAACAGGAGTTTGATTCTAGACCCTGAAATCATGCAATCCCCAATTAAATTTACTTTCTTATTTGGTTTTATACAATTTTGCGGTACAGACTTTGTAAAATTTTGGTTCTTTGTAAAGAACCACTTTCCACCAGAAGCAATTTACTTTGACTTTGACTTAAAAAAAATAAAATAAAAAAGTGTAGGTAGAATTTCTTTTTGAAACAGGAACTTACCACATGTAGCAAGAGGGGAAAAGGCATCAGATATCACCACTAGGTTGCAACCAAACACAGAAATGAAAGGAAATGTCTTACAGAACTTATAGAAAGTCTGAAGGCAGCAGGGTCCAATAAAAACAACCTTTTCAAGTGCTTGCAATCCTCATTAACATGTTATGGGACTCCATTCCTCCCCTGTGGTAGGTTGCAGAAGGGTTTTTACAATTTACTATGGTTTGTAGCAAATAGACTTATTTCCCCATCTAAAGCTCATTGAAGTCAATGAAATAAATACACTCTTTCAACTTGGTGGACCTTGGCTCAGTCCCCTTGACACTTATCTAAGGTAGCTGAAACTTGTCTTGCTTGAGCCATCCACGGGTTTTGTTAAACAACTTTCATCCACGTAGTGAGGTAAAATAGGCCACAGTTGAATGCATTGGCAATAAGGATTGCCAGAAATCTTGCTTCCTTGTTAGCAACACTATATGAGATTAGGAATCTGTTAAACACTCTAGATGACTTTGAGGCAAAAATCACAAAGGGAAAATGTGCATGTGAAAGCCAAAAAGCAATTGCACACAAATTAACTGTTTTGTTTGGGATCAAAGTAGATAACAACTGAGGGGAAAAAAAAAAAAAAAGAAAAAAAAAAAAAAAACAAACAAACAACAAAAAAAAAAGGAGTAGATTTGCTTCTACATTGCTGTAAACATCTGTTGTAGTAAAACAACATGGATGCCAAAACAAGATGCATCACAGGAGACCAGCACCTGGCCTGGCAGAGCAGCAACTGAAGCCCCAAACTGGCCATGTGCTTTGCTGTAGGTAATGCTTGACAGAGCAAGATGTTTCAGAAAGGCATTCTTAAAATGCAGTGTACTGAGCCAGGAGCCATTCAATTAAGGGTGCTCTGCAGGGAGGGAAAGGCAGAACACAGCATTTTACCTTTATTTACCCCATTCCCTAGGGCAGTTTATTTGTAGGGAAGCCCTTCCTATTTAGGACTGATAACTCTTCTCCTGAAAGTGGGAACAGAGAACCTTTCTTGCAGAGCCTGGCAGTGCATTATTCCAGTATTTCACTGCACAGCAGGTTGTTTCTACTAGGTATTTACAAAATACCTCTTATCAGAGCACCTGGGGGAAATGGAGCAGATTGGAGTGCTAGTCTCATCAGCTAGATTCAAACCCAAACATCCTATGTTCAAATAGAGCATAATATGCTGCCAGGCAGAAGAGCTCTCCATCCATATTGCTGAACATTTCCACTATACAGATAGGAATTGAGTGTATATTATCCAGAAAAGTTGCAAAAGTCTTTCCAGATCATTACGTTAGAGACTGTTTTTCTGTGTGAAGATAAGTATGTTACTACTACCTACACAGCTTTGTCTACCTTGACAGCAATCCTACACTAGTTATGTTTAACTGAAAGCATTTCCTTATTTATTTTTATTTTATTTTATTTTATTTTATTTTATTTTATTTTATTTTGTTTTGTTTTGTTTTGTTTTGTTTTGTTTTGTTTTATTTTATATGTTTGTTATGTTCTGTTATGCTTTATTTTATTTTATGCTTTATTTTATTTTATTTTGTTTTATTTTTTATTGTTTAATTCAGTCAGTTTTGATGAAACAGAAGAAATCAGTGCTCAGTTTAGAAGCCCACTTTTTGTTCCATCTCCTCTTTTTAAGCCACATACATCATCTTCACTTATGCAACATGCCGGGGACTAAACAGAGCGACAGAAAACATAACAAAGCTGGGGTGATTTTTTGGACAAACCTGGCACAGCCTCACTATAAGCTGAACAACAGCAAGAGGTGTTATTTTCACACATCCAGTCAACTTTCGGTTACTCTCCTTTCTTATTTTCACAGAAAGAGCAATTATGAAGGTGTCTAACCCAATTGCACAGCAGAAGCTAGTTGGGCTAATCCTTGCAAAAGAAAATCATCATCACCACATTATGGCTAACTTTCCTGTGAAATCTAAACAGGTTGCTGAGGCAGACACTGTCTGTCAAAATGATTTTACTCTGTCAGAACCTGACATATTGTGTCCATGTTTCCTGTTTTCCCATAGACACCATCACTGTAAACATCACCCATTCAGCTAATTTTGTATTCTGACATTTTCCTGAATGTCTGTAGATCTGGACTATGGAAACTAGATAATATATATCCAGCTGGTTCCCTTCCTGTGTCAGTTGCAGGTAAGTATCCTGACAATTTAGGGAAAAAACATACCTAGTTTTGACATTTCATGATCTTTTGGGACATATAGAAATCAAGGAATATGGGATGAGAAGAAGAAATATTTTAGTTTTTATCATTTATAAAAGTTTAGAGGGTGGGGAGGTAAGTAAAAGACCATGTAAACAAAAAGGCCACAGGGCCAAGACAGTTCCAAGATCCTCTGGAACAAAGTGCAAGTGTGAAATAAATATGCATCTACTCTACCGAGGTGTGTGATCAATGCTTTCTGACAAGATCACGCTTACCAAGGTGTGGAATCCATCTCCCTCCAAGATTTGTCCCTGCAAAATATTTGTCCCTCCATACTGCGATACATGATAGGAATATAGCAGTAGCCTTCTAAGCAGTATGTGAACTAAACACTGTTATTTATATCCCCAGCTGTGCCTGGGTGATTTCTTTGTATTATTTTTTTATTACAGACGGAGAGGGATACATAACACCTGCTGTACTCTGTCTAATTTTAAATATGTTGAGCAATGGGATTTCTATCTGTTTCCTTATGAGGCTATTCTACAGTTTAACAGTTCTCACTGTATTGGAACATCTTTCTTCTTAATTTCTTATTCCTTAAATTCATCCCATCATTCGCAAAACCTGCACAGACCTTTTCATGATGAGATGACTGTTCCCAGGATAAATTTTAGTGCTCTGCTCCTGACCAAGGCTAAACAATTTCATCTGTGCAACAGATGATTTCATGGTTATGGAGTCAACTTTTTTTTTAGACTACCTGGAGCTTTTCTATAGGTCTCTCCTCTATTTTTTGATACTTTGCTTTATAGTTTTTTTTAAATTCTGCTTAGCCTGGTAGACATTTACAAGTTCACATGTTTCCCAGCCTCATTTCTTTACAAATTCAGACACCATAAACCTACGTAAGGGGAAGTGGGCTGGGGGAATAGTTACAGATACTTTATTTGGTGGGTGTTGTAACTTATGTTTTACTCTGATTTGGCAATCTGCCCTACGAGGGTATCCTTAACATAAGTTTGCTGTGTGTAAATTCTTGACAAATGATAGTCAATTAAGAATGCCAGAAAAGTCTCTCTCTATTTTCTAACTGCCTGAAGAATTGCAGATTCCTTACTCCTTAGCACCAAGACTTTTTGGCATGATTAATTATTTTCAAATCTCCATAGCTTCATAAAAGCTAAAGACAAGATACCTAGTATAAATTTGCAAATAGAGTATTTATTAGAGAGAGTAAGAAGAGGAACATTTCCACTATCCTACAGAAGTCAAAATCATATGCCAGGGTATCTGGCTTGAGTAACTTCTCTGAGGAAAAAGTTAACTCTACCTTTCCCCCTCTGCATCTCTCCCTACACACACACACAAACTGCAATATTACATAGCAGAGCTGTTGGGAAAATAAGTCTATTATTTTGTACAATTCTTCTGCATCTCTCTGGAGCATAGTCTTGAAATAGTTTGTCAAATTCAGGTGTCTGCTATTTGTGAAACATAAAGACAAACTAAAAAGGGTTTGGAAAGGGCCTACAAGAGAAAAATCTGCTAAAAAGTGTAACTAAAGGAAATCAGATACATTTTTGATGCTGATGTAAATCATCAGAGTTAAGAGAATGCTGAGCATATATCTTGGATTTTGCTGATGCTGAAGTGTTTGTAAATGTGAAGACAGTGACTTAGCCATACCTTGCACCTTGAAGCTGAACTTTGAGCAATAATCTATATATTTTTAATTAACAATAATTAATATCTGGAACACTCCTAACAGGATTGTTCTCTTCAAATTGGACCCTTTCAGTGCGGGATGGAGAGCTTTGCAGAATAGAAGGGTAGCTCAGTATTGCCACCAAGTTACTGCTATATTATCTAAAAACAATTAAACAAACAAATAATAATAATAATAATAATAATAATAATAACAACAACAAGCAAAACAACAACAACAAAACAATGTGATGGATGATTCCCTCTCCATCTTGTAACTATTTATCATCTATCCAGTGTCCTCCAGTCACCTATAGTAAAGAAGTTCCTTGAAGCCTTTCTTTTTGGCACAGCTGCCCTTGTGACCTTGCTTGGCAAGGTCCCAGAAGTTCTACCTTGCTCAATATAACTCATGATATCAGCTGGGGAATGAGTGAGACCCAAATCTTCCACTTCTGCTGCTGTTGATAGGCAGCAAGGGGATGGTATAGAGTGAATTCCAAAGGAAATGGTAAGTTTGAACACAACATCAGCAGCTTCCAAGGAAAAGTCACTGTTACGCGGAGATTGAGTACATATTTTGAAGAATAAAGATCAAAGGCTGACTATCATGGAGCAAGGAAGATGATTACACGTGAATTTGGAACTGCTGATTCAGTATTTCTTGCTTTTCACTGAGTGCCTTTTGAATCAGAGAGGAGGTGTCAATCATTGTGTCTACACAGACAAAAAAGAAATGACACAAAAGTGTTCCAGTGAAAAAGGATGTATCCAGGTCAAGGACCAATTTGCAATTAAAGGTACAAAATTTGACAAAAGAGCAAGGTCGTGATTGGAGTGGTGTTGCAACAATTCAATCATCGGCAAGGCATTGTGCAGTAGCATGTTCTAAGGCTGATTGCTTTGTTCAGTGGGGAGACAGGTGAATAACTGTCCTCCATCTTATTACATGCAGTCCTAAATGATTATGAAGCAGGGAGCAGTGTAATTCTGATGAGGCAGACCTGCTTTACACAGCTACCATTAAAGACTCAGCTTCAGTAAACTCTTTTACCAAAAAAATGAAGCAAAGTAAAAACAAAACAGATTATTTAAGCACAAAAGTCAATGGTAGTGAAGACCATCAATTGATTTACAGGTAGAATAACTCTACTAGATGTTTGCCAAAGGTAAAACATTTCCTTTTCAATTCCATGCCATCAAGAAGGTTTGCATGCAGTGAAGCCACTTTTAATTCAGAATTCAGTAAGCAGATCCACATTTTGCACAATACAAACAAGCCAGTTCTTTTATTATTGTTGTTGTTTATAACTATTATTATTGTCCTGCTGAACAACCTAACCTACTGATGACAAATTAAAAAGTCATTGAGTTTGTAATTACACACCCTCATACTTCATTTTCCAATTCATAGGTGAAGAAATAGCAGACACTCAAGGCTGACTGACAAATGGTCACTGCAACACTTGTGGCTATCACACTAGAACTCATAGGGGTATTTCACTCTGAGCATGCAACAGGTATGTGGGGTGGAAGTTTGCAGCTTTGGCTTTTCACGCCCACTGCCCAACTATAATTAGGCCAACTCTAAGGAAAGGAGGTGAAGATCAGCCATGGGAAATTATTAAATGTATAATCATGGCAGACATAATAATAATTCAAGGATCAGGGGAGAAAAATAGAACTTGGAGGGAATGGGAGAGGTGAAATGACAGGGAGGGATGTCAAAATGAAGACCAGAAACATAACATCACACAAATCTTGACCTCCTATTCTTACTCTTAATTGATTTTAATATTTTATTATTGGTTAATGTTATCTGATAAACAACAAAAAAGCAGACAATGCAGAGCATATGTTTTTTATTGTGTTTTTGTTCCTCAACAAATGAATATTCTTTGATTCCTGTTAGAAAGTAAACATTGTGCTGCTTTTACAAAGGGCCACAGCAGTGGCTATTATTAGTTTATTCCTGTTAATTGCAGGATGTCTTCTTTCTCAGTAGGTATTGACCAAATTTGCACACGATGGGAAACATTTGCCTCTGTATAAGCAATAAGTCATTATACATTATCTAGGCTGGTGGTTTTGGAAAATATTAAATCCACAATGTCAAAACAGAGGAGATGGAGTTGTAATCACACTGATGCATGACACACAATTAAGAATGTTTGTAAATTTGCATTTATGAATAAAATGCAGATTTAAATGGATATTCAACTGATAACTAATGCGGTTTTAAGGACACAGCTAAGGTATGTTCATATAACCTAAATCAATGAAGCATGTGTGCTGAACAAACATGAACATGGGTGACATTTCTTAGTGAAAAACTCAAAAACAGAAAAATACTGGCAGGTTTAGAAACAGAAAAACACTGGCACCATCAGCCTCAACATGCTTTTGAAAGGACTAAATACAGGCAGCAGGACTGTGTGCTGGATCACCTTGAGGGACAACAAATATTGCTCTGCTCAGATGAATTATGAAAACGTGCACTGGTTCTCATAACTCTTCCTGTGCTTGAATATCTCCCTGGCATGTAATCTGTAGCTATCCCTCACTGTTTACCAAATCAATTTGCTTTCACTTTACTGCATAAAGGAGAATATTAGAGCACAGCTGACATTTGAATGTGCTGGAAAACTTTGGTAGTTTTTTCCTTTCTCTCTTCTCTCTCTTTTTCCAGATTTGGTGACCCTCCAGTGTCTTTACTTGCAATATTTCATACAGACAGGTTTGGCTTTATTACAGCCTCAGGCATCTACACATGCAGATGTTCATAAGTAATGTTTGGAAGCACTGAGTATGTGTATTAAATTTTTGCCTTAGGAAAAATTGATGAATATTTGATTTGGGAGAGAACAGGTATTTTAGTGAACACAGTAGTGTAAAATATTCAGAAACTGTGAACTATTAAAAGATGTTGGAGCAACCAGGATTTATGTTTTTCCCATACATGCCTACAAATGAGCTACCTACAATTTTTCTAGAAGAAAGAAGGGCTAAACAGCCCTTTGCCAGCTTGAAATGTGTTTCAAGGAGATTGGTAAAACAAAGAAATCTGAGCCAAAAATGGTAATTGCAAGAAAAATAGCAAAATCCAGCTATCCATCTATGAAAGGTAGCCATTGTGACTGGCATGTTAACACACTGCTCACTTCTTAGCAGCTCCAGCCCAGGCACACATTGATAAACTGAAGCAAAATTCAAGAAAGAGAATGGTTAGTGTGAAGAGAGTTTTCTGCCTTTTGAAAGATCAGAAGAGCTAATTAGGTAGAGTTTGGTTAAAGGAGAACTTGGGAGAGGAGCATGAATTTACCTGCTTCTGTAGGCTGAATAGCAAACCAATACCAAAACTAGGGTTAAGTAAAATTATAACGAAACTGAGTGAGTTGGGAGGGAGAAGGGGAAAAACGTTCAGTTACTATAAAATGCCTGTTGAAAGTGGAAATGAAGATTCTCAAAAATTTAGGTTGAATTCAATATATATCAGACCCACTGCTCCAAAATGTTATAGGTATATATTTGAAACATTTTTTTTTCAGTGGTTTTGAATGGCTTGTTTTGACTGTTTCACATTTCATATGATGCTTCATGGTTGCATATAGTTACACTTCATTGTTTATTACAATGAGAAAAAGTAAATGAACCAAAGCATCTTGTTTTAAATTAAAAGGACTATTTTACTTCTCCCCCCCCCCCCCCCCCAAAAAAAAAAAAAAATGCTGGAGAGGGGGACTTTTGTTATGGTGAGAAAAATTAAATGTTCTTCATTTCCCATCAACCTTGAATAATTTCCCTCCCCCCAGTTTGGCAACAACCACCCCCCAAATCAATTATTCACAGAGGCCTATTCCTGGGGGCACAATTAAGAGTAATTGGAAGAAATTAAGTGAGAGAAAATGTAGGCTTCAGTAGTAGGGCTATCTTTTTCTCCTGGTAAGAAATACAGCCTTGATCCTGCAAGACTCTGAGTGTTGCTTATGAGATACTCAGTCTCATTTCAGCATCCCTTGGGAACCGTGAGCATCACTGGGGCACTATTAAACATCTTGAGAGCACAGTTCAAAATGGCACTTAGTCATAACTTCTTGGAATTATTTTTCAGCTTATCAGACATTAAGGTTCACCTTCATATTCTCTGTAAATCAACAGGATAATTTGTGTTGGTCATGAGTAATTCTACATGTATATCTATTTCACAAAGATTTGACTCCTTCACAGGCAAACCATGTTACCTGGCAGTCCATATTGATATTCTGTAGTGTTGTATTTTTAGTCAGAAAGTTGTGCAATATGAAAGCGAGTGCTTTAACAAAGTCTGCTGCATTTATCAGTATGTTTTCTAACCAAAACAGTAATCTCCTTAAAGAATGAAATCAGATTTGTTTGACAAGGCCCATTTTCCAGAGACAGATTTGATTGGCATTAATTATATTCACAGTCTTTACCTAGAGAACTCATATAAGCTTTTCTATTATTTTGCTTGGGATAGATAGATGTTAGGTCTCCAGCTTCTTCTGTGCCTTATATAATATTATGTCACATATAGTCTTTCCATATTTTGGAATTTCATTGGAATTAAAAGATTTATTAACATTCATAGCAGTACATGAAATGTCTTCTCTGCCAAATCTATCCAAGTCTTCTAGAAGTTATCTGAACTTGTTGACCTTGAAAGTGGTGTTCTTGGTACATTTGGAGATTTATTCCTTGACTAAAACACAAACAGAGTAGTCATCACCAAAAATGTGTTATGACTTCTTGTTAATTTTCAGGTCAACACTTCATAGGGAGCATTTCTTGATATTCTGTGATATTATTCATAAATGGTATCTCTCTCTCTAATAAATAATTTATTTGAATTTATTTTTAAAAGAAAATCTGATTTTTTCTATCCCTATAAAAATAGGGATAGAAATTCCCACCATGTTTGACTGATAATTTTCCTCAACATTGGGAAATGACACTTTTCTAGCACTGAAGCAAATTATTACTGCATAGGACTGCCCTCTATTTATTCTGCTTATAATCAGGTCATGACCACTGGTGCCTTAACAACTGCCTTCTTCTAGCCCACTGATTAATTCATTTCAATTCTTCCTACTCAGATTCCAAATAGAGTTACTCTGCATTACGTGTGCTACTTTTTCATTGAAAATTAATGGTAGTCTGATGGAAGCAGCCTGGAGGACATTAAAACAGTAGCAAAGGTGAAGACACTAAGGAGAAAACACAGTATATAGTTAAATCAGCATTTCAAAGATAAAGGAATGTTTTGAAGCTCTTTGAGAGGATGCTGAGGATGAAGGCCAAGCAACCCAGAAGAAATACAGGAAAAAAAATGAAATCACCTTCTCATCTGGCCCTCACATCACTTTGGGAAGGTATAGAAAAATACATTAACAAGTGAGATATGGCTAATAGAAATGGTCCCAAAGTGTTTGAAAAGCCCTATTTCTGAGTTACTGTGAGGTGAATGTATATTTATTTGATCCGAGTATTTCCAAAGAGCGAATGAGTTCATTTTAAGACAAAATCAATCTGTTTTTCCAACACTGTTAAGAAACAGTTTATTTTGTCTAAAATTAACTTGTCTGACACATTGTCATGCTTGGTTACCACAGCAACAGTGGCAACAACTATGCCACATGATTTCTTTTCTATCTGAATTTAACCACCTTACTTTTTACTTTACATGTATGTCTATATGTACATAACTCATGGCTTTGCACAGGGTTCTTATCCAGCTGAAATAAAAAAATACATCCTGTTCAATTGACCATCTTTAATAATACTGTCCAAAACAATATTTCTAACCTGACATTTACTTTCTGATCATGACACTGCCAGCAGTTTTTCTAGTTCTTTACAAGCAAAATATGTAAGCCTCTTCCCTGCTGAAACTCCAGTTTCCCTCAGATGCATACCTTGGTCCTGACATCCTCAGAGTATTTTGAGCAAAAGCACAGGGCTGAAAAACATTTGTGCATCATCATAGCTGAGCAAGCAAAACAGACACTTTTTTTGCTGACATTTTCCTAATATTTTTACCTGCTTTCCCCACTGGAAAATTTCAAAATGAGGCCAGTTCTAATATTACTGTTTTATGATGGGAATCCAGAAGCTTACATCAATGTGAAACATCACCATTATAACAATGTAGTTAAACTGTGGATTTTAACAATCTGCCTTAAAAGTATGTGCAAAGAATTTTTAATCCTTCTTTCCTACTATAATTTCAGTCTGCAATACATATCCATAACAAAGCAAACATGGAGACTGGTCACCTTCCTACAAAGTTGTTCCTGGACAGTATATAAGGAATTTATATACTTTGCTTTCAATGCAAGCAAAGCAGGAAAAAAATCTAGTATCATTTTAAAAGTCTTATAAAAGTAAGCTTAACATTTAATTTAATATGAAAGAGAAGAAAGGTTATATCTGGCTTTGGTCTTTCAAAGTTGTCAGTGTGTTCAATGGCCCTAGAAAGCCCTAACCTGCAAGAAAGAACTTGAAGCTAGAAGGAAAAATCAATAAGAAGAATTTGTGCTGACAGTATCAGAATCGATAATTATTTGAAGGATCTCTTCCTTGCCCAGGAAAAAGTGCAAAGCAAGGGAAGAAAGGGACTTGGGCAACCTGCCCACCACAGGCCAGCAGAAAATGTGAGGAGGACCGGAAAGCCACATAACATCCTTCATAGCTTGGAAAATCTTTCAGCTAAGTGCCAGGCAAAGTAACAGTGAATTTAATCCCTCATGCTTAAGTCACAGAATGATGTTAAAAAACTGCTTGTATTGCACTCCATAGGGTATTGAAATTACCCTTCTAAGTTGTACATATTTTTCTGTGACTTGAATCAATTATATGAGCCACTGTAATCTTAATGGGTGCTACTGAAATGAAAAAATAATGCTAATTAGATCCACTGATTGATTAAATCCCTACTTGCTACGAAATTACTGAGAACCCCATTCTACACAAACGTCTTATTCTCTTCTCCAGACCTTCTTGCTCTACCACTGAGGCCCACGAGGAAGATTGGTGTTAGATATCAACTGGGACATCATCAAAATACAGAACAAGTGTAAAGTTAAATAAATCATGCATTTATAGAGAACAAACACAAGAGGGTGCAATAAGCATGTCCAGAAACCTTGTAGCTGTCACAGAAAAATCTTAGGCTCAGAAACTACATCTCTAATGTATATGCATTGATCTGTATCTGTTACTTAGGGCACACCTGGGTCAGAGGCACTGCCAAGTTATTCATCAACATTCAGTGAACAAGATGAGGCACCATGAATCTGGATTCACGAAGCATGTGTAAACTAGGGTTTTTCTGGAAAGAAAGATGATGCTCTGTCTGAGTGAGGACCAGAGGGAGCAAACCAAGCAACATGCTGATGATTAAATAAATAAATAAATCACGGAGATAGAAGGGGTAGGTCACATGTAGAAACTCACTGTCCACCTCCTAGTATGGAGCATCACAGACTAGTTAGCAAGGATGCTCCCTAGGATACTCACTTATCATGAAATGACAACACAGATGCTCTCTGCCATGGAAGCTGACAAAAACAATTCCTTTTGCACCATGACACTCAGTTATCCCTCTACTAAAGTCAGATTAGACCAAGACCAGGACTTGAAAAGTTCCAGACCACTCAGCTGGTGTTAGGCCCAGATCTTCCAAGTGCCTGTCCTGCTTTAGAAAGCAGAAAGAACTTGTTTGTTATTGCTGTCTGCCTCAGCTATGTCCCAGATGTCTGGAGAGCCTTGGACATCATATTGCAACTGCTAAGTAGTCCTTCTCTGGAGACTAATACAACAATATGTCATCACAAATGATATGGAACTTTCTATGATAGAAAAGCCTGAGGTCCAGTGCTGAGGTTAAAGTCTGTAGCCAGGGCTGATTTCCTAAAAACACTTATTCCCCTTTTATCTGTTTGACTAAGGTGGCATAAAGGAACAAAATCCCACTAATGGCAGCTGAACTTACCTGTCCTATAAAGCCAGGATTCCAGCGCGTTAACCTTTTCTGCATATAAAATAAGATGAATGCATAAAATGCAGTTGTAATTTTCTACTTGATAACTCTCTCTGACTGGGCGCCCAGCTCAGTAGTGTTCTATTCTTGACTTAAGCAGTACAAGAACTGCAAATTGATTTTATCAAAATTTAATTAACATTGTGCTGTGACCTGCAATGCAGTGTAATTCACGCAAGTTAGAACTGTGATTGCAGCATGGTCATAAGGGCTTGTCCTTTGAACCTTGTTGCAATAAGTAGGGACCAGCACAACTCATTCTAGTTTATCCATTATAGTCCTGGGCAAGTGAAAACTACTTCCATAGCTGCTCTGTGTCCACTCGAGCCTGAGCATATGAGGCAGAATAAATAACATATCTGGGAACCTAGATACTCTCCATTGGCCTCAGACTGGGATTTCACAAGGGATATTCTACAGTGGCAAGACAAATATCAACATTGCCATTCTCCATGGCTGTATCTACTTCCCATGTGTAAAACCCATTGAGAAATCAATGGACTATTGGCAAACCTACTGATGTGAATCCTCTGGAACTGAGATTTTGATTTTACAATGAAAGCCATTGTCTCCTGGCAGTATGTAACAGTAATAATTTTAATTACCACCACTGCAGAATTAAGAGGGTACTTTAAATGCTAAAATAGACTGCTGTTTTTCATTGAACAGTATCGAAGTGTATATTATGACTTATTATGACTGCACCCAGAAATTATTGCATTCAGTACATTCATTTGAAAGTGAAAGTAGCAAAACATCTGAATTCACATTCTCAATTCACTGAATTCACCGAATTCACTGAATTCAAATTCTTAAGCTATTTTTTTTTCTCCTTTATTATGTTTTTTTTTTTTTTTTTTTTTTTTTTTTTTTTTTTTCTCCTTTTATTCATCAGAGCTCAGTACCCTGCACAAATATCTATGCTTTCTTATGGAGGAAGATCCATTTACAGAGGAAAATTTCTAATCACTGTACTCATCCTGGAGTGTAGAGGATATTTCCAGTCACTTGAGCCTCAGAAGCCACTTAGCAACTTGAAAAGCAAGAACAGTGCTTTAAGATGACTTAATATTTTGTGGAAAACTGGCATAGAAAGTCAAGAGCAGGCTGGGAGTGATGATGTCTCTTAAATGTGTTGAGCACTAATGCTGTGCATCTACATATACTGTGTTGTTAGTGTTCAGCAGCAAAGGCAGGAATACCTGGGACTCAGCTACCTCTGGCTACCAAAATGTTACTTGAACTTTTATCAATGGGTGGTGGTACCACAGACTTTAGTGACAAAGTGGACACCAAGAACTCTCCTAAGCAATTCCACAGTTCTGATACAGAATGTCTGGTATAACAAGTGGGTACAGGCACTTATGGGAAGTATATGCCAGCAATTGTTTATTTATTTATTTATTTATTAAAGTTTCAGTTTTGATAAAAATCAACCCAAAAACTAGAAAAACTAGATTGTGGATTTAGGTAATTGTCCTGCTAACCATTTATCATGCTACTGGAGATGGATGGGCATCTACTGATAGGGAGATCAGTCTCATCTCAAAGCAGTTTATATGGCTACCTTTAGAGGTCTCTACCCCTTTCCATCAGTGGTAGAGGGAACCTATGTTATATCATTATATAACCTACATTATCTCATTGGTGTCAAACAGGGGAAGAAAAATAAAAATGAAAAACATTACAGGTGCGCATCAATACATCCATTGATTGAATTCATAAATGAATGACTTATTATCCAGATGTTTTCAGATGTTTTCCAGCAAAAACTAGTATGCACTTTGTCCCATGTGTATCTTTATGATTGTTTTCACTCTAATGCTTACAAAGCATTTGGAGTTTCCACAGTATCCAAAAGTAAAATATAATAGTGGAAAGTCAAAAGATATTTTCTGTCAGAACTCTTACTCTTAGTCCCTGATAACCAAAGAGAACCTGAGTTGGAAGGATGTCTATAAATTCAAAATGGGAAAACTTGTGTATACAGTCCATAAAGCCAATGTTTTCAAAACTCATAGTTAAATTATCTGCTTCAGTTGGGCTTCATGTACAATTTCAGGCATTTCACTTTGAAAGCATTAGCTGAATTCTAGAAACCCAAGAATGGTTAATTAAGCACAAAAATTCCACTGAATAATTCACAGGCATTTCACATACTGAATAAAGAGAAATAATTTGAGCAGGTCTAAGAAAAAAAAAAAAAAAAAAAAAAAAAAAAAAAAAAGTTTTAAAAACCTTGCCTGAGAAGTCAATGAAAAAATTTCAGTATTTACCCATAAGCATTTCATTTAGCAGGTTTTGTGATCAAAAGAAACCATTATATCATTTTGTACATAAAAGCATTGATAAATTAAGATTATGCTGACACAAAAATTCTGATCCTGGAGTAGGGGCATTTATCATCTGTCTTCAGCTTGTCTCTAAACCTTATCTGACATTTAATGTCTTTGTGCTTTAATACCTCTGACTGTAAAATGATAATAACAATGTTTTTGCCTTACCCATTTGAAATATCATTTATCAATAGTTTTAAAGGATTTTTAGGATTTAAAGGATCTCCAGACAGAAATGCAAAGTATTATCATTGTAACTGTGGAAGAGTCCAACTGCATCCTGCACTTTCCTACCTGCTCTTACTAAACACAGCTGTTCCTTTCTCAAAAAAAGATTTTTTTATGCTACATTGGTATACGTGGCTTTGCATGAGTGATTAAATTAAGGTTCCTGCCACTGCTTCATTTGACTGGGTTGTGAATATATGAAGAATCACCTAAGACTTATGATCATAGTCCCAAAGCAGAAGACAAAAGGTGTGTCAATCCTTGAAGATAGCTCCATATTAATCCACACCAACTGGTATACACTTGGGGGCTGCAGAAACAATGATGGCATTCCATATAGGTCCTGACAAAAGACATTTTCCATTTGTCAGGAATTACTGGTGTTACTTGTTCATGCTGGAGAATCGCACTAGCCTGAACACACATAATCGGAGCTACTAGGGAGACATGCTCAAGCATTTTCTGAGCTTTCTGTGACAATTTTACATCTGAAGTCTGCTCAGAGACTCTGCATATCACCTGTGAGACTGATTTAACATCATTTAGTCCCACAATTAACAGGGCCTGGGATACAATTTCACTTTCAGGCAATGCTTTCTTTCCATGTTGCACATAGTTTGTGCTGGAGTATTTGTTTGCTTTAGCAGATTTCCTTGAGTTAATGCTGCTCTTCACATTAACTGCATACTTTGGGTGATGGATTGTCATTAAAAGCTGCTGTTTCACACTTATTTGTTAAACAAGAGCTGAACAGTATTGGCCATAACATTTTAAAATGTATTAATGTTCTTGACGACATTAATCTGCTGGGAAAGTGGTTCAGACAGAAGGAATAATGAATGTTACCAAATGAAACTCTTTCTTGTCTTGTTCCCATATAATTTTAAGACAGAATTATCTGTGATGCTTACCATCTCTTTGGCACTTATGAGCCTGTGTCTGGAGTACTCTGCCCAGTTTGGGAATCCCCAGCACAAGGGAGACATTGTCATTGAGGAGGGAGACCACTGGACATCACAAGAAGAAGGTGAGGGTGGTGGAGAATAGGACACAGAAGGACAGTCTGAGAGAATCAGGTATCTTCAGCATCTTTATAAGGCTTATTTACCATTAAAAGCAAAACAAACAAACAAAACAAATAAAAAATAGGTTTGACTTTATGGCTGATCAGCTACATGTTGTCATAGAACTTCAGCTTCACCTGTGACAATACAACAACTCATTGTAAGTTCCATTTTCAACAGCTATGGGTTTCAAGTGAACCCATCTCTGCTTGTATTGGCATGCCTCTGGGGTCCTCCACCACCACATATTTGCCAAAGATTTGGGGATTTGGGGAGCCAATCAAAGCAGGATAAAGTAAAGGCTGTGGATAGGTATCTTTTGGGGGACTGTGCTATTTCTACTGTATCCATTCTTGGTTGGCCAAATGTAATAGTCCAGTCTCTGTCTTCAAGAGCAGCTCCCTGCACCACTACATTATCTTGTCTGGTTCTTCCTAGCTTCAATAGCCTCTAAGCTGCAGCTTTTACTAGCCTTCCCTTCCCTACCTCCAGTCCCTATATACTTCAAGAAAAATCCCCAGAGCAGCTGCTTTTCCCTGCCTGAGACCTGCTTCTGCTGGAAATGGGAATACAGTTGTTTCAGACAATGAAGTTCAGGTTAAGCTCAACTCCATTCACCAAATAATTTTGCACATTAGGGAAAGGGGAAAATAAATGTACCCTATCAAATAATTTCTTATCCCACTTTGAAGTGTGTGCCAGTATTTATCTCACTGGCTAGAAGCTGATGTGGTACTATAGAAAGGGGTTTTGGTGAGTGAGTGAGTCAGAGGATAAGAGACTAAAAGGATAAGTGGAAAGAAAGTAAGGAATTTCTCTGCCAGGATACAGCTTACTTCTTACATCATAGCTTGTAAAAAGCAGATATACAAATACCTAAGCTAGTATTCCCATGTTAATTTGAGCTTCAGGAACAAATATATTTATTATATTACACTCAGCATGAAAAGTTCGTTAAGAGAAACCAAGTACCTTACCTTAGGCAGGCTGCCTCACTGCATGCCCATGCTCTCACTAGCCTCATAACTCTACTGATTTATTGCATAGTATAGACATAACGATATGTACTCTATTGTAATGGCTTCAGTTCAATCCAAAGATCCCAAACCCAGCAGTGCAGCAGTGTGACATAACTTCAACAATTTCTCTCCCTTTATGGTGTATTTACAATTTTGGTAGGTTATCAGGGAAATAATTTTATTTATTTATTTTGAAATATAGTATCTGATGAAGGCACTTGAAAGAAGTGGACCAACACTGAGAATTCAGATCAATAAGGAGCCATATAGAGAACAACAGGTAGGAAAAAGAAATTTGTCTTTGCTCTGTTGTGGGTCAAATAGGTAAGGCATTGTAAATTTTTTATTTTTATTTTTTCCAAGCACAGTATGACCTAAAGGTAAATTGTATGAAGTAATGGAGTTCAGGGGCTCAGACCTCTCCTTTAATGGCATTCATGACTAGGTGATCTTAGAGGTCTTTTCCAACCCGAATGATTCAATGATTCTATGATTTTCCAGTGGGCTATGGAATATGAATGAAAAAGTGAGTAATGACTACATTACTAACAATAAATAAATAAATAAATATCAGCAATGGAAACATGTCTAGTAACAAATGCTTCTACTCCAAACTGTCACTCATCCGTCTGAGCAATATCCCCCTCCAGAGATAATCCTGCAATTACATGAATCTACGCTTAGCTAGACATAAAATGCCTTTCTGCTGACTGCAAAGACAATGAGTGGAGCAGAGGGTTCCTCAATTTATACATTCAACAAAGAGAAAGTGAAGCAACTTGGCCAAGCACAATAATCTTATGATGGATACATTCAGCAAACAATAGGCTTCTGCATAGGGTTTAGCATCGGCCTCAGGGGTACAAGCTCTATGGGGCTGAAGCTTCAGGCTGCATCATTAAGATAAAATAAATTCAGTTGCAGCTTCTTGCATCCTCTGTCTTCCTTAATGTTTTAATGCTAATGGAAACAGATAAATGGCTAAGAAGTAGCTGTCTCTTTGAAGCCTTTCTAATGCCAGGAGGCCCCAGAAGACTGCAGGAGAAAAGATCTGCAGGTGAAGAAATAATAAGTAATTCAACCCATATTCAACCCATGATGATTTACATAATAGATCAGGAGCTACCATGTGACAGTGGAAATAAACTACTCATTTTTTTCATGACAAAAACCATTGTATTTTTAAATATTTTCTCTGAAGATAGGTTTCACTTCTGCAGCATAAAAAAAAAAAAAAAAAAAAAAAAAAAAAGGAATAATCTTTCCCACTTACCTTCTTTTTCCCAGCAAAGCCAGTCCTGGTACAATTTTGAAATACTGATCCAACCTATTCCTCCCCAAGGTTAGTAGCATGTGATTTCTACTTTCCATTGAAAAACAAGGAAAAAAAATTAATCAGAATGGATAGCTAGAATTTCTAAAAATCCTCTTAAAAATGTCACCAGCCATAAAGCAGGTGCAACTGTTGTATGAAAAAAGGAAGAAGAAATTAAAAGTTCATCTGTTCTTTTTGGTTTGTGGAATTCTCATCAGAGGATGGAGCAGTATGTGGATGAAATATATAGACAGCCATCCTCAAACCAGGAGCCAAATCTTTTATCTTGATTGGAACCTCTTAACTTCAGAGGTTTAACATCACACATAACATCTTCTTCATTAGTTGTAGAGATTTTTTTTCTACACTGTGGAGTTTCACATTCAAGCAGAAAGGTATCAACTTGTATGCCTTTCATCTGCTTTTTAAGGCATCTTCTGAGCAGATCAGATCTTCTCAAGCTAAGGCAGAGATTTTCTTGTATGTTGGGTTCTATAATCTCAGAAATGTCATTTACAGGCTCTCCACCTTGAACATGATACCTTTACCTTCCACCAGTGAGTATGTCAGTGCCTGCCTAAAGATCCATACTATTTTCCCGGGCTTTGCCTTTTCAGAGTCTTTGATACTATTATCTCCTACCATGTATTTCATGTGCTGAGGGTCAACCTATGACTTATGAGCACTCTTCCATCTTGAATGTTTATGATCTGTCACTACTCTTTAACAGCGCTGATCATTAAACCATTCTCAAATATTTATTACAGCCAGGCAGGGTTAATAATTTCTAATCAAACAAGATTAGCTTATGAAATGGGATAAAGAGATTTTATGATGCTCCATATTAACTTATCAAAAAAGCTAGTCATTGAACCTACTCAGAAGCGGATGGTAGAATTTTTGCAGAGTTGGCTGACAAGATCAGGAAGATCCTTATATCGTCTTTTACTAAAGGAAATCCTATACAACTCTGATTAAATTTGGGAACTTTTAACACTATCGGTCTGACATATGGTCCCAGTTCATGATGCCTCCAGTGAGAATTACTGGGAAGGAAAGAAAAGGGTATCCTTTCATTAACAGTTCCTACAACTACCTCTATAAATATGGTGACATACTACAGTACTTGACCTAAAGCAATTTTAGAAAGTCGTCTGTCCTACAAAGAACAGCTCAATCTAGTATATATTGGAGATCTTAGATGGTCCTATCCCATGTGAAATTCTGATGTGAGTTATTACTGTAGCACTTCCTTTGCGTATTTTTTTTTTCTTCCTCTCTCTATATATCTAACTGCAAGCTATAATCAATGTAAAAATTTATTGACTTATTTCTCTGATTATATGGAGTGGAATATCACAACTATGAGTTATGAATGTGAATTTCCCTGTACACTAACAGGAAAATCAGTCCAGGTGATTTTCCCCATTTAAGAAACAGGAAGAAGACACTTTTCATTTTCACACTGATTTATTACTGTCTGAATATATTTGAAATAATGTCTGAAATATTTATGTTTAAAGAGTTGCAAATAATTTATGAAAATGGACAAAAATATGTTTCAATTGTACGTTTGTGAATGGGTGCCCAGCATCCATTCACTACGTGGTTTAGATTATATGTTTCAATATATATATTGAAACATTATATGTTTCAATCCCTTCCTAAACTATCTAAAATAACTAATTTCAATGAATATGACCATTTCTACTTTACCAAGCTGTGCAAACCACTTTTTTTTTTTTTTTTTTTTTGGCTAATGAACAGAAAATATGACACTTCTGAAAAGTTTTACACAAAGATGCTGTTAGAAAAAACAGCTAAAATGCCAACTGGCTATAAGTAGGCCTGCTGGGAGAAAAGAACTGTTTTCAGATGGTGTGTACATATGGAAATTTCACCATTAGTGTGGTTATTTCCTAGAACTGCTTTTGCAGCAGCAGTTTAAAACTGTTACATAAGCTAAAGGAGGGATAATTTGGGGGTAAGAACGTTAAACTTGGTTGATCCAAAAATGACAACATTCCATCGTCCATAGCCTGGGAATAGAAACTTACTCTTCAGTCAAAATCTTTTCTGGAATTTTAAAAACAGTTTAATACTTATCTTCAGCCACAAGAACATCATTTTGATTTCTAGTGGATTAAACTTTAGCAGTAATCAAAGTCTGGTCACAAAAGCAAGACCTGTCATACTAAATTGGGCAGGTGTACTGTGTTTATCGTAGAAACTCCATAGTGTGGCTGAGCTTTTTTATTATATGCTGTTTTTCTTTTTCATTCCCCACCTGCAAAAATCTGTCAAGTGAGCTTGACCTCAAGTTTAATAGTTATAGTAGACACAATGTGTACATTGCTTTTTATTGCAGTTTAGTTTAAAGTACCTGTGTAGCTTAAAGTACCTGTGTATTAAATTCCTGTGGACATCTGAGACATGCCTCATAAAACTTCATCAAATACCTTTTAAACTGAAGTACCAGGTACTCTTTAATTATGTAGGATGACAGCCCTTCCCAAAAGAGTTATGCAAGGAGCTTATGCAAGGAAAAGATAACCATGGTGAAGGAAAAAGTTTTTAATGGACAAGCAACATTTCATTTAAATATCACTATTGTTATCAACGTGGTTGATTTTAAGTTTTTAAGTTATTTTTTAAGTTTTAAGAATACTTCTTAATATATTTCTTCTCAATTTCTAACAATTAAGTTCTTTATTCCAAGTTTCCGGATGAATTATAATACTCAGATTTTATTAACTTTGTTTGATCATCAAAAATATTCTGATTTTTAGTGAACTATTTCCATCTCCTCTGTCTTTGCTACATCAGGAAGTACAAACACTATTTGATATAGGAATAAGTTCATTATTTTAACTTCCCTCCCACATTGTCTCAGTATTGAAAAAACCCTTATATTTCTGTTGCCAGCTTCTGATTACCCAAATGAATGAATATCAAAACAGAGGCCTGCAGCTGTCACAAGTAAGTAGTTGGGACATCAGAGGAACACATATAGAAGAAGTAATGAGGACTGGGAGCTGTACACATTTATCACATTTCACTTCACCCCTAAGACTAAGTTTTTACAAATTCATCTGGGCCCTGTTTTGTGCTCCAGAATTAGGCCAATAAGGTCTGTCAGCATGGCCTTCAGATCAACCCTCACACAAACATCCCTTTTTCATTTCTCCAACTGAAGTTCAACATGAGTAAGATACAATGCCCTGAAAGAGAAGAATGGCATTTTGAAATTCTAGGATCCTGTTTTATGTTGGTTCATCTGTGACTCCTCAGTGACAAAATCCTTCCAGAATTTCAGGCACTGTTAAGCTGAGTTCTACACGAGCACCATGTGCTATCAATTTACTTCAATTGTCTCCATTGCTAAGGACTGATGCAGCTGGCTGGTTTGATCCAAATGGTGATGATTAAGATCCTGAAGTCAATTAAATTTTTTCCACTGATTTCAACAGACCTTGGATAAGGTCTTGACGGTTTATGAATTAAATGAAACATACTGAAAGAAACTTTTTCCAAGATATTGGGAAAGAGGAGAGGAAAGAGGGAAAGAGAGAGGAGGAAAATAACTTCTTATTTAGGATTGTTAAAAGATAAACTTCAGAAACGTTCCTGACTTCTCTGAGTTTTTGTCAGAACCCTTTAATGTACGCGCTTGAATATGTTAACAGTCAAAAAATACTATTGCTTGACGCTATCAAGATTACTGCTGAATTCTTGTCAATTTTGATGAGCTCTTTTTTGACATATTCTCAATTAACAAGCCTACTAATATTTAAAAATAATTGGGCTTCATATTACTTGGAGCCCAATTACTTCTACCTCTCTCTCTCTCTCTTTCTCTCTTTTTTTTTTTTTTTTTTTTAAAGTAAAACTAATTTTCCTTTACTTCATTTTCTATCAGTGCCCATTTTTGCTGCCATTAGTCACAGTGGAAACCCTCTGTCTTTAAAACTATCAGAATATGAAAAGCTCTTGATGGTAAGAAACCAGTCTATGAAAGAGTCAACGCAGTAATCATCAGAGAGCCACCTCAAATATCCTGCTCCTCTACAATGCCACCTTGTTTCTGGACTGTCTAAGATTTCATTAGATTTGTTTTTCATGTACAATTCTACTTTCCATTAGGAAAGTTTGAGAAATATGGTCAGAAGAAAAATGCTCAATGTAAAGGTTATTAGCACTGTTGGCAATATTCAATATTGGTTTCCCAGGACTGTTCTCACTAAATATCAAGCCAAAAGAGGATAAAGTTGTAATTCACAGAGAATCCTAAAAAGTGTCAGGGATAATTCTGGTAAGAATCTCCTGCCCACTTTAGCCACCTCCCCACATACCCTGTCCTCCATCAGTGGCAACAGCAGCCAGTCAGGCTTTCAAAGGTTCTGGAGTAGCCAAAACCAATAGATACTTTTCTGCCTATTGCAAAGCTGCTTACTTTGTTCGCAACTAGAACCAGCCCTGAGAAATAATAACTCGTAGCTTAACCCTGATCTCTTAGGAACAAAAATCTTCCCTGAGCTGAATGGGATTTCAGCTGACATTATTTCTCCTCACATAGCAATACAGTACTATTGTAAATTATCAGCCCCAGCAGTGGAGGACACCAGGTTGACAAGCCAGCCTTTAATCTTGTTTTTCCTCAGCAGTGTTTTTGCAACTGTTACAGGGAATTGTTTTCTCTTATCATTTTCAGCAGAAATGACAGGCTGGTCTTTTTCCACATAATTAATATCATTCTAGCCCATGGCAGTATGTGCCATGCAAAATGTAACTTCGTTAGTCTGGAGTTGGAGGACGTATGTTTTCTCACATTTTATCCAAATGAAGCAGGGCTGGGTTTTATCCAAGCCGATTCATAATGTTCCATATTCTTTGTCACAAACTGCCCTGGCTATATAGGTCTGTATCCAGCTGTAGTTATCACAGTTCTCCATCCATGTTCCAGCACATCCTGCATGACTGCATCTAATATTGACAGGGAGATTTCAGTGTGTAAACAGAGAATGAAATATGCCTTCAAAATAGAGCTCACATCCTTCTAATTTTTTTTTTTTTTTTTTTTTTTTCACTTTGCAAGTGTTGTGAGTAGTTGTGCAAGGATTTTTAGTATTGCAGTTAGAGCTGCAATGTATAGGTGAATCAGGGATTTCTTGGGTTTTCTAGCACTGTTAAAATTAATTCAGCCCTATCAGAATGATATAGGTTCTTCATTCTAAAAATCCAATAACTAATTTTCATTTTGATCTATTTAAAAATTGTTTAAAGCTAAGCACAATATCATTTTGAATTGGAAAATTGACACGTATACTTAAGTAAAGTTAAAATTTATTTTGAAATTTATATGATGTATTGTATATTTTATTTTGGATGATATTTCTTTATTTTCTTCTTCTTCATAAGACTGTTGCTGCTGCACATAAATTTCAGGATTATGGTCTGCAAAATGGGTCCCAGAAATGAGGTATGTCAGGCACATACAGTTCCTGCAGCAGGTGGGAAAAAACAACCACAATGGGGCCCCAAACAACCAACCTCATTAGTTCAGAGAAGATTAAAGTTAAAACAACTAATGGGCACAATGTCTCAGACTCCTCAGGGGATTGGATCAAGGTCCCAGGGAGGTATCTCTATTCATTTGGGAACATCCTCCTTGAACCTTGACATATAATGGTCATGGCTACACTTATAATATTGATACCTAAGCAAGCATCTTGTTAAGCACAGAAGCCATCAGAGAATGAAAGTGGGGTGTCTCTTCTCAGGTGGGATGCCAGGGGGTTGGTGTCTGGAGCTAGAGTGTATATTTGAAGAGCTGTCTGTAAGGTGAGTTGTAAGGTGAGTGATCTGTGCCAGACTGCCACGAAGACATGGAGGGAGCTAAATCCTTGTTAGAATGAACAGTCTGATAGTTTATTTTTTGTACCCTTCTTCTTTCTTCTGTGTTCTTTTTTTTTTTTTTTTTCTTTTTTTTTCTTTCTCTTTTCTTCTGTTTCAAGGGACTTCACAGTTTATCCAAGCTTTGTGTAAGTCACTACAGAAATTTATTTTCAGATGACTTATTTTATCTGGCTGGTTGATCTTGCCAAGAATTTTTAGTGAACAGATTTGTCTGTGTGTGCGTGTACATGTGGAAACAGGGAGGGAGAATTTTGCATTGGGATCAGTGCAAGTGGGACCAAGCCAGACATCAGATTTGCACAAAAAGCTAGTATTAAGGAAAGATCTGATCTTCTAACTGCAAAAATATAGAGAAGAAAATGAATGAATTTTCCATTGTTGTAAATGGTTCAAGGTTTCAGACTATGGGAGAGAGTAGATTTTTTTAATGTGTCCTACGGTTGGGCAAATTTCTAGTTTATATACTTTACAAGAATAAATTAATGTTTAATTAATTATCCTGAAGTTGCTGAAATCCATAAAATTTTATAACACTATGCCAGTTAGGATTTCCCCAAAACTTAAAAACATTCCCCTAAAAGTTGAGTTCTATCTCCATTTTCCTAAAGAATACACCAAGGACTAAAAATGCAAGATGACTTATGCTACAACTTGCATATTAGTAACAGGTCAGGGAATAAAACCCCATGAAGTTGATGATCCATGCAAGAACTAATAACTCATTCTCTAGAAAAACAAGGAGGAGAAAAAACAAAACAAAACAAAACAAAACAAAACCAACAAACTTACTTTATCCTATCAGTCCCGCCTGTCTGTGCACTGTAAATATTTATATCAATATGGTTCTCTTTCCATCAGGTTAGGTCTTACTTAGCAGAGAGAATAGAATAGGATTAATGTTTATACTCATATTCAGTGAAGTAGGCTTTCACCATCTGTGAAGTTAATGTAACAAAAAACATTTTCACATGTCATTTACTTTTAATTTCTTTTCTGTTTTTAAAAATGTAGTCTAATTAAAGAAAGGATTATGAAAGAAAGGAGCAGGAGGTGAAGAAATCTAAATGCAGAGCTTGAAAGCACCATATTGTAATTTGGGATTACAGGAGGAAGAGATGAATTTGCATGATGATGCCTTTCATATTTATTCATTTAGAGAAGTGTTTATTGAATGCTTTAGGCAGATTATAGGCATGCTCAGAGTCTTAGCCACTCAAAATAATCAACTAAAATATACTCTCTCCTTCACAAATGGAATAAGTTCAAAAGTTATAGGTCCTCTTGCACTTTTCTCAGAACATATTTTAAAGCTGTTCCAAGAAACACCAAAATCTGTGTCATAATCTTCCAAATGTTTCTTTTCAAAAAGTACTTTATTGCATACCCTTAATAAAATATCTTGAAGTTAAAAATCAGTTCATATGTGTTGGTAGATCAAACCCTTTGATTTTCACAATTTGACAAGGAAGACTGAATCAGAAAAGAAAATCAGAAAGGTTGATATTTATTATGAGACAACTAGCCAGAGCTACAAAAAGACGATCTTGGCAACATTAATAGTAAATGAAAAAACAAGGATAGTTCTAATCCTGCTTCAAAAGGCAGTGGGAGTTGCCAACAAATAATGCAGGGAGATAATGATGCATAATATCCTTTTTTACTGAAGCCAACAGTAAAATAGTTAGTCTTTGCCAGATATACTAATAAAAGTTGTTCTAATCAGAAAGGCTGATCCAGTAAATGCAAAAGACTAGAAGACTGAAAACATGCAGACAATGTTAGAAAATAGCTTTAAGTTCTTATCTAACTTTATACTGTTTAGTTGCACTCATGGAGAACTGGTTGAAATAACTTCCAAACAGTGGTTTTTTTTTTGTTTTTTTTTTCCTAGAGAATGGACACAGAAGTCCTAATAGCTGGAAAAGTGTGTATATGTATATACACATACATATGTATTTGCTAAAATCAACTCTACAGGATTATCATCATTCATGTTAATATCCAGCTGCTAAAACAAAAACAAAAACAAAAAACCTAGCACATAATAAACATTTGACATACACATAGAAAATCAGGAGTTTAGGAGCCATGAATGTATCAAAAAAAAAAAAAAAAAAAAAAAGTCAGACTGATCTATTTTCTTTTCAAGATGTTATAGTGGTTATGAAGCATTTTATGTTATCCTATATAACATCCTCACTGTAAGATGTGAAAGTGTTAGCTGGGTGTACCAAGGGTGTAACTGCTTTACGGAGGGTACAAAAAGAGCAGAAAACTGTCCTCTAATTATCAAAGGTTGACTGCCATTTCAGACAGAGTGACATGGCACAGAATCTCTTTATGCTATTATATATACCCATTAATCTTGATAGAAAAAAAAAAAAAAAAAAAAGTAAAGAAAAAAAAAAGTATGATTTCAGGGTTGTAAACAAAGTAACATTTTGTAGCAAAGAGAGGTTATCAGCACACAGAAGGGGATAAATAGAATAATAAGTACTCTTGATAAACAAGGGAAAAATGGTGCTATTAATTGCAAATAGGTGCATGGTTCTACATTTAGATGGGGATAATCTTTGCAAATGCAGAAAGAGGAAAAATGATTAGACAGCTAAAAAAAGGTTTGCTGAAGTTCAAATTGACATCAATAAAGAAACGTCACAGTTAAAAAATAAAATAAAATTATTGGAAAAGAAGAAACTTAATATTGGGTTGTATAAACATGAGTGGCATCTGTAAGACATGAGAAGGGGTCATTCACTCTCTTTCTAAAGCTTAATCTGGGATCTTCTGTCCTTGACTTGAATGCCACTTTTCAGTAAAGCTGTGCCTCTTTTCTCTGCATCAAGAGGAAAGCAAGGACAAAGATCAGAAGCTTTGAAAATACCAATAGAAAAAATGGAGGGAACTGCAGTGACTTAACCTGGAGAAAACAACAGTAGGTGATCACACTATACCATGGTGTGGGTCTTCAAACAGAGAAAAGGAAAATGCAAAGGCAATATTCTGCTTTCAGTATACAGAAGTAAGACAAGAACTAGTAAAAATAATTTCCAGCAAGACAGATCCTTAAGTATATGGGGTAAACTAAATTATCAGTTAAGATCTCTTCCTATATTTTCTATTACTACTTTCCAGAAGTGGGCACAACTTTCATTTCTTATTGGAATAAAGGTATATAATACCTTTTTTCCTATTTTGATGGCTTTGGGGATGGAAAGCTTGGTAAACTGCAACAGAAAAGGAACACCATCCAGCTCGAGGCCAGTCACTAGTGGTGTTCCCCAGGGCTTGGTACTGGGGCCAGTCCTCTTTAATATCTTTATTGATGATCTGGATGAGGGGATCGAGTGCACCATCAGTAAGTTCGCAGATGTCACCAAGTTAGGTGCGTGTGTCAATCTGCTCGAGGGCAGGAGGATCTGGATAGGCTGCACCGATGGGCTGAGGTCAACAAGGCCTCAGCCCATTGTATGAAGTTCAACAAGGCCAAGTGCCGGGTCCTGCTCGTGGGGCGCAATAACCCCAAGCAGAGCTACAGGCTGGGAGATGAGTGGTTGGAGAGCTGCCAGGCGGCGAAGGACCTGGAGTATTGGTGGATAGTCGGCTGAATATGAGCCAGCAGTGTGCTCAGGTGGCCAAGAAGGCCAACGGCATCCTGGCTTGCATAAGAAGCAGTGTGGCCAGCAGGTCTAGGGAAGTGATTGTCCCCCTGTACTCGGCTCTGGTGAGGCCGCATCTCGAGTACTGTGTTCGGTTTTGGGCCCCTCGCTACAAGAAGGATATCGAGGTGCTTGAAAGAGTCCAGAGAAGGGTGACAAAGCTGATGAGGGGTCTGGAGAACAAGTCTTATGAGGAATGGCTGAGGGATCTGGGCTTGTTCAGTCTGGAGAAAAGGAGGTTCAGGGGTGACCTTATCGCTCTCTCAAGGGAGGCTGTAGCGAGGTGGGGGTTGGTCTGTTCTCCCACGTGCCTGGTGACAGGACGAGGGGGAATGGGCTAAAGTTGCACTAGGGGAGATTTAGGTTGGATATTAGGAAGAACTTCTTTACTGAGAGGTTTGTTAGGCATTGGAACGGGCTGCCCAGGGAAGTGGTGGAGTCACCATCCCTGGAGGTCTTTAAAAGACATTTAGATGTTGAACTTAGTGATATGGTTTAGTGGAGGACTTGTTAGTGTTAGGTCAGAGGTTGATCTTGATCTTGATCTTGAGGTCTCTTCCAACCTAGACAATTTTGTGATTCTGTGATTCTTTTAGGAGTCCGTACCTCTTCTTTCAAAAGTGCAGGAAATGATTTTAGTAACTTGCTTGGACCTAACCATTAGTCTCTTGCTTTGGAACTTCTTTCATTTGTCTGCTTCTGAAGTTGTGGTGGATTTCTCCAGGGCTTGCATTAAATCCATAAATGATAACAATTTGACACTGGGATACTTTGTTAAAACAGCATGAGACCCAGGGCAGTTACACAACCAGCAGCTTTCATTCCACAGGCATCATACGGCATAAATAATGGCTGTTTTATTCTTAGCAATATGTAAGCCAGATTGCAGATACTTTATTTGCAATTTTGAATGCTTACTCCCATGGGCCAAGGCATTTAGAAATCTGGCACTTTCATGCTAGTATGATATTTCTACCAGGCTCCTCAGGATATCTGACATCATGTTTTGTGACATATCTTGCAGATAGCATTTTCTTTTCAATTGCTCACCCAAATGTTCCCTGTCTGTTATACACAATAGATTTTAATATTGCAAGCTGCTTCTATACCCTGCTGTTAAGATGCAATTTGTTCTTTGTGTTTCATCTGTAAAGGGTTGGTGACGTTCATTTCTAATGTTCAAATTAGAGAACAAGCTCAGAAGTGAAGTTTATAATTAGCCTAGCAATTTGATAAACATCAAAGAATTAGAAGCAGACACTTTTAAAAAGCAATTATCAAAAGAAATTCTAAAATGTATATGGGCTTGGATGACCAACCATTCTTGCATTCATAGTGAGTGCTTCTGAAATGATAAACAAGAGAAATATCTGCACTTCAAAAGAGCCTCAATTTCAGGGAAAAAAAAAAAAAATGTAATTTTACAATAACTATGTAGAAACTTTTAATTATGTGGAAAATATTGCTTAATGTAGTTACAATGACAAGAATGGGAAGAAATTAAGATACTGAAAAAAAAAAAAAAAAAGCACAAGAAAACAAAACAATTTTCATCATTTGAAATGGAATGAATGAAATTTCAAGAGGAATGGAGATTAAAAAAATTAATTATATCTTACAAGACCTGAATGAGTCAATAGGAGCTTTTCATTTAGCTGAAACCTTAGAAGCCTTGATGCAATTTTCATATTTAGAATCTTTGTGTCACATTTTGTTTTAGCCACAGTAAAGGGAACTTTCTGGAAATTCTCTTTACTTTGATCACTAGACATGAAATGAGAAAGTAAATGCATGAAACAAAGGTTGCTCATCAGGTGACAAACTATGTCATTTGATCCCATATCATTAAGTCCCTTGGGCTTGCAATGTATACAAAGAGAAGCCAAGCACAATTCATTAATTTGTAATTTATTACTTGTCCATATTTTCGCTGGCAGTCTGAAGGAAGCTACAGAAGACCCTTTGAAGTCTGTGAAGTTTTAAGGAATAATCACTTGAAGCTATGCTTCCCCATTGTGGCGTTTTCCCCTTTCTTTACAGAGAGGTTTGCAAGGAAAAAAAAAAAGAAAAAAGAAAAAAAAAAAAAGAAAAAGAAAAAAGAAAGAAAAAAAAAAAAGTACAGTTCCAAATTTACAGTGTGCTGTGATGCTATTCAATGCCTTTATAGTTAGACACTGGTATGTGGGTTGGCAAGTTACATTTATGTGTGTTTTTTGAGAGGAGGATAGGCAATGTACTACTGCAATATACAAATAGCAAACCCCTTGCCTGATGTGTGTTACATGTAGCCTGCTGTGGCATACAACTGGAGCTGTGACTGGGATCTTCAAGCTCATGGTTTTACATGATTTGCCCAGGGATGTACAAACAAATGTATTTGGATCCTGCACTGCCTCATACCCAGTTTGTATTCTGATATTTTTTTTCTACCTCACTTGTTAGTCATACTCTGAGCACACACTCTGAAAGCACATTCTGAAGGTAAGAACCATAATTTAAACTAAGGCAAAAGTGCTCAAGTAATCTTTATTTCTCCATTGAATTGCAATATAGCTAAAATCAGTCTCATCAGAAGTCACAAAGATCTGGTACTTTTGGCATTAAAACCTAAATTCAGATTTTCAAAATCCTGCAATACTTTGATACCTGCACTCCTGAGTTTCCCAGTCACTTATATTTTTGGCAGTGGGCATAGATACCCAAGTCATTATGTTTCTGGTGTCTTAGACCTCAAAGGTACTACAGCAATCACAAAATAACTGTCCCTAGCCTACATTCCCTCCAGAGTCAAGTCTAACCTCAGAGGTCAGCAGTAAGGGATGATGTGTTCAAAGCAGATAGCTGTGCATTTTCCCCTTCAGTTGAATAAAATGATAAATTCATCTTCTACTTTGGGTTCTCAGTCTGGCTTGGAGAAGGAATGTGCTTCCAGCTGTCTCCTTTATCCCTAGGAAAATTAAATATTTACTAGGCCAAATCAAGACAGAGATTTGCTATGCAACTCATCTGCAGATGTTTCTCCTAGGCAGCAGGAGATTGCAGCATGAGCCCATTTGGCAACTAATATTTAATTATCTGTAGCTGTGAGAGGAGAAACCAAGCAAGCCCTGTTTCAGAATAACCTACAGCTCACAAGTTCTGGCACAAACTCAACAGGTAGGAGGCATCAGCACAAGATTACACTGCTTTTTACATCTTGAAGAGTTAAAAATGAACCTAGCTTTGCACCAGCTTTTAGATTTGAAGTGCTGTCTCTGCAGCAAAATCTGGCAAGATGACAGTCTGGGAAATTTTACCGACTTTTTAACACAACCCCTTTGTAGCAGTCTGACATCTGCCTTCTTCTCCCTGGGTGCTGTGTAGGAAGCTCAGGCACTTAACTCAGATTTGTTGAGCCTTGGAGATAACTGAAAGCCTAACGGGCAGTGCTGAGTTTAAACCTTCTTTGTAGGTCTTGCAGAAAATACTTGTCCTCAGATGTTTTTCCCTTGGGAGAGCATGGCAGTTTCTGTAACAATGAAGAAAAGTCCACAGGTTTCCTTAAACAAAGAAATAATGGCAAGATGCTTCCTTTCTGCCATTTGTTTCCTGACACCCCTTCAACCGCTAACCTGAGCCGTTGCTGCTGAATACATTAACATTATAATAGGTCTTGGGGTCACAACCAGAGACCTACTATACAGAGACATGGAATGAACATCCTGTTGGCAGGCTTTTATATTCCCAGTAGGAAAGAGACAAAGATGGTACTGCAATGACTTTTATGTATACTATACACAGACAGGAGCCATACACAGCAACTCTAGAAAAAATGAAGGTGTGATACCCACTGGTATCTACAGAATTTTTTTAGCAGAAATATGTGTATGCTCAGAAAATTAACCAGAGCATACACAACAGATGCTGAAGGCACCAAAATGGCTAAGCAGGTGATGCATTTTTAAGATATAAGCACAGAACCGTCTTTTGTCCCAAAAGCTGGATGTTCAGCAATCCGTACAAATCACTTTATTCCTCCACAACAAGGCTGCATGTAACACAGAAAACACAACCTGCAAATGAAAGCAGGCAAATTGAGAGGAAAGAGAATGTAAAGAAAGTGCTGACTTTAATATAGCAGCACAAAAGAGATTTGTAACTACTCCAGTGCTTTGGTGATGAAAGTTTATAGTGTTCCTAGCTGTTTCTATAACTTCTTTAAGAAGTTAGTCTGCTAAACAAGCAAATGGACAGAACCTGGACAGAAAGCTCCCAGTTGCACAAACCAATGATCAAACTGGCAAGATTAATGCTGAAATTCTCTTGCCAAAACCTCAGGATCTGACCCAATATTGGGAGTATGGATGTACTTTTGAGGGTACATAGAATTTTGAATTTCAGTTGCTTTATACAGTTTGGGAGCAGTACAGAGATTTGCAGTGACCACAGTGTTTAAATGAATGTGGGATATGCAGGAGTCTGATTATTGAAATATAGTATATTACAAATACGATCACCAGATTTGGGCAGGGAGAAACATGAATTTCCTCCCACTGCTACAATTTGGCTTGGCTGGTATTGAAAGCTAAGGACTGGCCCCACTAACTACTGAGTGGTCCTCAGTGTAATATTTGGATTTGATACAAGTAGGCATTCCTGAAACACAAGAAAAAAAATATAAAATTTACTATTTAGCTAAGTGTCTCACAGTTTCAGTGTATGACCACTTCTGTCAATGTGTTATTTCAGCAGATACTAGGGCTGACACTCTAATGCAAACGTATTAATATAGAATTACTTCTTTCAATTGTTTCTCAAGTCTGTATCCCCAGGAACTTTACTTGGACATAGTCTTTAACCTTTTCTAAAAAGAAAAGAAAAGCCTCTTCAAAGAAATAAAATGTTTCTTTCATCTTTAAGTTTTTCTCAAGCTTTTCAGTGCACTAATGTGATTGCAAAGAAATACCTATTAAAACTACCTATATATTTGGCTCTTTTCTGGATATAATATGTATAACTTTTAATTGATAAAAAATATCACAAATACTGCTGGTCAGAAACTGTTTAAGATAAGAAAGCTAAACAAAAGGTGAAACATTTGCAAAATATCCGTAGTAAAAATCTTCTAGTTTCCCAGGTGAAAATGTTTCTGAAAAGCTCTCGTGGGAGGTCTAATGGGGAGCTCAGCTTTCCAGAACTGAAGGCTTGAAGATAGATCCTGCTACATGGAAGAGAGCCAGTAACTCCAGCTTTCCTGAGGCTGAGGCAGAAGCACTGTCTCCAAGCCCTCAGCATAACTCTCTCTCCCAAACCCCTGTTGCCCAGGCTTGCTTAGTTAGACTTGCCAGAGCTGTAGACAAAGACAACTATCACTTGCATGGACTTGGAATCCCTGTTCAATTTTTGTTATTTTAAACAACCTGTTCTGTGTTTTTCTTCTTTCCACAGAGAATTTCAAATATCCATTTTTCAGTTTCTGAGCACAATCTCTAAATGATGAGTAGTTCATGCTTTCCCATGACCGACATGGAAATAAGAGCTCAGATGTATTAAGAAATATACCCTGAAAAGCTGTTGCTAAAATACATGGGATTTTGGAGCCTGCATGTAAATATAACTTCAGATTTGGACCTCACATATGATGATTTCATCTTCACTGTTTTTCCCCAAATGCTTATCTGTCTACCAGGAGAAAAATTTGCCGTTTTATGTGTTCTAATGTTACTTGGTGAGATTCTCTCTAACACATTTCAAAACAAAATGTACTAGACTATTGGTAATTTTATTAATGATGGATCTGATGAATGAGAAGGTACCAGGAGTTCCAGATGTGGGGTTTACCCTTTTTTCTTCTACTGCTCCTACATGGACAAACGCTCTTTGTCTTCATTTGTAATTCTGTGTTATAACACACCGACGTTATTTTACAATTTTCTTTAATTCCTGGACTGTTGCAGAAAAGAAGCCTCGAGAAGAGGACAGCATCATAGAATCACAGAACCACTAAGGTTGGAAAAGACCTCCAGGATCATCTGGTCCAACCATCCCCCTCCCACCAATGTCACCCACTATACCATGTCCCTAAGCACCACATCCAACCTTTCCTTGAACACCCCCAGGGATGGTGACTCCAACACTTCCCTGGGCAACCCATTCCAATGCCTGACAACTCTTTCTGAGAAGTCTAAGAGAAAGATCAAATGAGACTTCTTAGTGGGGTATGAAGCTCATGAAACTTTCCAACAAGCCAATTTGAACTTGTTCTTGTGTTATACAGAGGTTCCTGGCGTGCCAAACTGATTTTGGCTTTGAATGAAGCAAACTTGCTGTGAATCAATTTGTGGGGAAGAACAAAACAACAACAACAACAAAATGCACTACGTATTTCCATTGATCTCTATTAGATCCAAAGAAAAGGATGAGCAGAAACAAATCCATGCTGAAAAGAGGCACTGAAAGGGAACTGTTCTGCAAGAAGGTGAAGGTGTAATAACTCCAATATGATAATTGCCATAGTCCTGTTAGCTGTAATTTACAAATTTGGAGATTAAGGGGAACTACACTGTTAAATAGCCTCCATATTTTCTATAAATCAGCTTCCCTGTTTACTATAAACATAACCTGACTGGAGAGTCAGCAATGACAATGACGAAAGAATTATTTCTGCTCCTCTGAGAAGCTTGGCAGCTTTCCTATTGCTAAGGCTTTCTTTGCATCTCCTAACAGTTCAAGCCTATTTACTGCAATCTTCATTGTGGGTCCTGAATACTCTCTGTCTTTAGTCTCTTTTTAAGCCTGACATTGAGTAATAGCTTTCTAAAAATGCCTTGAAGTCCATTTTAAATGTGACAAAATGGTCTGTAAGAGACTAGGTAAATGTACAAACCTCATGGGATTTACACAAAACCCCCTGAAGAAGGGATGGAAACTAATTGCTGTCTATATTCACCTACTGTGTTAAACGTTTTTTATGGAGACAATACTAATATATTTTTTACTATGGAGCTGCAGCTTTTCTCACAAGAATGTCAATCAATTTAATGTTAAGATGTTACTCAGATAAAGAAAAGGTCCAGAAAAGAATGTCCCATATGGGAACACTTTCAGGTACACTACTATTTTCCAGGACATTTCAGAACTTCATGGAAGATACTCTCATGTGTAGATGAACTTTACAGACCCAGATGCTGAACGAGAGGTGTAATCAAGTCTCTGGGAAAGATGGTAAACAACTAAAAAGATCAAAGAAAACTTCTCTCATGGTAGTAAATATTTTTGTCTACATAAATCTAACTATTATTTGTATGCTAAATTATAGTTGGAATTTTCTCCCACAAGTATAAGTGTACTTATAATGGTTCGTAGCCATCAATAGAAGATGAAAGAATAGTCTCTTAAATAACTCTTTTTACAGTAACCAGCTTCCTAGGACCAGCAAGAAACAACTGAGGAAAAAAAAAAAATGCTTTTAGGATGAAAAACTTATCATACAAACAATTGTGAAAAATGTTATGTTTGGATGACTGTCTTTTACTTTCTCTTCTAGAATAGAACCGAAACTGAAAATCTTCATTAAGACACATTTTATGTTTTGTTTTGCTCATTACACAGAATCTGTGCATGCTGTACAAATGCTTTGTCCAGGACTGAAAAGAGATAAGGAAGTCATGGAAGTTCTTGCTATGGGCAAGTGTATTGCCAGCATGTTATGACAATGGAGGTGAGGATGCAATAAAGAAACAATGTCTTGGACAAATATTCATAAGGAAATATATCAGGATATTGAATAAGTCATTCTTCATAGCAGTTGGAATGATATTAGTGATGGAAACTATGCTGACACTCAGACGACGATAGTGGAAAAAGGTTTCATGAGTAGTAAAATAATATAACAAACAGTGACTATTAAGAGAATCACCCAGCACTATATGCTCTATCACTCTTGATGCTGTCTGCATGGGATTTGTTCAGTTCCTTTCCTCCACACTCGCTTTCCTATGACTCTTGCTTGTTTTGGTCACCCACAAACCACCATGCATTGCATATCAGACACGAACTCCCATCTATCAAGAGTATGGTCACAGCCTGCAGCAAGCATGGGTCCATCAGCAAATATTGTTTTATTGACCTGCACAATAAAAAAGATGTGAATATGGACCAGTCTCCCTACCACAGTGAGGAATGCCTTATACATGTAGATGTTTTTGTAAAGGAAACAAGTACAGAAAGAAAATCAACCTGACACACTTCACTCAAACAAATCCTTTACTGCAACCAGGCACATGCTTACTCTCTGTTTTCCAGAGTAGAGACTGCAGGGTGTATCCTGAGCTGTCCAGATTTTATTTCATAACTGTTCTGCTTTATATTTCATTCAGCTTAACTCTATTATTTTTACAGTCTACCAAATACATTGCTGGGGTATAACAACCCTTTTCAATGTCTTCTGTTTATCCTTGAGGCAGTTCCCTCCTGCCTGTTTCTAAACTGCATTGAGTAATGTGGTTATTCAAAAAATAAATAAGCTTCTCTGAAATGCATCCAAATGTAATCCTCCCTGAAATGTTATTTAAATTCTATACTACATCTTTGGCTCAGAGCTTTGGGGATATATTTTTTTTAATTCCTGCCTTTCTAGTCTTTTGGTCACAGCTGAACTTTCCAGGAATAAAACTTTCAAGAGTGTTATACATGATACCATGAAATTCTGCAACAGAAATGACACAAACTTTTATCCACCTGCTGGAGTTAGATTATTTCAAGAAATATATTCTGCTCAAAGTACCAGTCATGTTCCTCTGCTGTATGAAGCTCTGAAGCAGTCATGGCTTTCATTGCTTTGCATTTGAGTCTTATGCTGTTTCTCTGTATGCTGTACTACAAGCAGTGAGAACCTGTCACCCTGAATTACTTTCATTTTGAGTCATTATAAAAAAGAGGGGAGAAGAAAGTCTTGTTAGGAAATAGTATTTTTTACTTTTCCCCATAACCACCATTATTATATGTAAAAAAAAAAAAATAAAAAAAAATCTATGAAGGCATTTGCTTTCAGAGATATTCAGAAATTGGCTGGAAAATAAAAAAAGAAAAGGGCATGAAAAGCAGAACAATTTCATAGCTTCCCAGCTGCAATCACTAAATTTCATGATCAAAACATCGCTAATTTCAACCACAGAAATAAAATAAATAAATAAATAAATTCAGGCACAGCTCATTATGTGATTCAGCTGAAAGGTTCCTGGGAAAAGAAAATTTCAGTTAGCTGACTGCCTTCTTTTTTTTCTAAGCCACAAATTTTTCTGTGACCACAGCTGCTTTACACCACAGACCAAATACCTTTCTCCACAAGCCCTTTTAGTAAGATAAACTTCCATAATCTTGAGTTTCTGACAGTTTTGTTCACAGAGCTGGAATGCCCAGGGCAACAGGGTCTTGCATGGACCACACAGTTTAGACAAACCTGCTGGGCAAATGGGCATCACCAGAAGGACAGATTAGAAGAAAGGGTCTGCTACTCAGCACTGTATTGCAAATATAGTTATGGCCTTGGTTCGGGAAGGAAGAGCATGACATGCAGCAAAATAATTCACAAGAGGCAAAAAAAATAGAACACAGGTGGCCCCTCAGGCAGCTCTTCTGTGCCAGGTGGGTGCCAGAGCCCTGGCACAGGCTGCCCAGAGCTTTGGGGACTCCTTCTTGGAGAGCTTCAGCAGCTGCCTGGACATGGGGCTGGGCACCCTTCTTGAGCTGGGACTTGGACTCCAGAGGTGCCTTCCTTCCAACTTCAACCAGTCTGTGATTCCAGGATGAGAGGACAGAAACCTATGCTGGAGAAGTGAATGGTGTTTTAGGTGGCCTAACTCAGTAGCTCCTCTATTTTACACTTCTGCGTATATAACAACTGAAACTATTTAACAATTAAGGGTCTGTGAATTAATTTCCAACATCTTTTTAAAAATAATTAAGCTGATATTGGAGAAAGCATGAAGAGATGTCAAGATGAGATTCCAAGTACTGTATCATTGAGCCACAGCTGCTGAGAAAGTTGATTTTACCTGCTAGGGAAGGGAAGCTGGTGATAACAAAGATGGTGTCCACTGGCAGTTTGCCTTTTTTTCTAGCAGTAGTTACACAGGAAGCCTTTTGCACTGTGGGATAATATCTGACAGGAAAGTGTGGTTACTGATGGAGAAAATGGTATGTGTCCAACCAGAAAGGATTTATCCATCTGTTGTCAACTGCTAATAAATATCTGATTATAATGGATATGGCCTAAAACTATTTTAAATTTTCAATTAAACATTCCACTGCACATTTCACTGCATTCTTGGGACTTCTCCTCAACTTTTTTTTTTTTTTTTTTTAATGTAGAAAGACACTTCTTGTAAAATATCTTTTAATTTTTTAATTCCTAAAAGAAAAAGAAAAAAAAAAAAAGGACATTTTGACTATCAGATACCAAGTTCAGCTGTAATCCAATTACAGTCAACTTTTAATAACCCTTTTTGAAAAAGAATTTAAAAAAAAAAATAGAGAAAAAGCTGTGAGGTTAATGAGAAGGTCAACATGAAATTTCACATTGAACTGCTGCTCCAGTGTTTAGAGAAGAATGAGCTGTGAACTTATATTGCTTTTGGCCCAGAGAGTTAGACTTATCACGGATTGGGAATGATCCCAGATAATACAGCAAGATTTTTAATAGAGTTCTGTGCATGGCTGGGTCAGGGCTCTGGGAACTTAGTCATTTCGTTATGATTAATAAGCACCAATTTAATGGCCATAAAGGACCAACAGATCAATCAGTCTGACTTCTTGCAAAATAAAGCTCATGAGATTTGATCCACTTGTCCTGCATCACTTCCAGAAACACATCTAGTCTTAATGTGCAGATAGCCAAAGAAGGAAAATCTGCTGCCTCCTCTGTGAGTTTGTTTCACTGTTAAAAATGTATGTCCTGCTGGCAATTTGAATACCTCAAGTTTTATTTTTTCCAGCTGTTGGTTCTGGCTAATCTTTTTCCTCCTAAATTAAAGGACTCTCCTGTATTTGGGGGTTTCTCCCCACCAAGCTAATCAATACTGATTATCAAGTTTTCTTTCTCAGGTTTCTGTCCTGTTTCAACTGGGATAGACTGAACTTTCTTCAGACTAACTGGTATGGTTCCGTGTTTTGGATATAGGATGAAAATAATGCTGATAACACCAATGTTTTAGTTGTTACTGAGAGTGATTACACTGAGTAACAGACTTTTGGCTTCTCATGCTGTCTTACCAACAAGGAGCCTGGGGGTGCACAAGAAGATGGGAGGGGACAGAGCCAGGCCAGCTGACCCAGACTGGCCAAAGGGATATCCCATACCATTTAGCATAATGTTCAGCAATAAAACTCAGGGGAAGAGGAAGAGTTGACCCATGTTTGGGGCTGCTGTTGGCTAGAGATTAGATTGGTATTGGTTGGTGGGTGGTGACAAATTTAATCACTTTATTATTGTTCTTGTTATTGTTATTATTGATCTTGTTGTTGTTATTATTGTTTTCTTTCCTTTCATATTAAACTGTCCTTATCTGAGTTGAAGATTCCTCACACTTTTACTTTTTTATTTTTTTAAAATTCTCTCCCCCTATCCCCCATCACACTGCAGGGGAGTGAGTAACTGGCTGTGTGGTGCTGAGCTGCCTGCTGGGTTAAAACACAAAAATTCTTTTTGACAAGAATCTACAGTATAAGGCTTTTCTCTCAGCCCTCAGATGTTTCTTGTAGCTCATTTCTGTATTTCTCCAGCATTGTCCCAGGTGATGATCATAGAATCATGGAATAATGGAAAGGTTTGGGTTGGAAGGGAACTTAAAGATCATCTAATTCCAACCCCTCTGCCACACACGGGGACACTTTCCACCAGACCAGGTGGAAGACCTCAAAGCCCTATCCAACCTTGTCTTAAACACTTCCAAGGATGGGGCATCCACAATGATGTATAATGTGGAAACTTGACCAGAAATATGTCAAATATACTCATTTAGATAGATGTTGTTAAATTTCAGCTTTTTCTTGAAAGGTTTTATTCATTATCCCAAGGCTGATGTTTTTGCATACTCAGTTTTATAATGAATGTAGCATTACACATCTGAAAATCTTTTATCTTTCTGCCTTTGTGTGGCTAAGTGCTACACATCTGGCTTTCCAATGCTTAATAAAATTAAACAAACTATTGCATTATTTCAACTCAACTAGCAATTTAGAGATGTAATGGTATGCATTTACTCATTTGCATTGCATTTGTGATGTGATACCAGACAATTATCCTAATGAATATCAATTTTGATTTAGACCTCAGCCTGCCACCTTGGCTGTTCAACTTGAATTTACTGATCATATTAGCTTACTCCCAGATAAGAGGCTGTTTAACAGAGGCTGTACTTTCTCATTTACAGGTGACTTCTGACACTGCAATCACAGTTCTCATTGTAAGAGGAAAACTGTAGTTCACAGTGAGGTTGATGGTGAACTGAATCTTGCTACCCTCTGTGCATGCTTGCACCAGAGCTTAAATAATTCCTGGATCTGAATGTGATTGATAGAGAAATCCTATGTGTCCCACAAAGCCTCCTTCTTGACTTTTTCTGATCTTCCAGAAATGGTCTCAGTTGCCATAAGAACACATTGTTCTCAGTATTGCTTTGTGGTCTGGGTGACAATTATGGGTAACATTTTATACAAATGTGTTTGGTCTGCCTGTATTTTGTGAAAATTAGGCAATCGGAATCCATTTCTTTCCCCTCTGCAATTTTCTCACAGGGTTCATCAAAGCCCATTGTCTCCTCACTAAAGAGGACCCACCTCTTTAAAGCGCTGTTAGTGCGTGCCAAAAAGGTGACAGACAGGGAAGGATCAAAAAGAGTAATAGTCACAGGCTTGGTAACTGTCTGTAGGGAAGAAAAGAATGTAAAGGAGTCTCACAGTATGAGAGAGACAAATTATCCATACAAAACCATTCTGGAGACTTAAAGTCAATGTGAAGTTATTGAAATGGGCAGCTGGTTACCTCATCCCATCTGACTGTTTTCTTAAGGTGCTTGGTGTTTGTTTGTGCCCTAATTAAGACATCCACCTCTAAAAGTGCCAAAATCTAAGATTGTCTTACCATCCTTAAAGTCAACAAAAAGAGCTAAGCAATTTCAAGGTAACTCATGTTGTCAGGTATCTAAGGTGAGTTGCTTTTTGACATGCATATATAAATAGAAAGGGATCTGGGATAACTAAACTGGACTTACATGACACGTTTTTGGGTGTCATGTAAGCTAGGGAAGAGGAATTTGATCTTCTGCATCCCATGCTGTTTCAAATTTCTTTTTGGACATATTCTAGCAAATAGGGACCGGATTTGGATCGCTGTATCTTAGCACCCATAAGATCCCCAGGACCTTGCTACACATTGTGAGCATCTCCATCATACTGCCACGTCCTGTTTGTGGTCAGTGGTCTCCTGATTCTGGTCAAGAGCAATTTATAATCAAAGAAAATTTAGAAATCTGTGGAAAGTCAACAGACCATTGAACAAAGTTTCCATTGCAACTTTCTCAAACCCAAGGATTCATGGGTTTTACCCTGCTAATGACAGAATGTAGATCAGACCTATGAATCATATTCTTACCTGGTCATTCTGTAGAAAAGAGTGAACACAGTCATTTTATGAAGGCTTTCACGTGTAGGTTGTAAGTTGGTCTTGACAACTGGGCTTCTTGTCTGGAAGATTTAGAGAAGAGATTCATTCCCCTTTCCTGATATTACCACTGGATGAATGTATAAATAGCCTATACTAACTCTCATTTCTAGTGGAAAAATCTGTCTGATATTCCTGATTCTTAATTATCTAACCCTACACGCTTTCTGGAGGTGTTCCAGCCTTTATCATTATTATGTCCCAAACTGTTTGTCCTTATCAGGTTAGATTTCAGTGACTTAAATGAGGAAGTCATGATCTCACATAAAAATTATAAAGCAAAATGAATCTTGCAGAGGGATTACAATCAACTGAGCATCTAAAAAATGAAACGGAAGTTGCAATCAGTCAGAAAGACAAACCTCAAAATGTCATTTCATGTATGTGTGATGGTGATATCATGTCCATGTGTTCAGGTGATCTAAGAAATTTGCCCTTGGCTCTCCATGGGTAGCAGAGATGCATAAGCATCTCTACATAATGATTCATCCCTTCCTAAAATAAGTGAAATAAATCATTTTCTGATGCTTGTCTGTTTTGATAGCTAGAGGGGGGAACCTTGATAAATAGGTTACAGAAGGCAGATGACTTGGTTGACAAGTATTGTAAGATGAACCTTATCTAATATTTGATTGCAAACCATAACAATGGAAGAGTAACCACACTGGGTGAGATCAAAAGTAGTCTGTCTGCAGTGATGCTTAAATGTAGCTGTCTGCTGAAGAGTACAAGAACAACTGAAAAATGATAGTTCTCCACTTTGTGATAGTTCTCCCAACTTCCAGATGTCTCAAGATAGCCATAGCTATTGTCTGCAGTATCCATATAATATTAATAAAAATATAGAACTATTTGAGAATATTTAATGGATTTCTACTCCATGAACCTGTCAAGTCTTCCTGGTAAAATTTTGCAACTACAACTCCCTGTGTATTTCCACATCTTAGCTACATATTACATGGTATTATACCTTTTGTTTTATTTTTGAAATTCATAGAATCATAGAATCATAGAATATCCTAAGTTGGAAGGGACCCTTAAGGATCATCAAGTCCAACTCTTGACACCGCACAGGTCTACCCAAAAGTTCAGACCATGTGCCTAAGTGCACAGTCCAATCTCTTCTTAAATTCAGACAGGCTCGGTGCAGTGACCACTTCCCTGGGGAGCCTGTTCCAGTGTGCAACCACCCTCTCTGTGAAGAACCCCCTCCTGACGTCCAGCCTAAATTTCCCCTGCCTCAGCTTAACCCCGTTCCCGCGGGTCCTGTCATTAGTGTTAATGGAGAAAAGGTCTCCTGCCTCTCGACACCCCCTTACGAGGAAGCTGTAGACTGTGATGAGGTCTCCCCTCAGCCTCCTCTTCTCCAGGCTGAACAGGCCCAGTGACCTCAGCCGTTCCTCGTACGTCTTCCCCTCCAGGCCTTTCACCATCTTCGTAGCCCTCCTCTGGACACTTTCCAACAGTTTCATGTCCTTTTTATACTGTGGTGCCCAGAACTGCACACAGTACTCGAGGTGAGGCCGAAATTGCTTCTTTAGAGACACTCACACCCCACCCATCCACTTCATGCCACTCATAACTTCACTGATCGATATCTGATTCTTCATTAGCTGTCTTGTAGTCAGAAAAGTCTTATCCTGTTCAACTGGTCCTTGTATAGGAGTTACTTTTATTTTGCACAATTGCCATTAAATCAAGAGAACATGAAGTCTGATGCCTCCTTTATTTTTCCTTAGCATTATCTCGTGGTCAGCCCAATACCCCTCAGATGACTCCTGTTTTGGAGAGTTATTCCCTCAAGACATTAATTTCAAATGCTGTAATGAATATTGAATGGTCTCCTGAATGAGAACAGGCAGGCAACACAGAAGTACACAGAGAACTTTTTAAAGGTTATCTGAGATTTCCTGAGCAGGCAAATACTGCTCTGAACATTTGCAATAAAATCTTAAGATTTATATGAGATGTCTTGTTGAAGTACCTATCTACATAATTATTGCATCACTTTTTAGAAATGTCTTTTTAATGAAGAATAATGAAGTAAAATAGCTTTGTGAAATTATGCTGTTCTAAATTAAATATTGGGATAGATGTCTTTTGTTTGTTTGTTTGTTTTTTGTTTTGTTGTTGTTGTTTTGAAAAGTAAAACTCCAGAAGTTTCATTTTAAAATTTTACCATAAAGTAAGTATGCATTTATGATATACACACACTTCCATAGAGGCAACGCTAAAAATTATGTCAGGAAAAATCAAACAACTATTTATATATCATTTACAAGTCCTTTTTTTTTTTTTTTTTTTTCCTGAATATAATCACTCACTGTTTCATAATGGATTTTCTTATTGAGATGTTTTGTTGTAAGAATTTCAAAAGTCCTGCACACCCAAACTCCTTGCAAGCTGAAGTCAGCAGCAGCAACTGTTAATTTCGGGGAGAACATATTGCACTCAATGAAAATCAGTTTAGCCACTGTTTTTTACATATTTACCTCTTTTGCCTGTCTATATCTTACTCTTCCTCTTGTTTTCTCACTTGTTTCACCCTAAAAGTACTCAAAAGTACCCACAACTCAAAGAATTGCTTACACTAAGCTACATTCATGGACATGACACTATAACATGTCTGTATTATGCTAAACTAAGGCTTTTGGCATTGAGCTCCCAACTACAGGAATTCCCTGGATCTGTATCTGTACCTGTGTCTATCCTGTTACATGTGGCATCCCATCAGAATGCCACCCTCAGCTCACAATTGCACAATCCTTTTGAGCGAGCTCATTGGAGAATGGTTATTTTGTAGAAGTTTGCTACAAGTCTGGACAAAATTTTGCCTTTGAAACTCAAAGGATGCTCATTCACATAAACTATAACTTATTTACCCAGAATGATCTTGTTGAAAACATCCCATTTTATTGTACATTCCTGTTTTTTACGATAAAAAAATATATTTTTTTCATGACAGAATAATTTTCTAAAGCTGTTAGAATCACAGAATTTCTAGGTTGGAAGAGACCTCAAGATCATCGAGTCCAACCTCTGACCTAACACTAACAGTCCCCACTAAACCATATCCCTAAGCTCTACATCTAAACGTCTTTTGAAGACTTCCAGGGATGGTGACTCCACCACTTCCCTGGGCAGCCTGTTCCAATGCCTCACAACCCTTTCAGTAAAGAAGTTCTTCCTAACATCGAACCTAAAACTCCCCTGGCGCAACTTAAGCCCATTCCCCCTCGTCCTGTCACGAGGCACGTGGGAGAACAGACCAACCCCCACCTCGCTACAGCCTCCCTTGAGGTACCTATAGAGAGCGATAAGGTTGCCCCTGAGCCTCCTCTTCTCCAGGCTGAACAAGCCCAGCTCCCTCAGCCGCTCCTCGTAGGACTTGGAAGCAAGAAGACTTGGAACCAAAGAGAAAGGCAATATAAAACAAACTAGAAATCCCATTAAATAATACTTTGTGGTTATTTATAGGTTCATTTAACACCTACATGGACAAAACTGTCATTCTGCATGTCTTAAACATGGGGGCCAAGGATGCCCCAGACGGCTTTTGTATTTTATGTGTTGAAAGGATCTTCACAGAGAATCTCCTAAGAAACTATGTTATTAATGAGCTGAAACCCACCCACTCACTGGCCAAAAGCAGTCTTGTGGTCAAAGTGTCATTTGGGAATTCATGAAATGTGGCTTCAGGTCTGCCTCTCTCTTAACATAAACCAACTATTTAGAGCAGATTTGTTAAGGTAGTTAGGTGTCCTACAAGAGCAGATTTGTATGCACATTACATGTTACTTGGGTGAAGGCTGACTTTTACTGCCAACCTCAACATTCCAGATTCAGATGGGACTACAAAGCTGGGCTTCTTCAAAAAGCAGGTTTTGGTTAAAAAACGAGCTGTCAAAGTTGACCTTGAGGCTTGTTTACTTCACTGAAAAACCACCTCATAACAGTAGGAGTCCTGTGGTACAGAGTGTCACAGGCAACTGAACAGATTCTAAAGTCAGATTTCTAAAGTCACCCAATGCTGTACAAACATGGTTCAGCAGAGAAGGCCTGGGGAAATGAATCCTCAGAGGACACCAGAATACTTTTACCACCTCCCTCATCTACTCTCCCACAAACACAGCCTCCCTCAACCCATTTTGTCCCTGCACCCATTTCTATTTTTTCTAAACAAAAATGTCTCTAAGCAGTCTCTAAGCACTATTGTGTCTGTCAACTTGAGTTCCCCAAACCTTTTAAAAAGAATAGTGGCAACTATCATTTTTTAGGTTGTAAGGAAAGCACAATTATCAAACCATGTTCATGGCCTGGGTGGGTTTTCTCTGTCTTCTAGTTATTTAATTCTTTGAAGAAGGGTGACATGCATATTATTATTAGATGAGTAATAAAAATCTATTGCTTACCTCAGCAAACTCACATCCTTCTCTCAAAGGGAATTTTAAAATGCCCATGAATCATGAGATAAAAAGCCACTAAAATATCTGTCTAGATAATAAGTTTTGTTTGTCTGCACATGAGAGGCTAAAGTGATAATTTTCTGTTAAATATGACTTCACTGAAGAGAAAATAAATATGTCATCAGTGTACATCTTATTGCAAAATGATTCATAACATAATGAAAATAAAAGTGGGAGGATGATGTGAAATGGAGAATAAATAAGTATTTCTCACTGTTAACGTTTTATGCTTTTACCTAAGGAGGGTGAAGAAACATTGTCACTTGGAAAAGAGAAAAGACAAGTATATTCATTATACAAGAAGGGGAAGATGTTTAATATCATGGGTACTTTACTAATTAGTTGACAAGACTAATCTGCTTCTTTGTTTAAAAATGTTTGTTAAAACATCCTTGGGTTATCCAAAATAATGGTATGGTCTTGGTGATATTTAGGATGGCCAAAGAAAGGATTAAACACTGACATAGGGTTCCTGAGATGGGCCTTCTTCAGCCTTAGAAATTTCTAAGAGCATATGCTGCCTGACACAATGGGTTTACACAAAGCAGAATCTGTCCTGAAGCAGAGGAATGGATAATTTGACTCTCCAAGTTCCTTTCTAGCCATGTTTCCTTGAATTTAGAGTTTCTCATATATAGGAATGGGTTCATACAACTACACCAATGAGAAGGATTGAACTGGGAGCTGAGATTCACAGGTGTGCCAGGCTTGCTGCAAGGATGCTTTCTTTTCCTGCATAGCATTTGGAGGTGAAAAGATGGGTCATTAAATAAAAAGCATGTGCTTTGTACCAGCTCAGTAGCAAACGTTGTCTTTAGAATTTGCAGAAACACACTGAGATTAAGGGACAAGATTACAATATTCAACAATTTCAACAAAAAAGCTCTGTGAAGTGCCTGGAGGTGATGCTGGTATAAGAGAAGAGGTCAAATTCTGGCTGTAGGTAATGGGGCAATGGGATATTCCTTGGGCTGAAGGAAATTTTCCTGTTTTACAGAAAAATGATTTGAATAATGGAAAAGTGTTTTTCAGCCACATCCACCCACATAAATACATTGCGTATTAGGACTATAATTCACAGAGATTAATTTTAGTAAGTGGTCTACCCATTAGGAAATGAAGCACATCTTAAAGATTTATACTTGAATGCTAGAAAGTAGCGATGTCAAAACGGCTAATGATCTTTGTGAAAGCAGCCATCAGGACTATTATATTGTATTTAATGTGTCAGGATAACACTGTGTTTCTGAACCCACAGTTATAACCCCCAAGAATATTTCAGAAAGCTTCAATAAAGTATTTAGATGAGCCAAGAGGCACTAATTTCCAGCAGCAAATAGGCAACTGGAAGTACATTTTTTCTCCTCTTCCCTAACGGTCATGTGGAAAGATGAGGGAAAGGCAGATGAAAGAATAATTCTGGTCACTGGGTGTGAAAATAACTAATCTAGACACCTTGTGGCATTTGATTTTCTCCTTGCATGAAGAAAAACCTTTATTAATTCTGATATAATGTAATTCTACTTTCAGGGTCACATTTGAAAACCCCAAACAGCTCGTTTCATCCACAGCACATCAGTGTCAATCTCTTTTCCAATTATTACTCTCCAAATCCTTTTGCAAATAATAATAATAATAATAATAAATCACTGCATGCAACTGGCTGTGAGGCTTCTGGGGAACGGTGAGCAGAAAAAGGTCTCAACCATAAGGTCAGTCCAAATCCATACATGACATCTTTGTTCTGAAGCTGCTGTGAAAGCAAGACAAACTCAAATGTGAAGTCTGACCCTTTCTTTGGGTAATAAGGGATGATAGACAAGGAATTAAAAACTTAGAGTTTAAGAGCTGACTCTTGGTCTTTGCTATTTTATGGGTATTTTGAAAAAACAATTTGCAAAAAGAAAAGTTACGTGTTCTTATTTATTTATTGATTTAGTGGATGAACCTCAGTGAATTAATGGAGATACTTAGAAATAATTTTAGATCTTTTTAGTAATATATAGGTATAGGACTTTTTTTTTTGTTACAGGATACTGGTATCCTGACACAGTTCCTGGAAGAGAATGGAACAGGGAATATGAGAGCTTTTTTTTAGGATACTTATTTTAAAAGGAAATAAAAATAGAATTTCCTTAGAACCAAAAAAAAAAAAGAAAAAAAAAAAAAGAGTCTGAGAAGGTATCACTGACAATTTTAGTTTTAATGAAAAAATTATCTACACCCAGGGAGTAACTGTTCTTGCTTTCAGGACTCCCTTGTGTCTTCCTAATTATAACTCATAATTTTCTGCTTGAAAGACATGTCCAAGTTAATAGACTATGTATGATCCTGCCTCACCAGAACAAGTCACTGAAAATGATGGGGATGATCTTGTTTTCATGAACAATATGTCCAGATGAATGTTATTCTACTTAAAAAAATAAAATAAAAATAAAAAAATGTTCAGGCAAGAAGGCAAGCTTACAATCACAATTACAACAGTTCCCAGAAATCTATGAAATCCATGTTCTTGGAAGCCAAAACCTGGACTTCAGAAGATGACCAGGTTCAGTCTGGAGACCCATGAAATGAACAGAAATATTAGGTGGTTAAAAAGCAGAATTTGACAAATAAAGGGATGCCAAATGCTCAGAGAAGCTAGTAAAATGATACCAGGGAAGCAGTGGTACATGTGAGAGCCCAGGTCTGCCTTGCTTCTGTATTGAAATGGTGAGCCTCTAGAAAACCCTACCTTTGCTGAATTTGCTTCTGCAGAGGGTTCAGTATGTGGATATATATAGTGCACCCCCATTGTAGTATGGCTCCCATCATCCTTCTATTGATTTCAGTCCATTTGCTTGCAGATCTCATTTTAACTTTAATTGACATCACAAGATGCACTTGTCTACACAATGGACAGTCTTTTCTTTTCTTTTCTTTTCTTTTCTTTTCTTTTCTTTTCTTTTCTTTTCTTTTCTTTTTTTTTTTTTTTTTTTTTTGTGAAACATACAATTGAATAAATTTTGTAAAGTACAAAATAAAGAAAATGATATGTTGGAAGGCCAGCAGTTGAGCATCCAAGCTCAGTGACATGAATTTTGATGCTTCCAGCAATTTTTAATTTATAGTTCTATTTTTTTTTTTTTTTTAGCATAAGCATTATTTTTAGGATTGGACACTACTATAATTCTTCCAGGAAACATCTGAACAGCGAGCTGCTGGATGTTTTAAATGAGTTTTATCTTCCTTTACTGTAGCTGTCTGTTTTGCATTGAGCCTGGAAGAGCCTTGGATCTTAATACCACTTTATCAGTTGCTCCATGGACTTGTGCAAGAAGGGGAAAAGAAGAATGCAAGGCAAGGTCTACAGAAACCTATAAGATCAAAGCGTTAAGTTTTGTGAAATTTTTCAGCTGAACACCAAACACCTGAAAAATTCTTTAAAAGCCTTAAAAATTGTGGAACATTTCTTTTTTGTTTATTTTTTTCTTCTTTTTTTTTTTCCTAGCTGGGAAGAATGAGATATATTGGCATTGATTTATTTATATTGAGGTATATTAAGATATATTGAGATATATTGAGATCTTTACCATCAGGTTGCTCTTCAGAAGAGATGTTCACAGTACAAACTCAAGCCCTATTGGGATTTTAAAATCCATTCAAACCTACCCCAGTATTCAAACCCTGGTTAATTCAAACCACATGGCACCCTTACTGGAGAAGAACTGCGATCTCTTGATCTTACTTTTCAGAGTGGACAATGATGTGGAAACTTTCACTTTGCTCATATTTTCCCACAGTGTTAGTTAAATAGAGGTATTTGATCTCAAAATTTCTGTTTGACACATTTACTAACAGTAAGTCATATTTCTGCAAGGCAAGAAGTGCCTATTGCAAATCCAAAGGAAACAGACTAATAAGAAGTAATTATAGGTGAGTGTTTTTACAGGCCTTTTGGGAATGTAATATTTAAACAAATCTGTGTTTTCTCTCATGTTCAAGGAGTCCTGTACAGTAATAAAGAAATGTTACTGATTCTTTTTAACTGCAATGTAATAGAAAAGAGAAAAATATGGAACTCAATGAAAAATGTAAATAATTTTAAGGATTAAAAGGACAGCACTTCAGCAGTGTGGTTTAGGGGTTTTGTTTAGTTTGGCAAAGGGAGGTTTCTCTTTATTTGTAAAACAACATTACGTTTTTTCAGCTCTCTTCATAACCAGAAGTATCTAAATGGAAGTTCAAAAAAAGTTAATATAAATAGGCTTACACAAAAGATTAGTCAAACTTAAAGAAAATTCAGCAATTACTTACTTTTCTTTAAACATTTATATCACTTTTTTTTTTTTTTTTGTGAGCTAACTTGATGTCAACCAGAAAGCCAAACTTACCTGTTGTATGGACAACAAGTTTTTGTCTATACACAAGAAATGAGCAATAAGCTAAAATGCTGTCACACCTCTAGGTTGCCTAAACAATGTCCAAGGGAAGAAAAAATGCAGCTGGGCTATGAAGCAGAATGATCTGTAGGACAATGTTGCCCCCATCCATAAAAGAGGAGGTAATATCATGGGGTTATGATGTGAGAAAACAATTTGTTTTAAAACAAGCAACACCCCTGTATGCTCTGTAAGAGAACATCCTGGGCAACTTCCAAGCTAGCAGATAAGCCAGTAGCCATGAATATCCAATTTGGAATGTGATAGCCCAAAGCAAATCTCATAAATTGAGATAAAATATGAATAAGCCGTACTTTACTGTGGAAAGGGCTGTCCCAAATTCTTCTTAAGGTCAGATATGGGCTGACTGCACTCACTCTAGGACTAAATCAGTGCTTTGCATTTTGGTATGTTTTAATTAGTTTGATTTTACTCTATATCACCACAGCCAGGAGCTAGTATAGGGCAAGGACTTAGCTTGCTTGCTGTTCAAAGGTAGTGCCTAAAGTTTTGCTGTTTGCACTGTCTGAAGAGACGTCGCCCCAACCCCTTCCACAGCAGTCTAAGACACTCACCATGTCTGTGTGGCACTCCAAGTGTGGCTGCCCTCTTGTGACCTTCTTAACTGAATTTTCTCCCAGAGGTCTATTCTGAAGCTCCTGGCAATGAGGCGAGCACCACCAGTTCTCCCTATCTGTTTTTTTAATGGGGTGTTGACACCGCTCCCCAGCGAGCCTACGAGGAACAAAGGGCATAAGTCACCAGTTTCCCTGCTGAGCTCAGATCTTGAGACATCTGAAGAGAAAGCTCCAGAGAGTCTATCACATCTCTTGGTGATGATTTATTAATTGCAGAAACGTAAATCCCGTTCAAGAATTCTGACTTGGCTCTTCCTATTGCAGATATTTGTGTTCTCTGTCTGCTTGGGGGGAACTGTCGACCTAGAAAAGACTGTGACTAGGACTGTCAGGCGAAAGCTATCAGTCAAACTTTCTACAAATACTGTATGGAAAATGTCTTGACCCATGTTTGTGTTACAGCTTTAGCTGTGATTATCATTGACCTCAGACCATTCCCACATGAACTGAAGGACGGGATCTCATGAGTGGTGGCTGCAAAAGCAGCACACCCTTTCTTTCTCCCTGGGCACAAAGAGGGATACCAATTGCTCACTAAATAACTATTCACTTCTCTGAGCATCCTTAAATGTTAAATTGCCCACAGAGGATTTTGCTTTCTGCAAGAAGAACTTAGGTTCCTGGCAGCTAAGGAAAAAAAAAATGGTTTAAGGTCCCTTTTCCTGTCTTTAAAATCTACTGCTTCTCTTTCCTTTTTTTTTCCTTGAATTGGGAAAAAAAAAAAAAAAAAAAAAAAAAAAAAAAAAAAAAAAAAAAGCATTAATTTACAGGATCAAATCTCTAAAACCTGTTTTCAGTAACACTGGTGAGGGCAGAGCCAGGCAGGGACAAGGTTACTGTGGGATGTTAATTAGCTGCCCGCTTGACCCCATCTGTGACCCAGAGTGAGTTTGTGTATTTAATTTTTTTCACACATGACTTGCTCTTACAAACCTTTTCCCATAATGCCAGCCAGACTGTATGCTGACCTCGAGCTCTGCTTCTGACATTAACTGCTGCACAGTGTGCTGAAGTCAGGACAAGGAGTATCAGAATGCATGCACGCGCATGGTGGATGGGCTGTGGAGCATTCTTTGTTTTAGAGAAACAGCTGATGTGTCTGACACAAATTGTGCCTGTTCAATGGATTAACAGGCAGGGATTTGCTGCCTTCTTGGTCTATCCATTTGCAAATGAGGCATAACCACTATTCCCTGTTACCTTTAATCAATGCCTGCAGAACCAGTCAGTACCACACAAAGCTTAAAAGCTGTTGCCCTGAGCATGTCCTTTACATATCTAGGAGCTGTGAGAAGCAACACATAATAAGGACCTTACTGTTTAAATATTTTTTGCTGTAAGACAGGGGAATAGCACATGTGATTGAACTGCAGGCCACACAGCAGCCCAGCTGACAGGAGCTCACCATGTGCTTCAGGCGGGGGCAACTTTCCTGTCAGGATGGGAAGGGAATCCGTCTTCCAGGAGAGGTAGCATAGTACCTTGCGAGTCTCTTGCCACTTTTCTGCTCTGGTTCCCTTCCAAAGAAAAACATGTGATGGGCAGTGGGTAGGCAGTTGTCTTTCTGACACACATTCAAGCTTGGGCTGGAGTAGACAACCATGCTGCTCCACTCTGAACAGCCCAGGACATTGGGGTGCATGTAAATGCACTTTCAGACCCCTTTCCAGGCTGATTTAGCAGCAGCTTGCCTGTACAGATGGTTCAGTATCCAGAATTCAACAACCATCCGTGTTTTACATGACAACATGAGCAAAATACTTAACTGTGCACTCAAATGTCAATGCACCTGAGTTGGATTGTTTTAAGGCTTTGCAGCTTCTAGTTTGGAGCACATCTCCACTGTGCTGAGCTGTACAAATATCAAATTAAATGATTACCTTTTTTTCCAGTGTAAGTACAGGGCAATGAACAACAGCCAGGTTAAGAAGGAGAAAATGCCACGACAGTATCGATCAGCAGATAAGAGAAGACAAATGGCTTGCTTCGCATCACAATAAAAGGGAATAGCCACAAATAAGAAATGATGTGCTCAGATGTACTTCCTCCAAGTCTAGCGATGTGTGTGTGTTGGGGAAGTTGTGCAGATCTGACAACCAGCAACCTTCCCACCTTGTAATAATCAAGACATGAAATCATGATGGCTTTAGCTCTCTTGCAGTGACGGCATAGTGGTTTAGGGTTATTATGCCAAAAGCACCAGCAATTGTCAGATGTAGTCTGCGCTGACACTGAAGTCCAGATAAAAGCCCAGTGGTACTCTGTGTAGAACATCCCCGTGCACCAAGAAACACCTACAAAAGCATTAACTCAGTCCAGAGCTCATCATATCCCCAGGACTTTTGCCTTCTTTTATCCAGTTTGATCACTGCAGATAGCTGAGATATCTTGTTTAAAGATGGTTTGGATACATCTGAAAACTACCTGTTGCCATCGCCCTCTGTCCCACACCCAGTGACTGCTGAGCAGAGATGCCTCTAGGTAAGAAGTGGGAGTTTCCAAGGGATGAAGAAAAAAAAAAAGACTGAAGGACTCCGAAGAAGATTAGTCATTGTGTGTCTAGCATGAACTAACAGAAAAAAAAAAAAAAAAAAAAAAAAAAAAGCCACAAGTAATTATATGAGGTTCTTGTAATATATTGGCTGTCTCTAAATTCTATATCAAATGAGGCACATTATACTCTTAACAGGCAGCTATTTTTCTTCAACATGTGCAAACTGAACCTAACATTAAATACCGAGAGAAGAGCACTTTGTAGTGTAGAGTATTAAAAAATGAAAGCAAAGAGCTTCAGTTTTGAAACTGATACTATAAATCAATTTGCCAAATAGAAAAAAATAAAACATAAAAAATAATAAAAAAAAAAAAGAGGGGGTGTGGAGGATTAAGCCTAACAAGCTTGAAGGGAAGTAAACAAGCACACTGTTTGCTGTTGGAGATTGTTTTTCTGGTGTAATGTGTGTTTTAGGTCACCATGCCTGCACAGGTAATTACAACAAACTGCTCTTGTTAGCAGGATACATCTGATATGGAATGTCACAGATTCTCATCACTGTTTTACTTTCATGAATGCCCTCAAGCACAGAGACTTGTATTGTTCTTTATGAAAGGAATACAGCTCTGATGTTGGGAACTTTGAAGAGCAAAAGGCTGGTGAAGTATGTGGGGTTTAGACAGATGCACGTAAACCAAAGACAGCCATAACTAATAATCCAGCCCTTGAAATTAACTTGGCTACAGTATGCCTTCTTCCTGCAGCACATGGAAGCATCATGCCTAGGTGAATAAATTCTTCCCAGAACAGGTGACCAAGTGTTCATTTCACAGCTGAGCTAAATAGAAGTGGTCTAAAAGAAGCCTAAAGAATGTAATTGGTATTATTTATTACTTCAGTGGGCTGGATACTTTGCAGCCAAACAGGAAGATACAAGATCTACTTGGAAAAAGCCATTTTAATATTTTAAGCTTTTTGGTGGGTCACTCTCTTACCTACATGTTGTTTTAGTAGTGCTCATTATGAATTATTACAGTAAGACCCTATTATTACTAAGACTCCATTATTACTAAGACCCTAAAATGAGGTATCACTTTGTTATGCAGGAGACAGGGCCAACAGAGAGAAAAATCTCTGGGTTCTGCTGAGAATTATTTGGGATACATTTATGGATAAGTCTGGTTCCCAAATGCTGAAAGCTAGTACTGGGTGCTGGATGGAGCACGGTAAGGCATGACCATGAAACATTCCTAGTTATAATCCTAGGGAGCGACCTGGGCCAAATGAGACCTAAAGATCTGCCCGTTCTAGCCTCTGCCTGTCAGAGCTGCCAAATTAGACAAAAGTAGCAAAGAGAATCAATTCAAAGGCAAGCCTCCCAAGCCTCTAATAAAATATTTAATGTAGTAGGATGCATCTTGTAAACAGATGAAAATTAATTGTGCTGAATTTTTCAGGAAGACATCACTCCCTGACTTGTCCCTTAAGTGTTTTGCAAACATTGGATGATTTTGAAGGTTTAAGACTAACCTCTCTGGGAGGGAAAACTTCTTTAGGAAGACATGGCAGGGGACTGTGATTTCATGAGGAAATATATTTGTGCACCAGGTGTCAGCACAGTGCAATATTTCAGTTTTGTAGGGATCAGGCCTGAATACTATAACTCTGGTTACTCAGTTGTTAAATTACTGCCTGATGTGCATTTAATGCAGTCTGTAACTGCCCCTTTTTGCTATAATTTCTTTCATTAGTGCGTAGTTTTGTTTTTCTCTGTTTGGTGAAATGGTGCCTTGATTTATTAGTCTGTGCAGCCACTTGATTATTTTTTCCATCATTTTCTAAGAAAATAATATGTTGCAGTGAGAACCAAGTCTGAAAATAAATTAATGCTGTGCCATTTAGCCCAGAGTGCTAATTGTCTTAAAGACATTTAAACACACAATTCAACTCATAGATGGTGTTTTAGTTATTGGTATTCTAATCCTTAATGTTTAAGGCCCACTTTTAAAGGCATTTAGGAAACAGATCCCCAGTAAAATCAAAATAATGTGCATCTAGTACATATCTTTGTTTCAGATTTTCATCTGTGAGCTCTCAGCTTGTGTTGAATGCTGAAGCCAGAGTTGTTTTTATCCCTCCAAAAAGAATACCTAGCAGAGGGAGAAGGAAGGGAGGACAGATGAAGATATGTTTTAAAATCTCCACTCTGCTCCATGTTATGGAAGATATTGTCTTAAATGACAGAAAACAAAACAAAACAAAACAAAACAAACAAACAAAAAAAACCTGCAAGTCTCAGACCTTTCTGTAAAGAAATCTCTTATAAACTCTTTGAATGGAAATACTCCATTTTGTATAAATAAGTATTAATTGGAGCAGTTGCTTGAACAATTATCAGTCAAATTTATTTATTTATTTATTTATCTTTTTTACCCTTAGGTGCCTTGGATATCTGTGTACACAGAACAGAGCAGGTTCCATTGGATAAATTTATTCAAAATGACCCAGCAGCCTCATGACTACAGCAACTTCTCTACAGGAAAGCTGAACCTATGTCCCTGCTTCAAACCAAGAGGAATTGAAAACAGGTTTTCCAAATCCCAGACAAACCCCCTAACTACTAAACATTAGGGAAAAATCAAATAAAATCCTTGTTGAGAGGGCTTATCACATCCTTCCTCTTTATGTAAAACAAAATCTCGGCAATAAGTGTGGGAACACCCAAATGATAAGATCTTTTTGAGATGCAGGATTTGGAAATCTTGGCTGCACCTGAATGTCAGGTTGCAGCATCTAAAGTACCTGTCAGATATCTCTCTTCCTTTCCTTTTCCTGTTCAGATGGGGTCTAGCTTCTTGTGCTTCTGTCAACTCAGCTGATGTGTCTTTGACTCTGATGTGACCCTCAAATGCTTCTGAATCTGGGCCTGGTGACTCAAATTGTAGTTTTCTGCATCTGATCTGAACAGTTTGTTTGTTAATAATCAACCTTGCTGTTCCCATTACAAGGAGGACTCGATATTGCCTCGGGCTTTTCCTTGATTGCAAGGCTGCTTATGTACAGAAAGCATCACACAGTCCCGACTCTCTGCTCAGTACAGATTTCCTTTTCTTTCTTCAGTGCCTGAAGATCATATTCCAGCACTCTTCCCCATAAACCTTTTTCAGATTGCTTTGCTGATCCTTCTGGAAGCATTTTCTTCTAATCCAGAACTTTCTGTTGTGTCCCATGTTTGCCTGTGTGCTGTTTCTAGTTCTGTCTGCTCATATGCCATCTTCATGCCTGTGTAATTGCACTGGTATATTAAGTAATATTCATTTCTGATGTTGGCTGGTTGTTCCTGTTGTTTAAGATGCTCAGCTTTGGAAGAAGGTTTACATATTTACTATGGAAGAATAAATATTGCCATCAGCTTCAGCCAATTCCATCCCTACACTGTATAATGGTACTTGAAATAAAAATTACATCAGGATAAAAACAATGCAGATGAGCCTGAACATTGTCTTTCAGTGCTGCTTACCAGCTAAATAGAAGCCATCTAACTTTCATGGAACATGTTGGAAAGAGAGGAAAAACTGTAAAAATGCAAAATTTTTAAAGCCTTTTCCAAGTTTTATCAGAAGTAGATAGGATCATTTTATTTAAATGCTCATGGCTATATATATATGTATTAAATTTTCTTTTAGGTCAGCTGGAACTACAACCTAGCACTGACCATCTTCAAAACCCACTAAGCCACAGGTTACATTTTTACAGATGTCAGTGAACTTTGGGTATGAATTTAAGAATGCCAGTAGAAAATCTGATCATCTGCAATGCATGTAATTAAGTAGGGTAAACGAAATCTGCCCATGAACACCTCAGTTGAAACTGATGTAAGGAAAGAACTTATTTTGACACTTAGAAACATTTATTTTTACAAATATTGTCTCAAGTTTTGAAGCAGCTTCTTATTCTTGATGTGTTTCAGTGAGCCTTGCCTGGAACCTGGAGCAGCATTGTAGGGAATAGGATGTTTATTTTTCAGTTCTCTGAGAATGTACTTTTTTTTTTTTTTTTTTTTTTTTTTTTCCTTAAAGAACAAGGGAATGCAACACTGCATCTCCTTTTGAGTTTTTTTAACATTGTCTTTTTTAGGCACAGTGAAACATATAACAAAGCTCCATTTCTGCACTGTGCTGCTCAGAGCTCCAGTGTAAGGAACACGGAAATCATGCATGCTATTTCCATTCAGAATCCTAAATGCCCCTAGAGCAGCTGGTGAGTAAGGAGAATATCCTAATGTGTTATCTTACTACAAAAGTCACCTGATCTTTACTGGCACTTACAGCCCCTCTGAGCATCCACCTTTTTGTCCACTCCTATTACAAATCAGCTCAAGCTGAAGGATTTAAGTGGCAGGGGCTGTCTTTCTGTTATATCTTTCTATGCCATCTCCTATGGAAGGGCTTTGATCCATTTTTGAGGTTTCATTGTATCAAAACCATTACAAATACAAAATGATAATATAATGAGAAAAAGAATGAGAGAAAAACATGAAAGCATGTGCAAATCAAGAGAAAAGTTGCAAAGCAGACCCAGGAAAGCTCAAATATTAGGAGCATAAAAATGATAGGAATATTCTAGCTTGCTGAGCTAGCCTGGTCTATTTTCAAGTAATAGAGATAGGCTTGTGATATAATCTTGTTCATAAACAGATCAAGCTGCACCTTATGACCAAACAGGTTTCTTGCAACAACATTTAGATTTTCCAGCTGTAAAAACAAACATTCATTAAGTCCACTTTTATGTATTCCTAGCAGTTTATACAGGCTTTTTTTTGTATCTTGACAATTTCACGCATTTGAAAAAGCAAGTTAGATCTTGACAATGTCTTTTAAAATTGAAGCAGTTGCACAGATCCAGCACTTTAGTTTGTGGATCCATTCAATTCCATAAATTAGAGTTTATGGAGTTCCAGAAATTGCAGTCAGGCTTTCCTGAAAAGGTGTGAGCTGGGGCTTGGCCAGCAGTGAAAGGAGCTGGCATCTGCCTTAGTGCATCCTTGGTCTCCCTCTTCTGGCTCAGTTTGAAGGAGCACATTTCATCCAAGATGTGCTACAGCTCACCATTATTGCTACTGTGAGGTGGTGAAGGGGATATTTGAAAAGGAGACGTGTCCAGAAGCTATGTTCCAGCATGTTCTTGCAGGTACCAGCATGGAGAACAGAGATTTTCGGTCTAATTTTCCCATGTCCCCTCCTGTTTTCTATGCACAGACGTGAAACTTTGAGAAAACCACCAGATATCTCTTTAATACACACACACAAAGGATTAAGAAGATTTGGAAATACAAGTGGGTAAATATGCACAGGTTGTGACTGTAGATGTTCTGATGTAGCTGCTAATGCTCAGCTCAGGCTAACCTGCACGTTTTATACGCTTGCCAGCACTAAGGGATCAGAAACTCTAAAACTCAGTAACTAAATTGCCAATCATTAAAGTATCCACAAAGGTTATTCTGGCACATTTTATAGTGTTACGAGTCTTTCTGTCAGCAAAATCAGATGGGAATCTGAATTTCCTCTAAAGGAATTTCAACATGAAAAGCACATTTTGGGTTCTTTACCTTTGGCTTTCTGAGTGTTTCTGTCACAAACCAGCCTCTGTTTGTTTGTTTGGTTGGTTGGTTGGTTGGTTTTGTTTTCCTTTTTAGAAAAGTTGTGGAGGCTACAGCTATTAACATCTGGCTTCAAAGAAAGCAATTTCAGGCTTCTGTGGCTCACAGCACCAGGGGTTTCTTTTGTTTTGAAGTTAGCCATGATACTCTGAGACACATCATTGCCCACTTGAACTGGCTTCCTTTTCCCCAAACCCGATGTAAGACTGACTTACAAACTCTGATATTGAGAGTGGAAATGGGTAATAGAACATGAAATAGTGGATACTAGCAGGGAGCATGTCTCTCCCTGGGAGAGACATGGAGAGATACAATACCAGAGAAATGGTTTGTCTACATTTTGGGATTGATGACTTTGAAAAACAGGTATTTGTAGCCCACTGTTTGTCTGCTGCTGGTACAACAGTCCTGCTTCTTTACAAACAGACACTGGAAAAGCTGTCTTTGGGACTTTTTATTTGAAACAGTATGTGGTAAACTTCTGCCCATATATATATAGTAGTAGTAATCTCAGACAAGCTGATCTTGTTTTTGTTGTGTTTCCTGTTACTGCTTCTAATTTTCCATTCATCTGTGTGTCCTCAATGATGATTTATATGTGAAAGAATAACAAGACTTCTGAAGTTTGGAAAAGAACCTGTTCTGAGCATGGCTGTGGTTTGAGTTGCCTACCAGGTTTTTTGTCTTTGTATTAATATATGCTCTGGGGATGTGTGCGACATGCAAGAAAGAATCCTGATAGCCCCTGTATTTGACATGAACTGGAGCCAATATCCACTGAACTTGAATGGAGTCTTTCAGCTAACATTTTTTATGCCATGATTTAGAATCAAAAAGTGAAAATAATATAAATAAATAAATAAATAAATAAATAATCAGGATAAATAAGGGAAATTATCAGCTTAAATCTGACAAGGCAAGAAACACAATTTCACATGTACACCTGCACACTGGTACCTAAAACCCCTCAAAACCATGACTATTTTCTCAACTCCCTACCTTTCACTGGGGTTGTGGGATTCCTCTTTGCTACAGCCCAGAAAAAAGTTGGTACCAAAGTTAGAAATTATAAAATTATATATATATACACATATATATTTGTAGTGAGAATAGGAAGTTGTCATATTTTGTTTGGAGGGGGGAAAGTTGGTTCTACGACATGATCTCTCTAAGTGTAGGATTTAGGAGCACAGAGATTTAAACTGTGTTCTTCAGAAGCAGATTTCTGAGTAATTGTACCTGTAGGCAAAAGTGCCTGTGTCCAGCCAGCCAGCCAACTGTGATGCAGCCCAGTTTGTGTGCTGCTTCTTGAGATTCTCCAAGGCCTAATTAGAGGAACACTGAGTGCGTGAACTAACCCTAGAGGGCTCTCCCGACTCAGAAACAGACTGTTTATAGAAAAGAAAGGATTGGAGTATCAGAGAATCTTTTAGGTCAAGTTGTACATATATATATATATATATTTTTTTCTTTTGAAAAGGAAACACCAGAATTTTGTGGGTATATCTTTATACTTATATGTGTGTATTGGCAGGAGTTTCTCTCAACATTTCTCAGTTTGAAGCATAGTTAAGAAATATTTTGTGTTTTACTAGGCTTCCTTCCTTCCCTATTCTTTTCTGATTTATTCATGGGAGAGTATCTTATGAAACAGCAGATAAGACTTTTGAATACATTTGGCAAAACTGTTGACAAAATCATAATAAATTTTTAAATGTCAGTTGATGAGATTCAATTGCCAGAGGCCTTTGGTGGACTTATAAAAATAACTGTGAATGGGAAGATGCAAAAGCAATATATCTTCACTTCACTCTGATGATCTTCATGATTAAAAAAAAAAAAAAAAAAAAAAAAAAAGATCTGTGATAAAATAAACTCTGTGATGAGGGCTGCAGACATTCAGAAACAGCTCATTATGTGTAAATGGGATATGAGACTCTCAAAACCAAAGCATCTAAGTTAACCTTTTTAGGCTCTTTGACATACAAACGCTGTATGACTCTGGCTCTAATGACAAAGTAGAAATGGTCTGTTTCTCCATATGGGACATGTATTTAGCAGAAAGCTTTAGAGCCAGCTTATTTTAGAGCCAGTGTAACAGCTGCTGTTGTTACTCAGTGTACAGTGTGTCCTCACCGTGAGGGACTGTGGCAGAGGATGATATAGCATCCCATGGCAAGGAGCCCAGAGTTTATAGAAGCAGCTACCTCACTGGAGCACAATTTTTCCCCAAATTTTGCCAGGAACTATGGGTCAGCCAAGGATCTTTCTAGTTCAAGAGAGGAGTTTCATTCAAAAGAAAAGATGGCTATATTTTGCTGGCTTGCATCAAACCATTAGAAAATGGTAACATGTTGACAGGACTTGATGGTGCTAATGAATCCTTCAAGTGGTGGTAAGTTTATTGCTTAAAAAAAGTAGTTTAACAAGTAGTAGCAGTTGCTAAGATCATGGCAAAGAATAAAAACATAGGATAGAAAGAGAAGAGAGGTTGGAGCTGAGGTTTTCTGTATCTGCTTCTATCTCCCTCACTAGCGTATCTTTGAACTACAGATAGATGTTATTTAATATATCCACACCTTTGTAGCTGTAGGCCAAGTTTATATCCTGTTAATCATATTCACCTACATGATAACGTACTCCTGGTACAGTTTTATGTACTGGGTAAGTTTTCCATACCTGCTGTCTGTATCTTCAGTTAAACCCTTGAACTTAAAAAAGTGCTCTGATTAGAGTAATAGTTCTGTAGCATCAAGAGCACTTTACATTAAGGATTTTCAAGTGAGTAGTTATATGCTAATGATTATAATCCTAATGAAGACATTCTGTTCTGCTCCTTCAGATGAGAAAGCCCTGGTCTCAACACTAAACTAGTTGCAAGCTTTTATTTTTCCTGGCATTCTAATTATATATGAGAACAACACAGTGCTCCTGGCATCTCAGATGGAAATTCTGCTCCTTTTTTAAAGCAAAAGATGTCAAGAAAATGTTTGCAGCCAAGCCATAGAATCCCACATTATTATTCAGGATTTGTTTGTTTGTTTTAGAAAAACCAGGAAAGTAATAAGGCCAGGCATATTATCTTGAACCAATTATAATGGCTGATCAGAGACCACATTAATAGTGTGGTTAAAGCATTGAGGATAGCGTTGCTTGGGTACTAGTGTACTAACACCAAACAAAACTGTAAAATAAAAACAAGCTGAGTGGAAGAATTCTTCTCAACTTTTTCTACTAAAGAATATCTTAACAACAAAGTTCTTATTTATTTATTTATTTATTTTCAGAAATATGAGAAATTCTTCAAACACAATGGCCTGGAGTAAAATACTCATAACCCTTTTACCTTTTGAAATGTTAACACTTAGTTACTATTCACAGGTGTCAGAAGTTGTGTAACACTTGCAACACCAGAGAGGAAAACTTCTCCGCTGTGTGGCAATTTGTTCCCATTAAAGAGGACGGTGTCATACAGAAAGCAGTAGGAGAAAGTAGCTTTTGTCATCTCAAAGTTAGCTGAACCCAAAGAGAACGATACTTGCTGCTGGAGGTTAGCGAGTCAAATCTTACTGGGCTATAACAATAGAGTATATCACAACATTAAATCTAAAATCCTATTAAAGGAAGCATTTCTCTAAAACATAAGGTATTTGTCTGAAATAATAGCTGGCATAGGAAACAACATGCAATCATAGTCTGATCTCTTGAAAGAGATAGGAAATTTGCTGGTAAGGGATATTATTTCCCAGCTTAGGAAGGGATTGATTGGCAAAAGGAGCTCATTCATATGCACCCTTTTAGAGGTTACAGTTTGAATATGCAGTTCTAAAAGCTTTGCTCTTTGCAAATGCCAGTAGAAAAGAGCAACCAGAATTAAGACAAAAAAAAAAAACCTTGCAAGCTGCAATCTTGTAATAATTTGCTCCTAAAAAAGCAGAAGAGGCACTATGAAAATCTAGTTCTCAGGCATTTATTTATATGATTTTCTTCATCTGTATGCTACCTTCCAGCCTCCAATCCCATCTACCTTTCTACAAGATAAGTAAGATGCAAATACCTTCCACTGGTTAAAATACCATGCAAAAAATATGACTCATGACAAAGTAAAAACTCAATTTCTGAATGACCCAAGTCAAGTGCACCTTTGCAAACCTTACTTCAGGATTTTATGCTATTACTGCATTATATATATTTCCCTTGAGACTGTTAGTGCTTTGGCAGTCACAAATCCAGCTTTTGAGAAAATCCTCCTCATCCTTGTAACTCCAAAGAGGTCTAATTGGTCTGTGTTGTAGCCATAAGATATTTTTTAAAGATGTGGTAAGGAGATATAGGATGATCAGTGCAGGTTGCAGGTATTTCATTGCTAGATTGAAATATGCCTCCTTAGAATAGGAAAAAAGGGAGTTTTCAGAAGCTTATAACTCTGTGGATTGTAGGAGAAGAGCAGAAAATTAATATTCTGAGAGATTTCAAGTCTTTGCCTCAAATAATGAGAGAAGACTAACAGTTAAATGTGTGTGATTATTTGTTCATTTATTTATTTATTTATTTGCTGTGGTTCCATTTCAGTCTATGCAGACAGAATATAATCTTTTTAATTAATTTGCCCTGAAACACGTAGAGCACTTTGGAGGAAATTAAGGGAAAGAAATAAGCAACTGTCCCCTACTCTTCTTGTCCTTTTATTTATCTATAAGAGAATAAAATAGAATAGCATGTTGCCTCTGGAAAATGCCAATACAGGAAACTTCACCAAAACTATTTATAGCTCTTATTTTAGATGACCATCACCTTTTGCAAGATACTTCTGTATCCCTGTGTACTGACTATATCATTCTCACTGAGGTAATATCTTTCTACTCACACTGATTTAACGAACTCTTCACAAAGGACCATTATTGGACACCGGTGGTACCACAGAATATAAATGAAGAATTAGCAGGTTTCTATTTCTGTCTCAGACTTGTAGATCTGTCTGGGAGCTCTATTCAGGTATCACAACAGACTTTTTTTGTATGTGTGTCTGTACTTATTGTAAGAGATTTTAGACTTTGTGAAATTTCAGCCACAACTGTGATAAATGAGTTCTTGGAACTGGGGTCAATTTTCTGGTTTTCGGCAAAGTATTCTCACTGCACATCCTTTAATTTCATACAATCGCTCCAAGACGAGACAGAATGGAGCTGAGACCCTTTATAAAAACTGGTTATTTTGGTCTGGAAAACATGACAGACAACATTGCAGGTAAGGAGAGCAACCTCAGGTAAAACAGATTAAAAAGGCAAGGACACTTGGAACACTGAACTGATGTGTGAAATACTTGTTTTTCCTGCTTTGATTTGCACTGTGTAGCCTGTGAAAATTTAATCTTGGTGCCCAGATTATCATACAAAAAAGTAACATGTCCCTTAGATTAGATTGTGTGAGATGGGGTGCAGAGAAAATCCTGCATGCTCCTCCTGAAGAGGCAGTATAAAAGATTATTAGTCCCTTGCGTCATTTCAATCTAGGCAAAATAATATTCTGAGAACCTTTTTTTGTCACCTTCACCAAACCTTGTGTGCGAAAGTTTCTCAGTAATAAATGGAAACAAAATTGAAGTGCACTCAGTAAGCGGTCTAGGGAGAGAGTGACTGTTTTTTGTAACATAATCCATACAAAACCTGTGTCATTTTCACTTGACACCTCATCACATTACTGTAATACAATGTTTGATAAGAAAATATCTCCTCCAATGATCTTGTCACTGTCTTTGAAGCAATTTCCTCTCCTTTATGTCCAACTCTGTATTTAATGCTCACCTGTTATTTTATTGCAAACAGCACTAAGGATAAGAGTGGGAATGAAACAGCAAACATGGGCTGTAACACAAAACAGTTATAAAACAATAGCTCAGGCGGCCTTGGAGAAGAAAAGGAAAACACGTATTAAATCAATCAGAGGTGACTTTGGTCAACAAGAATGGAAAAAAAGTTCTTGTGGCTGAGTCTGGGATGCCTATCAATCTCTGGTTCAGCACGATGCTTTTTCATGGCATGCACTCTGATGTACTTATAAGACAGGCAAGGCAGCAGGCTTAGCTCATGTGAATCGCAGCAGTCTATGACTGCAGTTTGAGCCATGCTGATCAACACCACCCGATGATTTTGATGATTTGACCCAGTGATTGTGTTTTTTGAGGGTAAGTAATCAAATTTCAGAACACTCAGTGGAAATGAATTTCAAATGGTATTATTTTAGTTCCTTTCAATGCAAAACTGTGAAGGTTCCTTTTTTTTTTTTTTTTTTTTTTCTTCTTTTTTTTTTCTTTCTTTCTTTTCTTTTATCTTTTAGCACAACAACAACAGTCTTTGCCCTTTGGGACCTATTTTAATTAATAACATTCTGTGGTTGCACATCACAGAGCTGGAGAAAGAAAATGAGTCAAAACCTGAGCTTTTGGTCTGTATGAGTTGCTTCATCCTGTTAAAATTGCAGGAAATGAAAGTTGTTTATTCCTTTTCCTTATATCCATAAACTATTCTAGAAGAGTCCAGCTGAACCCAGTTGTTTGTTTCTGACAGATCATTAGCAGCTATTTAAGAAATTCATAAGAAAATGGGTAAGTACAAACAACTTTTTTCCTGGCTATCCCCTGTCCTTTTCCAGCAATTCACAAGTTATGGACATCCAGGCATACCCACTTTTCTAAAGCTGCTGCAAGCAAGAGTAGGGGTCCAGTAGGACAAAATGACTCCAACCTGTTTTTCTCTGTAGAACATGATCTGGATGCCACAATTCTCTTTGGAAACTTAATCTTAATCAAAGCAATTTAATTTCCACTTCTGCACTTCTGGACAGAAGGAATGAATATAAATCAAAAATTTTCATGATTATTATTATTTTTTAAATTTATAAACATTATTGCATGGTTGTCAAAGAAAACATTGCTGGGGTTTATAAATAGTTTAAGGTATGCAGCAAACATGGTATTGTTTTTGAGGCACAGGGAAAGCCAAATTCATCAAAGTAATTTTTTTTCAGGATATTTTTAAGAGGTCACAACTCCGATTCACACTTTACAGGTGTGAATTCAGCAAAACTATAAGAAAGTAAAGTCTTGTTTTCTTTTTCATGCTCAACAAGCAATTTAAGTTTTCCTTCAATTAAAACTAAATAATAAAGTTGTTGAGCAGACTGTGTGAGTCTTTTTCATGCTATTACAAGAAGCCAAGTGCTCATTGCATCATAAAACTTGTCTAGAAACCACACCATTAAACAACTTCTCTTATACAGGACAAATATTTAGATTTGTGCTATTCACAGCCTGAAAAGCCAGGACATCAGCTCTTTAGGGACAATCAATGTATAAAACCACCCTTCAAATCAATTACTCACTCACATGAGTTGAAAGTCTCCAGAGAACTCTTTGAGCAATCTTGCTCCCAGTGTGTTGCAAAATCGAGTGGGTAATGTTTGACTAGAAAAGCACACGGATATCAAATCACTGTATCTAATGGCAAAGGCATTCTTTTCTCAAAAGGAAGAGTAATTGTAGTCCTTTAAATTTTGTTTCAGAGCAGACAAACACAACCTCTTGTAGGTTAGAATGTAGCTGCACTCAGATGAAGTTAAATTCAGTAAGAATTAAGTATGATAACTTCTCTTTTGGCCATGTGACTTTTCAATAATTTGGAGATTATTTATTCATATGCTGAGAACTGGACAGCCTGGACCTTTTATTGCTTTGCATTGCCTCTAGGCAACACACCTGCCTTGAAACATTCACCTAAAATTTTTTTCAAAACAGATCTACATGTATCTGTACAGAGATGGATATAGGTGTGTGTATGTTATACACAAACACACACATTTCCAAAGCTTCCAAAAGTAGCTGCAGGTGGGGTGGAGTTTGCTGCATTACTTTGGATAGAAGTGTTCCTGGGGACCAGGACTGAATCATGAACCTACCAAAGCAGAAGATGTTTCTCTTCTTTGTTCAAAAGAACAAGGCCATTTATTATGCTAATTGCTCGATACAGTTTGTGCTGCCAGGTAGATTACAAATGTCCAACCAATCAGTCATATGTTCTCCTATTACCTGAATACAGTCAAAACTTGAACAAGACATCCTAGAGATTATCTGCGCATCAGGAGGGTGTCTGCATGAATAACGCTGATTGAAAATGCTTCTAGCAGGAACAAAAGATTCTCTTCCCAAATTGAACAAGGGTCTTTTTTAGCTCAGTTTCCTTTTAACCTCTCTGAAAGTGACATTTAGATTCCTTTGCCATCAACAGGGTTATGACGTCCCCCATCATAAGAGCTGACAGGAAAGACAGAGACATCCAAAGACCCACATCCCAGCTTCACCACTGAAGTGTTTGCAGAGATTTTGCTTAGTTGACGCTCTTTCTGTATTCTGCATAAAATTATCCCATATATATATATATAACTTATCTGACAGATCTTTCCAGGTACCTACTTTGTTTCCAAGAAACAAATGAGCCCCTTCTATTTCTCTTATCCCCGCCTCTGTGAGCATTAAAAAACTTGAATTTCATGCCATTTAAGGTTGATTTCTCAGTTTCCCTCTACATTTTACTCTCACTGGATGGCAATCTGTCCACCACAAAAGCGTGTGGATAACTTCACTGGCTTGTCTCAAGAACTAAACAATTACTGACTTTTGCAGCCTGGCTGTCTTCAGTAACACTAACATTTGATTATCATTTTACTTCAAGAATCCATATCATATTAGAATGGTTATTATTGAAATCTCAGTTTAGTTTGGGTAAATTGCTTCAGTTTTTTTTATACAATGGAATGGGATCCTGGTGTTGGAGTATTTTAATGACAACTGATTTTTCTCCTTTCAGGTAGCTTGGATCCCATATTTCATTCCCTAACCCTACTTTTAGTCCTTTACCATTTGGGGCTTCACTTTATGAGAGAATGGAGGATAAATGCCACCTGTTTCATTTTTTATGGCTCTAGAATGATACATATATATGTTGGGACAATATATATATCCCCATAGCGCTATGTAAAAAGATCGATTTCTATGCCATGATCACATATTTACCAGTCTAGTGTTCCATACCCATTCAATACATACTTTTTCTGTATGAGTAGTTATCCCATTTTTTCCTCATCAGAAGACAGAATTTCCCATTTTCCTTAACATTTAGTTTGAATTGCGTGCAATTTGAAAGAACAACTGAAATCCTGTACACTACAGTGAAAATCAATTGTAATACATGATTACATTGTTTGCATGTTGATATTTTTGTAAATTTCTCATTTGTAATCCATAGACAACTAAATTTGTCATCAACTAATCCTTTGTACAAGTTTAATTCCTCACATGAATGAAACAGGATGTGAGTCAATGCAGAGTGTTCTTCATTATAGTTATCATGCCCCAAGCAGCTTTGCCAATTCTTGCAGAAATATTTGATGTTCCATTTCAAAATTCCAGCAACTTCTGACTATTGATTAAATGACAGTCTGGGGGAAGGACAAGAAAAAAAAAAAAAAGGAAGAAATGAAAGGATAAAAATTTAGCTGCTGTTGTTACAAAAAGCTTGACTACTACCTGAAGATTCCACTGCTTCCTAAAGGTTGAAAAGAATCTTCCAGGGCAAGCATGCTCATGTTTATGCATCCTAGTGGCAATAAAAAAATTAAGATTGCATGAGGCTTTCTGAAAATGTAAAAATAAGCTAAGCAGAATCTGTATAATCTAGGATTTTTGATTGATTTTTGATTACCATGTCAGTGTTAATCCAGCTCCAGTTGTTATGGCATTATCTAGTGTCAAATAATATTTATTTCAGCACTGCTTTTCCACTTCACAATATATTACTTATTTCTCACTGATTTGACCATTTCTACTTTTAGATTTAAAAGTTTGTGTAGTTCATCTGTAATTCTTTATGTGGGTGAGAAGCGTTTTTTGTTGTTGTATTTTTTTTTTTTGCTTTGCTTTTTTTTTTTTTTTTTTCTCAGAGTATAAAGAAAAAACATCTTTCAAAGAAATTCTCTTTCTCTTTTAATTGAGAAACACATGGTAACCATCCTATGTCTGAACACTTCCATTTGATTGGTGTGATTTTTCCTAAGGGCAAGTGTCCTTGGTTGCAAAAAAGTACCAAGTATTTGTTTTAATGGACAGATCAGGAATGTTGAAAGCACATTCAGAAAAAGCACAAGATTTTCTCATTAATCAGGAAGCTGTGAGGTTAAGTAAAATGCAATATGCTTTCAGAGTTTGTCCAACAGTTCAGTTTTCACCTCAGCCTTCTGCTGATGGAAATCAGATTAAATTTCTATAAGAAAAACAGTTGCTCATTAAATAAGTATGAAATAAGATTAGTGTACCTCATGCCCTTATTCATTCCTACACTTACCTATTCTATATTACAGTCTTTTCAGTACAAAGTCTTGTTCTCACCTTAAGGTTTTAAATAGAATCATAGAATGGTTTGGGTTGGAAGGGACCTTAAAAAACATACAATTACAACCACGCTGTCATGGACAGAGACACCTCCCATTAGATCAAGTTGCTGAGAACCCCTTCCAGCCTGACCTTGAATGCTTACAGGGATGGGGCATCCACAGCTTCTATGGACCACCTGTGCCAGTGCCTCACCAACATCAGAGTAAAACTACCCCTTGTCCTGACACTACACCCCCTGACAAAAAGTCCCTCCCCAGCTTTTCTGCAGCCCCCTTTAGGTACTGGAAGGCCTCTGGGAGGTCTCACTGGGGCCTTCTCTTCTCCAGGCTGAACATCCCCAGCTCCCTCAGCCTGGCTCCATAGGAGAGCTGCTCCAGCCCCGAGCACCCTCATGGCCTCCTCTAAGACTCATTCTAATGCTTCTGAGTCCTTCTTGTGCTGGGGGCCCCAGAAGTGAGTACAGGGCTCCAGGTGAGGCCTCACGAGAGCAGAGCAAATGGGGACAATGCCCTCCCTTGCCCTGCTGCCCACGTTGCTTCTGATGCAGCCCAGGACACTGGTGGCTTTCTGGGCTGCAAGTGAATATTACCAGCTCATGTCAAGATTCTTGTTAACCACCACCCCCAAGTCCTTCTCCTCAGGGCTGCTCTCAGTCCATTCTCCTCCCAGCCTGCATTTGTGCTTGATATTGCCCTGACGCAGATGCAAGACCTTGCCCTAGGCCTTGCTGAACTTCATGAGTTTCACACAGGCCCATCTTTCAAGCCTGTCCAGGCCCCTCTGCACAGCATCCCTTCCCCCCAGCTTGTTATTATCAGTAAATTTGCTGAGGATGCACACAATTTCATTGTCTGTGTCTCTGACAAAGTTGTTAAACGGTGCTGGTCCCAATACTGGCCCCTGAGGAACACCACTCTGTACTGATCTCCACCTGGACATTGAGCTGTTGACTACAACTCTGAGTGCAACCATCCTGTCAGCTGCTTACCCACTGAGTGGTCCATCTGCCAACTCCATGTCTCTCTAATTTAGAGACAAGGAATCATGGGGGACAGCATCAAATGCTTTGCACTACTCTAGGTAGATGATGTCCGTAAATAACATCGCTCTTTCAATGGGACAACATACCTTTCATGGAATACAACATTTTGAGGTGGGTTTATTTTGTTTGTTTGTTTGTTTGTTTGTTTGTTTTTGTTTTGTTTTACCTATCTGTTGGAAGGAACAACAAAATAAATGCAAATCAGAAATATTTAACTTTAAGGATGACAGCTAAGAACAATAGCAAATTCCCTATCAGAAGACTAGTTGCCTTTCTGGAAGGTAAACTGCAGCTAGAAGCGACGAAAAAAAGACTGGGTGAGATTATCTGGGTAATGCTATACAAGAGGTCAAGCAGAATGATTCAGTTTTTCCCTTCTGCTTCCTTTTTGATTTGTATCCATGAATTTTGCAAGACTTATGCAATGGTAGTAATCACTACATAATCTACATCTACATAATCTTTATCATGTGTGCACTGCTCTGAAAAAATTTACTGCAGCAGATGGCTTTGTTTCACTGCTTGTCTGCAGAGTTCACATGCAAATGTGTCACTTCTAATATTGTCTGCGTCATCTAAGGTCATTGGAATTACATAAATAACCAGTTTGTTATATATTCTAAGCATTTATCATCTTTTGGAAGGCTGTGGAATCTTTGTCTGATGGCTCTCAAATCGTGTTGAAATCAAGCATTGGGATAGGAGCAGAGTTAGGATAAACTACTGCAGGGGCTTGTTGAGAATTTATCCGAAATTTTCAAGGGAGCCATGAAAAAAAGCAGTCTAGGCCTTCATTTCTGTTATACTATCTCTACTGTATGCCTTATCCAGAGCATTATTTTACCTTTCCTTTCCACAGCACTATAAAGTGCTCCTCAGAGATCTGCATCTGAAAAGACAAGCATTTTATTCCATGCGTATAGCAGTGGAGTGCACTTGTCTGATGGCTGGTACAATTAATTTAGCTAAAGGAAATTTATTTTAGATGTTTGGTTCGGTGGTTTTCACAAATGAAATGAAGGATAAAATTATTTTCTTCATGCATTAGTTAGGAAAAAAAGTCTTTGTTTTCTTTGTATTGAATGAAACTTCTACCACAGTCAAATTAAGAGTGGGTTTATGTGAAGTGGTCCTTTTCCCCCACACTTTCTTGCTTGTGAATCAAGGAAAGCAGCTTTCAGACAACAACAACAACAACAAACAATAATAATAATAATAGTAATAATAATAATAACTATTCTCATTTTCCTTTGTGACTGGTTTTCCTAAGAGGTCATATGCTCATCAAAAAAAAAAATAAACATGAGAACACAAAATATATGTTAGCCTGTGAGGCAGATGAGATCCGATTAATTACTAAAATTGATATTTGACTGGGAAACATTCAAGAAAGCATGAAAGTCTTACTAAAAGAAAATAAAACATACAAAAAGAATGCATTTCATATTCCTGAGTTCAGAATTTTTACATTTAAATTCCTGCCTTAGATTTAGAAAATGCACTAGGTGATCTTGCAGGGTCTCTTTTTCTCTTGATTCTCAAAACTTATGTGGTTTTATCGAAATAGTGCTGTGTATGCTTCAAGGATGTACACCTCCTGATGACATCAGCATTTTGGTAAGATGGGATTTACAACAGATTGGTGGTAAACACCCGCCAGGGGTGTTTTAGGTTGGATATTAGGAAGAACTTCTTTACTGAAAGGGTTGTGAGGCATTGGAATGGGCTGCCCAGGGAAGTGGTGGAGTCACCATCCCTGGAGGTCTTTAAAAGATGTTGAACCTAGTGATATGGTTTAGTGGAGGACTTGTTAGTGTTAAGTCAGAGGTTGGACTTGATGATCTTGAGGTCTCTTCCAACCTAGACAATTCTGTGATTCTGTATTGGTGGTCAGAATGAAATCTTTAGATAAATGCCTTCTTTGTTTATATCCAATATATTTTTCATGAAGTAATGACATTTTTTACTCAGCCATGATCCCCATGTGCTTAGATCTAGATTGTCCTCCTCTTGCTGTAATATCTCTTATCCTGATGTACGCTGTAGCACAGATTCATCTCATCTTATTTTAGGCAAATAACTGACCCAAATAACTGTGGTCTACATGATTTGGGTTCCACCCACAGGCAATGGAGAGAGGTAAGTGCCAGAAGAAGTGCCAAATCTAAAGAGGGCTGGACTGCCCTGTGTCTCTCCACCAACTATAGAGAAACCCTATGACAATTAGAATCTAATATAATTGTATCTCATAACTGCCTAATACTAAACAGACCTTCTACCTTTAGTTTTAATGCCCCCCCCCCCTTTTTTTTAAATTAATTTTTTTTATTTGTTTGTTAAACTGATTATACCACTTTCAAAGTAATTTTTTCTTTGTAGAAGTAACCCTTTGTTACATCCTCTCTCTGGAGAAATGTTTATGGCTTTTTGGTAACTTTTCTGAAATTAACACCTAATTCTAATCAAAATATGTAAGAGATTGGAAGCAAAAGGCAAACACAGAAAAAGTTCTGAGAATTTCTCCCAGTGCCTTGTAAAATCTCTTGCTTTCAGTCTGCTAAGCTGGTTGCAGCTCCTACCACCTAATGCACTAAGTTTATTAGAAAAATAATCTTGAAAATAGAAGATAATTTTTCACAGAATCACAGAATCACAGAATTTTTAGATTGGAAGAGACCTCAAGATCATCGAGTCCAACCTCTGACCTAACGCTAACAGTCCCCACTAAACCAAATCCCTAAGCTCTACATCTAAACGTCTTTTGAAGACTTCCAGGGATGGTGACTCCACCAACTTCCCTGGGCAGCCTGTTCCAATGCCTCACAACCCTTTCAGTGAAGAAGTTCTTCCTAACATCTAACCTAAAACTCCCCTGCCTCAACTTAAGCCCATTCCCCCTCGTCCTGTCACCAGGCACGTGGGAGAACAGACCAACCCCCACCTCGCTACAGCCTCCCTTGAGGTACCTATAGAGAGCGATAAGGTCGCCCCTGAGCCTCCTCTTCTCCAAGCTGAACAAGCCCAGATCCCTCAGCCGCTCCTCGTAGGACTTGTTCTCCAGGCCCCTCACCAGCTTCGTCGCCCTTCTCTGCACCCGCTCAAGCACCTCGATGTCCTTCTTGTAGCAAGGGGCCCAAAACTGAACACAGTACTTGAGGTGTGGCCTCACCAGAGCTGAGTACAGGGGGACGATCACTACCCTAGCCCTGCTGGCCACACTGTTTCTGATACAAGCCAGGATGCCGTTGGCCTTCTTGGCCACCTGAGCACACTGCTGGCTCATATTCAGCCGACTATCCACCATCACTCCCAGGTCCTTCTCTGCCTGGCAGCTCTCCAACCATTCCTCTCCCAGCCTGTAGCTCTGCTTGGGGTTATTGCGCCCCAGGTGCAGGACCCGGCACTTGGCCTTGTTGAACTTCATGCAGTTGACCTCAGCCCATCGGTGCAGCCTATCCAGATCCTCCTGCAGAGCTTTCCTACCCTCAAGCAGATCGACACACGCACCTAACTTGGTGTCAATTTTTGCAGCAATTTGTGTCATTATAAAACAAGTATCTCCGTGCTTCAAATTTAATCTCTGTTTGCAAAAAAAGTATTGCTTGAATTATAGTATTTGGCTATTCAAATCAAGATATATTCCTCCTCCACCCTCAAATGGTATGAAAATACTGTTGACATCATCTAATGAAATATGCATTTTGAGCTTTGCGTATGTTGCAAAAGATGCATATTTTGATAGGGTGTTAACAGTTTGTTTCTTTGCTCTTAATGTTTGGGAATTTGCAGCTGACAGAACTAGATATCTTGCTGTGCCTGAGCAAACTCCAAAGAATACTACGTAAGGTGTTGTGGATGTTTGTTATTGTTGTTTTGGTTTGTTTCTCTCTCTCTCTCTCTCTTTTTTTTTTTGTTTTGTTTTGTTTTGTTTTTAATCTGGTCTTATCAACCTGCTATTCACCCTAGCAGTTGTCCTTAAACTGGTTAGCACAACCCATCCTGCTAGCTCCTACAGAGCTTCAGCAAGCAATTTTGTTAGCATTGAATAATTTATGTAGTGTAATTTAAAAACTTAAGCCAAAGAATACTTTGCATTTCTACCATGGAGTCTATCTCTAGAGCACTCACTATTTTCATCAAATAACATCCACGAATTTTGGATGATGTATTTCGTGGACTAGACATACTGCCAATCTGAATTTACATTGGAAAACTCCATTCAAGATAAAAAGTAAAAAGTATCAGGTTTGGCATGCAGCTGAAGGAAGACATGTCTTTTCAACCAGCAGACAGAGACATATTAAGATTTAATATCTGGAAAAGAAATCTAGGAAAATTCAGACCTATAAATAAGTCCGAATATTTTTTACAGGTATTTCAATTAACCAAGGGAACATCTTAGTAAGGAATGTGTGAAATTCATTGTCTCTTGAAGTCTTTCACTGCTGAGGCTCCAAGTAAACTATGTGGTGTGGGGTTATTCAAGTGAGACATAGGATAAAATATTATTGTTTTTATCATTTAAGTATCAGATACCATAATCTAATCTTACCAACTGAGAAACATTCAATCAAAATTTTAAAATATCGTTAAATATACTGGTATAATAAACCAATACTGAAAACTTGCCATATTTTCTCTCCATTAGCTTGAGAGTGTGATAAACATATATTCAAGCAACATAGATCTTCAAACTGAAGAAAGATCTCTATGTCTTTAATGTCTTTTCCATAAAACTCAAATTACTCACTGTTCCAAATATCTGTTAAAATTATTGGAAACTGTCATTTATCTCATCTAGTAGCATTACCCACAATAGCCACCCTTCCTGCCCCTGTACCTACTCAGAAATTCAACCCCTCAAACAAAAACAAACAACTGTGGTTTGCTGGAATAAGTCTACTAAAATTTACCCCAATTATTCTAAAATAGCAGAGCAGACTGAAAGGACAGGACCATGCACTCTCCTGAAGACCCTGTGAGCATCTGTGGCACAAAAGCCCCTGAAACAAAGAGCACCTATTAAACTCTACTGTCATTTATTAACTTCGTCTGTCATCAGCCATCTATGACTAGAAGGTTTGAGGCCCTGTAAACCTTTGTTGACCTTTACTCATCATGTTTTCATGAGATCAGTCACAGAATAATTATGACAATCTTTCTTGCTCTATTTTTCATTAATCTACCCTGTCAAAATTTGAAGATCCTCCTCCTATATAATTTTCCTGACCATTGACAGACCAGACCATTATAGTCCTCATTTATGATTTTTTAAAATAAATTATTAAATATTCTATTAATTAATCAATCTTATTAATTGTTACCATTTAACTGAAATAAGTCTTTCCCTGGTAGCCATCTAAGGTCTAGTTCAATGTTATTGTCCTGTATAATTAGGTGGTGCTATTCCATATAGTCTTTGCAAAATAAAGGCTAACTATATAATGTCATTAAACTGCCATAACAATGATTTTGAAAATGTTAAAATATACTTTTGTATCAAAAGCAATTGATTAGGTCTCCCAAAAGATGGTAAACTGGGAATGATAGTGGGAAGAAGATGAGGAGTAATATCCAATTGATCTTATCTCAGAAAGTGATTCATTATCAAATACAGTGAAGAATAGTTAATTTTTTTTCTTTTTTATGCCAAGTACCCGTGAACAAGTGCACTGTGCAAAGAATTCTTCTACGAAAGGTATAAGGATATTTTAAATAGATGCTTTGAAATGCCATTTACTGTCAATAGCACGTAGAAAGGTTAAGAGGAGAAGAGCCTTCAGTAGAAACCCACTCCAAAAGACACTGTTTGAAAGGAGGAAGATTTGTGAGCTGTCTTGAGTCTCTGATGCATCTTACAAGGTATACTTGTAGCAACCACTGGAAAGTCATGAATGCTCTGAGTATGTGCTTTCTAATTTCTTATACATTTCTTCTGGTTTTGTTACAATAAGCATAGGCCTTTTATACTGCTAGAATAAAGCCTGATTTATCTTGCATGTGGTTTACAGTGTGCCCCAGTGACAGACTTTTAGCACATATAGAGAAAATGGTGTCAGTGGCATATCTTTCAGGCTTTCTGCCAACTGAGACAACATGAATATTCTGGAAGCTTTAGGACATTTTCCCAGGGAATTTCAAGATCTGGTGTGAAGAGTGAAACCCTCCCCTCCCTATCTTGGTTAGCACACCACCAGCAAGGCTGAGAAAGTAGCCCAGTAATACACAGCAGAAGGAAAAACCCATATTGTCACAGAATGACTGATCATTCATTGCTACCTGACCTGTAGAATTACTATGCTGTAAGGCTTGTTTGATTGATCAGTGTTAATATTTTATGGAAAGAGTATTAAAATGAAATGAGAGTATTTGCTTCTTTGATACCTTAGAGATATGTGGTTAATACATACAAAATACATACAAGAGTAGATGGGATATCCTGACCAGTTTCACAGCTTTTGGCTGAGTACCGTGTGGTCTGTTGAAGATGTAACCATGCAACCAAAGATGATGACAAAAATAGAAACAGTGGAGAAGAATAAGCTGTATTTGCAGTTAGTGCTCACTTACTTGGCAAACCAATGTGGTTATATTCAGAGGATTTAATATCACAGCTTTAGTTTTGGCATAGCAATTTATTTTTCTTTTAAAGTGAATGTCAAACAGAGGTGTGCATAAAATATATATATATATATATATATTATTCAAAGAGTGATTAAAGAGCTTTCAGCAACTGTATCCCAAGTCATCTCTGTCATTCCTGCAGGTGTGTGTATATGTATATATGTTTTTTTTTTTTTTTTCTAGCTCCTTATGCAGTCAATCCAAAAGCCACGTTGAAACTATGCAGCTGCAGTACCCCTGTGGAATTCTGAAGACCATAGTACCTGTGTATTCACCACATTGTCCAGCTCATGAAGTGTTTTTGTAGGCCCATGACAGTGCCATTCTATCTGTAGCATTGCACTGCCCTATTCTCACACAGTCTGCCAGCATGTCCCTTGTGTCATCTGGATGGCCCCATAACCACTATTGTATATCTGGACTTTGTGAGCCTGTCCATACAAGATAACTCAATGCATCCCCATGTGGCAGATCTGGCATGTAGGACATGTCTTTTCAAATACAAAAATTGTGTTCCCTATGAGAGAAATATCCATCCTTTCTTCATACCCACCTGAGACCCTGCTTCAATATTCTTCAACCAAACTGATCCTGATCCAAAATTAGATTTATTGATGGCCATGGAGACACCACCCCATGGCAGTGTGACAAGACAGCTCACATATGGGTCTGCATCCAGGGCTTGCTCAGTTCCCACAACTCTTCACCAAACCAGTAGAGTCAATTGCATCAAAACTCCATGCAGCAGTCCTATCAGAAAAGAAAAAAAAAATGAGCCTTGACTGCAAGAAACAGTTTTTATATACTTTATAGCCCTTTCACAGGATAATGCATAAAGTCTTAGCACTGCTTTACTGAGTGTCAGCTCCTTTGAGTCAGGGTGAGTTCAGTTTTCAGAATAAATATTTCAGAAACAGCCACTGATTTGAACACCAATTCTGGCTGTTTGGTTTGAGCTGTGTTAGTAGGTATCTTCCACTAGACCTCAGAAGCACTTGATTAGATATTAACTGATGGCAGAGTAGAAAAGTCTGACAGATTTCTGAATCTGCTCAGATCTCTCTTAAAATAGGAATTACAAAAGAAAATTCAGATGTCACAGCAGGAGGTAGAGAAAGCATTTCTCTGAACATCATGTTTAGTAAGTGCCCTAATCATAGAATCACAGAATGGTTTGGGTTGGAAAGGACCTCAGAGCCTCCCCAGCCTCCTGCCATGGGCAGGGCCCCCTGCCCCCAGCCCAGTTTGTCTCCAGCCCCATCCAGCCTGGCCTTGGGCACTTCCAGGAATGGGGCAGCCACAGCTCCTTGGGGCAGCCTGTGCCAGGACCTCACTGCCCTCACAGTGAAAAATTTCTGAATTTCTGCCCGGAAGCTAACCTAAATCTTCCCTCTTTTAGTTTAAAGCTATTACCCTTGTCCTGTTGCTACATTCCATGGGAACAGATACTCATTGAATAAAATCAGAACATAAAATCAGATCTAACCAAAAGATTTCTGTGGAATATTCTTTGGAATGAAAATACATTGGAATGCGTGGAGACCTACATCTAATTCCAAAAAGTACCTAAATATTTAAATTTAATGTAATTGAAATGGAACTTTTTCACTGTCCAGGTTATAAATATTTCAATGTTTTGTTTTACATTGACTCATTTCAGAATGTTTTTTATATGAAGTTATTTTGTATTCTGTTACTTATTTTTTTAACTAAACAGATACATATGCATAATATATACATATATATGTATTGGACATATATATTTAATAATTTTGGTTTGTGCATACATGTCAAAAAAGTGCCTTTTCTTCCCATTCAGAAGGGCAAAAATGGAAAAACAAACAAACAAACAAACAATGGGCAAAAGTGAATTTAAAACAAAAAGGAAATCAGGTAATTTAGATATTTCTCACTTAGATAGAACACAGTCTTCTGCACAGTGTGATCCTATCTAAAAATAAAACTATTTTCTTCCTGACAAAGAAACAAATTCACATGCCGTGAACATCCTTTACCCCTCTTCAGTACAATGATCAGATCAACAAACCCATTCTCCGCCCTAATAAATGGGATGGACTGAAGCCAGTTGTGAGCTTGCCGAAGGCAATTTCTTCATACTTGTGCTTGTCAAAAAGTGGATCTGTGAGAAGTGGGGTTATTTGGACTGTCCGTCAAGAAATATTTCTAAACATTTTTGCTAACATACCTTCAGCATGAGAACCACCAGGAGATATTAGAGATGGGTCTCTGTCTCTGAAAGAAGACTTTCATAACCTAATTAAGGACTCCTAAGTCCCAGTTTTGCATTGATAACTGGGTTAAAATCCTCCTCTTCCCTCTGTTCCTTCCCATACCATCTGGACATGAGAAAGTCCACTCACAGACGCATGAATCTTCATCTCTGGGAGGGAGTTTGCGGAAAGATCCAATGTTTACTGGCGTCTCCTATAACAGACACTTTGTTTCTCCCTATTCTTTATAGATCAAGGTCATTTGTAAAGAAAACTTTGGATGGTGTCAAGGGTAAAGAATAATGTCTTTTTGTTCCCTCCATGTTTGTTATTTTCACAGAGTTCAGAAGATACAATATTCAGTGCTCATCCTTTGGAGTCTCTTTTTGTTATTTCTTGACCATATCAGCACATGTTGAAATCACAGAATCACAGAATCATCTAGGTTGGAAGAGACCTCAAGATCATCTAGCCCAACCTCTGACCTAACACTAACAAGTCCTCCACTAAACCATATCACTAAGCTCTACATCTAAACGTCTGTTAAAGACCTCCAGGGACAGTGACTCAACCACTTCCCTGGGTAGCCCATTGCAATGCCTCACAAACCTCTCAGTAAAGAAGTTCTTCCTAATATCCAACCTAAACATCCCCTGGCACAACTTTAGCCCATTCCCCCTCATCCTGTCACCAGGCACGTGGGAGGATAGACCAACCCCCCCCCCAAAATAAGTTGCTGGTCAATGAATAAAAATCTTTGCCAGAAAAAGTTCAGAATCACAGAATCATCTAGGTTGGAGGAGACCTCCAAGATCATCCAGTCCAATCTCTGACCTAACACTAACAAGTCCTTCACTAAACCATATCACTAAGTTATACCTAATGTCAAAGGCTCTGTATGGAAAGACAACAGTTTACCAAGCCACCATCAGATCCCTCTAAAATCCATTTCAACATGAACTATAAATAACTTCATTTTTTTTTTTTTTTTCTGACTGCCACTTTTTGCCCTATTAGCACAAAACAGATTAAATGGGAGGAGATTTTTGCACTGGTGAGCAGGAGCTGGTTTGGTGTAGGATGCTAGCAGCTACCTGCTACATCTCTAACACTAACCCATGGAAAGGTGAAAAATTGGCTCACAAATGCTTTGTAGCTCCTGTGTACAATGTGTGTGTAGCCTTTGGCTCTTGTTCTGCAGTATCCACACTACAGAGGATACTTGCCATCAGTTCCAGGCTTACATGGTAGCTTTTTGTCTCAGCCAGTAATCTATCACTATCAGTATTTTATCTCATAAATTTTGAGCTTTGGCATTGCTTACTGAATAGGATGAGAAAGTTTCAGCCACACTATTGGTGCTGTCTGGCACGTCACACCTACCTGCATCATTTGCCAGGTACACAGGCATGCTATCCTCTATTTGGATTGCAACTGTTCTCTTTCATCTTCGAAGAGTGGAGATTTAATCTTCACAGGAATAAATTGAGGTGTTTTGTAGTGCAGCTGTGGGAACAGAGAGCTGGGCATGATTTTACATCTGGCAGCACCATCACTCAGTTGTCCAGCCTCAGTCTATGCTGTAAATAACACTTTGATTCCCAATATGACTTTTCAGACTTCCCATGGTTTATGATGACTTGTCTATCAAATACTTTGTATTTAGTGCAGTCTGGTGCTACCTGCCCATAGTTTTCTTCTAGACAAACATTCCTGTTGGACCTTGATGAGTTTAAGCATTCTTAACTGCATTTAAGCTATAGCCTGGGAAAAATGTGCATTGGGATGGGGTGCTGAACATTAGGAAGTTATTTAAAGCTCACAGCTCAGTGCCTGAGGCAAGCACCCATGGACAGCAAGGGCTGACTAGAAAGGGCCTGATATCTCTTTCTGAGAACACCATGAAGCAAGAAAAACAAATCTCAGGCTAGGGACTGCACTGGTCCCTGCTGAGCGAAAAGTCTGAAGAAGCTTTCATTTAAAACTCAGTACAAGAGTCTGCCTGTGGTATTTGTTGGATTAAAAAATTCTTTTTCCAGAGGGAGTCTTTTGTGTGAGCTGGTGATGGCCATGTACATCAGTATCAAATCCCAGGATAGGCGAAAAGAATGGCAGTAATTTCAGTTTTATTTTCAAGAAAAGAATAGAGGAAAAGTGGCTGCAGCAGCAGTGAATATTAACTTGTACCTTTAGAGGTCACTTGATCACAGCACTGCTGAAATTAAAATCACTTCCTAAATTAACGTTTGATCCTGTAGAGAGTTTAATTTAGGTAGATTTAAGTGAGAGACTATGGAATGACCTCACTTCTAACGGCAAGCCACTGCCTAAGAATGGCAGCTGATTTCCTTCAAACTGCCCTAAAGTTTATACAGCTGTTGTGCCTTTGATCTGAGAGTCCTGAGTGCTTCAGAACATGGCCACGAGGAGGAAAATATTCTAGAAGTCAGTAATGTTTGCTCTACTGGATAAAAAGAACATTAGTCCTGGCAATAAATCAGTCAGTTTTTCACAAGTACATGGGATAAATTAGATTCATGTTCAGGAGAATTATTAATTTATTTTTTTTTTAAAGAATGTAAATGGTCTTAAAAATGTAGAACTTGCTCCTTGTCCATTTTTTTTTTTTGATACACTTAAGGCTAGAATCATGTGTAAAATTATTGTGTATGTCCTCTCAAGATGACCTAGTCTATCTTTCTGTCCCAAGAAACAATCAGGTATTACTTCTGACCATATCAGGTATTTTGCTCAGCTTACTTTCAAAGGATTCCAGTGATGGAGATTTAGCAATGTTCCAGACAATTAATTTCATCATTTAATTATCCTTACCTTTAAAAGTTCTTCTTACTAAGTTCTTATTTGCATTGAAGTTGGCTAAAGCTGATACGGTGACAACAAAAGCATTCTTACAATAGCCACAGAGGTGCAAGGTGGAAAAAAAAAAAAAAAAAAAAAAAAAAGAGAGAGGCAAAAATGGCATTTAAAATTGTTAATTTAAAATTAGAAAGCACACAGGTAGCAGAGAAGCATCTTTATCCATAAGTGCTCTGCCATGAGCCAGGTCCTAATATGATTAACTGCTTTATGGTCCAGGTCAACAGTTGCTGAGCTGCTGAACCTACAGAATGAAACAAGTTGTCATGCAATAAATGAAGTTTGTTCCTTTATAAGGCAGAGAAAGCTTGTAATATGGCAGGAATTGCTGCTGGTGCTCATTAGATGGCACCCTTCCTTTACGTTAGGAAGGGAAGGAACAGCTTAGTTAGAATTCACTACAGGCTCTCTAGCAAGCATAAATAATGAGATTCTGCCCACTTGTTGTCATCAGTAAGTTTTTATATTAGTTGCTATGTCGACCCACCACCCACACTGAATTCACCTCACCTACCCAAACTTTCCCTTCAATACCAATCCAATACTGTTCCCACTTCCAGCTCAAGAATGACTCACAATGCTGCTGTCAAATGACAAAGGTGAGCGTTATCCTCCCCCAAGGACACGTCCAAATCTCTGTGGGTCAAAAAGTAATTCCTGGACAGAGTTATATAGAGAGTGTTCTCTAAAATATTTACAATGAGAGAGAGACTCAGTCAATGCATATTGCATATTATGCAATATTGCAGATATTATGCAATATGACAAATATTTTATATAATAATAATATATTAATATAATATAATATTGAAATATTATGCAATATGACAGAATAATAAGCCATATAATAGTCCAGAATAATAGGCCATAGCCAAAAAGGGTTTTAGTAACAGTAGAGAGACCTGAATTGTAATGCAACATACAATGTCAACAGAAAGGGGTCAGTGTCATGTTTGCAGAGCTTCAAAATCATATAAATGACCTTGGTGATTTTTGTTTGTTTGTTTTCTCATCAGACATTAGACATCAAACTCTTTTTAAACACTTCATGATTTTTTTCTTACTTTGTCATTAAATAAATGTCTTTAAGTTGCCCATGATAAGGGATTTTTATTTTCGGCCTTTAATTTTAGCAATAGGAAACATTCCCTTTTCATTAACTGAAGATTTAAGGCCTACAGTAAGCTCTTTTAATTGATTTTGGAAGTCATCATGCCTTTAACTGACTGCTTAGCCAGTTCATGATTTCATTGCCAACTCTTTTGTTTGGGAGTGGGGAGGTCCCTTCTGTTATCTAACTTGGTAAGCCAAGTTGTTAGCTTGTAAATCAGCTTTGTTATTCCCTTAGATCTGAGTTAAGAAAACTTAGTTACTAGAACAAGAGCAAAACCAAAACAAACACTGTGATATATTAACCACTAATGCTTTGTTTAAGACACATAGAAATTGTTATATAAATTGGCTAAGAAACTGATTAGAATGCAAGCCAATCACAACCAAAAATATATCTCCAGTTTCATGGTACTCACAAATGATGCAGAATTAATGGTATGTGAGGTTAGGAGTCCATGCTTATTAGAAATCTAAATGATGTGCTTTGTAAATTTAGTGGTGCACCTGATATGATGTTAAAATGAATAAAGCAGCTGACATTTACTAGTTGGAAATGTAATAAAATATGATGTTTCAGTACTTACATTTTAGCAATTCCCAATTTGATGCTTTTGCCACCGTAAATTACTCTGAATCACTTAATTCCTCTGAACACCTGCTCTGCAGTTTATTTGCAGACATTTTGCCACATGAAAGTAGTGCTCTCATTCATCTGCCTTCCCATTTGTACTGGTGTGAACCTTCAAGCTCACAAAGATGAAAGGAAAGTGAAGCTGGCTGACCCGCTCACTGCCTTAGTGTTATTAACTGCTTTTATTATGTTTGTACTTAAGGACTCAGAAGTCCTTATTGTGCTTGACATTGCACTAAGAGGAGCAGACAGTGCTGCTTCCAAGGAGCTTATAATTTCAGTAGAAATGTAGCAGCCAGGATAGAGGGAGAGCTGTAACACACAGAGTGTGTCAGAAGCTGAACTTCTCTCATTTCTACCTGATATTTTTTCAGTTAAGGGTTTCCTTATAGTATGTGTGTGAGCATGTAGAAACAGAAGAGAAAAAGGGAAGGAAGGAAGGTGGGGAACTGCAAAGAGAAGGAAGCACTGAGAGATCAAAGGAAGAACTGGGGGGTGAGGGGGCAGAATGTGAGAAAAGTTCAATTGCACACTGCGCACGGGTTCCTGGATCCAGAGGTCTCCACTCAGATGGGTTCCAACTAATTAGGCATTTCACCAAGACACCTTATTTAGGGACCCAGTTGCCTTGCATTTGCTAGTGTTCATGAATAGAGATGGGTGCCAAAGATCTCAGGCTTTCAGGGTTGCTTCTCTCCCTCTACTGGAAATGGACCATTTGCAGAGTGACTACAGATGCCTCAGGTGAATACCTAAAGTTAAATGGTCTCAATCCAGGCCTTGGTGTTTCCAAAGTGTGTGTGGCTTAGCTGAAGTTCTCCCTGGAGTCATCCTATATGCATCAGGTTATTTGGAAGATCAATGACCCTAGCTAATAACTTTTAGAACCTCATTTTTCTACTGACTTTTTGCTTTGTTGTTGTTTCTGCCAGATGGAGAACTTGATCTTTCTTTATCTAGTTCCTCTTTAATACCCTAACAACATGTGGTGGAGCTTTCTGGAGATGGAACAGAGTCTGAGTGTAGCATGGTACCTGTTGGTCCCTCAGCATCAGCTGAATTTGAAAACCTTCAGTCATTTCCCAGACATATGAAAAAGAAAGCTTCCCATTAACACTATTTGTCAGAAGTCCTTAGATTCATATTTGCATTTTAGCCTTATTTATCAACATCCATAGGAAAAAAGTCCCCCCCCCCAAAAAAAAAGAGCCATTTTGATTAAATGAGGTTTGACAGAAATTCCCTCAAGAATGATGACTTTAAAACCATTTAGAAAAATGCTTCTAAAAATAAACCAAATTGCCCTGTTGCCTTAAAAAAAAAAAAAAAAAAAAAAAAAAAAGATTTAAAAAAATCTATTATTCCCCTTCTACCTTCTCATAATTATTTTTAAAGTCTGGTTTCACCAAGAAAGCCATTTTAGTCAGCTCTTTTAAAATTAAATGCAGAATTCTCCTATTCTTTTTTCTTTTTTTTTTTTCTTCCCTTGGTGTGGCAGCATGGAACACAATGTCTTTCATGTCTGTTCTGAAATAAAGAATGTAAGTTCCAAGACCAAGCAAGTGTCATGAGGAAGAACCTGCAATTAGGTGTATTCCTTCTGCTGCCAAACAGCTTATTAGGGTTTCATTTACTCATGCGTTCATTTATTTTTTTAATCTCTTACTGGCTAAACAAAATAAATTTCTGTAAGAAACATAAAGGCAATTCATATAGCAATCACATCTCTGTAAATCCTGTAAGCTTAAAGTAGATATGTAAATCACTGCAAGTCCAAAATATTTTCAATAGTTTCCCCCTCTCTCTCTCCCTCTCTCTCTTCATGATATTTCAGGATAACTTTGCATACCCAAATATCAGATCTGATGCCCATCCAAATCTAGGGTAAGACCACTGTTGATTATAATGGGCTTTGTGTATATTCCTATTTACCAGCTATGTACCTGTCATATCCCTAGATAAGCAAATGATGAGAGAAGAGAGATTTCTCTGTCCTCAAAGATGAGTTCACAGGGACATACAAAAATATATTCACAAACTGGATTACAAGTTGGACCAGGCCACTCACTCATGTTGTTTTGTAGCTTCAAGAACAGTCATTCTGTGTTTCACAGGAAGCTGCATGAGAAAAATTCAGACTAGTCTTTCGCATGAGAAAATTAAGGAATAGATTACCCCAGAGAAAGGTTTTTTCTAGCTACAGTAAATAGATGTTGCTTTAAATCCTGAGTCATCCTGGTTGCTTTTTGTTTGTTTTGGTTGGTACAACTCTAATTATTTGTTACCTGACTCATTCAATCAAATTGATCTCTCTCTGCAGTTTAAGATACACTTTTTTCAATGTTTGTTTGCATTATTTGACAGGTTATGCAATGAGTCTTCTATTATTTTGCACCATAATTATTAGTAGGTGAATACATTAATCATCTAATGATCGCATGATAAGGAAACTTTCCAAATAACACAGAATGGTGATATGCCTTTCTTCTGCGTTGTTAAAAGTTCTCGCAATTTTGGGTTAGTATTTAGGATCATTTTTAGGACAATCTCTGATCCTTTCCCTCTTTCTCTTTTCCAGATTCTTTCCCCTAGAATACATTCTTATACACACTAAACTCTCATTCCTATCAGTTTTCATCTGTGTCCCAGAATAATGACCAAACCTTGAATATATATATATATTTTTTTTTAAGATTTTTGGATAAGGAAATGGAATTTAAAGAGGGTTGCAAGCTACTGTATGCTTACTTATCAGCATAATTCATTTGGTTTTTAGATTTTACAGACATGCATGACATCTTTTCCCTGGGAACATTTCATTACAGTAGCTTCTTCCTATGTCAATCTGAATGCATTCAAATAGTATTTCTCGGACACTGTTTTAAAAAGGACATTCTGCAATGTCCTTTTAAATTTCTTTCTTATTTGTTATGCATGGATTCATCCTGTGAGTAGAAAAGTAGGAGGAGGGAAGGGGCTTTTCAGGTGATTTTAGTATTGGTTAATGAGACAAACCTACACCCATAATCACCTCTAGTATATGGTTACTGGTCTATTATGGCCAACTTTTGGTAAAACTTAAGTGTCACACATGATTTGATGAACCCAAATGAAGCCTCTTGCTGAGCTGCAGTGTGAATTATTACATATGCAAAAGACCTACAGAAAAGGCATAATTCTCAGCAATTGGTACTGTGATCTTGGCCAAGACCATGATCTTGGCTAAGGCAGTCCCAGTCTGCAGGTCTTCAGAACAGCTGCTTCACCTCCCTTGTAGGTCCCCCTGAAATGCATCTGTGCAGCACTGGGGAAGCCCTGGCCTCCCTGAGGACTTTAGGTGGGACTGATGTGGAAACAAGACTAAATTGTTGGTAAGGGTCAATATGTGGTGGAACTGTGGAAAGCATATTGTAAAAAGCAGTAAGACTTCTGTCAGTTATTTGTGTATGTGTGTTTTCCCGTTCTTTTGACTTACTTACATCTTCCCAGCCTATTATTTAGAATGATGAGCTTGTAGACACTAGCAGTAGAAATAAAACGATAATTGAAGAATTTTGCTGCAGATGAGGTGTATTTCTTTGAGGTAACTGTTGACAGTTTCATCCTCTGACTGAAAAAATTGCTTGGTCATTAAGAGTGAGCAGCAGGTGTGGATTGATGGATTCAGAGCACACACATGGACTGCAATTTCTAGATGCAACCAGTTGGTCCCTTATGTTCCTGACAGAACTTAAAAATGCAAATACTGAAGCAAGCTGAGAGCAGTTCATATTGATCAGTGGTATCAAAGGAAGATTTAGCAACATCAACGTGGCCATTTTATCTCCTTAATTTCTAAGAACCCTCCAAGGCAAAGTCATTCAGGGAGCAGGTATGCATTTTTATTTAACAATGATATTGCCAGTAGTCAACTTGTAGAGAAACAAAACCCAAACAAACAAATGAAAAAACACTTTAAATGTTGAAGCCTTCAAACACTTTGGATATGATAAATGAGACATACAGATAATTGGAAATGTACCCATCACCAAACAAAACAAACAAAAAGCTCTATTTATGGGTGAGTCTGTTGAAGTCTTTGACAAGTTTGGAAAATTTGGGGAGAAATGGTGTAATTTAAAAAGAAAGAAAGAAAAAAAAAAGTAATGAACAGCAAGACACTTCTCAGGTCCATATGTTGAAATGTGTGGGTTTCACTACACATAAAGCTTGCTATTCTGCACCAGGGTGTCATGGTTGAGCCAAGTCCAATATAGTCTGGGGATGGTCCAGCAGGAAACACAGAACATTTCCCTTTGGGGAAGAAGGGAAGTGGAAGACAACTGTGGACTTGTTATTCCAGAATATTAAAAATTGATGATAACTTTGTGCATTATTCAGATTTCAATATATTTTCCCTTAAAGAAATAACTCACTGTCCTCACTGAAGAGATGTTTAATAATAACAATGTTCAGAGATTTTAATTCCTTTTTTTTTTTTTTTTTTGGGGGGGGGCAAATATTCAATATAATTTTAATGAATCAAATATTTAATTGTATATATATTACTTTGTAATCACAAAGAAAAGTAGTTTGGTAAAAAACTTCATCCACTCTACTTTTTTTTAAAGTTCACACAAAGCTTGTGATGAATATTTGAGATATTGATAGCATTTTAACCAGATGTCTTTTTTGCCAGCTCTACTAAACATGTCATATCTGACAATATTTTAAACTCATTTAAATTAATGCAGCTTGGCCAGTTTGGAGTTTGAAGTATTAAATGAACCAAAAGACTTTATGGGAAATTAACTTGACTGAAGGAATACAGGGAGACATGAAGACATTTTTGTATTGATTTATACCTCTCCTACCTTCACATCTCTAAAAGTGATTTTCTTTTCTTTCCCATTTTGCTGCTATAACAGATAGCAGTTCTGCTGCTGAATGCCAGATACAGTAGGAGAATGTTCCACAAAAAAGCCCTCTAGTCATTCTGCAAAGAAATATTACAGAGTTATTCTTTGCCTGCATGAAAGACTGAGTAGAAAACTAATTTCCCCACGGAAAATAAAGCAGAAGTTGCATTGAGAAAAATGAAAAAGGAATCAAGACAGCTCCCATAAAATGTCAGAAACAAAAATTAAAACAAAAATCCAAGCATGTAGACTACAATTCCAACTAATTAATCAGAAATATTGAGTAATTGGCTCCCAAGTTAAAGTGCATTGATTCTTATGCAGTTCATGTTGCATGGATAATAAAGACAGGTTTGCAATAGTGAAAAGCCAGGCAAGCTGCCTAGACATTAAGATGTAATACCAGGGAATATCCTCTGGGTTAAATTTGTAAGGTATAAATGCTTATGTCTAGTATGTTAAGAAAAATGTGAGCTCAGAGATGAAAGTAATGCAAATTACTATGCAATCCTAAGATGAATACAATTCAGGCAAAAAGAGAACATTCATATCTCCTGCTCACAAAAGATCACATTATATTTCTACATCTTTGCTTTAGCTAATATTGGGACTGCTGATGACTGGAAGAAAAAAAAAAAAAAAAAGGAGGAAAAAAAAAGAGAGAAAGGAAAAAAAGTTAAAACCACCCCACTCTTGACTAATAGGCACTTCATTCTTTCACCCACCTTTGTCATTTTCTTCACAAGATTTCTCCTTTAAAAGGACACTGGAACTCAGTGCAGGGTATAAGTGGAATCAACAGGGTACAAACGCCTGATTAAACAGAAGTGCAGCCTTAAGTGTTTTGCTTAATCAATATGAGGGGTTATTTTACCTTCTGTTAGTAGGATCCACCTCACCTCAGCAATTTAAAATTTAAGAAAAGCATGTTCCCTAGGGTGGAAAGGTAGTTAGTTATGGGATAGAGAGAAGCATCTGCATGATATTCTGAAACTTATGTTGACATTGCCATCTAGAGAGCTTTGGTATTATTAGGGGATTTCATGTAAATAAATACTGATGGTGCAATGCAGTGCTGTGGTTATTTCAATTTCATTAACTAGATTTTAAGAAAATGGTATTTTGTTTCTGTCAGTGAGGCCAGTTATTTTTCTCTTACATAACTGATTCCTCTAACCTTGTCCTGGCAAGCTCCATTTAATTTCATTTTATTATTTGATAGATAAGATTTTCGATTTATCATTTCTGGCAAACAGGTACGGTTTGCAAGGGAGAGAACAAGACACACAGACTGCCTAGTTTTGCAGTCTTTTTATAACTTGTTATGCTGTGCCAATATACAGAGAAATGATCCAGGAAAAAATGCCAAGCACCTTCATTATTTTCTATTTGTAATAACTTTTATAGACCTGTAATGTTAATATGTGGGCATATAACATCAGCATAAGCCAGTAGTTAAATTAAACCAGGAAATCTGGACCTGGACTTCTGGTCTGTGAAGCATTTGGGATCCTAGTCCTGTTTTTTCTCAAAACTCTAGCTCCAACCACAGCAAGATCAAATGCATTAAACTTTCAAAATGTGCAGACATGAGGTATTGACAAGTCCCCAAAACCATGATTATAAAGACAAAAGACAGTAATAGTCTCCCGAAGCATGATTATGAATCCCAGCTGTGACTGTAGGTCAGCTGCCCTGGTAATGTCCCCTCCACACCTCTTGCCTACTCCAGCCTACTGGTTCTGGAGGGTTTGGGAGGTAGTCTTGGTGCTCTGCCAGCACTGCTCAGCAACAGAAAAAAAATTGGTGCAATATCAAGGCTTCTCTAGCTGCAGTTTCACAGCACTTTGTGAGCTGCTCTGGGGAGAGTTAACTCCATCCCAGATAGACTCAGTACAAGGTAAAATCTTTCTTCACAGAAAATATATTGGCAGTAACACCTCCACCTCACAGAAGGAAAGTGACACACCAAAATCAAGATGAGTGCTCAACCTTGCTTATGCACTTTTGAAAATAGACGGTAGAAGTAACTAGCACAGGATCACACAAAATGTGTGTGATAAATTAGACAGGAAGCCAAATATACCCCAGATTTCTTTGTGTCCCTGGCTGCTGGGCACTTCTCTTGTCTCCCAGATTGCAGACAGTGGGCTACTTTGGATTATTCTCCTTGACTTCTGTTTATTTTAGAAGCTATTTTAAGTGTGTCTATATTTAAAACTGTTAGGCGCTCATTTTCAATATGCATATGTATTTAAATTTATTCATGCTCCCCCACCTCTCAGTATAGTGGCTGTCAGCTGTATGCAAAACTTGCCAATTATTGTAACTTACAGAACAATAACAGGCTAATTGATAGGCAAAGTAAATGGAAGAGCAGTGAACAGATCATCAATGCCAGCAAGCTAGTCAACAACACACAAAGCAGTCATCAGATATTATCCAACATTTAGGCTTTCAGAGAAGCTATTAGAAATGAATATTAAAATGCACAGAGAAGAAAGTGCATGATCCTGCCTGCTCCACTGAAGTTGAGGCAAATTGGAGAACTTAAAATCGCACAGGTGCCTAATATATTTATTTATTTATTTATTTATTTTTATTTGAACTACACTAAGTTTAATGAGGAAAGAGTTTATACCGAAGGATCTCACAAAAGTTTGCTTAAGCTGCTTAGCTTCATGTTGGTTTCAAGGGCAGACAGTGTCCAAAACCCACATCATATCCCTCAGTCTTGATATAAATGTATGCTTTTGATGCCTTGAGTCTCATTTCTGTATTTCTATGCAGTGGAACATAAGTACCTGAATACTCCGAGTATGGAAATAGTTATATTACCCTTTTGTAGGAGAAAAAGAATACTTTTGATCCAAAAGGAAACAAGAAATCAAGGCTTGCTAGAAAGCTACAGGTATAAATGAGGTAGTCAGATACTGTGTTGTTCTCTTAGATACTGAGGTCCATCACAGAGGACCCATCACTTTAGTTGCATCTGCAGTCTAATCTCGTAGGCTCTTCTGTCCTGGAAGATATTACATGTCCAGCTGTGGCACATGGAAAATCCTCTAAGCCTTACACCTAAATTCCTGCCACCAAACTACAGCCAGATTCTTCAGCTGGGAATACGTCATTACTGAAGCAGAATCCATGGACAGCTTCCCCAGCAGCAAACCTAAGGCACAATGCTGCCATGGGTAAGACTATTCCAAATTCTGAGAAAAATAAAGGTATCTACATATAGGAAGACAAGCAAAGTACTAAGGTTGAGCAGAGAACAAAGAAAACCAACCACCTCCTATGTGGCTGCATTAAATTAGATAAAAGTTTTACAAAACACCTTGGAGACAGAGAAAAGAAAAAACAAAACAAAACAAAAAAAAAAAACAAACAAAAAAAACAAACCACTACTGCTTTTAAAAGTCATTAGTAGTATTTCAGAGGCTGTTGCCTTGACTACTTTTTCATGATCTCATCCACTCATACAACAAGGTAAAAATGACAAAGTTCAACATGAAAGCTCTTCATTTGTGAATGGAAAATATGGATACCAGGCAGAAATGTACAGGCTGAAATGGCACTTTTAGTAGGCATTTGTTATACTCAATAGTTATAGATTAAGACTAATAATTCCAAAATAAGAATTATAATCCATTTTATATATTTCTTTTCATCAGAAAATCGCTAGTCAATTTACAAAGAGGATCAACACCATTATCACTACTTTAGTTTCTAAAAGTCACTTGAAAGTGGATTTTAAATGGAAATTCTTTAGTACCTTGTTCTTGGAATTTGCTCTCAATGCTTTCCTCTTTCATCCATCTACAGTATTTGCAAGTCTAAGCTGTACAGCAAAATTGTACCGGATATTTTTTTCCCCATTGTAATATACAAATAGAACTTATTTTTCCTTACAAGGATTTATCAGAGAAAAAAAAAAAAAAAAAAAAAAAAAAAAAAAAAAAAAAAGAAACACTTTGGTATCTACTTTTACTTATTTCCAAAGTAAGAAAACAAAGTTGCTGTACCTGGTGTCTATTTCTTTCTAAGTAATATAGAGTGGCATCATGTTCTCCATCCTGAAGTGATTCCATGTAACTCAGCATGATTCCTGGACCAACAGCCTTCTGTTCATGGCTTATTCACCTAGAAATAAACTTGAATGTGATCTTCTTAAAACAATGGTATCTATAATTAAAAAAATGAAACCATGATGAAATCATTATTTCCCTCTATCATTAACTGTGGTCGTTGGGATATTTTTTGCTAGTCGATAACATATTCTTCATTATAAAGTAATTGGCTACACTTTCTGTGTTTGCAAAAAAACACTTTGTATGAGTCCCTCGAATTGCACATTAGCTGCCCTCAGTCTTTTCATATGATATGCCAAGCAATCAAAGAAGAAGAAAGACTTAAAGAAGTTGCTTGCTGAGTGAAATAATTACTATGTTTTATTTCAATGAATGCCAGAAGGGAAAAGAAAAAGAAAAAAAGAAAAAAAAAAAAAAAAAAGGAAAACAAAAAATAAAACCCTCTGGCTGATTTTTCAAATTTATTGACTGTTTCATGGTAAATGGTTATTCCAAACATCTGACTGCTCTGAAGCTTGGAAAGCAAGGAATGGCTTTTACATGCTCTATTTCTCATCCATATCCCACAACACCACTTTAAGAGAGAGGATTTTATACCACATGGTTCTTAGGTCTGATCTGGGTTGGAGGCTCGTATAGGTTTTGGGTACGTTGAGAGAAAACACTGTAACTGAAGAATTCTTTTCATTATTTGTGTTCAGGCAACAGTTTCAGTCGAAAAACACTAACCTGTGAAATGTTAAATGTGGGTACATAAAGAGAGGGATGGTATGTGACATTTGGTTAAATTTCCTACTGTCCAACCAAACCTCAGATCAAAGAGGAATAACTCACATTTCCAACATGCTTTAAATTTTGAGGAAGTGCTGCTAGTCTTCCACAGTTCTTATGATCCAAGGGAATGTCTTCAAGCTGTGACAGGAGAGGGTCAGGCTGGGTGTTAGGGAAATGTTCTTCACTGAGAGGGTGGTTGGGCACTGGAACAGGCTCCCCAGGGATATGGTCACAACACTGAGCCTACTAGAGATGAAGAGGCTTTTGGACAATGTTCTTAGACACATGGTCTGATTTTTGGATGATCCTGTGTGAAGTCAGAAGTTGGACTCAGTGACCCTTGTGGGTCCCTTCCAACTCAGGATATTCTATGACTTAAAAAAAGAAAAGAGAGAGACAGAGAGAGAGAGAGAGAAAGAAAGAAAGGAAAAAAGGAAGAAAGGAAGGAAGAAAGAAAGAAAAAGATTAAGCTACCATTGTGAATTTAATTTTGACCAGAATTTGTTCCAACTCAGTGAAATTGGACCTCTTGGTGACCTTAACAAGATAATATTTTAAGGGAGAGTTATTTGCGAGCCAAAACATTTTTCAAAGAGCAGAGAATCAAATTCATTCTTCTAATTTTCTCATGATGTAATAATGTCTTATAATTATGATTTGAAATTTGATATCAAATCTTCATCTTGTGGGCATAGTAAGAACTTACTGCTCCTCTGTGCTTAGTTTTCTGTACAGGCAAGGGTGTGTGTGTGTGTGTACAAAACACACATGCACACAGTTGCTTTTAACCAGATCTGAAATCCTGAAGTTACCTGAAATTTGAAACATAATTTAGCAGTTTACAAACATCTTTATTTATTTTTTAGAGCTCTTCCAATTTTTGAGGGCATCTCTGTCTTTCTAGAAGCATTTGGAAAAAGCCGAGAGAAAATGTCATTGCACTATTGCTGCCCTGCCCCAGCAGAAGGAGAGTTTATGAATCTCAAGAGTCTGTTCTCATATGAGAGAGCATTCCCAGAAAGATATATAAAATAATCCAAAGAGTAATGTGAAATCTTAGTGGCAGCTCAGCAGAAGTACAAACAGATTAAGAGAAGTATCCACTTACACAAAGAGGTTGCGTGTGTCCCCATGACGCAAAGTGTTGCAGAACATAGAACAGTCCAAGCTACAATTAGGTTGGTTTATTAAGGTATCAAAGGTAATACAAAGCACATCGACATGGACTGAAACCTGGGCAAACCTACCCCACAAAACCCACACCATAACTGTCAGCTGCTGCCCATTAAATTGCATTTGCAGTGCCAATTTTTTCAGGTATACATATTCAGTACTCTGCTGACCCTGAAGTGACCTGAAACAGTCAGGTAGTCCCCACAATATCTGAAATTACCACCTGTTGTTTTCATCAAATAACAATTTTACTATTTTCTTAAACTGCTCAAATTTTGGAGGTCTACTGCTTTTTCCAGTCTGTCTTAATCAGGAGCTTATGTAAAGGACACCAGCTTGGGAAGGCTGCACATCTGGGAGCTGGACCAGCATCTGTTAGAAAGCAGATTAAAACAAACAAACAAACAAACAAACAAACAACAACCAAGGACTGGATGATGGTATTAAACTTCTTGCAGGCCAAAGGCTGTCTTCCTTGTGAGAAGGATCATTGTAACTCAACCTGGAATATTATGGGGGCATCACTGTCACTGTTACTGGGGAAAACTCTCATTCTTTTGTAGTTTGATAATAACAAGGCTTATATCTTAGATTTGTAACTTATATCTTAGATTTGTAGCATAAGACAAGGTCATATTTGAAAATAAGATAACCATTGGGGGCAAAGTGCCTGAAACATCACATGCCTTAAAATTTTGGATATAATGAACTTAAATTAAGCCACTATCTCCCTTTGCCTGCATCACAGTGCCAACTGACTCATGTAAGGCTGCAAGGTACAATACATAGCCTGAGGCATGCAAATGTTTGGAATACATAAAGCTCCTCATTCTTCAGGATATCCTCAGATTCCTCCTTCTAACTTGGCTTTCATGCCAGCTCCAAACTTCATAGTTTTGCATGGCCATCAAAAGTGAAGTATGGAACAGGTCTCTGATCAGAAAAATCAGATAGAGCACAAATAAAGGTCCATGGCAAAGATCAAACTCTCATTTCCCTGTTGTTTGCTGCAGAGGGTGCTGTCTGCCCATATTCCTGCTCCTCCTGAAACAGGTGGAAAGGTTGTGAACTATTTAAAAGTTGAAAAGGCAGGTCACAGGATATTATTGAAACACACTAAACATTTGCACAATTAAAGGCATAAAATTAAGGGCACGACAAAGTAAGCCACAGTGAGCAAAGCTGCCATGGTAGCCTGACTGGTAATCTAAGCAACACTGCCCTGATTTATAATCCAAACAAATGAGACTTTCCTCCTACATTTACTGACACTTACATCTTTCTGAAGTTATCTATTTAGGCAGCAGCACTGAGGTAAAAAGAAACCACTCTATCCAACCCCCCAAAACCACAAAGTCTCAGAAATCTGTTTTCACATTGAGTTTTCACCCCCAAGTCTGGAAACCAGTTGCAATGTCAGAATTTTGTTAAGAAACAAGAAATCCTGAAAAGATATTTTCTCAGTTTAGCTTCAGGGTTTGGTTTCAATGGGAAAGGGGCTTAATTCAGAAAGTAGCTCCCACTACTAGTGGGAAAGTAGCTCCCACTACTAGGAGCTCCACAAGGAAAGCCAGTAAGTTGGTATCTGCATGGCTGTGGGGATGTCAGTGGAGGTCTTGCTTTCAGCTTCATTCATTCATCCACTAGCATGAGAAAGCAGGATTTTGGTCCCTCTACCCAGAAGTGTTTATGTGTTCTTGTTTTGTTTCACAGAATAGAATCACAGAACAGCTTGGGTTGGAAGGGACCTTAAAGATCATCTGATGACAAATTCTGCCACGGGCAGGGATGTCACCCACTACGTGGGGTTATCCAAAGCCTCTTCCAGCCTGGTCTTGAACACTTCCAGAGATGGGGCACCCACAGCTTCTCTGGGCAGCCTGTTCCAGTGCCTCACCACCCTATGAGTGAAAAACTTCTTCCTTATATAAAATCTGAATCACCCCTCATTTAGTTTGAAATAATTCCCCCTTGTTCTATCACTATCTACCCATGCAAAAAGTCTCTCTCCATCTTTTTTATAAGCCCCCCTTAAGTACCAAAAGGCCACAACCAGGCTGAGTATTCCCAGCTCTCACAGCCTTTCTTCACAGGCAAGGTGTGCCAGCCCTCTGAGCATCCTCATGTCCCTCCTCTGGACCCACATTAATAGACCCACATCCTTCTTGTTCTGGGGGCCCCAGACCTGAATGCAGGACTGCAAGTGGGGCCTCACAAGGGCAGAGTAGAGGGGGCAATCACACCTCTTGACCTTCTGGCCACTCCTCTCTTAATGCAGCCCAGGATGCAGTTGGCTTTCTGAGCTGCAAGCACACACTGCTGGCTGATGTGAAGCTTTTTGTCCACCAGAACCCCCAAGTCCTTCTCTGCAGGGCTGCTCTCAATGAATTCTTCTTCCAGTCTTTAATCCTGTCTGGGATTGCCCCAACCCAGTTGCAGCATCTTGCATTTGGACTTGCTGAACTTCATTAAGTTCATGTGGGCCCACTTCTCCAGCCTATCCAGGTCTCTGTGAATGACATCCCTTCCTTCTTTGGTATCGACTGCACCACTCATCTTGGTGTCATCTGCAAGCTTTCTGAGGGCCCACTGGATCCCGCCTTCTATGCAACTGATAAAGATATTTAACAGCAGCAGTTCCAAAAGGGAACCTGTACAGGCAACCTGTATAGGTTAACCTACAGCTAACTGTAACAGTTTAATTTAAACTACAAAGCCCTCCGAAGAAGATCTTTGATCTTTGGTGTGCACAGGTGTCAGATTTTTACTTACTGCTTCCCTTCTGATCTCATGCGATTCAAATTTCCAATGGTGAAACAGGCTGCAACATCAGCTGTGGTGAACAGTGACCACCATTCACAATCTTGGAAAATGTAATGAGATGCACATTACTGTTTCCCTGAGAAAACTCTGAAAGGGCTCTTTGGTTTTGTTCATTTAAAATTAGTTGTACTGCTTTTATATTACAAGCTGCAGGTAGACACCTTCTTAAAAGTTTGGCCATTCCACAGTAGACCTATCACTATGCTTTAGCACTCAAGTACTTTTACATATCTGGTCCTTTGTGAGGTCTGTCTTTCACTCAGTATAGACAAAAGATCCTTACCCTGACTTTGAATCTGACTGTTGTCTGTCTATGAACAGACAGAAGAAATAAATCTAAGGTCCAAGAAACACAAAATATAATTAAGAAAATCTGATCTGCAGCATCAGAAGGTCCTTTTAGCAGGCAATTAGAAGAAACATGTAACACAAGGATGAAGTGTCTGTACTTTACACAAAAGCAGGAAATTCACTACAAAGAACCCAGCAGCATCCATAACCACATTAGTGTTACCCATGGAGGACCAGGTTAAAAACAACACTTGATCTTGCCAGTTCAGAATTGGTGACTCTGAACTAGCAGCTGAAGTCTAGAGGTGTAGAGGATGAAGCAAAGCAGCAGTTTGGAGCCTTTTTGAGAAGTGATGAAGGAAAAACTAACAACAATTCCAAATGAACCCTCCTCTGGATCAGAAATAGGCAGAAGGGTCATGGAGATAACAGGAGGTATGTCAGCCCAGAAAATGGGTGCAGATGATTTCTGGGAGGACAGGAGTTGCACCTTCATGAATAACCAGTGAGCAGGTCTGCTGTATACTGCATCAAAATTTTGGAGTGATCTTCCATGATGAATATGTCCAAGTAAGTAGAGTTGAAATGGATTCTTTTTGTCCATCAAAATCAGCCACTAGGGTTAGGTGAATACCCCTCTGCTTTGCCTACCATTTATCCACTTTGGGTTTATTGTAATCACATCAGTGGAGGAAGATGTGTTAGCGTAAGAAGTGGCACCTTAGTCCAGAGAAAAATAGGTCTGGGGGAAATCTATGAATGAAGTTCTTTCCTGACATTTTATAACCATTATGCAGGGTCTGAGTCATGGAGTAATCACTCTTCATCCCTGAGATACATAACCTTTAATGAGAAATTGGATTCTTTGTTCCCAAGTATGCAGCATTTTGCAAAGGCTAAGTGCTGTTCAAGCAGTGGTTTCCCTGTATGAGAGGAGAGCAGACTAAAAGGTAGAGAACACAATGAGGGAGAAGAGGTTTAAAACCAAGAATAGCCTTAACAATCATGACAGCTAAAATAAAGGTTGGAGGGAAAATGAGTAATTCTGACTGTTGTTATCCCTGGTCTTTGAGACTTTTCTTAAGAAACCTTTGGATTCTGCCTCTATGAACCTCAGGACAGAAAAGATCTAGGCCTGACTAAGAAAAAAATTAACTCCTTGAGTACAGCATTAAAGCCACTTATTTACTCAGCTTCCATGTAACATATTTGCCTAGACTACATAAGGAAAACCCATGAATCTTGAGTTGAATGAGGTGAAGAATCTCTTGTGTTTATACTAATTCATTTTTCATTGCAATAGTCTAGTAAAAGTGAAATTAGGAAGTTCTGGAACCCTCTCCAGTTTTAATGAATATAAATTATATACTCGAAGACCAGTAGCAGTTCACTGAATTGCTTAACAGCCCTGCCTAAACTGAGCAAAGGTATAAATCAATTTAAATTGATTCAACTTTAGAAAACGTAAATGAAAAACTTCACAAAAGTCCACAGTTTTATTCATTATGTACAAAAAATATTCCTCATGGAAAGAAAACAAATGACTTGGAGATTTGCCTTTCCAAATCCTTGCTAGTGAGAAGTTTATTGAGCTCAGTGGGGATTGTGCTTGAGCAACATTTCCAGATTTAAGTCAGAATCAATCTAGAAAACCAGTCAAGCAAAATGATGGTAAACAAGTCGTCATCATGACACTGAATGCAGTAGTGCCAGTTCTTCTTAACAGTATGTGTGCTGATACTGTGTATCCTGAAGCTAACATCACCACATGTTTTCAGTGTGCTTTTTGTATACTTTATTATTTGGACTACCCACCAGCCTGGGAATGCATTTTATTTTTCTTTTTTTTTTTTTGCAAAGACCATCTTATTCTCTCTCCTTGTGTATAGATGCTTGATCTGTGTACAACTGAATCACCTCTTCTAGAGAAGAATATTACAGATGAAACAGTGGCATTAGTTATACAACAGCGTGCATGAACAGAGTATTTAAACTGGTCAGAGAAAAACACTAAAACTTTTGAGGGCCACAGAAGAATGGGACTGCTCTTAATGACTGTCAGAATATAGCTGGATGCCCCACACTGTTTTACAGCAGCACATCTATGATTTATAGAAATCCTCTGCCTATGGAAACATCCACGTTCTCTTAGTATCACTGTTGCTTACCAGCTTGCCATTCCAAGGAAACAGATCAAGCTGAATACATTTACACCTTTGAAACATTAGGTTTTTTGTTGTTGTTGTTGTTTTTTGTTTTTTGTTTTTTGTCTTTACACATTTGGAGATTCTTCTCATAAACCAAGGGCCAAAGGGAATTTTCTGGATACATAAAGCTGACACACATCAGACATATCATAGATCTTCATCCCATTGCCTGTTGAACAGCATGGCTGTTCATCTCCTGAAAGATATGCTCCAGTTCAGCAAGAAAAGACATCTAGGGAGCAGCTGTGGCTGTGTAAACATAGACATCCAGAGCCATTACAGATGCACCAGGATACCTCACTCATATGCACAGGCAGGCAGCTGACTCACACAGCCAGACAAGATGCTCCAGGGTGTCTATGATTTGAAATTAAGCATGTAAAACTGAGATAGAGTCCGGACGACACAACTTTTTTTTTTGGTGTGCCCTCATCCAGATTCTGATTAACCTCAACTTTAAAGGATGTAAAAACGGAACATTCAAGCAGCTAAACTTCTAGAACATGAGCACTTCAGGGAGAAGTTCAGGAGATACAGTAGAAGGTACAATATCTTTACCTTCTTTATACATGGAGAATTAAAACAGAAACGCATGAAATAGCTGGTATTTTAGTGACACTGCTTTCCACAAGAGCTTCCCTTGGTTATGTGCACTGTAAATAAGGTGAGGATAATAACTCATCTCCTATATCACAGTCTTTAGCTAGCTTTTACTTTGGCCTAATTTCTGTAATATTTAATATTTATTGATTTTCCAATGCTAACTCTAGTACCCTAATTCTTTTTTTTTTTTTTTCTTTTTTTTTCTTTTTTTTTTTTTTCCATCTTTTCTGGAGGATGGAAATATTTTCCACCACTGAACCCCTTGTTTTCCCTTTCATACCAACAAGAATCATTGGCCTTCACTTATCAACAAGGACACAGAGCAGTGCTTAAAATCACCAAAGATCATGGAAATTATGTCTGTATGAGGAGTGGATCAAGTTTGCTCAGTCCAGAGCAGAGCAGGCTGAGGGGAGGCCTCATGGCGGCCTGCAGCTCCCTCACAGGGGAGTGGACGGGCAGGTGCTGAGCTCTGCTCTCTGGGGACAGTGATAGGACCCGAAGGAATAGCCTGGAGCTGGGACAGGGAGGGGTGAAGCTGGGTGTTAGGGAAAAGTTCTGCACCCAGAGGGTGGTAGGGCACTGGGACAGGCTCCCCAGGGGCCTGGTCATGTCACCAAGCCTGCTGGAGATCAGGAAGTGTTCAGACAATGCTCTCAGACACATGGTCTGCGTTTTGGGTGGTTCTGTTTAGACCCAGGAGTTGGACTTCATGATACTTGTGTGTCCCTTCCAACTCAGGATATTCTGTGATTCTATGATTCTATGAGATGAGTTCACATTAAGAACATGCTGAGTGTAGCAGAGTGCAGTAATTCCAATGCCATGTTTCACATAAAGAAATTCTATGCCAATGGGCAATACAATGGAATATTCCCTTTCCAGCATTCTATTTGTGTAATGAATTACAGAATTCAAGCCTGGCAGATTCTGATCTCTGGTTTATGCATCAAGATGCAACCATGTTGAACTCGAATGATCTTTAGTGAGTTTACAGAAAGTAAATATCTACTGTGACTCTCAGGCATGCCGTAGTTACTGGAGCTATTAAACTACATTTCTAATTTTGAAATATACTAGCTAGGAAGAGGAAAAATGCATATATACCATTTCAACATTTGCAGAAAGATTACTGGGTCACAGAGCACAGATGTGTGCCAATCCAGGATGAAATGGAAACAGCAAAGCTCACTTGACCTCTTCACTCACTGTGCTTATGATAATTAGCTTACTTATGAACCTAAGGGGACAAAAGCATTTACAGATATTATTAGCTGTATGACACCACACATCATTTTATACTATTATGAATTGCTTTATACTATTATGAAATGCTATATAACCTTATCAGTTGCTGTTACCTTCACTTATGACTTTGAGCTGACTTTCATATAGATAGATCAACTGTAAACCTCAGAGTGAAAATTTTGGAGCTGCAAGCCTGGGGAGAATGGTTGACATTCAGGATAGGTTATCATTTCTTTCTGGATAATAAAGATAATTTTTTTTAAGTGTGTTGGTTAAATATGTGATGTTGCTGGACACAGACACTGCAACAATACAAGCCAGTGAATCATCATAGCTTCCCTCTCCTCCAACCATGTTGCTTGTAATTCAGTATTAATTAATTAAGTGCAGATATTTGGCTATTTGTGTAAGTAAGCTTCAGACTTGCTTTTGTACACAAATGACCATAATCATATTCAGCAACGACTGTAATGATGTTTCTGAAATACAGTAATAAGGCAGAAGGTCAGTTTCTTAACTGCTACACTAGAATCAATGGAAATAGTCTTTTGGTCTTTTTCCTGTTCTGGAGAATTGCATTATCTCCTATCTTATAGAACTTTTTCTCATTTAACGCATTAGTTCTCAACTTCTCACAACACCTGACTGTGCTCATTTAAACATCTTCTTGTTAATGGTGTATAAATAACTGTTAGTTTTACTTGTTGTCAGATTTAATTACAGGATTCATGTTTCCTTAGCTACACGTGCCTTTGCTGATGTCTAACCAATTTTCTTTGCAGGGAAGAGGAGAGTTTTCACAAAAGCTTTGATTGTGCTAAAGGTAATTGCCTCTCAGTTTTTGGCAGATTTTGCTGCTAGTCATATATGCCTACGTACTTACAGCTACTACCATGATTACCACAAACTGACAGCCAAAACAGTATGAATGGGTAAATAACAAAAAGTTACCAACACTCTGATCCCCCAAAATGCAGAATGCCCTTTTAATCCCTCTTCTTCCCTCATTGAACATATGGTCAAACATATGGTCTAATCAGTAATTCTGATTACTTCTGATTAGCTTATCACTGATTTGTTGTATTTTGTTTATAGATGTATTCAGGAAGCAAATAACATCAGTAAAGTTCAAATCTGCGAGTACACAATCTTTCTGTAGACAAAACAAGAATAATACAGGAGGAGGGTTCAAAACTGTTGGTGTCTTACTCACGTTTCTCATCCAGCCAAGCACATTTAAGCTGATAAAAGAGTTGGAAATTTCAGTAGTTTACAGAAGAACTAGCTGATTGCCAGTATCTGATTGTGAAGCATCTCTGTCTTCATTCTTGATATCTTTTCAAAAGTGTTTAGGCCAAGTAGTAATTGTAATTCGCTGCTTTGTTCCACTACATTATTTAATGTAAAACTAGGATCAATGGGAGAAACCATTAAAATTTGCTCACTGGTGTATACTGACTTTCAATTCCTGTTTAGAATAATTGAACTGAACAGTTTATCTTGTTTGGAAGTGGCATAGCTCTACGATATTTATTAGCGTTGCAGAAATATCCTTTTCAAGCTATTTTCTTTAAATCTTGAACCATTTTTTTTTTCTATTTCCTTTTAAACAGCTTCAATGTCAATTCCACGATTTTTGTTACCTGTTTATTTTGAGCAGACCTGCATTTGTTTTATAGTAGGTTGCTATCTAATATTTTTTGTTGCCTTCTGTCATTACTGTACATCATTGCTGTACATTCTTTCACTGCTATTTCAGCACATTCAGCACCCAGTTCTTCCATCTTACTAATGAAGTCAAAATGACAGGATGTTTCATGAGAAAAAAATAGTAAATACACGAGAAAAAAAAATAAATATATTTTTCCACTTCTGGGAAGGTTATTTATGTTTGGACCCAGTTGCAAAAGGACATGTAACCTATACAGTCAACCACAGACCTAAGTTTTTTTTTGATTTTCTACTTTTTGTATCCCTGTTTGTCTTCTGTTCTTCACTCTGGAATGTCCCTACCAGAATGTATTGAGTTGCTTTTTCATTTTTCACTTTTCCGTATTATTTTTCCTGTATTAATGTCCTTCAGCACATTGACACTGAAGATCCTGCTGTGTCCAAGTAATGAACTAGGCAAGAGGTAATTAAATAGTGCTGCACAGTCAGCTCACTGCTGTATACTGACTTGAACTAGTCTTCAGTGGCCAAAACTGACTTGCAGAGAATCAAAGAAGGAAGTATGACCTTGTGACTAAATTAGACTAGGTATAAGGAAGAAATTCATTACTATGGGGGTGATGAGGCAATGGAACAGATTGCCCAGAGAAGCTGTGGCTGCCCCATGCCTGGCAGTGCCCAAAGCCAGGCTGGATGGGGCTGGGGGCAGCCTTGGCTTTACTGTATAAAGTAAAACAGAAGGAAACGATGGTTCAAAACAAACCCTCTGGGATTCAGGTTCTGAGATTTCATCTTCAGACATATTGAACACATTTGTATTTAATACATTTCAGCCTTTTATTTTTTGTCTTCAATCATTTGTTTGCATGGTGAGATAATTAAAGTCACATGATTTAGTTAAAAACTAAGTTAAACTAAGATATTAAAGGAATTAAATACAACCATTCCCCACAGAACTCTGAACGGATATCATTTAATGCAAAACTTTAAGGAGTAGGCCAGGCACGGGACAGTTTTCTTTCAAGTTAGTCCAGAAAATCCTCAGACTCTGGAAATTAGCACAATTCAGTTGTTTTCAGTAGCTATAATTCCCAAGATTTAAACCTACATGTACAACAATCTTCAGAGTCCAAGTTTAGTCACCATACTGTGCTTATTTTGAGGGGTAAATTCATCTCCAGGTTGAATGTTATTTTCTAATAAGAAGTCATGAGTCTGTTTAAACATGGGAATAAGATGCTTCTTACAGAAATTGTGGATTCACTGCTGTAATGAGCTGTGTTCTCTCTTTTCAACCAAAATTCCATGGACCGATGGCAACTGAATTTACAGTGATGATAATATACTGAGCAGGAAAAAAAGAAAAAAATACAGGGTAAATGACAGGGATTTCAGATGTAATCTGTGAACTCTTCACTTGAACTGTCTGAGAAGAAAGACCTGATCACAGGATGGTTGTGACACTGACCTTTTCATCTGTGTTCTCATAACCTTCTTCATGTCTTCGGGTTTTTTGTACATTTCTGAATGACAAAAATGCATCAGTGTCAGTAGGTTATGTTCAGCCTTGCACAGAGACGAACATCTCACATTAGACAGGAAATTCATACATTTTGAAGTTTCGTGAAACAAAAAGTTTAGACTTTTTTTTTTTTTTTTTTTTTTTTTTTAAGGGTTGGGACAAAATGTTCTGGGGAATCTTTCACAAGCAGTTTGCCATTAAATAGCTTTTTCCTGTACTGGAGCATTGTAACATACAGGAAAGATTCAGACTTCAACAAGAACAGAAGAGACTCAGCTCTTCTTTTGTACATAAAATGCCTCCAATGGCTTGTGCTAGTTTAACTTCACTCTAGGACACTTACAGAACTAAGACACGTTAGCAGTTATTTCTGTCTGCTTCTGGATGATGATTGAGCTTTCAAAGATGGTAAAAGCTGCCTTAAAACTGGAGAGGATCATCAATGCATATAAAATAATATCTGTTTGAACAGGCAGTTCCATTTCCCCCAAAGAAAAAGTGTTTTACATTAGAAAACTATTTTGGTAGAAGGCTACTTTTGTATTTGAGTAAATTATCATCAACAATGATTATTATTGTTATTGATGTTGATGATGATGATTTGCCATTTGCTGCAGCTCAGAAGCAGTAGTAAACAGATAGTAAATAATGTGTTTATTTGATCTTTAATCTTTGAGAGAAAAAATAAAAAATAATAATTAAAAAAAAAAAAAGAAAATCATTTAAAGGTATAATTCAAGTTTCAGCTATGCAAATACTATAACAATAGCTACATACCCTTAGTGGATTGGAAACCTTGCACATAGTTGAGATTTTTATCTGGTATTTCCTGTTAGAAGTACACAATGTTGTTGCTGAAGCCCTGACGAAAAGTAGGGATCTGCACATAATCCTATAAAACAGTCAGTACTGTCACGTTGCAGGAATGATCAAGATATTCAGAAAAAAAATAATAATACTCAGATGCTTTTACCTGCTTGGATATATATCTGTTATTGTCATTTAGAAATTCAATTTGGACATCAACGTATAGGCTTTTAAAAGAATATTATTAAATACTTTACTGTATGGGCCACCATAATATGGAGGTATTTCACAAAATAATTGCTTGTCCATATCAGTAAAAATGGAACATATTGCAAATTTGAAAGCAGACATGGTGGAGATCCATCTAATTGTCACTTCAACCAGAACTCCTTAAAAAGGCTGTGATTCATCAATGAAAAGAACAATTTCCATGTCTAAAGCACTTTTTTATTGTATCTCTAAGTACCTCACAATCAGAGAACTGTCATTTTCCAACCCACATTTATGTCACGAGCTAAGTGACTAACCTATCTGAAGTATGTAGTATACAGCTTGGAAAACAGAAAAATCCAGACAAAGGGAGAAAATTAGTATCTTGGGGAGTATGAAAAGCTCATGGAAAGCTGAAGATCCAAATAATCTCCACATGAGATTTCTGAAGAATACACAAAGGTCCATGAGCAAACATTTTTACTAAAGTTATGGTTTATAATATCTGATGCTGAGTTTTCCCTAAATATAAAGTTTTATCATGCTAAAATAGCAGGCTTGTAGGCTGTGTGAAATTTTAGAGGACACTTTGGAACATTGTATGTGAAGAGATAGAAATAAATAAATAAATAGATAAGATAAGATAAGATAAGATAAGATAAGATAAGATAAGATTTAAACTGAATTTACTGTGGGTAGTTAATTCCAGAATAACTTGATACCTTTCTCTGGAAATACAGGAGATTTTCCAGGAAAAATGTGACAGATTTAATCTAGCTGGGCATGGTTATAGTATCTGATGCAATGCCATGGAGTCACTATCAGAACCAGGTGAGAAGACCTCAGGTAAAGAGGAGATGACAATAGACAGCATGTACAGAAGGCACTGCTGCTGTTTCTCAGGAGACAAGTGTGAGACCTCATCTCATTTCATAGTTTCTCTGATGAATTGGCACAAAATGACACTCTGTTAATTCAATTTCCTGATGACATGAAACTAGAAGGCATCTTCTATTAAGAGAAAAATCAGGACTTTGTAACCTAAAAGCTGCATGACCTTGAAGACTGGACTTAAAACAAAGTTCAATGAAATATGATAGAAAAAAATGTAAGACTGCATACTTGGAGATGCACTCACTGTAGGCATTTCTGTTGCAAGCTGTGGGTTTACCAGTTGGAACTGAATGAGAAAAGAGAATGATTGTGTAGTGTAACTGATAGAAAGGTGGCTGTAAAATGCTAGAGCAATGCACCAACAAAGAATATGAATGCAATAGCCAAAAACTATTCCAAGTAGACCGAAGCAATATTAATGCCCTGGTATAAGAAAGGGAAAATATCTGTTCAAATCTGGCCATTCATGGACAAGAAATAATGAATCTTGAAGAGGTGTAAAGAAAGACTGCCTTGATCAGTGGGGCTGAGAACCCTCATGAGATGAAGGAGGGGGGAAAAGTCAGGCTTGTTACATAACGTAAAAGAAGAGATGTGCTTGTCCTCTATCAGTACATCAGTGGAACAAATTCCAGGGAAAGAAAAGATCTTTTAAAGTTAAACAATCCTGGAACAAGAACAATTGAATTTAATGGCTCAAGAGTACCTTTAAGCTGATAACTCTACTACAGAATTTGTACAGTAATATTGAGGAATTTTGGAATAGTCTTTTAATAGGGGAGAAGGAAAGTAGTTTTGTAATAACTGCCATGTGGGATTCTACTGCAGCTTTCATGTCTTTCACAAGAAGACAGAAGGTCTTTCTTAGCAATGTAATATAAAGTCTTTCTTAGCAATGTACTATGATATCTTTCTAGGAAATTCTGTCTAAATGCAGATCTCTAAATCTGCACAGCAATACAATGATTTCTGTTTTGGCAGATTACAGCATGGAAAATAATGGCCCCACTCACAAATTTTCTTTTATGTTTTTATAGGAGGGTACGATGACGAAAGACTCTTCTCTGAAGAGCCATGGGGATGGCTTCACACTCTTTACCCATGCTGATAAGTCCTTACATAACTCACCCTGATCGGTGATCCTGGATTGCAACCTTCTGTCCAAGCTGCACAAGTTCAGATATTGCTACCACAGACCAACACTAACAATTTAAGCACTACTCTGGTAGGGGTTTGCAATTTTATACACATTTTCATAAAAAATAGCATTGGCGACTCTTAGCCACTGGGGGAAAAAAAAAAAAAAAAAAAAAAAAAAAAAAAGCTGTATTTTGTTTCACTTATGTTCAGCTCCTAGATGTTGTGGAGTGGAGGCAGTGGGTGTGATTCCACAGACTAAACTTGCAACTGTTTTTTCTCAGATCAGTTCATTGATTTTCCTTTAAACTCTTCCCTTAAAATTCTTTAGATGTTTCTTACAGATCCCTGTAAGGCTACTCCACCTAACTTTAACTCTTGCCTCTTTTTCTCTGTTCAGATGAAAAGTGTCCCAGCAGGCTTTGTGTGTGCAGTACAGAAAGATGCTCAGTGATGTGAATTGGCAGATAAATTGAAGACAAGGAACAAGACTTTGTGTTTTCCAAGGGCTTTTCATTTGGGACAAATATTGGAGATTCTCACATGGACTATGTAGATGTCCTCTAGTTACTACATTTAAACATGTATAACGTTACTAGAGAGAAACATATAATTAACCTAGACTCTTTTTTTTTTTTTTTCCTTTTTTTTTTTCTTTCTTCTAAATCAGAGAGAAACATGTAAATCTAGCGAACTTTGAAAGCTGTTCACCCAAAAGTTACTTGACATCCCTTGCAACTCTTATGTTTTCCTGGAGCTAGGTGTCTCTTGTCACCTGTGTTTGAAACTGGCACTTAGTGTAGCAACCACCTCTAAGTACAATGTGCCAACAAAAGAGTTTGCTGAAATGCTCTTCTTAAACCTGATCTATTTTTTTTTTCATCTTTGTTCCTTATTTGACAAACTTAAAGGATGCTCTGCTCCCATGTCCGTATCTCCTGGTGGTCAGAGATTGGAAAAATCGGAATCATTAGAGGCAGATCGAGGAAAAAAAAATAAATAGAAAAAAATGGCATGATTGCTAGCTGACTTTCTTGTCACTGTTATCACAGGTGAGACCAACTTGCAGATCCTAGCCTTGTTTTTAGCAGGATGACACTGAAAGGAATGTTGTTTATAGTGGGAATAAAATAAGCAGGATCCAATTCAGACTATAACTAGAGAGAGGGGTCCTATTTCATGGTTTTGTTTTGAATGATAGTTCATTTGGACCTACTTTCAAAGGCAAATTTTAATTAAAAGCACATTGGGTGGATTTGTAAAGAAGAGGCTAACTGTTAGAAGGTCAGCTATCTTGTGAGCAGCAAGTCATGGGAAAATTGTGCTATTATGGGTTACATAAGCATAACAAAGCTTTCATCTCTAATTACTATTTAATTTATCCTCTTTGAATAGATTTCATAGTTCTATGGGCCTTCAGGGCTTTAGTTAACATGGTTTTTAACTTTTTGCTGGTGAAAGATATTCCTCCATCAGAAAAGAGTATAATGAAACCTGTTTCTTCACATTCTGTGGGCAGAAGAGAGAATACAGTATAAAGGGAAAGGAACACAAAGATAGCTGGAACCAAATTACACCAGGTAAAGGTCAAACAGGATTCCAGGAGAGACTAAATTTAAGCCCAGAAATACTTTGTACATTTATGCAACATTGCAGAGGGGCATGTCCTGAAATGACTGCTGAAAAAATGGAGCATCACTAGCCACCTGTGAAGAGTAAACAGGTCTTGGGCAGTACATAGTATTCAAAGGGAGGAAAATTATGATTTTCTCCCAGAAACAGGAGAAAATATTTGATCCATTCTCAGATTTAAAGCCTGGAAGGAAGATGAGTATCACAGAGACTGACCATTGGCTGTAGAGAAGGAGAACAAGGAAACACAAGTGGATTGCTAGTTTGGAAGATTAAACTAGTAGCACCATATAGGCATATGATGTTTGATACATTACAACATAGGTTTAGGGGTTAGATGGACCTTTGACAATAGCAGTAGCTATGTTATATTGCTATAACCAAGAGCAGGAATGCTCCCATAAATAAATAAATATATATAAAAATATTTATAAATATATAAATATATATAAATATTTATATATATTTATTTATATATATATTTATATATATTATTTATAAATATAAATATATAAAAAATATTTATATATAAATATTTATATTATATCTATGACTATGATGCTCTTCACTGAGATACATTTGCCTAGGTTCAGTTAAACTCATTCAGCAGTCTACATTGTCTACATATCCACTGAATGTAGTGGACATGGATGTACACCTAATGTAATGCATACTTGAAGCTACATATTGATTTTGAAGCACTGAAACACTGTTTATAGTAACTTTTCTTTTTAATGTCTTTATTTTATTTTATTTTATTTTATTTTATTTTATTTTATTTTATTTTATTTTATTTTATTTTATTTTATTTTATTTTATTTTATTTTATTTTATTTTTTCCCCAAACTGACATACACTATTGGATTGAATTCAATGTATTCAATTGGTTGAACTGTTAAATCTGAAAAACTTGACGTAACCCAATCCAGACTAAACCCAAAATACAGAAATTGTCCCAGTGACTGGACGTGAGAAATGCAGTCTAAAGTCTACATAGAAGAAGTTGCAGTGAAGCTAAGAACATTCAGTGATAGCATCATTAGCTCAGGTGTAGCACTGTGCAAAGCAGCTTCACTGGCAGAACAGTGGCTGCTGGAACAAAATTCTTGGTTATTTGTGTGCCCAAAGCTAATGCTGTACATTTATGATTTTTTTAATGGGTTGTAATAAAGCTAAAAACTTTTCATTTACAGATCAGGAAGTTGAGGCATTGGTCCTTGCAATAATTTTGTCCTAGGACTATGATCTGTTAATTCTTCTATTTTACCAGTTAGCATAGTACAGATTGAAATGTAAGTTTTGAAGAAAAGGCTGTTTAAAGAACAAAAAGTCCCCAAAGTTTTGTCACTGGTACATGATCAGGTGGCTGTAATGAATTCATTATTATGATGCTGTCTGGCTCATTCAAGTTTTCTACAGAATATCATCACCTTTTATCCTAAAGATGTGTGCAGGTTTTCCCTCTTGCACATCATCTTTCAGACACTATTGTGTTAATTTCTATATATATTTATTTTTACAGTAAACATCTTCCTTTCCCTGGATATTTTCTATCTCTTGCCATAGAGTACAGATAAATGATTATACTTTTTTCTTTATTAAATAGCACAGAACTAAAAATCAACTTATCATTTATTAAATTAATTTAAAAATATTTAAAGATACATGTTTTCCATTTAAATCTTTCAGTAGACACTAAGACTAAGATATTTTTAAGTCCTGGTTCTGGAAAGACATAGATATATGCTTAATTTTACAGATAAATACAAGGGGACCACTTGTGCATATGTTTTTGCAAGACTGGAAACTTAAAGTGCTAGAAAAAATAACTGAAATAACTACCTTTCAAGGAACAAAACAAGGAAGTGTATTTTCCCAACAGGTCTATTTTCCATAATGCTTACTGTCATTTGCTTTGAAGAATAACAAATGACTCCTTGAAAATGCATTCTCAGATTGAAAAATTAATGACTAGGACATGTTGTGTATGTTCTTTCATCATATGAAAACAGCATGAAAACACTATTTTGTACATAAACATCTGGGAAGACATCTGTTGTGTTTCATTAGAACTAACTCCTGTACCACCTCCTTCATCCTAAGTTTTTCTATCCCAGTTTCCACGGCTTCAGCAAACAGATAATTTGTGGTTGATTATCAAAGCATAACATTTCATGTTCATTTCTGAGCAGTAATTTTTTGTGTTTTTCAGTTACCCTTGGTCTTTTTCTATATTAAGATTGCAGTGTTTAACTTCACCTGCAACCCAGACACTTAATGCTGGCCATTAACCTGTATATGCCATCTTTTTGTGTCTTTGTCTCTTCCTAATAATATAGAATTTCTCTTCTTTTGTTTGGCTTTCAGTTTTGAAGGTCCTCTTTCAGCAATTATTTCATTAGAATGAGTTTCTGTTTTCCAACTGAATAGCCCAACAGGATTTCCAAGACACATAATGCAACACAATGACATAGAAACTGGGAAATAGAGAATATATGAATCTTCAATCTTTCTAATATTTGAATGTATTTCTGACTCTGCTTTTAACGCTTACAAGATACAGTTTGAAACTCACCATCCCTGAACACTGAAGAAACCGCATAGAAGTTTGTCAGAAGAGATACTAATTTCTCGGTAGGTGCATGTGTTAAGGGACTAGTCATGCTCCCATCCTCAGCCTCCTCACTTAGCCAGCTCTCATTGGCCTTTTAGGATCACCATTGATTTTTTTTAATTTTTGCCAGGAATTATATGGGAAACCTGAGTACATTACTCAAGGATGAAATATTCAAGAGATGGATGAGCTCATAGATCTGCACATAGTAATTCTGGAACAAACATACCAAAGCTGGTTTGAGGTCCAGCCCTATATTTCTACTATGGACAGCTGGATGCAATGCAAATATAAATGAAATTCTATCTCCATCTCCTTTTTTTTTTAATCTCCTTCTTTCCAGCCAAACAGCAATTCCAATCTTAACTCAGTGCCAACTGCCAGTCCAGGTACACAACTAACTAACACAAAACACAGATTTAACACTGCCAGCCTGACACTGGCAGTGATGATTTCATCCTGCTTAGGAGGTAGATCTATACTCTGGCTCATGCATTAGGATCGGAAAACACAGCTGCATTTTGGTCAAGGGGAAGGAAAACTGGCATTGATACTCAGCTAAATTTTCAATAGGAGCTCACGTAGTTGCAAAGCTGCAAACAAGGTAAAGTAAGAATTGGAATAAACTTTTTGGCTTAGTACAACCAAGTTGTTGTAGTAAAATAGTACTACCAGAGAGGTACTTCATCCAGACAAGATCTGTATCTTAGTGGGTCTGAATCAGGGCAGAATAGATCATCTTTATTTAACAGGCACTGTTAATGAATGGTCTGAAGGTGGCCAAAATTTGAAGGATTTCAGGTGATTTGTGATTTCATGTGCATTTGTGATTAAAAAATTTAGGCAGTGAAAGTTCAAAAAGGACCATTAGATCATCTAGATCAGTGGCTGGATAAATTCTCATTACTGAAGTTTTCCTGTGACCACAAGGTATATGATGTGTGTTTCGAACAGCTGAGGAGAATGAGAGCAACCAATGAGACTAGATTTACTTGGTCCTAGGAGCTCCTCCTGGATCTACTTCTCTCAGAAAGTAATTAGCTAAAAGCCACTTGTCAACTCCAACATATACAGTAGTGCTATAGGGCAAAATAGTGCTATAGTACAAAATATGCTTGAAAGCCTCATACAACCATCAAGAAATACCACTATATGTATATATATATACACAGCACTTTGTACCACATATTTATGCATAAAAAGATCCTACCATTTCCTTCTTTTCTTCTGTATTGCTCTTGAAGATTGCATGTTTTCATGAAAATCAGCCAGTCTTTATCCAAAGCTGACATATACACCATTTTCCTGAGTATGTCGTTCCAGTCACTGTTGCAATAGACACTTTATTTCTCTTTAAAATTTTTCTCTACCTTACTCTGTTCAGATTTTCTCTACTTCATTGAAAAAGATTTTATTCATTCAGGATTTATCTCTGTGAAGGTACTTACATACTTTAGCCAAAGAAACTCCCCATCTTCTTCTCTGATAACCTTAAAGGTTTGACCTCTTTTCCCCTCTCACTGTGAGACATTTAACATCTTTGTTGTGTCTTTTTTCTGAGTCATCAGGCATTTTTTTCCTCAAGGTTTTCTGATGGAGGAAAGCAACATATCACAGATGAAGTTAGCAGCAGTAAGAAAGTCAGTTCAGTGTTCAGAGCCAAGTTTAGAAAGCTCCAAGTTGTTTTTATAGGACCATCTACACAACAGATTTCTGTAAATACAGCACAAAAGTCCTGCTAGTGAAAACAGATTTAATGCTGGGAAAAGCGTGTTGATCTTGATGACAGCCATGAGATTGGAGATGAAAAAAAGAAAAGGAATAAGAATAATAAAACCATCTTGCAGTCTTTGAAGGTGCAAGACAGGTTTACATTCTTTCATGTTTTTCATGAAGCACCCAAATTAGACATATAAAGAAAAATAAATAAATAAATAATAATTAATAATAATCATAATCATAATAATATGGTACCCAATAGTAAATGAAATCAAAATCCAAACTGAAAACACAAAGCAGAAATGGCCTTAAGGTTTCAAGTTAGCTTCAAACTCAAGTCTGAACTGCAGTTCGAAGTGGAAAACATGGATTTATTTCAAGAGACAACAGATTAAGATCTGCCACTTGCCCTGAAGACTTTACACTCAAAGCAAATCAAAATGAGAGTCTCTCTGGAGATTGCTTAGTGCCCTTAGAAGGAGCCTTATGATTATAACAAAACGCCTTGGGGCATTATAGTGAAATGCCAGTTTAGAAACAAATGCTCCAAACTCTGTTTTCTGTTATCCTGCAATAAATTCATTGTAACCCTCCTGATAAAAACTTGGCTCATCTGTCTTCACTGTATCTAAAATGTTAACAAACTATGATGTTGCTAGATTGCAATAAAAGTTCTAGAAAAAGCCTCTCCTGACACAGCAAATCTCAGAAGGAGCCTGGATAGAAACTCTTTTAACTGTTGGCCTGGCAGTTTCTGGACAAAGAGAGAGAGAGACTGGGAGAGAGAAATACAGAAAATAAGACAAAATTTGCAGTTGAATCATAGAATCATAGAATTATAGAATCATTAAGGTTGGAAAAGACTGACAAGATTGTCTGGTCCAACCCCCCCCCTACCACCACTGTCACACACTAAACCATGTCCCCAGGCACCACGTCCAGCCTTTCCTTAAACACCCCCAGGGATGGTGACTCCACCACCTCCCTGGCAACACATCACAGTGCCTGGCTGCTCTGTCTGAGAAGAAATGTCTCCTCATTTCTCACCTGAACCTCCCCTGGGATAACTTGAGGCCATTCCCTCTGGTCCTGTCACTGATTATCTGTGAGAAGAGGCCAACCCCCAGCTCCCCACAGCTTCCTTTCAGGCAGTTGCAGAGATCAATGAGGTCTCCCCTGAGCCTCCTCTTCCCCAGACCAAACACCCCCAGTTCCCTCAGCCACTTCTCACAGGACTTGTGTCCCAGGCCCTTCAGCAGCTTTGTAGCCTTTCTCTGGACACGCTGAAGGGCCTCGGTGTCTTTCTTGTAGTGAGGGGCCCAAAGCTGAACACAGCATTCCAGGTGCAGCCTCACCAGAGCTGAGTACAAGGGGATGATCACGTCCCTGGTCCTGCTTGGCTGAGCCCTGGCATCTCTCTGGGAAGTCTCCCTTCCTGGACGAGGATATTCAAACAAACACCCATCACTTTGTCTAACACTGGTGCTGGAGTGAACCAAAGCTTCCCTCACCCTTGTAAAACTGTGTCTGAGCTGTAAAACCATGTCAGCCTGTGGTCAGTTACCACAGCTCAGCTGGCATGCAGTAACTTGGTCCTTGCAAGGCAATACCCCAGGGACGCCAAGGACCAGCTTGAGCTCCTGACACTGCTGCAAGTATCCTTGAATGATTCACCAGGCTTTCACCAGGCTATTTGAAAAATGGGGATGGCAAAAATTCTTTTCTTACTTCTTTTTTAAAAATCAATTTCAAATTTGTAGAAAAACATAACACCAGTTCTATGGATCCCCTTCCCAGCTAGGATGATTATTAGCCACTATTAGCCACTGCAATGGCTAATAGAAACAAGAATGAGATACCTAGCATCAAACCATTTAAACTAATGAAGCCATATGGCAAAATACAACTACTAGAAGGAGAAACAGGAGAAAGAACATTAAATCAACATAAAGGGGAAAAAAGAAATGAAGGAAAGAAGGAAAGAGCAACAATTATAATAAAATCATTAGGTAAAAAACAAAGAAACAAACAAAACTATTGCTATAAACTAAACCATAGCACACAGACACATGAGCTAGTAGCTTCAAAAATAAGCATGTATGTAAACTACAGAAGAAAAGTGTTATCTTTGAGATCGTTTAAATGGAAGCCTATAAGGATTTAAAGATCTCAAGACATTTCAGAAGGACGGGAATTGAGAGCATCTTTTGCAATCAATTAACTTTCTTCCCATTCTATTGAATAAACTATATGTGTTTCATGCATATGTGATTTTTGAGGTAGGGAGAGATAACAGATACCATGAGAAAGGTGAAGATACCCAATGCCAGCAGGCAGCTTAGTCACAGCCAATAATCTCTGAGGTATTAAAACTGAAGGTTAGAAAACCCATTTCCTGGAGACTTGTTTTGCACACAGGATTATTTCCACTAGGGCACTGTTCATGCTTTGGTAGGCTGACATGAGAGGCACCAAGGTAAGTGGCAAAAGAGATGCTCAAGGGCAACTGGCATGAAGCAAGGAGATGCTGGCAGAGATGGTGCTGCCTGTGTCACCACATCCTCACTGTCTCTCCAGAGAGCAAGGCGATTATTAGCATGAGAAGATGTGTTGGGGAATGGCTCACAAGAGATAAGGATACTGCACTAAAATGTCGGTGCAAATCACAAAGGACAGGCACTGTCTTTCTCAAAGGCAGCATCTTTTCCCAGTCTGACGCTCATTTGTTTTGGCACATTACAGAGTTGGTGTCTCATGTGCATGCTTCGCTCTCTTCATCCGTTGAAGATGCCTACAGTGAGGAGAGTCCCATCTCACAGATTTGTCCAGCACCCTGCAGCATTTTTCCCTAAACATCAATTCCCTCTGAAGAAAAATAAGGAAAAACCCATGCAGGTTTCAACAGGTATTGTTTGCTTTATTTTTATATCTCATCATGGACAAGGGGAGGCTGTGAACCATGTTCATTTCCAGAGGATGACACTAGGTAGTTCCTGTGCAGAGTGTTAAAGTAGAGAGGACAGGATTGTTTAAACACGGTGGCTGAATCTCTTTTCTGTATATTTCCTGCCAAACTAAAATTGAGTCTCTCCCTCATATTTTTCAAAGCCTTCAATGAATGAAGTAAATGATGGGGGAAAAAAAATGCTACCGAGCTGTTCTACCTGCATGAATAGGACTACATGTATAGACAAAGTCAGGGATGATGAACCAGACATGGGAGATGACACTTATTCACGGTCCTGAGGGCTTCAGTAGGAGACCCAAATAAAGAACAAATATACAAGGCTGAAATAGGTATTTCTTGCTTTAGTGATGTGCAAGAAAAATTGGTGGCTTAAACCATTTTGTGAATTCTATGATTCTATGCCAGCCTAAAGACAGCTCTAATTTATAAAACCTTAAATAATTTTAATGGTGTGTTTAATCAAAGTACACAAAGCAAAGTATGATGGGATTTTTGGGCTGAAAGGTCTTTGCTGGTACTAAATTCCTATATGCAAACAACAGTATGCCATAAGTGGTAGCATGCCTGAAAGGTCCTCTCTGGAGAAGTACAGGGAAGAACAAAGGACACTGAAAATTTAAACACAAGATCAGAAAAGTTGACCATGCCCCTTTAAAATAATACACAGTTGGGTCCCTGTGTGACATGGATTTCAACTGGTTTGCAGCAGTGGATATCTGCTAAACAAAACAGTATTATTTCTGAATATATTTGAATAAATAAATGACACAGTTATTATGACTACAGTATTCCAAATGTGTTCCCACTGTAGGATTTCATCCAGAAAGACTTCATACAAAGCATTGAGAAATAGTTGCAGCCAGATGAGAGCTAAACAACAATAAATGAAGGCCAGCAAAATGGGAAGATGAAAGCTTCATGGCAATACAACCGTTCTACTTCTCCATGCTTGCTTATCTTCAAAGCAGACCGAAAGCAGATGAACCTGGGAGCAGACTCCTGCTCAGGACTGAGGGCTCTGCTGCTGGCAGTGAACTATATCCCTGGGGAGATGGAAGAGAATGTCTCCATCAGCCTCCTTCTCCTGGCAAGGACTTAATGTTCTTCTTGCCTGAGGTTATTTAAATGACTTAGACACACTGGACTTCTCTATGTCCCTGCAAAGCAGGTTTCTGTTTTGTTCTATATCTGGGAAACCAAAGCATGGGGCAGTCAGTTGCCTCCTGAGAACAAAGCTCCTCATTCCTATAAAACGTCACTCTTTCTTCCAGCACCCTCTGTGCTGGTAAGTTAGACAGGAAGCTATAAAATTAAATATTTAAAAGGACTAAATATTTAATCGATCTTAATACCCACCTCCTCTCTGCTGTATTCAGTTTTTCATTCTTTCCATATTTCATGTGCTCCTTTTGCGTCTTCCTTTCCTGCATCTTCCCCATGGTTTAAGGATACAATTTTAGCCCTGTCAGTCATACCCAAGTTGCTTCCTTTTTTCTAGAACCCAAGTAGTACACAATGTTTTCCATCACATATTGAATTTATGAACAGAAACTCTTGAGACACAAAGCCTATAATCTGTTCTAAGTATTCCCACCCTCAATATACACACTGCTTTCCTGTACTTGGGCTTTTTTGGTTCATACATGGCTCAGTGCTATATAAGGATGACAAGAAACTACACAATGGGTTGACCATGCTAAGTCAGTTCTCATGGCAGCTTGTGAGTCAGGGGACCCAAACTCACCACCACGGTGCTGCCAGAGGGACCCATTCCAGCTCCTGGGAAAGAGGAGATGTGAGCACATTTTGCAAAGGGCCAGAGAGTTGCTGCTACTTGAGAGCCACATCTGAAGGCTGACATCTTGATCTCTTCTGGTGTCCAATGATGTTAAGAGGCTGCTCTGGAAATTATTACCCCTTCCGTGCAGGGCTAATCAGATAGTAAAGGAGTGGGAGGAATGAAAGAGCACACAGAAGCAGGTACCAATTTAGCCTGTATGTTATGTTGTACAAGTGAAGTGTTCATGGAAGAGAGGTGTCCTCATCCTCGCTAAAGCTAGGAAACAACCCCTGACCCAAAGGTGATCTAAAAGCTGAAAGCTTGCTATTTATTGAAAGATAGTGGAGACAGCTGAACTTCCACAATTTCACATCTTTTATCATTTTGCAAACTTTCAGTTGGGATCTGTAAACATCCCAGAGAAAAGAGCTAGTTAGTTGTCACTTATGTGACAAATCTGTAGTTGCCTCTCTTTTATTCCTCTGACAGCTATCCTCTGATTTTTGAAGTTCCAGGTTGGTGTCAATAAGCTATTTATTCAGGGCTTTTCTATTCTCTAAACTTCTGTGTTCTCACCCACTCAGAGACAAACAAAGGCAAATATGTCCAGTTCCACAAATTGTTCAGCTACAATATTTCACCACTCTGTCCTGGATAATTGGATATTAGTTGCTCTGCACTGTGTTTCTATTCCCCTGACTTCTTACATAGAAACAGTGAATAGACAGTAATGGACAAAGACTTTTCTTGCTTCCAGCTAAATCAGTCCATCTACAGCTGAACAAGAGTGTTTGTATGAAAAACAATTGTTCTTTAACCCTTTGACTTAAACAAACAAACAAAAAAAAAATGAATATACACAAAGAATTACAGCATCAGAATAGCGAGAACAAGCAAGTTTGACCTGAGCAGCTGTTGAGAGTCAGGGTATTGTTAATTTTGGATGCTTGCAACCAAGGCATGCAAAACTATCTTTTTTTTTTTTTTTTTTTTTTTTTTGTCCTAGATTGTGTGTCAAAGAGAAATGCAAGCAGGCTTTAGTGGGAGATTCAAAAACAGTGACCTGGGAGTTCTTCCAGTGACCTGGGAGTTGGACATATGGCCCCAGGATTTGCTTAGCTTTTCCAGAGAAGCAGACAGTGTTAAAAGCAAATGAAAACTAATCCTGGAGCTACAATGCACATAACCAAAGAGCCTCTTCCTGAGCAAGGGCACTATATAGGGTGTAAAGGCAGCAGACACATGGTGCCCACTGCCACTAATGGGGATAGTAGGGGACCTCAGTTCTCATTAACCCACTGATCCCTGTAAATGTGTGTTTATCAGTCCTGGAACATTTCAGATCCCAATCTGAGTGCATAATCAGTCACTGGAGCTAGGAAATTTTCCTTCATCTTCACATTTCAAGTCTAAGTTCCTTACAGAATAGTCCATCTTTTTATTATTTATTTTTTATGGTGCTGGGCATCCCTGGCTTACGAGTGGGCTGCTAATGTCCAACAACACTACAATCATTATCCTAGTCCCATTCCTGATACAGAGAGGACTTTTGCAGAGAGTTTCCTCCTCCATTTCAGTCCAATCAGTTTGGAGCAATTAGAAAGGATTTCAAAAGGCAGGCTGTAAGCAACACAAATGTGTCAAATCAAGAAAGATGATAGCCAGTGCCCTGAAATGAGAGGACTGAACTTTATCCTGCTCTAAATAGAAGGACAGCAGGGGGAGTGTCTGCCCTTTTCCTGCCAAAGCCCTCTAAGACTAAATGGAAATAACTTGCTGCAAGCAGTGAGTTAAATGCAATTCATATTTAATCACACAGATTAATCTGAGATGCATAAAGCCAACACTGAGTCATCACATCGACATGTCATCATAACACTGGTCTTCTGCAGTGTTGCTTCTCCTACATCCAGCCTGTGGTTCTCTTTTTCCTGTTTTCCATCCCCAGGTAGGATTGTAACCTGTAACCTCTCTTCTCACTCTTTTGTGCTGTACTAACCTCTTCTTTCTGCCTTAAATAATTGTAATAAAGTACTGAGGTGCTAATGTATTTATCCAGTCAGTCAGGAAGGCCGAGACACCAAAATAGCCTTTAAATAGACAGAAGGTCGTAAAATGTAAAAGATGCAAAGCTTGTTACATTTTAGTTACAGAAGGCAAGAGATCGTATTGCAAATCTTAAGGAAAGATGATGTATATACCTTTATTTAAACATATTTTATATACAAATATTTCTAAATCCAATTTTATATACGTGTATGTATAGAATCACAGAATCACAGAACAGTTTGAACTGGAAGGGACCTTAAAGGTCATCTAATTCCAATCCCCCTGCCATAGGCAGGCACACGCCCCAGTACACCAGGCTACCCAAAGCCCCATCCAACCTGGCCTTGAACACTGCCAGGGATGGGACATCCACAGCTTCTCTGGGCAACCTGTGCCAGTGACTTACCACCATCAGTATAAAAATTTTCTTCCAAATATCTAATACAAAACCTGTCCTCTTTCAGTTTGAAGCCATTCTGCTTTATCCTATCACTACACACCCTGACAAATAGTCTCTCCCACCTTTCCTTCAGCCCCCTTTAGGTACTGGAAGGCCTCTGGGAGGTCCTGCTGGGGCCTTCTCCAGGACGAACACCCCAGCTCCCTCAGCCTGGCTCCACAGGAGAGCTGCTCCAGGCCCTGAGCACCCTCATGACCTCCTCTAGACTCACAGAATCGCAGAATTTCTAGGTTGGAAGAGTCCTCAAGATCATCGAGTCCAACCTCTGACCTAACACTAACAGTCCCCACTGAACCATATCCCTAAGCTCCACATCTAAACGTCATTCTAATCTCATCTCATCTAAACTCATTCTAATACTTCTGTGTCCTTCTTGTACTGGAGGCCCCAGAGCTGAACACAGGGCTCCAGGTAAGGCCTCACAGGAGCAGAGCAGAGGGGAATAATCACTTCCATCACCCTGATATCACACTGCTTTTGATGCAGCCCAGGACACGGTTGACTTTCTGGGCAGCAAGTGCATGTTGCCAGCTCACGCCAAGCTTCTTGTCAACCACCACCCCCAAGTCTTACTCCTCAGGGCTGCTCTCAACCCATTCTCCTCCCAGTCTGTATTTGTGCTTGGGATTGCCCTGACCCAGATGCAGGACCTTGCACATGAAGTTGTGAAATAGTATCCAAAGAAAAATGAACTATGTTAATTAAAACTGAGGTTACATTTCAGTCCATGTGGTTTGTCTTAAACAGATGCATTACTAAAAGTCTGAAATGGACCTTTATCTCAGAGTAGCTAGATGACTATCATGCTAAATAGCTGTTTGACCTTATTTTTGCAATCTTCTTCTGGAAATACCATTCAGAGGAGAACCCATTAATAGAAAGGGAGAGCAGCAGTGCATGGGCCAGGATTTGCAATTTGTAAGCTCATTCGACTATCAAAGGAGTCACAAGCTCAAACAGCTGCGTGCATAGGAACCAAAAGATAAGAGGAGATTTCTTAACAAGCACATGCCAGTAATTTGAGAGGCTAATTGGTGTAGGAAGCAACATCCCAAAAGTTCTTGGAGAGATTACATGGAAATTAATTAAATTGATTTAAAACACTTTGGAAAATCAGCTATCATAAGTGACAGTCTTGGGTTGAACCATAAAATAACTGACTAAGTGGAAGTAAATGCAATTGGATTTGGGTAACTAAATCACAGACAGCCAAAAGGGGACGGATTAGAAAGTGATTAGACTAATTTTGAAGGACAAATGAAATGAGAGGAACTTTCCAATCCTTAAATGCTGTCATTATCTTTTTTAATGTGGATGGTATTTGTTGTTGAGAGAAGTGAGTCGTAAAGAAAGAGGCATACAAACAAATGCATTATACAGCAAATGAAAACAAGACACTCCTGTTTTCTATTGCCTTTTTTTTTTTCTTTTCTTTTCTTTTTTTTTTTTTTTTTTTTTTTCCACAGCAATGAAAAGGAAGGAAAGTAAAGAAAAGAGAAGACATCAGAGAAGTGGAAAGGTTTCCTTAGAAGGTTTAGTTCACTATATCTTTAGCTAGCAAACAGAATTTACAGAATTCCAAGAAGGATTAGACACTGATACAGATAATAGCAAGAGGGAAGATACTGTCACTTGAGGGAAACAAAAGCTGTTGGAGTGAGCCTTAGAGGTTGGATAATCTGTTCTCCAGAGTTAAGATCAAAAGCATCATTTTCATCCTCCTAAATGGCCACACCTCTGAAAGTACTTGCTGGTTTCCGTGCAAGAATGAAGATTTCCTTCTAGCATGTTTTTCCTATAAATCTTTCACCGTCCTTTGAAGAAATAGAAACCAAGTAATGTAGGACATTGTTAATTCTTCTGTCCTACTTGGCTGTTCCTAGATACTGAGACAAGACATGCCTTTTACAGATGTGCACAGAAATGCGGATAGCTTTTCTTTAGATATATGAGCTGGGAATTCACAAGGTGGTCGTGTCCATATCTGCTGGTATTTAGATTAAAACAAATAATGATGTTCATAAAAGGTGTACAGTCTTCTCAAATAGGGCATAAAGAAATATTAGGAAGCATGTAAAACTTATTGCAGTAATTTAATACAACTGTTGGCCCAGAACAGTTTTTGGAACCAGCCTTTGAATATATACAAACTTCCACAATCACATCATGTTGCCTGTTCTTTTCCCTTAGGTTTGAGTGTGCACAGCCACTGCAAGAGAAAATGCAGTAACTTGAGTGTCATTTGAGAGCCATTATTCACAGGACTGAATAGTCAAAGCCATGAGAGCACTACAGACTTCAAAAGCCAAGAATAGAGGGGTAAAAAAGAGGAGCTGAAACAGGATGCTTTTTGAAAAGGCTCAGAATTCATGATAAAATATGACTTAGAGGCCACTCAGAGACTTCAGTCAATGCCAGGATCATCCTGTGTTTAAACAAAGTGCAAACAGGCATGAAGACATAGAACCTTCCCCAAAGCTGCAATAAATAAATAAATGAAAATTAAAAAAGAAAAAAAAAAAAAAAAAAAAGCAACAAAAGATGACATGTCAAGCAGATCATGTGGGGGCATTGAGAAAGAAGCCTACACCAAGTACCAAGATGTGTTCTGGGTGAACAACAGCCACTCATTTAGTGTGAACCTATCCAGCAATCCCCACCTCCCTCTTTGGAGCCACTGTAACTTCTAAGTGCTCGCAGATATCTGATGTAAAGAGATGTGATGAAAGGATCGGCAAGGCTTTCCTCTTCCAAGTATGAAGATGAACCATCCTTGAGGTGCATATCTGAACTTGCATAGTTCCTCCAACAGAACTACCTTACTGTTCCTCCAGAATACCACTACGTGGCTACAGGTCTGGGTAAATGGTTGAACAAAGAACATACCACTTTGCATGATGAAGGGTCCAGCCTTGAGCAGGTAATGCTTTTTAAAGCACCACTGTCTTTAACACAAACAGCAAAGAGAGAGCTTTAAAGAAAGCTAGAGGGAAAAATAACAACAACAAAATTGTATGCAAGTTCATATCATGTATCTTGATGTAAAATACAAGCAAGGAAAAATAGTGCTTTTTTCTTAAAACATTGCTAGTTGGTTACAATCCTCAGTCTTCTCTGTAACCGTACCTCTACTTGCAAACATAAAAGAAAATGAAAAACTTTCTCAGTAGAAAACTATCTGACATTCAGGACTTTGTGTTAAGAAAGTCTAAGAAAAGCCTGAATGAAGAGAAGGCCATTTCCATAATTGGTAATGCTGATGACATTAAAATATGTTTGCAACACATGAGTTATTTACAGAAGACAGGGAAGATAATGGATGGAATATACTACATTGGAAGTAGTTTCAATAATCAAAATCAGAATTTCTAGGGAAATAAAAAGAGAATTTTGTGCTATGTGACCAAAACCCAAGGTGTTAGGGATTCTGGGGAAAAGACAGTTTGGATACAAACTAGGTGAGAAGAGATATATGCTTCCTTCATTGTTCAGTCTGTTTTGACCTCTCTTTAAATGTTTAAGGGCAGAAAAACATGTAAGATTCCAGAGTAATAAGCTACACATCTTCTTAAAGACCACCCAAAACTTCAGCAAAACCTTAAACACAGATTCTTAAACCTGGTATGATTTTCTACAGAGATTCAAGACATAATCCCAGCTGCTACTTGAAAACTGCCAACCTGGTATCTAAGTGATACTGGGACAAACACTTTGACCCTTTTCCCAGGGATGTTTTTCTGGAGGAAGTGGTGCAATTTCCCACAGTGCAGCTTATTCTCTGGCTTAACTCTCTTTACACTTATAAAAGTCTCCTGGGTACCTTATACAAGTCTCATGCTATAATTTAAACCATTTCTCCTTTCCCACATACAGGTAACAGGATGTCCTGGTTTCAGTTAGAACAGAATTAATTTTCTTCCTAGTAGCTGGTGGAATGCTGTGTTTTGGCTTAGGATGAGAAGAGTGCTGATAACACCCCGATGTTTTAATTGTTGCAGAGCAGTGCTTATACCAAGTCAAGGACACCTCAGACTTTTGCTCTGTCCTGCCAACAGGCAGGCTGGGGGTGCAGTAAGAGCTGGGAGGGGACAGACCCAGGACAGGTGACCCGAACTAGCCAAAGGGGTATTCCATACCATCTGACGTCATGCTAAACAATATATAGGGGTGGCTAGCCGGGGGAGAGGGGGCGGACTGCTCGGGGTTAAGCTGGGCATCGGTCAGCGGGTGGTGAGCAATTGCATTGTGCATCACTTGTTTGTACATATTATTATTAGTAGTACTATTATCATCATTGTATTATTATTATTATTATTATTATTATTATTTTCCTGTCTTATTAAACTGTCTTTATCTCAACTCACGGGCTTCACTTTCCATTTCTCTCCCCCGTCCCAGAGAGGGAGGGGGAGGGTGAGCGAACGGCTGCGTGGTGTTTAGCTGCCAGCCGGGTTAAACCACGACACAGGAAAAGTGTGTTTCCTACACCCTTATTGCTACCTTTAACTCGAGTGGAAGACTCAATGCATCCCATCTCAATCTTCATCATATCCATAACTTCAGGTTCATTATTGGAGTCTCATTCTGATTTTTAAATAGTTGAGAGATACAGCTCAGACGTAAGTTGTCTCAACCAACTATAAATTTCCATCTGCATTTTAGCTAATTATGCTGGTTTTTTTCTTTGTCAGTAGAGATGAATAAGTGTATCTGATGCTCTCTATTGATGACAAAGACAGCCATGGGGCAGATGCTTATATGGATGTGTCTGCATTGGAGAACAATGACTGTCTAACAGATGTTTGGTACTACTCAGGATGTTTCAGAGCATTTGAGACATCTGCATGGAGTTGGCAGATGTGCACAGCCTATGGGATTCTTGTGCCGTTCTGTATTTTCACAAAATTTCTGAAATTAATTTTCAGCTCCTTGTCTTGTTTTTTCAATGAACTCTTACTCCTCTTCCTACTAATCTCTTACTAAATAGAGATTTTTGATCTATTGATCTTACAGAAAGGCATATTTCAGAACCCAAAATTTAGTAGCTATGAGTAGTCTCTTCTAACTTCTTTCCACATGTATCTAAATAATTTAGGTGATGAAAAATGCTATAGACTTTTGTACTTTACCAGAAGGTTCTTTAGCAGCAGTTCCTTTTATCTTCCAATTGTTTGTCTTCTCTGAAAAGTAGGGGAGAGCAGTCAAATCCTATCTCTCAGGCCCTGTTTTGTGTGAAGTTCTTTTGGTTTCCCTCTCAATAAGCTTTCTATTTTTATGGTACTACTTCTCTCTACAATCTGCGCGTCTGAGTTGTCTTACAAATTTGTCATACCTTTGTCAGTACCAATGTAGCTGACCATACCGGTACAAGTGCAAAACTTCCAAGTATTAAACTTGCAAATTTCAGTAGTGATTTTCACCCCATTTCCATATATACCAAGTCTTTAGTCTTTGTCCCATTCTTAAGTACTACTTTATCTATTTCAACTATGTTTTCCACTCTGATCATACATAATATCACTAATATCATGTGGCCCACTGTTTGGAGTGTGTCACATGTTCCTTCCACCACTACTAGTATTGTCACAATTTCAGGTACTTTCCTGCCTATTATCCATCTCTCATTCCCCTACGAGTTTTTAGTTGCTAACTAAAACAGAATATTTATTTTGTCTTCTAGTCATATTCAACATAATTTGTATGTCTCTCTGCATAGCAACCTCTTTTATTCCTTCCTTAATTTCTTTTATTTATAGGACTGAAGACCTTTTCTATTTGTTTCATAAACCCTATCTTGACTTTGGCAATATACATTACAATCATATATGTCTTGAGCCAAAGCTACTATCAATTTTATGCTGATTGCTCCTTTT